>NW_028261381.1:71276215-71949652 GCF_051295495.1 Thamnophis sirtalis | reverse complement strand
GAGGGTGAAAATGGCCTCCCCCAGGCTCCAGAGGCCCCCCAGAAGCCGGAAACAGGGCCGTTTCTGGACTTCTAGTACTGGTTTTCGCCCTCCCAGAGCCTCTGCATGGGCCCTGCACTTACCTCGCATCTAAAATGGGACGCTGGGTGACTCCCGGGAGTGGAGGAGTGGGCGAAGTCAGCCAATCTTTGCAACTACCAGTTCAGCAAACCAGATTAAAATTAATATCCGGTTCGCCTGAACCAGTCCATACTGGCTGAATCGCACCCCTGGATTGCTGTTTTAAAAACTACAGAACTGAGCCACAGGCATGCATATAGTTGCTCTTGGGGGAGACCCCATAGAAGCACTACCGTGTTCTACTTTAAGGGATCAATCAGTACTGTTGTTATGTTTGATAATGGGCTGGACAAGACTAAACAGGCTGATGTTAAATCTTGATAAGATGGAAGTACTGTTGGTCAATAAAGGGACTGAAACTTAAATTTGTTTGGAATACGTTTGCCCTTCCTCAACGGATTATGTCTGCAGTCTAGGAGTTCTTCTCGATTCTCTAGTCAGTAGATTCACAGAGGATAGTTATGGCAAGGAGCACATTTACCTAATGACTATTTGGAGCCAGTTGAGAGCACTTACGAGCCAGTCAGATTTGGTAATGGTTAGCCACATCTTGGCTATACTTCAACTGCAATGTTGCTGCAATGGTGCTGTCCAAAATGTAGCAGCTAAGCTGTAGAGACGACTCTATTGAAAGCTCTGTGCACACTGCTAATTACACAAAAAAGCAGCAAAACACCGAATGTATTTTCATGGCAGTGGGCAATTGCAATTCATTCATCATATTTATATGTGACTCTGGGCAGCACACAATAAAAACATTAAAAAGCAATAAGGTAAAAAATACCAACAATTTAAAAAAGACAAAGAGAGAATAACAGATATTAATGACAACGGAGCCACTCTTTAGGACCAAGTCTGATGACACAGCCAAGTCTTGAGGGATTTGGGAAAAGTTAACAAGGATGGAGCCAGGGATAAGGTGATGATGTTCCATAAAGTAAGCACCACAGGGTACTGTTAGATTTGCTCTGGAATAGGAAAACAACTGGGCTGATTGACGCAGAAAAGGATCCAACAACTTTGTGTCCAGTTTCTTGGCCAAGCAGGATGAAGGCAAACACAGCAATTCTTGTGCCTTCTTGTCTATGCTAGTCTGCTGCCTGTGCATCTTGGCCAAATCCAGCTGTTTTCTTATGAGAGGTTGTGCTTACTGTAGCTCTTGGAAAAAATCAGAGGAACCACAGAGACAAGAGTTCTGGAGGACAAGGAGTACAGATTATGCCCATAAACTGTTTGGAAGGGAGACATACTGATGAAGGAACGAAGAGAGATGTTACATGCACATTCTGCCAATGGCAACAATTCAGGCCAGTTGTCTTGTCGACATAACACAAAGCAACACTAATATTGTTCTAGTACAAAGTTTGCCTTCTCTGTCTGCCATGTGTCTCTTGGTAATGACAGATGGATATGAATACCTAGTAACTGGAAGAGAGCTTTCCAGAACAGGGTATAATTTGAGAATTATGATCCAAGATCATAGTCTGGAGGAGAAGAGTGACTGGGGCGCACAGACAGCCTTAGCCTAATGAATATCATACAAGCCCTTCTCAAGTACACTCTATTTCAATTTAACCTAGTTGTGTTTGCATAGGAGTTCTAGCACATTTCTGACACAAACAGAATGCAGGCAAGGATCCTTTGGGAAAAAATCAGAATGTCATCTAGTAAAGAAATATATTTGTTGTCCAAAATATCTGAAAATAATTCATGAATCTGACAAAAATTGTGGCACAATTAGAAAGTCCAAAAGGCATCTCATAATGTCAAAGACTGTTAAGTATTCATGACTCTCTTTCATCCAAATCAAGCTGCAGTTTCAATAAATACAATGAAACCTGTGTCTTCTGGAGGTAACCTACCAAGTCTAAAATAAGAGGCAGTGGTTACTAATCCCTAATGGTTCAGAAGTCTATATTCATGCATAACTCTCAAGGGAGTTTTACAAAAAATGTTGGCAGAGATCCAGGAGACAAAGGAGGAAAAATAAATCCTTTTGCTAGAATGTCATCCAGAAATTCCTGCAAAGCTGCCAATTCTTACACAGACATGGGATAACTGCTGTTCAACTAGAATTTGGACTCTGGGCAGTAAGTTAATTACACACACACACACACAGTGGGGTGGCAAGTTCATAACTTCCTGTCTGTCAAAAAATCAGCAAAATCTGTATATTTTCCAATCAAGGAAGGAGGTTCAGATTGTTATGAGGCAAGAACAGAAGAAAAACCCAAGGCCTGGAAATGGTGCAGCTTGTATCACTGAGAAGGGGGAAAAATCATCCTATATTCCAATTAATATCATGATTATGCATTTGTAGCTAGTCTATCCCCAAGTTAATCAAACTGTGCAAGGAACCAGTCAAATATAGTTGGAAGAATGATTTGTTGTCATTTATTTTCACTGCAGAAGACTTCTATGTTGTAAGATGAGACTTGATCAGAGGGGTCTTCCCTCTGTCCTCACCACTTGTAGTTGTACGTGCAAGATGAACTGATTCACAATATCTTAATTCATCAAAATAGCAGCCAATCTCAAGTCCAAAAGAACTGAGAGGCACATCCTAAGTCCCATTGCTTAAGCAATATCATCTTGTGGAGCCCAGGAAGCGTGCTTTGCCTGATGCTGCGCCTGCCCTCTAGAAGGATATCCACCCTCCCCCGAGATCCAGATGGCTCCAAACCTAATGACATTCAGAAAACCATTAAAGACCTGGCTTTGCTCCCAGGCTCTGGGGCACAGAGAAAGTTGAGCTCCTATTGGATGTATATTCTTTAATTTTCTCTTGTCTCTGGAGTCATTCGTGATTCTTTTTTCTTGCGTGCTGTACTTTACTTTTTATGTATAGTTTTTATTAAAATGTTTAAACAAGAACATAAAGGATAACACAAACTAATAGAAAATAAAGAAGAGAAAAGAAAGAAATCAAAGAATAAGTACAAGAAAAAAATTAAAGAAAAATAGGAAAGTCTTGACAGCAGTTTTAAATATTTTTTAACATCTATCTCTTGAAGTTACATCATATTGCTTTTCTTTCTATAATCTATTCTACTTTATTTTTACTTTTAACTGCAAGCCATCCAGAACTGTTGGAAATTGAACAATCTATAAATTATATATACATGAAATAAAGAAAACAGTACAAAGATTTATGGGAATAATAAAATGCCTAGTGTTGGAGCTTCCTTATGTGCCTGAAGGCCTCCTTACAAGAGCTCTTAGGTTGGAGCGCTGTGTGTGTGTGTGTGTGTGTGCGCACGCTTGCGTGCACTGCAAAGTTTCCTGTTATCAAGGCTTTGGAACAATTTGGAAACTTACTCACAAGGTGACCGAAATTTTCATACCTTCTAGCTGCCAGATTGGAAAACCATCAGTGGGTGCCCAAAAGTGTCATGGTAAAAATATAATTTGAGGTCACATCTTCATTGTTTCTCCATGGCAGGCAAGAATCTCTTCCTTGCTCCAATGCACACTGTCTCCATATCACTGACATACAAGGAGACGAGGAAGGAAGGGGGGAAAGGGCAAAGAGCCAGTTTGGTGGAGTGGTTCAGGCACCAGGCTAGAAATAGGTCAGAAGTGGTATTCAGCAGGACCAGTTCTGGAGCATCAATAACAGAATTTTGAGTAGTTTGGAGAACCAATAAATACCACCTCTGACTCATCCCACCCCCATCTATCCTTGGCCTCCTGAGTCCCAGCTGATCGGGAGGGAATGGGGATTTTGCAGTAACCTTCCCCTGGAGGGAAGAGGGAATGGGGATTTTGCAGTAACCTTCCCCTGGAGGGGAGGTAATGGGGATTTTGCAGTAACCTTCCCCTGGAGTGGGGAGGGAATGGGGATTTTGCAGTAACCTTCCCCTGGAACGGGGTGGGAATGTTGATTTTGCAGTATCCTTCCTATGGAGTGGGGTGGGAATGGAGATTTTACAGTATCCTTCCCCTGCCATGCCCACCAAGCCATGCCATGCCCACAGAACCAGCAGTAAAATTTTTGAATCCCACCACTGAAACAGGTGGCTGAATTCTAGTTTCTTAGGCATCTTAGGCATGAAAGCTGGCTAATCACTCTTTCTCAGCCAAATCCTCCTTGCAAAATTGTTGTTGTGGGGAAAATAGGAAGAGTAAGGAATATTAGGTATGATTGCTGCCTTGAGTTAATTAGGTGGGGTTAACGCAAATGAAAAAGAAAGGCTGTAAAATTGTCTGCTACTTCCTTCTCTTCCAACCTATCCTCAATGACCGCCTGATGCTGAAATAACTCTTGGAGATTTCTGGTGTGCCCTGTCTCACAAATTCATTTCTAGGGTCTATCAGAAAAGTCTTTCTAAAGTGGTCATTCGGTGCAAAATTATCTCAGTTCATGTTCCTGGAGAACAAAAAACCATAAAAAATGGTAAAAAATCTACCATGTATGTACTTGGCACAAATTATACATTTATAAATTAACAATCAATCTTCTGATGATGCTGTCAAAGGCAGCTCCAAATCTTTGCATAAAATCTCAACAATTGTCCAGGATTTGCAATGAACGGAATGCCCACTTGGTAGCTCCTTCTTTCAAAAGCTGTCAACAAATGCCACTTTGCATCCAACCTCAGGGACCTTTGCTAGCTTAGTTGCCATAAACAGTTCATGTCAGGTAGTGGAGATTAGGACTTGATCCTCAGACCACCACCACCAACTCAAAGTTCTCCAGCAGGTTCTCAGAGGAATGAAGTATAACTGGTGGGAGACCATCCGGCAGCACTATTTCAGGTTGAAGCAGACTTTGATCCAATGCCGGGCCAACTGCACCAGAGAATTGTGCAAAGTTGTTTTCTATGTATCTACCACTTGTCTAAGCTGCAGCAACTCACTCTGAAGACCATGGATTATTGGTAACTGTGATCTAGTTCTTTGCTAATGAGGATCAATTCTTTTACTAATGAGAAAGTAAATGAGACTTACAGGATTGTTGTTCAGCAATTTGAAATAAGTAAATTCAGAAAAAAGAATTTACTTGGATTTTTGAAAAGGTCATTATTGCCAGTTGACTATTGTAACAAAATCATGAAAACCTTCAGAATAACTCCACAGCTCAACTTGTGCCTAGTGTAATGGAAGTCAAGTCACTTAGAGACTCTTCCTCACACTGCTCTCTTCCCCTGGGCTGACATGTCTCTTTTGCAATGGTCCTATTTCCACTCTTGAATTCTCGGGGCCTGCTAGATATTCCATCATAGAACCTGGCCAGTTATACAAACTGCAGGAGAGATTGTAAAGATGTCTCCCCAGAGGTTCACATATCCAGGAAACAGGAAATGGTGCTTTTTTAATTTCCAGGCTGTAGAAAACAGCTATGAAAGCTGCATTTAGTACCCCCATCTCCTAATCTTTAGAAGAGCAGGCAAGACTTACCAGTAATTCCTTTTCTTTCTTAAGTTATCAATTAATTTTACAACGATTTAAGCATTCTATTCTGTATTCTGTGTTTTAATTTTTGTTAGTTGCCTTGCAGATCAAATAAATAAATGCCTACAATTCTAAGTACAATTAGCTCTTAATGGGGAGGCACATATTCCTGAAGAGCTGGTGTTGTACACAGAGAAAGGGTAATTACATTTCTCCGAGTTTAAAGGCATTCCTCTACCCTCCTCACATTGTGTCTTGATTGCATTTCACAGCAGTGGCTTTCAAACTGATACAACGAAAGCAGGATTTTTTAATGTGACATTTAGTATAGAGATTTTGAAAATCATATTTCACTCGATAAATTCCACATTATAAAACAAGATTCATTTAAAAATTTAAAGCCAAGATAGTCAACAAGTTGATTCTAGGTTTTCTTTAGCATTTGCCAAAAGACAATTTATATAAACATGTTTGTTACCTTATGAGAAAGCCCATGGAGTTTAACCATAAAACATATGCTTTTTTATACTGCAAAACATATGCTCTCTTAGATGTGTTTTGTATAATGTTATATTAAGAGAGAAAAGGTAGCAAGCAGAATTTTAAAAACCGCAACTGCAAGATTTATTGTATATTCAAAATCTGAGCATGAGAATTACAATAAGTTTCTCTCAGGAGAAGGGAAAGCTGTAGACCATTATCTAACCTTTCATCAATTTTACCCCACAATTAGCTAACATAATTTTATTTGTCAATGTTGATAGATGTAGAAACTTATAAAAAACCCAATTTATCAGAAAAACTATCTAAATCGAATGATATGAATTTTAAAAGTATATTTTTTTCCAATATAAATATATAGGACAATATAAACTCATAATTAAAACATAAAATATAAATATAAAAAACCCTAATAAATGCAATTACAAAACTAAATGCAACCATTTAAAGAATATAAAACCAATTTTAAAGGGCTACAACAGTTATTAATAATATGACCCTAGATAGGCATGTGTCTGCATATACACATATGAATATATTGTGTACTTGCAGTTGGAATAGTGAAGCTAACTTTCTTATTTTAAGTTGTTTCCAATTAAAGTGCTATAATATATATTATCGCTGTGCACTTCTAAAAATTATTTGGAAGATATACTTTGGAATTTGCATGGGTGCAGCATCTCTGGTAATCGTTTAGGCAGCCACATCTTTTTAGACAACAGCTACATTTATTAGAGACTAAAAACTCTTAATATAGTTTTTGCTGAAAATGAAAAAAGACAGCTTGTGATTTATGGGTTGATGATTAGAAAAGGTATAATATGGAAAAGGGAACCATGATATAAATGACAGAGAGAGGGGATAAAATATAAATGCATTTATAACCACTGTAAAGAACATTGGAATCTACTTCTTTATGGTAGACCTTGAATTACAATGGCAACTGGGACTGGGATTTCTGTCATTAAATGGTGCAGTTATAAAGTATGATGTCATGTGACCACATTGCTTAGCAAGAGCAATCCCTGCTGCAGACCCTGTTGCCATTTTTAAGCGGGGAATGTGGATTATTAAGTGAGTCTATCTAATCACTGGGATTAAGCAAAGATACAGAAATGAAGGCCCTAAGAAATTATAACAGGAAAGTAAATAAAGCATAATAAATAAATAAACCTCCTCTCTCATACACACATACTCCATTTTTGCTAGAACATTTCCCATGAGAAACATTAAAGGACAATATATGGTTACAGGAAAGGCTAATTACAAACAGCTGTTTCACAAAGTCAACTCAGAAATAAGGAGGAAGGGCACAGATATCTACCTACACACCATGATAGCAACTAAATAAGGAACAGACCCCAAATCACCATCCCACACAATTACATCAGCAATTGTGGAGTTGCTGCTCTATGTTAAGTCTTAATAGCTTGCTGGTTTAGTAGGGAGAACCAAGCAAAGGTAATGAAGGTCAACATTAATTGAAGACGTTTCTAGAAATAGATATCAGATGACAACATATGGTACTCTGTGCCATATATAAGTAAAACCAGAGTATTACGTACAAAATGTAGCAACCTGTAATTATCTCCATCTTTAAGGACTCATTGGTAAAGGGCAAGACCACAGAACAAATCAGCCTGAAGTTCTGGGAAGTGCTTTGCTTCCACAGTGGGAACTAGGCAACCTCCCAAACTGAAAGTGCATGAGTTTCTATTAAGAAGGCAAGCCAATCAAACTGATTAGAAATGTCAAGGAAAAACAACATAAGGCAACATTGAAAGGAAGGAGTTAAGGGTGAAGAGGCATGGGATGATGCCAAAAATGAGCACAATCCCCCCCATTTTTCTTCCTGTTGGAAGACCTCATGGAGGGCAAAAAAAATCAAATCAAAAGAAGTTCCAATAAATGGTGTGCATGCATATGTCAATCACAAAATGGTTTTAGACACAGGAACCTGAGGCTCTCCAGATACTGGTCACCTACCACAATCCCTCAATTTGTAGAATAATCCTAAAGCATTGATATCTGGTCTGCAGTGGTGTGTGGCCTGCAAGGGCATTTTTTGGCAGCCCCCAGTGCCTTTTTCAGAATTGGATGGTAATAATTTTGGTGCCTTCAAATCAGCATCCGCTACTGGAAACACTGTCTGCAAAGTCCCTGCAGCTTTCTTGGCAAGATTTCAGAAGTGGTTTCCTATTGTTCCCTTTCTAGAGCTAAGCAAGAGCGGCTGGAATAAGATCACCCAGATGGTTTTGTGCCCGAGGGAAGGAGAAGAACACACGATCTCTTGGTGCTTTAACCGAGACACCAAACTGACTCTCAGCTGATTTTAGTAGGTTAAAATTAAATTTGATGATTTACAATTGGTAATGGCGGAAATGTACAGCTCGATCTACTAAAAACAACTGATGTTTTAAAGTATAGCTTTTATTCTAAATATGCCCATTTTCTGCTGTAACTTGACTACTTTCACAATGGAGAATCAGTTTTTATGGGAACAAACAGTTACCATTATCTAAATTGACCACCTCAAAACTAGGGGTTTTGCAGAAAGGATCATTATTCCCTATTTTCAGCGATTCCACTGGTAATGATTTATCATTAACTTTAGAGTCCTTTCTATCCAGCTGATACAATTCAGCCAAACTGAAGGATTGGACTTTTACTGTCCATCTCAAATATTAATCCCGCTGCCCTATTTTATAGAAAACATTAAACATTTGATTGTGGATTAACGTGTTGTGCAAATCTTTATTGAAGTTTATTTAATGAAACATTATTAAACCATACTTGAGCAATGTATGGACCAAATCAAATATTAAACAGGGTTTACTTCTCTGAATAGGATTAACAGAATAAAAAAACCTAAAATACATTTTGCCTTTTTTTCTCTAATGTAACATTTTAATGATCATTAATATATTTGCGTACAGATAGTCCTTGATTTATGACAATTGAGCCCAAAATTTTGGGTGCTAAGTGAGATATTTGTAAAGTGAGTTTTGCTCCATTTTACCTTTCTTGTCCAAATTGTTAAGTGACACAGCTGTTAAGTGAATCAACTTTGCTTGTCAGAAGTTGCAAAAGGTGATCGCATGACCCAGGGACACTGCAACTGTCATAAATATGAGTCAGTGGCCAAGTGTGTGAATTTTGATCATGTGACCCTGTGATGGCCGTAAATGTGAAAAATGGTCATAAGTCATTTTTTCAGGGTCACTGTAAGTTCAAACAGTGAATAAATAAAATGTTTTAAGTTAAAGACTATCTATAGTAGCAACTCAATGGTTGTTTCACACATCATGTGATTTGTTTTAAACAGGATATGTTCAATAAGCTATAATAATTATCTGATGATTGCATATTATATTAAGAAACACTGCTTAGAGCCACCTAACCTCACCCACAGTGCACAATTCAACTCCTATTTTTGAACTTACAGCAGTAAAGCCTGAAGGACTGAACTAATTTACCTGCAATATCTTCTGTAAGGTATATGGCTGCCTTTTTTCACTTTTATGGCAAGAGATATTTCCTTTGAGAGTTTCATAACAGATACAAGTGAAGTAAAGTATTTCCTTTAAGGTAGGCTAAAAGAAAAAAAATGATGCATTACCACAAGGACTCTATCTGCATTGTTTCATAGCTATTTCCCACTTGTTCTGACATATTTCCAAGTGCTTTCCACTAATAAGAAAAAATTTTCACAATGTAAGATCTGAACAACAGGGGAAGAATTTATAGAAGTCGTTTGTTCTCCATTTTTTGAGGTTTTTAAAAAGAGGCAGGCCAGCCAAATCTCATGGATGGTTTAATTGGTCCCTTCCAACTCAATATTTCTGTGATTCGAAGATTCTATACCATGTGCAAAAGGTAAGAGATCGAGTCAGATTTTTTTGAAGCTGGCATCATTCAGATGCCTTTTCCATTTTCTCTGCAAAGTGGAATTCTGAAAGTTATGGTCCTAGTATAACTATAATACACCAGGATGAGAAAGCTAGACTGAATAAACAAAAATCAGAAATGGTAGGGCTGACTACATGCCTCTCTCTAGGCCAACTGTTTTTTCAATTCTTATTTCAGCATTGACAATGTGATGCTTTATCATGCTTGAATATTATTCATTTGTTCATTGATGCATTCATTCATTTGCTTATATAGCCACTAATCTCACATGATGACTCTGGGTAGCTCACAACAATTCATTAAAATAGTTAAAAACAAAACTACCCCCAGGTGTAATACCAATCATCTTCAGAGGTCAATCGTCATGCTAGCCCAATGGTTGGGGGAAGAACCAGCCTAAAAGGGTAGGAATAGCCTAAAAGGGTAGGAATCCATCAGATTTCAGGTGGCAGGCTGTTCCAAAGGGTTGGGAGGAGACACCAATAATTATTATAATTTAGAATTATAATTTAGAATGGGTAGGGGGCCCTACAAAATTCTGGCATTCCAGAAGGACTTGAATGGAATAGGAGGAACCTCTCTCTGGAGAGCTTCCCTCCCACCCCTTACCTTGTTGTAGAGCTCTTCTCCTTTAATCTCCATGCAAAACTTTTCACAAGGAAATAAGGGAGAACAATGCTTTATAAGGGATGGACACCTTAGTCATAACAGAAGAGAGGGGGGGGGTTATCCTCTGACCTCCAGAGGCTGCAACCCTTCTGATCTGGGGTCCCAAGATTTATTTATTTTTAAACCAGCAGATTCTACAGCCTAAACATTTGGAAACCCATGTTTAAGGGGATGAAAAAACAGGCTGTGTGGTATACATAACTCTGCCTTCCAAGAACATAATAGCTGTGTGGGGTAAAGATCAACTTGGGAACTACCATTATGTCCCCCCCCCTCTGGTGACTATTGCCTGAGGCTTCATTTCTAATTGTAGGGTTGATTTACAACCAGAAGCAAAAATAAATGTCATGATACAGGTAATCTTGCCATGAAGAACCTTTTAATAAAGATCTTCCTCCAGGAATGAGAAGTGATTGCAGCATTAGACTCCTCATGACTAAACTTTAGACAGGCAAAGACAAGGATGCTTTTTTTCTCACGCAAAGGCCACATATACTTAATTAATTAATTTTCTCACGCAAAGTTCCAACATATACTTAATTAAAACTGGCCCTTTTCCCCCTTTTCTGGTGGCAATCAGGATCTATGCTAGAAAAAAATGATTTTTTGTAAAAGAGTGAAAAAGGGTGTAAGTGTCCTTTCAAGATACGTTTTTGTCCTATTTCACCTCCTCCCCAGCTCTAAGCAGCACATCGGAATGCCTCTGACAGCCACCAGTGGAAGACAAAACAAGCCTCTTAATTGGGTGTCTTTCCTCATTACTCACATTTCCTTGCAAGGAAAACTGCAAATTGCAAGCCCTCAATGCTGTGATATATGGTCTGGAACTATAAAAGTTGCTTTCGGTGCAGAGGTTTTAAAAATGCATGTGCAAGATTTTATTTTGCCTTGGTAACAAGCCTACAAGGTACGCTGCTGAGTCAAACAGGTACAGCATTGGGACTGGCATTACTTGATTTTCAGCATCCCCTCACTCTTGGGCTTGGTCACGATTGAGTCAAAACTAGCATTCTTATTCTAGATTTTGTATGTATATGACTAACTCAGCCTGCCTGGCATTTTGCAGAGTATAAGAAAACAGATCCCAATCAGAGGTGTGTTGCTGCTGGTTCGGCCGAACCGGTGGTAGTGGTGGTGGGAGGCTCCGCCCACCCACCCAGATGCTTCTGTGAAGCGTCATGCATGAGCGCACCCGAACTGGTAGTAAAAAAATTGGCAACCCACCTCTGATCCCAATCCTCAGTAGCTTAAAACCTTCCCCTAAGAAACTTGCAAGTTAAAATCTGAGACAAGGAAAGAAAAAACATTGGAGAGAAAAAGGAGTTGAGGTTATATATGTAATTTTCTTTTCAAAGGTATGTGCTTAGGCTGAGTTACAGGAGGACAGGAGGATATGGGAATATGTTCCCACTCAGGTCTGAGCACCATTCCTGCCAAATCAAGTTTTCTGCTGTATTGTTGAAGATACCCATCCACATAATCAGACTCAGTTGTGAGTGAATACTTTTGGCAATATAGTGTACCTATTCTTCTGTAATAATGAAAAGTGGTACCTGAGCTCTTAAATAAAATGGAGTGTCAGAGCTAGTCTTAAAAATGATTTTGCTTCCTGAAATGTGATCACTTTGATGGCAATAATCATGGTCTTCACAGAAAGAGTACAAATGCTTCTGAATAGAATGTTGTTTCCTACATTGACTTAAAGAGGTTTACTGAAATGCAGCTGTGAAATATTACCAAATTCAATTGCACTAGTAAATGATAGCTTGTGGCTTAATATGTCAAATATCACTTATTTTAGAAAATATTGCTTAAATCTAGCTTACTGTGGTATAAACCTAACAAATGCGGCTTATTCATCCAACCAGGTTAAAAACAAACTATATACGTATGTGTATATTTGAAAAAAAGAAAAGAAAAAGTAGAGGGAGGCAGCTGTCTAGCTGGACTTATCTGAACCTTGAGGTATAATGAGATGGAAAGTAAGGTGTCTGTTCCTTTTTTTATATAAGTGTGTTCCATATAACTTGTAGCTATGTAAAAATAAAATAGTTTGATTGTGATGGCCAGTATGTTTATTAGGTTTTGTATGTGGGTTTTTACTTCTATAGGCTGCACAGGGTCACCATGAATTGGGCAGCCCTATACATTTTGTTACTAAATAAATAATCCATAAGATTTGAGGTTTCTAATAATTTTTTTCATTAAAAGTAATTAAACAAGACAAATTCACCTCCCATTACTCTAGGAAATAGGAATTCATAATGGTACTGTGGCAATAGCACATTATTTCTTTTGATAGACAAGAACTGCTGAGTCAAGATGGAGGGTATATTCCAAGCAGAAATTACAGTAACCTTAAAAGTTGCTCAACAAAACATAATAGCCACATTGGGTCCAGCAATTACAAGAAATAAAAGCTAGCTTGGAGGCAGCAGTGTAAAGATTCTACCAGGGTAGAAACTAAGGAGAGCCATATGGTAGATGAATTGGCTTTTTTTTTTAAAAAAAAAGTGAGATTTTTTTCCCCTTCAGAATTCCATAGGGATTAGAAAAAAGAACTGAAATGGGATCTTTCTTCGTCAAAGAAAACATCAAGTACACCAATGTGGCGTTATGTGTATTGGTGATGCTTAGAATTGCCCTAGGTACAATGCAATTCTCAGCTCTAAATCTGTGCTCAGGGGAGAGAAGAGAGCAAAGAGCAGTGGAGCAAACAGTCTCCAAACCAAGAATTCTGAAGGAGGAACCAGAATGAGACACTTCACAATATACATGCAGGAAAAGACTCTTGTTATTGACAGGCGTCCATGGGATGAGGTTTTATAAAAGGCAAGACAACAACAATATTGGAGCCCTCTCTTTTTTGATCTGTGTCACACTTTTTGATG
The DNA here is from genome assembly GCF_051295495.1 of Thamnophis sirtalis. Lineage (NCBI taxonomy): Eukaryota > Metazoa > Chordata > Lepidosauria > Squamata > Natricidae > Thamnophis > Thamnophis sirtalis. The sequence continues at coordinate 71,936,168 of NW_028261381.1, read as the reverse complement.
CTCCCTTTTTTAAGCTGGTACTAGAAAGGGGTTAGGGCTCAGGAATGGCTGATGATCAGAGAAAGAGAAGTGGTACTATCTCTGACAGGGGTCACCAACCTTTCAGACCTCAGGAGCCATTAAATTCATAATTTTAAATCCCATGGACCGCTAATATGGGTTTATTTAAAAAGATAAATAGTATTTAGTGCAATATAAAAAATGCAAATAATTTTTCTGCGGACCACCAAAATTTTCTCACAGACCACCAGTGGTCCACAGACTACCAGTTAGTGACCACTGATCTATGAGACGTTGTCCAGAGTTGGGTAGCTACCCTATTTGGATTGTATGAAGATTATCATTAGACTGAGATAACAGTCCTTTGCAGCAATATGCAACTCTGTTGTAAACATACCTTTAATTCTCTTTTAAATGAGAGGCTAGTTGATGAAATAGAATCATAAACTTTTCCCTACAAATTACTCTCACATCTTTCTTAGTGATGAAATCATTTATTATTTCAAGTTTTAGTTAGAGCAGTGGTATTATTAAATTATCACTGCATTTACAAATTGCAATTCATAAATATAATAACATAATGCTAGTTATTACAAATATATATTTCTTGGAAAAAGGTAAGCTTTTCATTTCTATCCTGGTAGAATTCTTGACAGTATTATTGGTGAGACTTAAGAAAGAAAAAGATCAAGAGCCACTGATGCAAATACCTGTCTCCTCACCAAAGGTGGAATAATTCAGAAACAAAGTAGACTGAGAAGTCTATCTACTTTATTTTGAAATCATAGTTAGTGTGAAATATGAAGGAAAGTGTGATTAACCAGGTGGTGGTTGCAATAGAGCAATACTGCATAATTTAATCCTACTCGCCCTCCCAAACTATGATTTCAGAATCCTTTGCTTTAAAATTTGGGTCAACTGAGTCAAGTATCAAAAATCAGTGCAAGAGTAAAAAAAGAAAGGAAGAGAATGGGACAATGTGTCTATGTTTCAGAAGCTTAAGGCAGGAATGCATATATACCCCAGGAAACAGATTCCATCAAAGGATCACTTTACTAAGACAATCTGAATGGAACTTTCACTGAGCTTCATAGAAATGTGCTTAACCTCTTTTGTCCTTTAGCAGAAAATGCAAAAAGGAGGGTATTAAATCTCTGTAAATTTCTAACTGAAGAGAAATTCACCCAAGGAAAATATGTAGGTGTAGATAGATAGGATTAAAAGTTTCAATAAATTCTATACTGTAAAAGGCCTTGCGTGTCTAGGAAGAAAAGAAACTTGCTTCACCTGGTACAAATAGCAAATGTTAGTGATAGTGCCTGAGGTGATTTTTTTTTTTCTGGAATGCAACTCCAGTACTATACCTTGAGATTCTTTGTATATTTGCCTTGCTCATGTTAACAAAATGCTATTGAAACATTATTATGCTATTAAAACATTATTATTTTTTAAATTGTGGACAGCCCAAAGTCATGTATGTGAGGTGGGTAGCCAATGAATTTACTAGATGAATAAATAAATAAATGCTCTAAGTGAAGGAAGACTAGGATTAGGATAACTGCACTTCACATTTTAATTTACATTTTGACAGCAACACAAATGAGCCCACTATTAAAAGAAAATTACCAGTACCTTCAGCCCCCCCCCCAAAGTACATTCCTGCTTTTTATCTCCTTGATTTTTTGTTAGCCTGTTCTATTCCCTTTTAAACAATCCTTTTACTTTCTTTCAGTTTGCAAAGGCTGTTGGGGTATATTTTGGATGAAGAGTTGGTTAGATAAAAAGACATACTATGGACAAGACTGGAGCCAAATATAGACTTCCCATATTTAAACCCTCCCCTAAATAAATATGAAAACAATGGTCTTTTTCCTTCCTTTGCAGATACAGATCAACAAGTATGATTTAAATACTTCGGGGAAGAAGTTTGGTGGCAAATTATATCAGTGGAGAATGCAACTATGCAACAGGTCTAACTTTTAATTTCCTCCACAGTTAAAAAGAAAATTGGGAATAGAAGCCTCAATATGACAAATGTAAAACAAGAACTAGCATGAGCAGCTGGCACTCTCTTTGATTTCAGCCTGGGAGATCTGGGTTGAAGTTCTTGTCACACACTAAAATTAAGATTCATGGGACAGCAGGATGTAAGCCCTGTTAATAAAAGCAAATAAAACAGGATTGACAAAGCCACAGCTACGCAGGCGACTCATAAATCACTTGTGAACAAAACCTGTGTTTTGTTACCTGTGTGTAACTTCTTTTGCCTGAATTTCTGATCCAGAGTGCTGGAGAAAGCCACCCCAGGTCTGATTCCATTGGGAACATTTTACTTTCCCAACAAAAAGGGAAAGGTATTGTCAAAATAATTCAACACAGATATAGGCATAAAATGGCATAAAAGCTCAGGTCTTAAATAAGTCTGTTAATTCAAAAAGCACTAGCAGACTCTTCTCAAATTTCAACACAGATGTTGAATTAAAGAGCTTCTACACTAGTCAAGCAGTGGGTTATTGAAGGCTTGTGGATTTTGAGAAATTGAATAAAACAGTAAAGAACAAATAGAGGCAATGCTCCCCTATCTAACTGAAAAACAGAATCATTTTTTTTTTCCTGGAAGGCAACTCCAGCACTATACTTGGAGACCTGAGTGTTCACTTCGTACAACTGCTCACGGTAGAGCAATGATGTTGCAGCACTACACGAGTTTCTGAGTTGGATCAAGCAGGAAGGGTCCACATATCCGCCCCCGCCCCTCCCTCGTTCTCCCACGGGTAGCCAGAGTTCAGCGCTTCCTCTCCTTTTCTAACCCCCAAACCGCACCACCCACCCGGCATACTAACTGATCCTTGGACGACCACGCCAAGTACGAAGTTTTCGCTTTGAAAAAAATCTCCGAATAAATTGGCGATGGGAAGTGGCTTCCCGCTGGTAAGGTCAAATATGCTACGGCGGAGCAGTTCCACTTTTGACAGGACAGGAGACAGCGATTTCTCCCGAGGGGAGACGAAGGGAGAGAGAACCGCAGGACTTTGGTAACTGACGCCTCGACCTGGAGGGCAGAGGCGGGTTACCTGACTTTTGGGAAGGAAGCATCGGGATTTGAATAGGGAAACAGCACGGCAGCTCCAGACTTTCCCGCCCCCGAAGGTAAGGATGGGTACCTGTTTTGCCCACGGCGCCTTGCCCCAGCACCACCAGCCGGAGAGTCCGCGCGGGGGTCAAACTGACGGCTCTGCGCAGCGGCCGCGGGAAACTCATGGCGAGGCCGGCGCTCGACGGCGCGCAAGACGCTTGAGGGGATACCGCTGCTCACTGCCACCGGGAACCCCATGCACAACCTGGACTCCAGCTCACGCCACTCGGCAGCCGGGCGTCAACGGCTGTGTGTGTTTGTGTGTGTGAGGGGGGGGGGGGTGAAGCTCCGCCCAGGAGGGGCTGGTCAGAACCGTCGGCTCCTCCTGGGATCGCGTAACCAGTTCTGGGGCCGCCGACCCCGCCCATCGCCCGCGAGAGTGGCTTCGGCGCACAAAAAAGGGGGAAGCCTGGGCCGTCGGGCAAGCCTCGGCTAAGTCTTAAACTCACTCGCGACGGCAAGCTGGTACCAGCTGCGTCCTCAGCCGCTGCCTCAGGGTGGGGTGGGGGCTCTAGGCATTAATTAAGGGGGGGGCATGAACTCCGCACAAAGCGAGGTTGCTGCCGCTGCTGCTGCCCCGCGTGGCTCTGAGGCGCTCCCGGTGGGTTCGAGCGTCTGTGGACACAATTACCTCAAAGGTGGTTCCCCCCCCCCCAAAAAAAAAGTCACTGGATTGCCTTTTTGGCCTCGATGGAAGACGTTTCGCTTCTCATCCAAGAAGCTTCATCGGAGCCGATGAAACTTTTTGGATAAGAAGCGAAACGTCTTCAGTCGAAACAAAACTAAACTAAACCTTGTCCAGTGGCCTTTTGAAAAAGCACCTTTGGTCCGAGCGCATCCAAGAACTGATCGAAACGCACACTCTCGAGTCTCTACCCTAAGCTGAAATCTGTCAGGGTTGAGACAACAGGGACTGCAGCCATGACTACCGAGTTTATAATTGCACTTCTCTGGAGGGCGGCAAGTCAAGTAGGGGAGATGCCTTATTTCATCCTGTCTCCTATTATCCAATTTAAATGAAAGATTGGGAGTATGTACCGTACCGTGCTCTTACGGTTGGCTTAGCCATGATTGATTGAATAAACTACATTTGGTTGGGGTGTATAAGACGCTAACTCATCATTTATGGTTTGCATGATATCTGCTTGCCAGATCTCCCACAATTGGTTGTTTTTGTGGTGGTTACTAATAACTGGAATTAATAACACACACCATCTTCTCCAGAAGACTAAAGTTTACAGAATGTCCAACCAAGGCAACAATCGTGTGAGATCTGAAAGGCATTATGCTATGAGCCTTCATATTGTTTAAGTCTTCATATTGTTTGCCCAGGCAGCTGGGCAAAAATCAAGGGAGTAAGCCAACACAGTTTTCAGTAAATTTGCTGGGGGATATAAATGCAGCTTGAAAAGTGTGATAGGCATTTCCTGGCCACCTTTATAATGAGCTCATTAAGGTGGCGTCTCTTTGAATACCTTGAAAAGCTTCTTCCCAGACTTCACTCCACCTGCACTAATTTGTTGTTTTTGTGATAAACTGCCAAGTGGTTTGCCCACTCTCTTCCATATTGTACCAGTGTTTCCATTCTTCCCAAAAAATCTTACACATATGTGATAGTTGAATATCAGAGCTTTTGATCTATAAACATGTGTATACATGTACCATTGCAAGAACTCATGCTTAACACTTGGTGATTATATTAGTATGATTGTTTGTGTAAGAGCGTTTTTGCCATTTTTTTTCTGGGATTTTTACAATTTCCCACTCCTGCATCCAACTTGAAATGGTTTGACTCATTCAAACAAATTCAAGGTTGGATGCAGGATGCAATTGTTTGACTCTTTATCACTCATTCAAGTGCTAATCAAATCCAACCCTGCTTAGCTGATTTCAAGATCAGCCAACAATTACTAGGGAATTTGCCCATTGTGACATACACACCATTGCCTATTTATAGGTGAAGGTAAAACATGAAGAGCTTAGGTAGATAAAATCTGAGAAATTATCTTTTTCTATGTCTTTAACAGCTGGGTGGCAACTTCTGGCACATAAATACAGGGATGGATGAGATCCTTTAAAGGTCAAATTCCTATCTATCATTGACCAAATCTAGAGAAAAAATAGACAACTTTATCTGGTTGTGTGCTTCAACAGAATATTTTAATTGCCTTTACTGTAATATAAAATATTCGTTTGAGTAAAATCTCATATAACTTTAAAGAGATCCTGTATATTTCAACTAAGTAAAGTAATCTGGAACAAAACAATTCTGCTTCTTGCTGGATGATGAATTTATCATCAATTTATCATTTCCATAGTGCTGGTTATTGTCTCCAACTATTCAAGAAATCCTTCCTTCTTTTGCATGGGACCCAGATGCTCTAAAAGATGGAAATTCACTGGATGTTGAGCAAATTGCTTGCAGTGGAAAATGTAAACGATGAGAGGAAATGCCAGGCTATTTCCCAAGGGTGTTTAAACAACTGTCCCATGAAGAAACTCCATATTATTCAATGGGACCACAACATTTTCCAAGTGAAGACTGAATAGACAATTGTGAAGGAACTAATAGGACCAATTTGGTGTGTTCTTGCATCAAGATACGAAAGACCCAAGTTTCTTTTAAACCTCTTTAAAAGGAGTACAATGTGATAATTGCTAATTCAAGAGATTATGCTAGCAAATAACTAAGTAGCTAATTTCAGAACATTTTAAAAACTGTAGTATTGCAAGTCACTAAGCCAATGATAGGGGACAAGGTGGCTCACTGGCTAAGATGCTGAGTTTGTCGATCAAAAAGGTCGGCAGTTCAGTGGTTCGAATCCCTAGTGCCATGTAATAGAGTGAGCTCCCGTTACTTGTCCCAGCTTCTGTCAACCTAACAGTTCGAAAGCAAGTAAAAATGCAAGTAGAAAAATAGGAACCACCTTTGGTGGGAAGGTAACAGCATTCTGTGCAACTTCGGCATTTAGTCATGCCAGTCACATGACCACGGAGATGTCTTTGGACAGTGCTGATTTTCGGCTTTGTAAGAGAGATGAGCACCGGCCCCTAGAGTCAGGAACAACTAGCACATATGCGTGAGGGGAACCTTTACCTTTTTCTCTGGAGAGCCAGGGATGGAGGCTATGCCTCCATCTTGGTTCTCCTCGACCTCTCGGCGGCTTTCGATACCATCGACCATGGTATCCTTCTGCGACGACTGCGGGAGGTGGGGGTGGGAGGCACTGTTTTGCAGTGGTTCTCCTCCTACCTCTCGGACAGGTCGCAGTCGGTGTTGGTCGGGGGTCAGAGATCGACCACGAGGCCCCTATCATATGGGGTGCCGCAAGGGTCGGTCCTGTTCCCCGTACTATTTAACATCTACATGAAACCGCTGGGCGAGATCATTCGGAGGCACGGGATAAGATACCACCAATATGCGGACGATACGCAGCTGTATCTGTCCGCCCCGTGCCAACTCAATGAAGCGGTGGACGTGATGAACCGGGGTCTTGAAGCCGTTAGGGACTGGATGCGGGCTAACAAGCTTGTACTCAACCCAGAAAAGACCGAGTGGCTGTTGTGTTTCCCTCCCAAAAATTTGGTTAGTGTTCCAACGCTCAGGCTGGGGGGTCAAAATTTACACCCCTCAGACAGGGTTCGCAACTTGGGAGTCCTCCTGGATACACAGCTGACCTTTGATCACCACCTGTCGGCTGTGACCAGGGGGGCATTTGCCCAGGTTCGCCTGGTGCGCCAGTTGCGACCCTACCTGAATCGGGAGGCTCTCACAACAGTCACTCGCGCCCTCGTGACCTCTAGGCTGGAATACTGCAACGTGCTCTACATGGGGCTGCCCTTGAAGAGCATCCGGCGGCTTCAGCTAGTCCAGAATGCGGCCGCGTGAGTGATCGTGGGTGCACCTCGGTTCGCCCACATAACACCTATCCTCCGCGAGCTGCACTGGCTACCTGTTGATCTCCGTGTGCGCTTCAAGGTGCTTCTTACTACCTATAAAGCCCTTCATGGTAGTGGATCTGCGTACTTGGGAGACCGCCTCCTGCCAATTACCTCCTCTCGACCCATAAGATCCCACAGATTAGGCCTCCTCCGAGTGCCATCTGCCAGCCAGTGCCGGCTGGCAACTACGCGGAGGAGAGCCTTTTCTGTGGCAGCTCCAACCCTCTGGAACGATCTCCCCGTGGGGATTCGTACCCTCACCACCCTTCAGACCTTCCGCACAGCCCTCAAGATCTGGCTATCCCGCCAGGCCTGGGGGTAAAGATCATAGTTTGCCCCCGCCCGAATGTTGAATGAATGTTGTTTGATCTTAACTACATACTGTATTTTTATGTTATTGTACGTCTTCCCCTCCCATAAGTTGTTAGCCGCCCTGAGTCCCCTCAGGGAAAAGGGCGGCCTATAAATAAACGCAACTGAACTGAACTGAACTGAACTTTTAAAGCCAGTGATAAATAGCTAAATGTAGCTCACCAACTTATCTTATCTTATGTAGTGCATAGATCTTTGCAGAGATCTTTGCATGATGAGATTGACATTTTCAGTCTTCTCTCTCTTTTTTGGGGAGGAATGGCAGGTTAAGAGACAAAATACATACCTTACATTTTTCAGGTCAAGCATTCTTTTGATATATTTTGAATATTTTTCCCCCAAACAGTTTCTTTCACTGTTTTGAGAATGCAGTTTCAGCATGCTGCACACATCTTGGTTTGACTCACATATTGATAGAAGGTCCTGAACTAGGCTAATGAAAATTAATTTAGACTTTCTTAGTATCTCACCAAACTGTTGATGCTCTTTAATTATAAAACTTATAGATGGTGACAAAACTTAGCTGAACTTGCATGATTTTGAAAAAGCTAACTAGATTGGATCAGTTTAGTATATGATGAGAGAACCACCAGAAAAATAATATAAGCTAATGGGAAGTTAACAAAAGCTCCAGAAAAAAGCTATGGAAAAATTGTTTTTGTACTGTTGCCAACTCTGATTTCTGATATTCCAGCTTTTATCAGACAACTGCTCTGCTTATTCATGGATTTTGGTTTTGGCAGATCCGTGCACACGTGGCTCACCGATCTGCAGTGGCAAATTTTCCCATTATTTCTCTGTGTGCAAAATAGCTGTCTTTTGATCAGTTGCACTTCTGCCTTTTGCCTGCAAGACTCTTAAAAGACACTGGCTATAAAAAGGCCTTACTGCTTTCATAATCTACAACAGGAAGGATAAGCTTTTACCCCACAAAACTAATGGGACTTCGCCCCCTGATAAACAGCAGGATTTACTGCTAAACAAAAAAGTCCCTGGACAAATTTTGGTCCAGCTTTCCTGCCTGCTAGATCCTGTCATCCAACTAAAATAACTAGAGACCTAAATACAAAGCTCTGTTTCTTAGACATTTTGATAGATTATACAAGCTGAGAGTTTTCTGTGATGAAGAATGATCAAGAGACAAACATTGTATCATAGCAAATATTCTAAGTTCCCAAACTGAAAACTCGGTTCTTGTTCATATCAATTCTCTAACATGTTTTGATTCTGTTTCAGGAGGAAGACAGAAAGCATATGTTCATTTTTAATTGCATTTTTCTGCCATTCCTAAATTAGTTGAGGGGAATGCCAATCTGTTCTAATAACCCTAATTTATGTGCTAATCATGTATTGGTAATACATCATTTTTAAAAAAATACAAAAAAAATATTTCCTTTTTCTGGCAATTTGTTAAGCTCTCCCAAGAGCCCAATGGGCAAAATCAGAAATTAATTTCTAAAGAGAAAGATAACAGATGCCATCTTATCAAAAATCTGTATGAAAAGATAACTAACTACATGATAAACTAAAAATAGGTTGCATTATGCCTAATGAGGAATTCTGTTTCCACTTACTCAGAGGTCACTACAGTTGGGTCATCAAATGAAATATTTGTGTGGTTTGGGATTACAATTTATGAGGTCCCATCAAAATAGATTGTAAATTGGCTGTTTTTTAAAAGAAAAAAAAACTATTACTGACAATTTCATCCACCTTGGTTGAAAACTATTATAAGGATCCATTTCCTTTTATATCACTAGCTTATGAATGCCAAGCTACATTTCCTAATACTTTTTTCTTCTGATGATGTGTACTGTGGGTGCAACTCCATAGCTGGTACTATGGTTCGTCGCACAGTCAGATGTTCAGACTGGATTTGGCATTTTTATCAAGTCCTTCCCAAGGACCTGAGCTAGGCAGATGTTGAGGTTTTGTGGTGCGTCACAGGATATAAGCTGTTCTGAGTAAAGCCGCCTTTTGCAATTGACTGATGGTGAATTTGTCAATGCCAATGATGTTCAAGTGGTGCTCCAGTTGTTTTGGGATGGCACTCAAAGCACCTATAACTTTTTAACAATGTGTATATTATTAATATTGTTATTATTGCCCTACTGCATCAATAATATGTTCCTCCTGATCAGGAACCTTAGAATTAGCAAAACATTTCAGGTACCCTCCTACCATCCTGGCAGTTAGAGTTGGATATGGTTTCTTGCAGGCAGCTACAAAAGACACTACCAAAAATAGTAGAATAAACACGCTTGACTGGGCACCATAACTTCATGACTCTTATAAATGAAGCAAGAGTTTCATAATTCTACCTCCGAGGCATTTTCCTCCGCTTCTTTTCTTGCAATATAGTCTTTTTTTCTGTGGAGTCTGGCTCTAACCATATAACATAGACTGTTTACACAGCAGCACTTAGTAGTGAGATCACACTTGCTTTAACAACTATTCCCCTGTTCTTTCCATGCATGTAGCCTGCTATTTTCTGCAGATGTTCTATAGAGGGTTTAATCAACAGCAAGCACAAATTTTGTTGTCTATCCTTATAACAGGCTGAAAGACAGATCTCAAAACCCATATGCAGTGCCCTTGACCTTCCATTCAGCTAACTGTGAATGTGCCACATTCACACGTACAAATGGACCAATCACCCGAGATTGGAATCAGATTTATTTGTGCTTTAGTCCCATTCAAAACATGAATCGTACCTAGGTGAATAATGCCTAACATAAGACAGTTGACTTCAATAGCCTTCTAATTATGCCTCCAGATTTCCAGGCACAATGGTTGAAAATCAGTGGCAGTTTACCCCACAATCATTTTAAAGTAAGACACACAGAATGGTGTATTCTAAATCATTCATAATATAGTTTTTTTTAAGGGGGGGCACTTCCCTTCTCAAATAACCTGGGGGGGGAGAAACTTTTCAGAAAATGCTGTTCCCATTTACAAAAGTAGTAAAGTGGAAAAGGTCATCAAACACCAACCTATCATTTCCCCAATAAATATTATAGACCCTGAACATTAAAATTGCTCACCTCATGACCACACCATACTTGCTTAATTTTTTTAAAAAAACCCTAACATATCCTGGGAACCCAAAAGAGACTGCCTGTCTGCTTTATGTTTCCAGTCCTGCCAATGAATGTCTGTTGGCAGATTGGTGAGAATGTTACTTTGCAGCAACAGGCATGAAAAGACCATCTGAGTTCCTGAGACGCAGGGATGCCATCAAGAGAAACAATGGTTCTCAGTTTGCCTTTTAAGTCTTTTCTGGGGGAAAACATCAGCAATTCTATTAAAATGCAGGAAGGCAGATGCTAGGCGACTCCCTAGGGCAAATAGACAGTTGGTTTAGCCACACTTCTAGAAAGCTCAGCAAGTTCATTCCCATTTGGAAAAGAGAGCTGCAAGATCTCTCCATCTAAGTACATTGTGTTAACTGTTCACCCTCTCCCTTTCTCCTCCCCTTCCCCTGACAGAACAGAATCTAAGCCTCTGAATATCAAGACCATATATGATTGCAATTGCTGCTTATTTTGGGTGATTTAATTTATTCTTGTTCCACATCTTCAACATGCTGTTTATCATGTAACTTTTGCTAAGGGCTTTCTTGTGATGCTTTAAGTCAAGCTAAAACAAAACTTGCCGTTCCATCAATGTTCAGTCTTGTTTTACTGCTAGATGAGCTTTTTCTGTTTTGTCAAGCCTTTTGATAAAGAGCTGGCATGGCAATATATTCTTACAGGTGGTATTTCTAACACACCTTCTTTTTAATTGCATCATTGGTTTATCCTGGTTTTCTGCCCCTCCTTAAATCAAGTATTAAACTTGAAAAAAAGAAAATTAGTACTGTAATAGTTAACAATGAAAACTCAATTGAACTAATAGTACCATGTTTCACATATATTACAGAGTTCAATTTGTTAAACAAACCATAATTATTTGGGCTTGCATATATTAAACCATAGCACATGATTTACATATAATTGCTGCATTCGCACAGTGTAATAAATATGTTGAAACAAGCCATAATGTGTCCTGGGTGCTTGGACATAAAGTAATATTTTAACTCTGTCCACTGCTCTATCATCTTGTTGTTTATTAAATTTTATGTAAAGTATTAATAAAAATGCATTTACTTCTGAGTCCATCTTTTCTCCATTTGCAAATGTTTGATGTCCCTGAGCAGAACCCAACTTTTTTTGGATGGAACCTTGCTTGTTCCAAGAATATACTAACCCTCCATATTGCAATGTATACATATAGTCATGTATTTTGTTCCTTTTTCAATGCTTGAAAAACAAGAGCCAGAATTCCACACCCAGTTTAACTGTAGGGTTACTGGAGGTGATTAAGGTATTTTTGTTTTTTGTTTTTTTTAAAAAACGTTTAATGTTAAGTATTTTTCCCTTAAATTCTGCCAGTGCCCTGCCCTTCTAACCCCTGGGCTATATTTTAAATCATTATTATAAGTATGAATTACCCAAACAACTTAGTCATTTTCAATTCACTTGTAGTTTATGTTTCTCAGCTAATAGAACTTCTTGCCCTTTTATCACTGGGAATAAATGAAGTAGCTGTTTATCCCAGTAGAACATAATTTACTGGCTTGGATGAGTACGTAACATGTTGCATGAAACTTGCATGCAGTCAATAATGCCATTTTAGTTCCCTATTTTTGAAGAGAAAATATTCAGAACTGCTGACATCCAGATTTATTGATCGTCATTTACTTTGTAACCTCAAGACTAGACCACTATATTGCACACAAAGCTCTCTTTGATGAATGTTTGGAGCAGCGAGCTTGTTTCTTGACTATGAATGGATAAGTACAACTAGCACTCCGGGTTTGAAACTAATTTTTTCCCACATACTGTTGGGCTTTCCACTGCTCTATACCTTCGTTAGAGAGCACAGGCTTTGTGCACAGAATTGGCCATCTGCTCACTTGAAATGTTAAGGAAACACTGAGGAACAGGTTGAGCACTGAGATATACCTACTTACGGGGGTGAAATCCACTTACCTTTGCTATTGATTTGGTAGCAATGTGATAGAGTGCGTGCATGTTTGCGCACTCACTAGCTTCACTCACACTCCACTTCCAGGCATGCACAAGACCTTCTGCGCATGCTCAGAGGCTAAAAAACGGATGTGATGATGTCCGGGCGGATGGGCAGAGCCTTCTACCGAGCGCGTCTGCAAAGGTAAGTGAACAGCGATGGGGGAAAATCCACTGTGCCACACGATTTAGATTACCTATAAAGCAGGAAATCCTGCTTTCTAGCTAATATAAATCACGTGTCACAGCTGATCGTTGGAAAAACTGTTTCACCCAAACCAGTAGCATTTTTTTTTACTATCAGTTCAGGTGAACCAGTAGCATTTTTTTTTACTATCAGTTCAGGTGAACCAGTAGCATTTTTTTTACTACTGGTTCGGGTGAACTGGTCCGAACCAGTAGCATTTCACCCCTGCCTAATTAGTATACTGCATGACTTCTTACCTTGGAAGAAAAAGAATACATAGTGGTTTAGAAGAGAGATCGTAGTATATTAGTAGACTATTTGCAGAACATTCAGATATAAAAAGCTCCAGGTCCAGGATAGACTTATACACAAGCTTTATTTTCCCAATAATATTTTGGTTCATCCTAATTCGTTTTAATTTTTTGATATGTTATCTGGCTGAAAGGCGGGTTCAGAACAATTATAGGAAAAAGTTGTTGTGGTGTAAAGTGTGGATAGAATCTGATAGAAAGATGGATGGGGAAAAAAGGTTGGCAAGAGCATCCTGGGTAACTCTGTTCTGGTTCCATAGTTGGGAACTATTTTGGTAACCCTGTGCATGTTTACATTTTTATTCAATTTAGTAAATTGAATATCAATTAACACAAGAAACAGAAATGTTTTGTAGCGTACAGGAAAGTAAACAAAAAGGACATCTGTTCCAAAACACTAAAATCGTGAAGTTGGAAAATGTATTCTGAAACCAGGGAGCCAGAACTGGCAACACACATCTCTACAATTGTTAAAACTGTGTTATCATACTGATAAGACACCCAACCTAACCCTTTCAATCTGCTACTCTCCACAATTGTGTTACAGTACCCTTCATCTCAGCAGCAGCAGATGAAAAGAGAAAGGGCTGGAGCTTTAAGGGCTGTGGTGGTACAGTGGTTAGAATGCAGTATTGCAGGATCATTCTGTCCACTGCCAGGAGTTCGATCCTGACTGGCTCAAGGTTGACTCAGCCTTCCATCCATTTGAGGTTGGTAAAATGAGGACCCAGATTGTTGTGGGCAATAGGCTGACACTGCAAACCTCTCAAAGTGTCAAGCACTATGGAGCAGTAAATAGTCAAAGTGTGATTGCTATTGAGTTAGGAGCTTAGGGCCACTTATCTGAAAATAAGCCACTCAAAAACCTAGCTGATGTCCCTGCCTATTTCAGGATGGAAGATTTGGTGGCTGCTGTGCTTAAGGAAAGAGAAGTTCTAGAGACAAGCTGCCACCACATAATTTAATGATACACAGAAAGAACGGATAATTAAATACCTTATTAATGCTATTATCCATTATTGTGGACTGTAGGTTGCCCATAAATCTTATAATTATTCTTAGAAAGCAGTTCTCCTTAATTTGAGCTATGATTATCTTAAGCTCCTGAGCAACCAGATATTTTTTTCTTAAAAGTCTCTGAGGCAGAATAACTTTTAATTAACCCTTGCTTACATTCATTGCTTGCAGATTTTTGATAGCAAAAGCAAAAGAATCTAACACAAAAGAACATTCAATAAAAATTGAATGGAAACCATTATTTGTCTAAAAATGTACAGTCAACTTCGAGCAGAAATTAAATACAAAATACATCCTGATCCAACTGAGTCAAATATTGATGACTTTGGCAAATTCTTAGAAAAATCCAAAGGGAGCCCCTGCATTTTCATCAGTCTTGCAGTCTGCCAGATTTCCTTTTCATTGCTTTCCTCAACACATAACTTGAAATTGAAAGGCAGAATGGTGTAGATAGTATGGAAGGTGATTTGTGGATCTCTCTCTAGTGTCATCTTTCTGCATCCTTTAATACTGGGGTGTCAAACTCGATTTCATTGAGGGCTGCATCAGGGTTGTGTTTGACCTCAGGGGGCTGGGGTGGACATGCTCGGTTTTTGGCTGCGATGGCCTTCTGCAACCTCTGCCAGTAAAAATGGAGCTTGAGAGGACTGTGCGGGCTGCTCCTTTGTTGTTTCCAGATAGGTTCCATGGACCAGACTAAGCATCCCACAGGCCGGATCCAGATCATGAGCTTTGAGTTGAACACTCCTGCTCTAATACAAATCCAAAGATTATAAAGTTTTGCTGCTGAGTAGGAACAAGTGCACTTCCAAATAACAGAACAATGGAACAGGTACTGTGTATGGTCAGAAATCTTAATAAAAAACCATCTGTGTTCACACAATACAATGGCATCCATAGAGAAGAGGGGAGGGGCTATCCTAGCATCATATGATTGATGAAATGATGTGAATTATACCATTTCACTCATTGTGGCTTCTTATGGACACCTATGCATGAGAAACTAAGAATGAATTATGATGAAAGGACTCAGCCACTGAATGTAACCCAGACAATATATGAAATTTTGACTGACTTGGGATTTAATAATCCTCCACTTTTATATTATTGCAAAAACCTTTGTGCTAGTCAATATTTCCTGTTCAGTTTTTTCTGTTAAATTGTAAAGAACACAGAAAAATCCTGGAGTGACTGAATTTTTATAAAGGACCATAGGTAAAGATAAGTTACCAGAAGTCATGATTCTGTCCCGTTGTTAAATTATATCTCATTTGTTTTCCAACTACATACTTGCTGGGAAAAATACCTCAAGCAGCAGAGATGTATGGGTCAAACAGTTCCACTCTACAGCTGCATATCTTTGTGTCTAGAACCAGAAAGCAAGATTAACTTTCTGACTGACCTTTCCATTTTAGTCCAGATAAAGTAAGGATTAATGTAAACAATCAATCTGAGGAACCCTTTTACTTACCTTTTATGAATCTTGATTTCAACTACAACTACATTATTCCATGGTAATCTTTGTTTGGTCCACAGCCCAGGTTCTTACGATGTGGATCTAATGAGAAGTTCATTTGGGGTGCCATGTAAATATAGTCATCTTGATGCTGTTTTATCTCATGTGCTTGGTAGTACAATTTAGTAAGTTTAGGGAAGTGTAGTAAAGAGCCATGGTGGCCCAGTGGTTAGAATGCAGTACTGCAGGCTACTTGTGCTGACTGCCAGCTGCCTGCCAGCTGCCTGCAATTTGGCAGATTGAATCTCACCAGGCTCAAGGTTGATTCAGCCTTCCATCATTCTGAGGTGGGTAAAATGAGGACCCAGATTGTTGGGGGCAATAGGCAGACTCTGTAAACTGCTTAGAGAGGGCTGTAAACACTGTAAGGCAGTATATATCTAAGTGCTATTGCTAAAAATGGGACATGGAGAAAAATAAGCTGATAGATAAAGAGGGCTGGCATTAAAAGCCTCACTAGTAGTTCAGGAAGCCCTCCTCCTTTTGTATTAATTTGTGAACTAAATAGCCTTACACAGAAGTCAGTTGTAGTGATTTAAACATGTTTCCTAATAAGTGTGCAACTCTTTAATGTAGTCTGAGCCTTCTACTGGTAATGTAAGGATATTGATTTTTGTGATTATTTTTATTAATATAGTTAAAATGAGTGAAATAGTATGAACACTGCACAAAAATATCTTTATACAACCTTGGAATCTCTTAATTTGGGATAGATTTGGGGCAACTGGATAGAGCTGAGCTTTTACTGACTGGATGCCCTTCCTGACGCCATGCAGAGTTCACAGCAGATATTCTTTCTTTGCACCCTAGGAGAGAAACATCTGCTGCCACCTAGGACTGAACTCTCAACCTTCTGAGTGGGAGGTATCTTCAGTACTAGGCCACCACACTGCTCATATGAAATACTGCCTAAATATTAATATTCATATCAATTATCACCAATATTATGAGATTAGGAATGAACTGCCCTTTTTAAAAAGCTACCCCTAGCCATGCCTCAAAGTTAAAAACTTTTTCTGTCTTATAAATAAGCATTAATTATTGATCCAGCTAGTATATGCCGTGAGGATAAATTGCTGCAGTATTTTTTCCATTGTTGTTAATCAGGATTGCAACTCACACTCCACCTGCAACTCAATGACATTTGCAGGCTATCAGAACCCAGATTATTGAAATGCATTTTTTGTTTGCAGTTAGTATGGACCCATGATATCCTAGAAAAATAAATTAAAAATAAACCAAGTCTTTTAAAGATATCCTCCAAAACTGTTGTGGGAACAAAAAGTATGAATACAGCATATTTATCATTGTGGTGTCAAATGTTTGTCAAAACAGTGTTTGCTACATTGTAATACTCATTTCAGAGATTTACAAAAGCAGAAGGTGCAAATCCAATTCTACTATTGTCCAGTTATTCTAAGACTGAAACAGATTCACAGATATTTTTCAGAGTTCTAGAGTTATGATTCTCTCTGCATATGTATAACTCTTTATATGTCTCTGAGGAAGTTTATTTTGTTTGTTTGTTTATTCAATTTCTATAGCATCTCTTACAGCAGTGTTAGCATCTAAAAGGCTCCAGTGACAGCTGTTTCTGTACCTTTGTTTGGCAACATAATGTGCAAACCAGCTTCAATGAGAAACCTGCATAATAAGAGAATATGAAAAATTTGCCTGTAATTTAAATTAGCGATGGTCCATTGATAAACCAACCATCTCTTCATGCTGTAGTTTTTGAGCAATAGGTATGAGCATTTAGTATGAACCAAACCTAAAATCTAAGTCAGCAGGCTCACATATTTTTTTAAAAACCCTATGAATTGCTTTATTAGTTATATAAAATCAATGAATATAAATATTTTAAAAGAAAAAATCTATGGACATAGGCTGATCCATTAAAAAAATCCATGGGACTTGTTTAAGTGAAAAATTAACAAGCTTTACCAGCACGATTTTCGTAATCTATTCTCTCCCTAATGGTGTCCTCACAGTGGCCAACTTGCCATGGAAAACTCACCACGGCGGACTTGTCACAAGACAAATCAACAAATACAAAAGTTAAATTAATTTCAATGGAACAGTGGCCAATAATAATAAAATAAAGTCAGGCCAGAAATACTATAATTTCAACAAAAACATGTTTCAAATATTAAAGTAACTAAATTAAATTATTAATACAGTGTTGAATTGTCCCACAGTGAGTTGTTCCACAGTGAATTGGCCATGGCGAATTGTCGTAGACTCCTTAGTTTATGTGCAAACTTAGACTTAGTGCAAAATAAGAGAGAATCTTTCTGGCTATGGAACCTCAGCTGTTAAAAATACTCCCTGGAAATTTGGCGCTAGTATTTTCTTATAGGTTTGAAACCTTAAAATACAAACATTTTAATTGGATGATCTTAATTGTATTAATACATTTGATAATTTTTATAACAGATTCATTGAGTTTTTATTAAATAGTATATAATACTGATTACACCCGTATATTGCCTTAATTGTAGTTTTTAAATTTTGTTTTGTTTATAATATTTTAATGTAAAAATAAGAAGTACACAAGCAGTGAAGATATTTAGTGATGGCAACAATAATTATAATAATAATATTTTTTAAAAAAAAATGTTTACTGAGAATAACCATATGCAACACGAACATTTTCTATTTTCTTAATGTTCCCGAGATGTTACAATCCATCATGACAGAACAGGAGCAATTTCAATGGAATTTATCCGGAGAACAGTTTGCGGCTGAATGACAACTGAAGAAAAAAACAAAGGGGGGAGGGAATTAAATTCAGGACTTGGCTTTACAAGTGAATTACTTAATAATTTGCCAAAAAGAGCTAAATAATTCCATGACTGATCACAGAATATACATCTTAAAGGTTGCTTGTTTGTGGCACTGAGAATTAAACCATCACTTTGGAAGAATACATTGTTAAATGTATTTGTTAAAATACATTATTTTATCTTTTAACATGTATGGAATCACATGCAAGATTTGGAGCTATCGGAAAGGAACTGCCTTGCTTTAAAAATTTTAAAATTCAGTGAACTCTAAATCAGGTACAGTTAAAGGGTACTATGCTAAAAGTCCAATAAGCTAACAGCAACTATGCAACATTGGCTGATTTCTTTATATCTATGTAGGGCTAAACTTAATTTTTGAATAGGAGACTACTAGGAAGTTGTCTGAAGGACTATCTTTCACAGGTACATCTGCCTAACTCACAAGAGTGGGGAGGCAGGATATGTTATGGGTTCCTTCCATTAAGAGCCTTCTTGGTGGTAGCTTCCCCCCTCCCCCAGTGGAACATCATCCCTGCAGAGATAAGATTGGTCCCCACTTTGATACTCTTTTGAAAGACATGGGTTTACCAGCATGCCTGGGGACCCCAGGTATTATGGAGCCCATCAACTGATCTGATGGGCTCAATGGGAATTGAGAGTTTATTCCAATTCTGTAAGCTTTCTGGAGTTACCGTGAATGGGGCAGCCATATACATTTTCTCAATAAATACAATAAATCAAAATAAATCAATGAAAAAAAAAGCTGAAAGGAGGTAACAGCAAGCTATATCTGCAATGTTGCTACAATATCATAGACCCAAATAAAAACATTTTTTCTTTTAAAAATGGCAAAAAGAGAGAGAAAGGGAGATATTTGTGTTGTAGTTCTTGAAACTCAAATTCATTTCCCCCCATTTTATATATAGTTTCTTCCATTATTACAGCAATTATTTGGCTTAGTAGGGGTTTAGATTAAAAAAATAATGTATGTTTTTCATCTTACTTTTTCTCGTCTCATAACTCTTCCTTCGACGGAACTTCACATTAACTCTTGGCCAAGACTCAGTCTTCTCTATAATAGTGGCCTCCACACGGACTAGGTCCTTTCTTTATAACAAATTGAGATATTAAAAAACCCTGCTTATTTCCTAATAAATAGATATTTCCTTTGAAAAAGTAAGCAATGGCAATAGAACCATTTCTAAAACAATTACTATTTATTTACTGCATATCTATTTTCTCAAAGAACTTTTTCAAGGTAGCTTACAAAACAAACAATAAAACAAAGCATATATAGAAATAATATCAAAGGAAACAGCAGACTACAACAACATTTTGAAATATACATTTATGATTTTAGAAGGGAACTCATTTCTCCAGGAAATTAAAAGAAAGTGGATGATTGCTGGTCATGAAGGCATGTTTCAGAACAAGGAAAGACGATGAATTAGATTATGTTCAGTATACTAAGTCAACAGACACCACATTTTTAATGAGCTTTTTAAAGCAAAATTCTAAAATGAAGATTTTTTTTGTTTCCTGCCCACAAAACTGAAATGATGTGCATATATCAGTCCATAATGGATTTTGCTTTCAATGGTTCTTTTAACTCAGTGTTTTACCTCAGAGTTTGAAAGGAACAGAAAAATAGGAAACATGGGATTTGATTCTCCCTGGTAAAGAGAATTCGTAGCTTTTTATAGACAGTTTGTTTTGATAAGAAGCCCCCAGATACTTGAATACTTAAGTTCCTTCTTTTCTTTTCCTCTTGGATTCTAACTGCAACTCTCTACTATTTCAACTTGCTTTTTTAAAGATGGTTTAAATACAATGGAGTTACTAAGGCAATTCCCCTCATTTCTGCACACATCTTTCCTCAGCTGCTTTTGAGTGCTTGGTAAAATCCTTTCTAAAGCCTTTCAAACTCCTTTTCAGCCCAGTGCACATGATTCTGAAAAGATTCAACATGACTGAATGACCCCAAAGCATGCCTTACCCCAGGAGAGGCTTTCCCAGCAGTGTGAAGTTATCAGCCCCCACCAACAGTACCTGGAACAGAAGTAAATAATGCATGTTAATCATCATATTACAAAATATGTCAGAACGTTACCAAGGCAATCATGGAAGATGCACCCTTAAATCTGCACTTTGGTTTTCTCACTCTGGTAGTTGAATGACCAGAATGAAATAGGGGATTGCCAAATAAATACTGTTGAGGACAAAAAATGTGTTATTTCCCCCACATCTCTGGAACATCCAAGAGAAGACAATGAGTGATAACAAACTTCACTGTTTTCATGCATGACATGGCTTCTTTCAGTGCTGTAGTGACAACTACACATTTTGAAAAGAAAGAAGAAGGTGGATACCTATTTGTTCCTGGGGTTCTGACACCTCAGAATCAATCTGAAGGAAATTAGACAGAGAGCTTCCTGATGGGACCATGAATATCATGGTCTAGTGCTGTGATGACGAACCTATGGCACGTGTGCCTGAAGTGGCACACGGAGCCATGTTGCCTGGCATGCACGCCATCACCTGTTCCACTTTCAAATTTCTGGCACACATGTGTGCGCAATGATCAGCTGACCTTCATGTATGCAGCAGTGCCAGAAACAGGAAGAGCTGGTCTTCTGTTCTCTTCTGTGAGCATGCGCTTCGGCCATTGTGTGCGCATGCATGCCAATAACCGGAAGACTAGCTGGCTGCCATGCATGGGCGTCCTGGAAACTAGAAATTCATTTTCTGGCACGTGCATGCCCCTTGGGCAGCTCCTCTTCCGAGTTGTGGCCCAAATAAGCGCACATGCACTCCCTTTTCGGCACTCAGTGCCAAAAAGATTTGCCATCACTGGTCTAGTGGTTAAGGCACAAGGCTAAAAATACCGTAAGAAGATGGTAATTTCTAGTCCCACCTTAGACACAAGAATTGACTAGGTGACTTTGGGCCAGTTACTCTCTCTCAGCCCATTATGTCAGGCTTGGGAGATAAGCTGGCTGGTCATTTCTTCTTGTAATTAATGGATCAATACTTGGTTGATTTGAAAAAAAAGCAGACCTCGCACTTGCAGGAAAATACTAGGAAGAAAATCATGTATTTTGCCATGTTGTCTGAGAATTCTGGAAATTATAATCCCAACATACCGGAAGAATGACAAATTGTGAAATGTTGGTGCAACCTTTTTGTTCATTTCACTAACCAGCCAGCAAAACTTCATGCTCCCATGGTAGTTTCTCACAAGATTTCTTTCTATTTCACACCTGTTATGTTACTGGGTTAAATGATGCATAAATATCTAGGGATAATGAAAATTAAAGGAGCAGAACAGAGGAAAAGTTCTTTCCATTGCTAAATTATTCCAAATTGTAATATTTAATCAGAATACAAGACAGCACAGTTCATCACAGTGGCATCTTGTATTATTTTATATGAATCTTCAATTATCCAAGCTGTTTTATTGTTAAGTGGATTAGTTGGGCATTGAACTATGCATCAGAATTATGTTTACAAATCAGAGCAGATGTATATGGTAATGCATAATTAAAACATGTCTGGGTAGGAGCAGAATAAATCACTTTAGAAAGATCTCATGCATTGAAGCCCTGTCTAAAGGATGATAGTGATTAGTTTGGTTTGAATTAGGCAAATAGTAACTGAGATTGTAGCTCCTACAAAACATGGCTGGGGTTGATGTGAGGGGTTTTCCAAAGTACTCAGAGGGCAGCAGGTTCAACCCAAAACAAAGTAAGTATATTTTATAGTGCCAAGGGGACATGCAGACATCAATTGAAAAAGTGAAATGACCACATAAGCTAACAAAGAGAAGTAAGTTATTCAAAGTATTTTTTCCTCCAACCCCAACAATTTAATGGAGGAAGTCAGAATTAGTTGTGTGAATGAAGTCAGATGTTCACTTTTTAGAAGGTGCCATAGTGTTGAGAAAGTTCTCAGACTGAAGACAATACTTTGTCTACTACAGGGGCGTCCAACTGGCAGCTTGCGGGCTGAATGCATCATGCATCAGCCACACCCACTCCAGCTCCAAAAATGGGAAAAACGTTGTGAAACATCATGTAACGGCAACATGACGCAGCAAGTTTGACACCCAAGTATGACAAGAGCTGTTACAGCCTGTTTTGTGTGTTGGGTGTGTTGATTGGTCAGAGGAAGATGCTGAAACCTGGGTAGCATGATTTGAAATCATTTACATTCCTGGAGAAAGCCACTAAAACTGAGGTCTTAACCATGTGATGACCTGGGACAAGGCACAGAGGCAACATGACAAACTCACAGGGTCTGACATTGTGAGTCACCTTAAAGAGGCAAAGTGGATGGGGCTGAAAACTGTGTGGCAAGTAGTACAGATGGTCCTCTTTAGCAACTGCCTCATTTAACGACTGTTCAATCATGACAGTGAGGAAAAGATGATTTTCCCAACAATCCTCATATTTAAAGCCTCCCCAGGTCTGTAAAGCAAAGGAAAGGTGAAGCAAGATCAAAAGTACAATCATGATTTCACTTAGTGACTGCTTCACTTAATGACCAAATTGCCAGTCCCCAATTGAGGTTGCTACCCGAGGACTACATGTATGGGTAAAGGGGGAAGAGTTAGAGGCTCCAAAACCTTGAAAACATTGATGGGGTTGGTGATAGCATGGCAGTCACAAAAAAAGAAAGATCTAAAAGAGATCTTAACAGAGGATCTAATTGTTGCCAATAGGGATCTGTAGCACTACAAGGGGCATAGGCAAGAATCTTATACCAAAGGGCACACAACACTGCACTGGCTGATTGAGAGTTTAGGCAGGAGCTAAAGGAATTTGCACTAGTAAGAAAAGGACAAAGTAAGAGAAGCAAATTGGAATAATAGAGTAAGAGGCACAGAAATTCTAATCTTGGGGAAACTGAGGTACACCTTATGCATTATTTAACTTGAGTATAAAGAAGTGGAAACTTAGATAAAAGCCTGGATTAGTGGAAACAGATAAGATGGCTATTAATACTTCTCCACTCCTATCTTGCCTTTGAACAACACCCACAGGTCTATCAGCAACCTTTCTTCCACAGCTCATCATTTACCCACTTAATTCTTTTTCTTCTTGGAATGCCATTTGAATCTTAAAAGGGTTCCTGATCATCTTTTTCTCTCTAGCCATCAGCAGAAAAAACATGTTTATGTTCTCACAAATAGCTCCCAGAAGTCATTGTTTAATGTTTTTAGCTCTGTCTCCTTGCTTCTAATACAGTATTTACTCTCCTGTCACAGGACATGCGCTCTTGTGGGAGATGCTAACAGGTAGCTAATGATATGGTGAAGCGGAGGCAGACGTGTGTGTTATGCTGATTATAGCAAAGTAATCTTTCGGATTAACACAGGGAGAAAAAAATGATTGCTAACATGAACCCTACCTTTTCCATTCTGATTCTGTCTCCACATTCAGCAGGTAAGTGGTTTTCAATTAAAATCAAGTCTTCACTGGTTATTTTCCACTGTCTGCTGGCAAAGTGAACAACTGCAAACAGTCTTCCATATTGCCCAGTGGCAATTAACTCATTCACATTCTGTACAAGCTCTGGAAGAAAATTGGTGAGTTAAACTTAATTATTGACTAAGTTTATTTATTACATTAATATCCCACATTTTGTTCAGGAGCTCAAGATGGTACCTAGGCTATTCCCTCATCTGATTATGACCCTAACCCCTTCCCCCCCTCCGGCCACACAAGACTTGGGATAGTTTAGGCCAGGGGTCTTCAAACGTGGGAACTTTAAGACTTGTAGACTTCAATTCCCAGAATTCTCCCAGCCAGCTTTGCTGGCTGAAGAATTCTAGCAGTTGAAGTCCACAAGTCTTAAAGTTACCAAGTTTGGGGACCCCTGGTTTAGGCTAAGAGGAAGTAATCAGTCCCTTTTATGGTTGAAGATGTAAAACCTGGTTCTTCCCATTCCTAGTTGAGAACATTTTAAATTATAGGCCACCATGGCTCTCTACACAAATAATATTGTATTGAGATGAGTGTTGGGGAATAATTGCCTTGGATGAATAGCTCTATTATATATATCCATAGTACTGTTTTCTTATACTTAAAAAAATGATTCTAAAGCAAAATTTAAGATAAGAGGAAATGCATACTGCTTTGGGTCTAAAGCCAGGAAGGGCCATAGGCACCTTGACTTGTGAGCATCTTCTCACAAAAGCTGCACTATTTCTTGGCATTGCCCTGAGAAATATACATAAATTCAAGAGGTGAACACAAAGGTGTAGCATGGTGTTTTGATCCCCAAATTCAAAGCCTACCATTTCCAGAGATTACATGGCCACTGTTCAAGTCTCTAGAAAAAGATAGAGTTTCATTCACCTGTCCTTGAATGGGACACAGCACCAATCAAAGTGAGGGCTTTCTCTTTGGGTTTATGAAACATAGGAGATAAGGTTGAATCTCTAAAGGGGCAACATTGACTACATAGGTAAAGGTAAAGGTACCACTTGTGCATATGTGCTAGTTGTTCCTGACTCTAGGGGGCAGAGCTCATCTTCATTTCAAAGCTGAAGAGCCAGCGCTATCCGAAGATGTCTCCATGGTCATGTGGCTGGCATAACTAAATGCCGAAGGTGCATGGAACACTATTGACTACGTAACAGTTTCCTAATAGTGATTGATTGGCTAAGAGAGTACACCACGACAATAGCTAGAAGACAAATCTAGCTATTTTCTGTACTGTATCAAATCCCTGATTTGAAAACTTCACTAACGCTAGAGTTGCTTGTGTTTCTTGTTCTGTTATTCTGTGTTAATGATTCCATGTCTTTATTAAATCAAAAGCAGAAACAAATGGGAGGCAGTGACAATATCAAATGAAACATACAGAAGTGGCACACCTTATGTTTTTTGAGAAGGTCTAGATTATTTACCTCTGTGATGTTCTGCCTCTTCTGCCAGATCTGGTAGCTTGATTTCAGGCCATGGAGGTGATGTCAAGGATGTTTTTGGAAGCAGCCTGTGAAATAACAAGAATCTTGCTATTATAAATATTACAGTCAATTCCTGGATGTTTGATTGCATCTTTTAAGTCCCATTTCTTTAAAAAAAAATGTGCAGTCCTCTAGGCAAGAATTTTTCACACCTCTCCCAGCTAATGCCTTATCTTAAAGTTTGCGTTAGAACAAGCTTCACATACAGAAACATGAATCATAAAACATGAATTACAGGAGAAGTAGAAAGAGAAGAATAAATTACCTAACCTAATGGACTCCGAAATGCAACAGGTTTTTGCACTAGCAGGGAAATCAATCTCCAGTTATACTGTAGAAGGCCTTCTACTTTGTGCTGGACAACTCAACACTTTTTCAAGCAGAATATCTCCGTTTCAAAGAATGCGGAAACCTCACTTAAAAGGATTTGAGAGTCTAGGGGAGGGGTGCAGGCTTGGGGAAAGGGTGACAAGTTACTATGGGCTGCAGTGGGCTTTCTTCATCCTTCAGGCATAATGAGGCTTGATGGAAAAGTAATTCAAAACAAGCAATGTATTGAGCAGATTTAAAATATAATTAGACTACTTCCAGCAGTTGGGGAGGTCATTTGGAGCATATACTGACATGTTTATCAGATACTGTGCAGCCAATCTGTTGCGTATATACTCGTTTTTAAAAGCTTTCCATTAAAAAGCAGCATCACACAGGGGAAGTTTGGGTACCTGGCATAAACCTAACTGTGAATTATAGCTTATCTTTGAATAAGTCCACCCATCAGTGGCTAATTCACCTAACCACAGTAGATGAAACTATGTTTTTTGTCCATGGATGATCAACAGGATTTCAATAATGAAAAAAGCCTTCTGAACATATTTACAATATTTCTTTATCATATCTTTTGATTTCTCCTTCCATTTTCTAGTATATAAAATTGGAGGAAGAAAAAAAGAGTGATTGCCAAATCACGGGCTACAAATATATATCCATTCATTCAAATCCCTGTGTATTTTGCATGCTGTCCTGTAAAATGTCAGCTAACCAAAGGTTCAGCTACCTTTGGGGTGGCACCATTCTGTCGCAGGAAGGCAGGCAGGCAGGCAGGCAGGCAGGCAGGCAGGCAGGCAGGCAGGCAGGCAGGCAGGCAGGCAGGCAGGCAGGCAGGCAGGCAGGCAGGCAGGCAGGCAGGGAGATGGTGATGATTGCTCTACTGATTGCCAGCCTTCCCTTTAACATAGCAATCAGGCATTCAAAAAGTCCCAACCAGCATAAAGAAGCACCTATGGAGATATTTAGTCATCCTGATCATGGTTGTTCCGAAGGTGCTTTTCCAAATGGCAACTGGATTTTCTTGGTTTATTTCTTGAAAATGTTTCGCTTCTTATCCAAAAATTCTTCAGTTCTGACTGAATGATGGGGAGTGGAAGGATTGATAAATTCCTTTTTGGGACAACATAAAGGTGGCTTTTGAAAATTTGTTTGCAGCTCAAGGAAGCAATGGCTGAAGATTTTTCTCTATGGCTTGAGAAAGAAACTGGTAAATTGGATGGGAAGCTAACTGATTCAATTTCTTTCTCTATGTCCATGGGAGAAAAGCTAATACAGGTAAGTCCTCGACTTAAAACAGTTCATTTAGTGACCGTTCAGTTACACTAAAAAGTTACTCATAATATTTTTCACACTTACAACTGTTGCTGCACCCCCATAGTCATGTGATCAAAATTCATATGCTTGGTAACTGACTCATATTTATGACGGTTGCAGTATCCCAGGGTCATGTGATCACCTTTTGCGACCTTCTGACAAGCAAAATCAATGGGGAAACCAAATTCACTTAATAACCGTGTCACTAACTTAACAGTTGCAGTGATTCAATTAACAACTATGGCAAGAAAGGTCACAAAATGGGACAAAATTCACTTAACAAACATCTCATTTAGCAACATAAATTTTGGGCTCAAAATGGTAAGTTGAAGACTACCTGTATTTTGAAGTTGCTTCCAGTGAGGAATGACAAACTGATATATTATGGCTGAAAAGCAGCTTGATACTGGATCCAGACTGCCAAAAATTCTCTCTAGATGGGTAGCTTTTTAGAAGACCTGTATACTGCACGAGTCAAAAAGAGGGCTATGAAAATATCTACAGACCCTTCACATCCTGGACACAAATTGTTTCAACTTCTACCTTCAAAATGATGCTATAGGGGATTGCACACCAGAACAACTAGACACAAGGACAGTTTTTCCACGAATGCCATCACTCTGCTAAACAACTAATTCCCACAAAACTGTCATATTACCTACTAAGACTATATTACTATTCTTCTTCTCTTCCTTCCTAGTACCTATCTCTTCCCACTTATGACTATAACCATTTGCTTGTATTTTTACAATTTATATTGTTTTGTTTGTTTCCTAGTATAATTTGATTGCTTATTAGTAACCTATGACTATCACTAAGTGTTGTATCTTATGATTCTTGATGAATGTATTCTATTTTATTTTTCTTTATGTACACTGAAAGCATCTGCACCAAAGACAAATTCTTTGTGTGTCCAATCACACTTTGCCAATAAAGAATTCTATTCTATTCTTTTCTATTCCCATCCCATGCATACTCCAGATAGCTGTTTTTGGTGAGCAGAAACTGATGTTTATTGGTCTTGCAAACAGTTGGGAGTCCTGCAATTCCATTGTGCTCTGAACCATTTACTCTATGCTAGCCTCTTAGGGGGTCTCAAAGTTCAACCAAAGCATCTGTTTAATTACTTTGGAGCGCTCCCCCCCCAATTATTTGTTAAAGTTAAAAAGAAACCCTTCAGAACTGCAGGTTTGGCACTTACTGGGTGTTTCTCTTCAATCTATTTAGAAAAAAAGAAAATATATGTATACAGTTTTAAGAATTTTTCTTTTTGGCAATACACAGCAAAAGGGTCATTACAGTTTGAGTATAAAAAGTTTTTTGTAAATGGATTAAGGATTCAAATGAATTTGAATTAAAAAAGATTTTGAAGTTAATTAAAAAGACCCTCTCTCATGAGAATTATTTATTTTGCTTGCATTACAAACTTATTAACAAGTCCTTGAAAGTTTGGACATTAGAGGGCACCAGATGGCTACTTTAAAGGAAACATTTAAGGCTTGGTTCTCAAGCTGTTTAACTCTGCAATGAAATCAAAAGATGGTATTGAAGAGAAACAAACTTAATTGAATAAAATTGAAACAGAGATTAAGTTGGATTTTAAAATTACAATTTACAAGAAAGAAAGGGAAATATTGGACTGACAAATAGAATTGGATGACTCAAACATTTAAAAAGCTATAGAATACAACAAAATAGTGATGTAGATTATTATTGTTTTTATTTTGAATTACAAGGAATTAAATGGAGCTGTTTCACTAGGACTTCTATGGGATTTTGATAAAAAGTGACAAGAATTTTAGGGAAGAGACAAAGAGATATGGGAAAGCAATGGTTAGAAATCTATTTGTGGGTTTCAAAGATAGCTGGCAGAAAAAAAATATGGGGATGGTTTATTTGATTAGTTTCAAGGAAACAGTTCATTTTTGGACAAAAAAGCCCATTTCCAGTTCCATTTATGTATGCCTTCTCATCCCCTTTACATTTAAAGGTCTTTCAAAAGTAAAATTTGAACCAAAAATGTAATTCCAAATTAAATCTTTGCACTTGAATGGTTTCATGTACTCCATGTCATAACAACTCTTAGTATTAAATCTGGTCAGGAATTTCTTCTAAATATTGTGGGGCTTAGAGGTGAATGGATCTCCCACTCAAAGAGTTTGTATTATTTTATTTTGTATTTGTATTTTATTGGTCTTGTATGCCGCCCACTCCCGAAGGACTCCGGGCGGCTTAAAATGAACAAGGGAAGGAGAAAAATAGACAAATAGACAAACAACAATTTAAAATGCACAACATTCATAGTTCCCGTGGGGCTGGCTATTTCAACAGCCCCCCAGCCTGCCGGAGCAGCCAGATCTTAGTGGCTTTGCGGAAGGCCGGGAGAGTAGTAAGGGTCCGGATCTCCACGGGGAGCTCGTTCCAGAGGGCTAGAGCTGCAACAGAGAAGGCTCTCCCCCGGGAAGTCGCCAGCCAACATTGGCTGGCAGATGGAATCCGGAGGAGGCGTAGTCTGTGCGATCTGATCGGTCTATGGGAGGTAATTGGCAGGAGGCGGTCTCTCAGGTACCCAGGTCCGATGCCATGTAGGGCTTTATAAGTGACGACTAGCACTAGAATTTAATATCCATCCTTTTATTTCTGATTTGCACTTTTCTTTTGGGTTTTTTTGTGCAAGATCCCAATTTTGTTTAGATTAGCACAGATGAGTTTGGTTAATAACTCAAGCCCTGTTCCCTGTCAGTTTTCTGAATTTTAGAAATCATATCATTACCTGTATTTCATCTTGTGTGCTTCAATGAACCAATTTCCAGTCACTGATCTATTATTATGAGTTAAATTACTCTCAGAATGGAGGAGACTGAGGTAGTGATGGGTTCTGGCCCTTGAATCTTGGGTGGCTGAATGAACTACCTGCTGGATCCCAGTGTTCTATACTTAATTAGAATTACTGGCCTAGATCTGCTAGTAAAGTCTTCTCTCAGCCGGCTTTGCTAATGAAGCTCATACTTTTTATTCCAATGACGGCAGCAGATGTTCAAATGCTCACTGCCATTTACTGTAATAAAGCATGGAGAATCCCAAAGATCAACACTGCGCTCATGTATGATAAATGCAAACTATGTCTTTTCCCAAAGGGAGCAAATCTAAATTCTAACCTTCATTAGAAAAACACACAGCATATCTTTTTGTTTTTTGCATTTATCGTTTGAAATGAATAATTTTGAAATAGGTCTCGCTCTGGTTCCTAACAAAACTAGCAATGCAATGCAAACCAGTGCTCTTTGGTTAACTCACTACTACCTGTGTTATTCACACTTTTTTTTATAGTACATGCTCCCCAGCAACATTTTTCCCCTTGTTATTTCTCTGTGATATTGGTTTCAACTCATTTCCAACCATGAGGTAGAATTAAACCAGCCTTAGCTGAACTCTTATTAAAGTGCTACTTATCCCTTATTCCCAAAACGGTCCAAAGGCAGCTTCAAGATGGAGACAATGTGTTAGTCTACAATGCTCCTTAATCTGGAGGGAAATCAGGTGGGGGCAGTGATGTGCAATAGAGGCAGGACAGGGATCAGCAATGGAAATGGCAATTTCCACACCAATTATTTTTCTGCCAAGGATGGAAAACTTCAGCTAGGCATTTGGAAAAGGCCCCCAAGAGCCTAATAGATTCAGAGTTTGGACAGAAGCCCTGCTCTGGCAGGAACCAAATGCATATAGTGCACAATGAAAAATACGGCTGCTCTTAAGAGTTAAGATTTTGTGCCCCCCCACACACACATTAGGTAGAAATTGGGAGGAAAGCTATATTTCTATGTGCAAGAATGTGATTACAGTTTTTTGTGTACAGTAATTTGAGATTTGGCTTTACTAAAGTCCTGAATAAAGTGGTAGCAAAACTCCAATTCAGTTCATGCTGTTCTCTGAATGAGGTGAGAGTTCACAGACAATGGGGGCTTAGGATATGTACAATGTGCATAGCTGCATTCTTTGTCACTGTCTCAAAGTCAGCAGTGGTAAACCACTTCCTTATTATTGTTAAGAAAGCTACTGGATGTGTTTGGTTCTTAAAAATGGACAGACTTCACTTCAGATTGTCTGGGTTCAAGCAGGAGCTAAGTTAAAATGTGGTCAGCTACTTTATGGCTTCAGGCATTGTATGAGTCCCACCAGAATAGTTGATTTATACTCCAGTCTGAGAAGCAAACTCAGGCAAATTGGTTAATGTGGTAAACTAGAATTCCATATACTGTTCATTGCAAACTTTGAAAAAAATGAAAGGCCTCTTTGTAACAGAGATATCCACAAATGTATCTTATTATTTATTGAATTTATATGCTGCCCATTTCAACAATACAATGACTGTGGCCAGCTTACGATACAATAGAATTTAAAAAGTGGGGAGGGGGAATTAAAATAGAATAAAAAGTTAAAAATTAAAATTAGAAACCAAGATGATGAGCAGCCTGGGGGGAGAGAATCTTCTCTATCTCATCAACAATGTAGCGGCAGCAGAGCCAAATTTTTAGGCTCTTCCAGAAGGCCAGGAGTGTGGGGGCCAATCTGATCTCTGAACAGGAGAATACAGGATCAGAAGTAGCTCTTTGTAATGGAACAAATGAGGCAGGTTAATCTCAACACAGTGAGGCAGTTCCTCAGATACTCTGGAACCCTGCCTTAAAGCGTTTTAAAGGTAATGACCAACACCTTGAATTGGATCTGGAAGCAAACTGGCAATCAGTGCAGCTCATATAACAGTAGTGTCACTTCTGCCACCCCAGGAGCCTCCAGAACTGTCCACACCATATCTTCACATATGTATCAGTAGTGCACTCTGGAGACCAAAGATCCCAATGAACACAGAAACAGAAATAAATCTAGCATGTGAAATCCTGCTACGTATCTAAGATACTCTTCTTGAAAAGATAGTATACCAAAAGTAATTTTTGTACTGACTGAATAAAAGAGTACGTTTGCAGTGCTTCATTGCTATGCTTTACAAGCATATCATTCATATCAGTGGGAATGTGTAGGCTTTTGAAAAATATTGAAAATACCTCAGAAAATATTGAGCACATGCGAACCAAATCTTATTTTTAAGGCTCATGTGGCTAATTATAAGATTTTAAGAAGTAAAATACTAGGTTAAATACCACACACACCAGAAATAAACCACAGAATGAAAACTAGAGATGGTGTATTGAGATGAATATTTATGTAAAAAAGAATGCCTCAAGTATTATAAAATAAAAGAAAACCAACATGTTGGGGACAGACTAGAATGCTTGTGTTTTAATATATTGACTTTGCATGCCTAAAGAGCATGAAGTTATGGTATTATATGAGCCCAAATTGCACAGCTGATTTTAATAGCAATTATATAACAAAACGTCTACCTTAACTCTCAATGTATTGCTATTAATACTGCTATTAATGCTAAGACAATTGTTTCCTACCAAATACCTGAGGTAGTGATGTAATCACATCTTTGTGCTTTACCAGCCAGAAGACAAGGGTGAATATAGAGAGAAGCTAACAGGCAGGAGAACATTATTCTTCCCTTGACTTTATGATGGGAGGCGAGGAATATAAAGCTATTTATAGGGCTAGACAGGGACATTATAGAGCCCCAGGAGTGTCATGCAAACATGAGCATGTTCTCTGCCTCCTGGAGAGAAGGCAGGCATAAAGACATTCATTCAATTCAACCCTGGGGACCAGATGGGCACATTGTGCCAATAGCAAAGAAGCATTTTGTCACAGCTTTCTTCCAAATTGACCTTTCAGCTTCCTAATCTAGTTTACCACCCAAATTATCTCCCTGTGATCAGATATCCCAAATACTAACATCTATCTGTAGCTTTTTCAAGGATGTTCAAAATGTGCTGCCACCTGCTGGGCCCAAAACATTTCATCCAGTTTGTTAGATATCTTCCATTCAAGTTCATGCTACTTATTTACTGTCAAAGAGAAAAAGGAGTTCTGTGTCGCATCAAGATGCTCACGTAGCATGTCAGGAACTCCTTAACACAGCTGTATCTTTTTCCAAAGATCACTTAAGCTACCCTCTGCAGCAGCATGAAAAGTAATCTGGTTTAATGTCAGCATCTTCCCTGCTGTCACCAGAAACCTTTGTTCTGCATTTTTAAAAGTTCCCATTTTAAGGGCACAGTTGTCTGTGAAGGTTCAGAACAAATGTTATCTGTCTGTCCATAACCTGCTTTTTGGTACTGGTTTTAGGAAACCCTAATTAAGAATTTAGTTAACAATAAACCTAAGTGATAAGAAACCATCTACTTCTCTGTCAAGCACCACTTTGTATTTTTCAGCTACAATTCAAGAAAAAAGCCAGTAAGCAATTCTAAGGAAATAGTTAATATCTGAAAAATGATTAAAACATGACAATTAAATGAATTTTTAATAAACCATCAAAAACTTTATTTACATAAATTAAAATTAATTGCCTATAAATACAGAAGGATATATATTTATATGCTTATAAAACAAATATCTGAAGATTGTTTAAAGCTTTATTACTAAGCCAACATCTGTTTTGAAAACAAATATCAAAAGTGCACTTTCCTCTCTTAAACACAAGTAACATTTATTTTTCACACAGTTGTGTAATTTCAAGCAGAATTCATGAAAAAGTAATGAACTGCATTCAATTTTATTAATTTAATTCTAATAAGATGCTTGTAACAGTGCCCTACATTTTTCATCAGCTTCTGCCTGATTGCATCAATATTTTTATAACTGGCTTACAATTAAACAAAAAATAAGTTCTCTTTACTACTTGTACAGGTTTTTTTAAACATAGGTTTCAGTAGATGGGAGTCCATGGTCCCCGAGTAAACTGAGCTATAATGCTCCTTACACAATTAAGTTTACATAAAATAAACAAAACACAAAGCAGCCAAATGAGAAAGTTAGATTACCAAATTCATCTATATATTCATATATATACTGGATGATATCGTTTGTGATTGAGTTTTTTCCTACAAGAAGGACAAGAGTTTGTACTTTTAAGAGAATTTTGGAGGCACTGACTGCAAAAGATGTGGCCACATTTTGTTGACATTATAAGTCGTCCGCTGTGGATAATTTCTGCATAGCCATCCATGCAAATTGGACAACTCACAGTGCCTGAAAATTTTGGACTTCCAATTTTCTCCTTTTCTAACTCTCTAGGCAATTTACTGGCAGCCAACTCCTCACTTTCACTACATTCATTGTCATTATCATTACATACTATACAGCTGTTAAATAGTGGGCGGCTTCTTAATTTTTGGTTTTGCTGTGGTCTAGTCTCTTCCGCAAGTACAATGGAATAGTTATGTGTAAGATCAACCACTGAAGTGTCACCGGTGAGATCTATTACTTCTACACCTTCATCGAGATTGATTGGCTCTATTTTTGATACTGCTTCTGCAGCTGAAGCTGACATTCTACTTTGGTTAGGAATTTGCAGGGGAGTCCTCTCTCCATAGCGTTCCTTCTGAATCTCTTCCTGATCCATGCCTCTGCTAACACTCAAGGGAACAACTGCATCCAGAAAACTGGGGCCAGCTTTAGGAGAAGAGCCAATAGAGGCAGCTTCTACAGTGGCTATGGAAGAAATGGATGGCAAGGAGAAACTCTTGATTTTAGAAGTAGCTCCTGTAGCCATTTTGCCTGGGCCACTAGAAGGTGTTGCTGGGTTGAGAGGACTCTGTTTTTTGCTTTTTCTGCTCTTGGTTCCATCAAGCTTCACACTGGCTGACTTCATGGTATGCAGCAAGGACTGGAACAAGTTGCACAGAATATCTGTTTTCTCCCTTATCTGCAACTGCAGGTTAATGCTTAGCTTCCAACTCAGTTCTACAGTGCTGATTTATTAATATTCTGGAGTATCTTTATACAATGGGAGAATTTTTAGAGCACTACAACCATTAAAGTGATCTCTTTAATGCCACGTACTGCAAAGCTGGGAGCAAGTTCAAACTCTTGTGTTGAAATGTTATACTTTAGAACTGCATTAAAGTAGGAAAAAAACATGATTAGGCTCAGAAGCCAGTACATACAATTCATTGTTTTTTTCAGCCAATAATCAGTTAAAACTATTATG
This sequence comes from Thamnophis sirtalis, assembly GCF_051295495.1. NCBI lineage: Eukaryota > Metazoa > Chordata > Lepidosauria > Squamata > Natricidae > Thamnophis > Thamnophis sirtalis. The sequence goes on along the minus strand of NW_028261381.1, from coordinate 71,901,105 downwards.
AGGTAATGAAGAAATTCAGACAATTTATTGCAGTATACTAAGTCAAAGCAAGGCTTCTGGTTGCAGATATTATATTTACCTCTGCTCAAACAACTGAGCAAACCAGTTGTTCAATTAATTCTGTCTGAATTGAAAAACTGGTTATCAATTTGGGGTGCAATCTAAGAATATTAAACCATAACTTAAAGTTGTTGTAATTTTCTAGCTTATTCCAAAGTTGGCAGTTACCTTAAGATGGTTCTAAGATCTAAAATTAAACATTTTGTCAATTTTGTTTATACACTCAAGCAAAGAAATGCATCTGCAGCAAAGTGATCATTTTGCTGAGGTGATAATCTCAATGACTTATTTGATTGCTACCTTTATAAAAGAAGCCAGGAAAGAGAAAACCAGAAAATGAATGCAAAAAGTGAATGCTTCTTAGGAATAAATAGGACATAGACTTTTTAATACATGTTTGGAAACATTTAAAATACTATGTAACTGTTGACGTGCTTCAAGTGTCTTATAGCATCAGTATGTAAATTCAGGTCTTGCAGAATTATCTAGCATTGGGGTTTGTCTTATAATACTGCAAGAAAGACAACATGGCCTGCATTATGTAAAAAGGGGATATCATTATGGGCTTTCTTGCATGCTGGAATCCCTCTTTTCTTCTGTTACAATTGCTTATATTGATTAGTTGTAGGCCATTTTGTACAATGAGACTCTAAAGTGACTAACGATCATAAGTAAATAACTGTACCATTATTTGCAACAGAAAAATTGCTATTTCCCAAAGCCCCGACAGCATAAAAGGTGTAAAAAGTCCCCCAAAACCATGAGAGGAGGATGAGGAGGAAGAGAAAAAAGAACTAGGCACCCATACAGTGCTCTAAGAGCCCCTAAAAAGCAATAGTGCTTGGACTTATAAACCACTTCATAGTGCTTTACAGCCCTAAGTAGTTTTCAGAGTCAGCATATTGCCCCTAACAATCTGGGTCCTCATATTATGGCTCAATAATGTCCCAATAATGGATGAAAAAGAAGAAAGGATTCATGAAACATATTCATATAATTCAATTTGGCAGTAACACAAAGACAATTTCAAATGAATATGATTTGAATAATATTTTTTCCCTTGGGTAAAATGTTAGTTAATTAACAGCATACTGTCTTTCACACAACATTGAGGCTAAATGGTTAAATTTGTTATTTAAATCTAATAAAACTAAATCAGAATACCAAAGCAGAAAAGAAAACATTCTGCAATGTACTGATCTTACCCGTGAACTGGTGAAGTGTTTTGTGCACTCAGACTTCGAACTGTAGACCTCAACAGAAATGCTGAAAGAGAACCAGGGACAAAAAATCACTCAGATAGGATGAAGATGTTCCAATTCTAGAATTAGTAAGAATAGTTTACACTTTTTAAGGAAGAGTAAAAATTCTACTGGAATCATCATACTCCTCCTTAGATACAATTCATACAAAAAGATCTTTGCAACCCTTTTGGGGTCTGAGAGGCAAGAGTCTAACAGTAAATAATCTTACTTAATTAGGCAGACTTAATCAGTTAAACCTCTGGCTTATGAGAATTATAAAGAGCTTCAGATATAAAGGCAGGCCTAATGAGGTACTAGGTAGACAATCAGCATAGTTGTCAGTAAGGTGGCATACTGGAACATAGCCAAATATTATGACAATATGCTGCACCAGATCTTAAATCCTAAAATGTGTGCTCATTCTTCTATATGAATTGAATTCCTGAAAACATACTGGATAGACTGAGTAGCAATATTCCATATGGTCAAGATTAAGTTTATGCCTTTTTAAATGCATTTTTCCTTCTATTTCATAACAATTTCCTTTTATATACAAAATAAAAAAATCAAAGTAATTTTTTTGGGGGAAGGATGTTGTAAGATGCTATAAACAGGAAATGGGCAATTAAGTGGTGACCTTCAACATAAACAGGAAGAACTTCTTGAAGGTCTCTAGACCAGTAGTTCTTAACCTGTGGGTCAGGACCCCTTTGGGGGTCAAACGACCCTTTCACAGGGGTAGCCTAAGACCATTGGAAAACATATTTTCGAAAAAATATGGAAAACATAAAATTTTATGGTTGGGGGTCACCATAACATGAAGAACTGTATTAAAGGGTCACGGCATTAGGAAGGTTGAGACCCACTGCTCTAGACATTTCAGGTATATAGCCATTGTTTGAAATGGTTGGTTCATAAATCTGAACTAAATTAACCTCTTTTTAATTTGGCATTGAACCACAGTAACAAACAGACTAAATTTTTGTCACTTTGGACAAACCAAACCAAATTTCACCATATGGTGTGCACCCAGCTATTAGGCCTTTAATTGCTTTAGCTAGGAATGCTATTTGAACCCAGGTGAATAAGACTGTAACAAGACTTTCCTCCTTTTGGAAAAGATCTTTTAAAAATATTTTTGGCTTTTTAGATATAATTACATAACACACATAATAGAATCTTGGAATAAAAATTACCCATTTATGAATACTGAATGAACAATAGCAGTTATCTGCAGGAAAATACCAGTAAAAATTGATGACTAAAGTCCTCAGGCTTAAGTTTGCACCAACTGATCCAATACTTTTCTGATAGACAAAAATTGCACATATACTAATTGAAATAGCTCTTTCAAAGCATGTAATGACAAATAACTTTACTTTCTTGGAATGCGTGTGTGTTTGTATGTGTGTGTGTGTGTGTGTGTGTTGTTCAAATATTACCAACTTGAAAGAGTAAGGAAATAGTAGGATCTCAATTTTGACTGCCATTGGAGCAATCAGATGTTAAAGGTAAAGGTTCTCCTCACACATATGTGTCAGTTGTTCCCGATTCTAGGGGACAGTGCTCATCTCCCTTTCAAAGCTGAAGAGCCAGTGCTGTTGGAAGACATGTCATGTGGCCGGCATGGCTAAATGCCAAAGGTGCACAAACACTGTTATCTTTCCCCCAAAGGTGGTTCCTATTTTTCTACATGCATTTTTACATGCTTTCGAACTGCTAGGTTGGCAGAAGCTGGGACAAGTGACAGGAGCTCACTCTGTTATGCGGCACTAGGGATTCAAATTGCCGACGTTTCTGATCAACAAACTCAGCATCTTAGCTACTGAGCCACCTAGTCTCCTAGTAACTCAGATGTTACTCTTTATTAAATGTGGGATGCTGCTTAATACTATTCATACCTAAGAAGTAAATATAACTTTGAGTGGCTCTTGAGTAACCACTAAAGAGTAAAATAAGTGTAATTTACCAAACTTGTCACTTTAACTACTAGACTTCAAAAACATGTAACAAGAATGTAGCCATCACAGACTATTCAGTTGGGATGGAGATTAACATTTGTTTTATCATATACTTACATCCTAAGAAATAAAATTTGGCAATGCTAAAAAAAATAGCTGTGAAGCCATTTAAGTTATAAACTACCAAAGCACTCAAAACAAATGAACAAAAGTTGAATATTTAAAGTATTCTATTTTATACCATCAAATTAGTAAAATAAAGACTAAAAAGAGTAAAAGGCACTATTAGCAATATCAGTGTTACCATGTTTATGCTAGTTTGGTTTGAATCAGAATTTAATTTTCAAAAATAGAAAGCTTCAAGTTTTCTGGACATATTTTTATAATATAAATGAAACATGCAAACATAATACAGAGGATACAATCACTCAGGCCTCATTGAAATTTAGGGGGGAAATGGAAGAAACATTTGAACTTTGGCGGTTCAAAACCTGACTAACATGCTTTACTTCTTAAAGGCCATAAATACAGGAATTACTTGCATTATGGGGAACTCACATATACAACTCATAATTGCCCTTAGCAGCGAAAACACAATAAAGAAGGCAAAACACACACATATTATCTATGACTTGAACTACCCTTCCTCACCTGGTTGAGGTGAATTACAAACCGAAACATTCTTAATTATATGACCGGCCAGAGAATGAAGCCCAACGGGAGTATGGAGAATGGGGTCGTGGGGAAAAGGAAGGCTTGCCTGAAGAAAAATGCCAGAATAAACAAGAGCTCGATGCAGGAGAGGAAAAGGATTTTCGATTTAAAACCAGCAGCAAAGAGAACACAAAGGATAATTATAATGCAGGCAGAAAATGCAGAACAAAACAGCCGAGCCACATTTACAGAAAAACACCAGAAGGTAACCAACCCGGGAAACGAATAAACGTTGGGTTTTAAAAGACCGCAGCCCGCGCTCACCTGTCCGAGAAAGAAGCTGCCTGTAACCAAAGGCAGACGCCGCTATTGCCATTACAAGACGGCCAGGTTTTCGCTCGCTCCTCACCGGAATCGGAAGTTGAGCCCTGGGAACAGTGGTGCGCCATTTATAGGGACCGTCGGGCAACGCGAGCCAGGTTTTAAAGGGCCGTTCATGGTCGGCACGCTGGTGCCTGCTGTCACCAGAACGGGGCTTCTCGGGGCTTCTCGGGGCGTCCGCTCAAGCCGACAGCAATGGCGGCATTGGTGGAAGAGTTTGTGTCCCGACAAATGGAGTTGCTAAAGGAGGAAAGAGAGGCCGAAATTTCGGAAGCAAGGTATCCCTTCGGCTAGGGGCCAGTTGGGTTTCTCAGCATCCCCCTGCTTGTCCCCATAGCAAAAATAGGAATGTAGTAATTTAAGCAACGACTTAAGTTATATATTTTGACCTTTGTAAACACGCTTATTCAAATATCTGCTTCCTAAATTCTAAATTGCTGCTAGCCAATGCTGGTTTACAACCTGGCTTATAGGCATTTGTTAGGGCAAGAACAGGTAAGATAAGGTGTATTTCTGTATGCTCTGTCTATCGGCCATTAGGAAGAATTGATAGGGTGTCTGTAATAGAAAACATTTGAGGGACAGCAGGATGACCTCGCTTTGCTACTGCTATATTCAATTAAACGGTTTAATTTTGAGTATCTGTATTACTTGCCTTATAACTGAAGACTTGAAACAGTTAAGCAAACCTGCCATTGGAGAATTGGGTCTATTAGAAACAAATACTTGTGTAAATACATAGTGTATTTGTATATTTAACATAAATACCATAGTAAACAAGCTACTTATGTGAGGGCTAAATTCTATAAACCTGTGTGGTATTTACTTCAGAATAACTCTAGGGTACTGCTGGTCAGTTGACCAGAATGTCAGAGCAAAAATAGTGATAAACTGGCTTGCTAGCCAGAATGACTGATTTACAAAGTATGCTAATCCAAACAATTATAGCACAGTTTTTTATGTCTGAACCCAGTCAATATCTTTCTAGTTCTATAGATAGCAGAGTTGAAAGCACTTACAAATGAACTAATAATTTAAAAGTATTCATTAAAATATAAAATCCAGATACTTGAACTTAAAATATAGTTTTGGTGTCATATATGGTCTGCTTGGAAGTTACTGATTAACGTGGTCTCTAAATCATAACAGCTGCAGGTAATTAGAATAACACATTAGCTAAGGCATAAGAGGAAAAGTCCTGTACCTATAGTAATGCATTGAATACAATGGCACTTTCTTTTGACTGGATATGTTTTTTTAAGAGCCCAGAGAATAAATAAAACAGGCTTCATTTCACTTGTACGGTTTCAACTTTTTCTGTTCTTTATCCAGCACAATACTGAAATTAGTGTTAATGTTAAAGGTCACTGCTTTCTGCTTTGCAGCAGCATTGCTAGGGAACAATAGAGCAGGTGTTATCAGCATACTAATGAATCCTACTCCAAAGTTTGTTGCTTAGTGTAGGCCCTGAAGTGAACAGTAATATCCCAAACCTTATAGTTAGTAATGGAGTATTTTTTCTAGTTGTACCAGTATACTTGAGCCACACATTGTAAAAAGCTGTAGTATGTTTAACTATGAATAAATTACTGCGGTTTGGGTTTGTACAATACGTTAACAAGAATCAATAGCTTGTGAAAGAATATAAATTAAATAAGTAAATGAAATATTAAGATAACATTGGGTAGAGGAGGTGACTTTGAGCAATTGCCATTGCATTATCAGACAATGAGGTTTAAGAACGCAGGAGTGTCTAGCAATTGATTTCTGGAGAAATGCAATAACCACCTGTTTTATTATAGCCAAATTAAACATATACACATACATTAAAACTGTTGAAGTAAAAATTATCTATTCCTTAAATTTGTGAGCTTTTTTTGAACTATTACTCATTTGCTGATATTAACAACTATGTAATATGTTCCTTGGGTGAAATATTCAGCTGAAAAACAAAAATAGGAGTAGAGGAATATGTGACAAAGTGGCAACTCTTTTTTACAGGCTGTTTAGATGGGAATGCACAATGCCAGGTCCTTCAGCCATTTATTGTCCACAGAAGCCTTGAGTGGAATCTTTGGAGACCTCCATGTATTACCAAATTATAGTTCATAATTTGACAGAAAGGGAAATTAAATTTATGGCTAGAGAGCAATCCTGTTAATTATGTTACTTTACTTTAGGAGGAAATGAGGAAAAAAAATCATATCCACATCTATTATTTTCAGGAGGGTAGCTGCAAGCATACCATTCAAAACATATACCGTATTTATCGGCGTATAACACGCAGTTTTAAAACTAAAATTTGAAGCTTAAACCCTGCCTGCGTGTTATACGCCGATACTGCGTGTTATACGCCGGGTCCACTGTTCCCTCTAAGGTGCGCGGCCGCGCGGCCGCACACATGGCAAGAAACCCCCGCGCAGAGGTTTCTAACTCCCGCGCAGAGGTTTCTTTCAAAGCAAACGTGGGGAAGTCCTTTGCAGGCAGCTAGAACTGGCTGCCTGCAAAGGACCTTCCCAAACTTGTTTCAGCGGCAGCTCTCAGCCTGGCGGCAGCGTCACACAGACTGTGGAAGGAGGGGGAGGAGGAGGGAACCAAAGAGAGCTTTTACCGAGTCTGCGCCCCACAGCCAGGACCGTCCTGGCGCCTCCAGCCGCGTTTCTTCCTGCAAAGCCCTTCGGGCAACCCGAGAGTTCCGCTTGACGCCAGAAGGGCTTTGCAGGAAGAAACGCGGCGTTTCTTCCTGCAAAGCCCTTCTGGCGTCAAGCGGAACTCTCGGGTTGCCCGAAGGGCTTTGCAGGAAGAAACGCGGCTGGAGGCGCCAGGACGGTCCTGGCTGTGGGGCGCAGACTCGGTAAAAGCTCTCTTTGGTTCCCTCCTCCTCCCCCTCCTTCCACAGTCTGTTCCGCTTGACGCCAGAACTCCGCAAGAGTTCCGCTTGACGCCAGAAGGGCTTTGCAGGAAGAAACGCGGCGTTTCTTCCTGCAAAGCCCTTCGGGCAACCCGAGAGTTCCGCTTGACGCCAGAAGGGCTTTGCAGGAAGAAACGCGGCGTTTCTTCCTGCAAAGCCCTTCTGGCGCCAAAAGGAACTCTCGGGTTGCCCGAAGGGCTTTGCAGGAAGAAACGCGGTTTGAGGCGCAAGGACGGTCCTGGCTGTGGGGCGCAGACCCGGTAAAAGCCTCTCTTTGGTTCCCTTCTCCTCCTCCTCCTCCTCCTCCTCCTCCTTCTTTCTGGAGCCCCTTCCTCAAAGATTTGGTACCAAAGCAATGGCGGTGAGGAAGTTGTGTCTTTTGGATTTTGCACTGTTGTCTTTTTAATGGTTCTCAGACTGGTTGAACCTTTAGCAGCTGGGGTGATATTCTTTACTGTTAAGGTTACAATTGGATGTGTTGGACAAATCTTAAAAGATGAAACTTTTATTAAAACGTTTGACTTAACTAAAAACGTCTTCCTTTTTCTTCTTCTTCTTAAATATGATTTATTTATTTATTTTTACTTCAGAAGTTTGATGACCGTTGTACAAACTAATCCAACCTAAATGTAGAGGAGGAGAAGAAGGGGGGGGGATTTAAAAAGAGCAGAGGAAAAAGAAAAGAAAGCATGAAGAAAACATAAAGAAAGGGATGGGAGGGAGGGAAGGAAGGAAGGCACTTTATGTTGAAACAGAAAATATTATATAAGGAAGAAAATGGAAATAACTTTTTGCTCAAAGAGGTGTTTTTTCATTTCATATTTGCCTTTTAAGAGGAGTTAATGTTATAATTCATGTTCTAATGTTATAAATTTTAATCCAACATTAAGTTCCGAGCTTCCAAGTCATTTATTTTTAATGAAAAAAAATTTTACTCAAATTTTTGTGTTAAAATGGGGGATGCGTGTTATACGCCGGTGCGTGTTATACGCCGATAAATACGGTATGTGGTTTTCCCCACCCCAAAATCTTCTGTATCCCTGCTAAACATAGATATAAGAGTTAGAAAGTGGTTTGATTTGCTCCATGATTCATTCAAAGCTTAGTGTATGCAAGATATTATGGCACAAGAAAACAAGCAGTCTTGAAATTGCAAAATGCTAAATGGCCATGAAAAATACACAAATATGAATATTGTGAGATATGGCAAGGTTTCTTCACTTATAGGTTAGGAAATTTAGCTGCAATTCAAAGTTAAGCTCACACAATAAATTATAAGCCATAATTATCAGCTGTTGTGGCTGGCTTTATGTATTGTGCTAAGCCAAGATTAAATGTAATTGCTTAGTATGTGTGAATGTTGTTACTGACTCTAACTTTTTAAAATAGTTTTATCTAACTTTATGTCCTTCAAATGGAAATTATGAATGTTCTAGTTCAACATATTTGGAGGTTTGAGAAACTTGTTACAATGTTATGAGTCACCTAGAATTGTTTAAGATGAGTGACTATACACATCTTTTAAATAAATGAAATAACATTATTATCTATATGGGAGATGTTTTTTGTTGTCCACCAATGTTCTCTCTGGATGGAAACAAAGAGGGCCACAATATGATTTAGCTTCTCAGGTGTATCTAGTTAACAATGACTTGGTTTTTCTCTTTGCATGATCTTTTTCAGAGCATGGCAAGAAGGAATCTCCCTGAAAGAGTTGCAGCGTAGAGGAGTTTGCTTACTGAAACTCGAATTGCATTGTCAAAAAACTGGGCTATATGGCCATCTGCTTGTAACTTTACAGCCACAAAAACGTGGCTTAGACACAGAGTTACCTTCCAATAGTTTTGGACCTGGTAAGTAAAAGTGTCAATTTTGAAAGAAAGGTTATTATAAAAGGGTAGGTGTAGCTTTAAATATTGAAAGGATAGACCTTCATGATGTGATGGTTTCTTTCTGAATCAGAGTCTTTGAATTGCAGCTGCTACACCAAACAATGAGAAAACTGGGCTTCTTTTTTATTCAGGCATGGAGTTATTAGCAGCATATATTTTGCATTCTTTTAAAAATATAATTGCCCAATAAAAACAGGTTATTATCACAAATATATTATGAACAGAGATAAGGACTTCTCAGAATTCAAGTCAGTTTTGACAATTTACAGTAAAAGAATAAGCAATATTTTCCCCCCTGAAAATAACTACATTTACATAATTACAATTTGGGGGAGGGAAGCTTTATTGCATTTGCTATCTTTTAACTTGATTGTAATCTTTCTTTGTTGTAAACCACCCAGAACTGTTGCGAATTGAATGGTAAAGAAGTTTAATAAATCCTTACTGTTACAAAAGATAAAGTAAATGAAAACACATTTCTGGGAAATGGAGCAGGAGAAAGAAACTCAAAATAACCATGCCTTGATTCTGTATGGTAGAAAAGAGGAAAAATGCCACTTCTGGCTGTCTTTCAAGATTCTGTTATTTTACCCTACAACAGTAGAGTCCTTGCTATGTTTGCTTCCTGACTTGGTCTATTCTGGAGTGCAAACAAACCTGATCATTTCAGATTGAACTTGTCAAGTTGTTGTCTTTTGTCATGATGACTTTTGTGAGTACAGTGAAAGAGCATCTTGGAGATTCTCTCAAGATAGCCGACAACAGTAGTAAAATTTCCTATTTCATTTAATCTGAAATACACTCAGAAAATAAATGTGCTATGGACCTTACCTAGGTTTTTATTTTTTATGGCCCACAGTGACTGAGTTCAGAAGCCAAAAACCAAACATTATAAGGTTTATTACAGTTCATGTTAGTAACTCACTATTTCATAAGGAGACAATGTACAATATTAGTAGAGGCTCATGCTAGAATCCGATTTTCATATATTTGTAAAGTAATTTTGTCATAGTTCTGCATCCACTCACTTAAGGAAAAGGCTTATAAATTCAGTAAGATTAACTTCTGAGTAAATATTTGAATCATACTCCTTCTTTGATTTGTTTTTTTAAAAAGAGCCTTTATCTTCCTTCCTGCTTGGCTGGTCTCACATCATGTTAAGGCATGATTTGTATTAATTGCATAGATCAAACATAATTTTAATAAAATTTTAAGCCATAAACCATGGTTTACCAACCACAGTGGCTGAGTTCAGAAGCCAAAAACCAAACATTATAAGGTTTATTACAGTTTATGAATCATATGACTGTAGCCTAAAAAAGTGCCATTCTCCAAGAGCTTTATTAAACATCTTTCCATTATGCTGCAGTTACTGAGAATGCTATTTAGTATGTGCACAATACTGCATTAATGGACAAACACATGGACACATATACCCTTGAGCTGCCTACTGGCCAGTTCGGTAAAACAATGGGTTCTAGGCATATTTTTCAATTTGGATCGGTATTGAATCTCAAGGGTTTGGGGTTTTTTTGTTTTTGTTTTTGTTTTTTGCTTAAAAGGGAGATTCAAGATCCTCCTGGCATTCTTTTCCCTTGCCACAGATAGTGGGATTAATTATATAATTAATTGTATGCTTGAATTAATGCTTCAGGATTGATACCTTCACTGTTCCCTCCAAGGTGCGCGACTGCGCGGCCGCGCACATGGCAAGAAACCCCCGCGCAGAGGTTTCTAACTGCCGCGCAGATTTCTTTCAAAGTAAAAGTGGGGAAGTCCTTTGCAGGCGGCTAGAACTGGCCGCCCGCAAAGGACCTCCCCAAACTTGTTTCAGCGGCAGCTTTCAGCCTAGGGCGGCAGCATCACGCAGGCTGTGGAAGGAGGGGGAGGAGGAGGAGAAGGGAACCAAAGAGAGGCTTTTACCGAGTCTGCGCCTCACAGCCAGGACTGTCCTGGCGCCTCAAGCCGCGTTTCTTCCTGCAAAGCCCTTCTGGCATCAAGCGGAACTCTCGGGATGCCCGAAGGGCTTTGCAGGAAGAAACGCGGCTTGAGGCGCCAGGACGGTCCTGGCTGTGGGGCGCAGACCCGGTAAAAGCCTCTCTTTGGTTTCCTCCTCCTCCTCCTTCCACAGCCTGTGTGACGCTGCCGCCATAGGCTGAGAGCTGCCGCTGCCGCTGCTACACAACTGAGGGAGGGAGAGCGAAAGCAGAGGTAGCCTCAAATTTAATTTAAATTCTTTAAAAGAATTTTTGGATTTCTCCTCACCAAACCTTTAAGACTGAAAGTTTTTCCTAACATGAACTTGAGCTAATATACTTAATATGAGAAAGGTGCAGCAATTAACACCGCTTTTTAAAAAGAACAATATTTCTCAATTGTTTATTTGTATGAAGTCTGCCTATCTTAAGTTCCTACTATACAAAAGGTATTACCTTCTAAGGCAACCTGTATACAATACATTAGTGGCCAATATTACATTGCTCCTAATGACAAAATTAGAGCTGTGTTAAGCCTATGAAAAAAATCCCAAATGAATAAAATCATTATTAAGACCCAATGAAAAAAATACAAAAATTATGCATAAACTTTCATGTTCCTCAAATTTCCAATCCAAAACTTAACCCAGATTCTTCAGACATAGATTTGTAATTCAGAGTCAGACTCGATTATTAGAATGAATGCATTAATCAGGGGTGAATAATGTTGGTGAAATCTCATCTGACCTTCCATAATAATAACATACATACACAAATAGCTGACAGCCACATCTCTGAAACACTATTAAATCTGAACTAAATGTTTATCTAGAACTCAAATAGATAGCTTCTTTTTGGTTTTATTTTTTTTAATATTTATCAGTCTCTCTTTTAATCCATACTTCTGGTTGAAAGACTATTCTATGTCATGCTAAACAAATGCATGTTCTAGTGGGGGCGGGGCTCATTGGCATCTTCAGCGGCAGCCCTGCTCCCTGTGAAAAAAACCGAAGATGGAGCAGATCCACGCAGATAACATTGCTGCAACATGACTGGAGGAGAAATTCTGGGAGTTGAAGTCCACAAGGCTTAAAGCTGTCAGGTTTGAAGACCCCTGGGTTTTTTTTCCTAAAGGGTTAGGGGTGCAAGGGTCTTGTAACTTGACAGCTTTAAGACTTGCACACTTCAATGCCAGAGTTTCTGAGCCAACATTTTGGTTGCTAAGCAGGACCGTTGTTAAGTGATACTGATATTATATAACACTTTTAATTAAGCGGGTACCTTGAATAAACATAACTTTGAGTTTCAAATAATACTGATTTTGTTGTCTTAGGTGACATCTGTGAAAAAAATTCAGGTGCTCAGGCATGAAAATGTGCCGCTCAAACACTATACTTTTCCGCTCACACTGAAAAAAAATTAGAGGGAACATTGGATACCTTTTGTACTGTGTATGATAGAAGTAATCAGGAAGATAACTTTTGTCTTTTTAAAATGCTGTTTAGAAATAGGATGTGTGCAGAATTAGACAAAGATGTGCTTTGAAAAGAGTTTCAGGGGTTTTGAAAAGCACATCTTTTGCTGAAAAGCAAAATCAGTTCAAGACAGGCTGTTATTGAGGGGCAAGTTTTCTAAACTGAAACTAGGTGCTAAAGAAACATACTCAGTTAGATTCAGAGTTGCTAGGGGGAGAAACTCCAACATTGGGTTCAGTAATGCACAATTGCATTTTTCTTGTTGTGAATAAATCAGATACATGTGGAGGGTAATGTTGTGTGAACTTACACAGGGCATTTCTTATGGCTTAAAGGAGAATAGATTCATTGAATCATGACAGCTTACATTAAAATTGTTATGATGAAAGATGCCCCACAGCTTATATTTAAACAATTGAGCTAATCAGTTTCATTGACAGCTCAATTACTTTCCAGAACAGAATGTATTCTCACTGGTAAACAAAGTGGATACAGTTGTGTTTTTTTTAACCTAAATGGGAATGGCATATAAGAATGTGTATGTTTCTTACATTTCTTATATTTATATAGAGGTATAATGTCTGTATCAGTGTTTCAGAATATTTATGGTACCTGCCAAGAAAGGCGTCTAGCATCATTCCAGGGTTTTCTGGAAAGCTTTTCATTTTTCTGGATGATGCTAGTCTGACAGCCTAAAGTAACTGATTCTGAACTGCCCCCTAAAGCTGTGGGTTTCAATGCTGGGGCTTTCAATGCTCCTTTTGCTTTTATTTTTTTGAATTTAAAAAAAGGGAGATTGCATCATCTTTTAAGCTTTGTTTAGCCAAAGAGTTCTCTTGTGTATTCAAGTTTTGACCATGGATAAAGAGCTCCCAATGGCAAAATGTGTTCTGGAGCCTGTGGATTTTGCCATTGCATTGGAGCGCTTCTGAGCTCTGTGCAGGAATTTTAGTGCCCACTGGAAATTAAAGTGAGAAACCTTGGAAAGAGTTAAAAGGAATATAGGTTAATTTTAGTGGATTCTCCTCACATGGGTAGCAATATCACTTGGTATGACTGAGAGTTTTGCCTCCTTTGTGTCTTGTGATGTTTAATAAATTATTATTATTTTACATATAGTTTATTTCAGTAACCAACTAGAAGGGGTTTTATTTTCTTAAGAATGCCTGGATTCTCTTGATGCATAATTGATGAATCCATCAGACCTGACCTACTTTCAGTCTGCATGAGGGCTATGGAAAAATCTTATCTGCTATGTTACATTGGAACATGAAAGGTAGCAAAAGGATAGTCAAGCAAATTTAGAGTATTATACTTGCTCATTTTTCTGTACAATTCAGTCATTTTAAAATCTTATCTTCATAACTATTGCATTTTGATTGGCACTGCACAGTTTAGCATCAAAATGTTGTAATCTTACACATTATTACAATTTCCACATGTCCTGTGAATTAACAGAAGACTTTAATATCCTTTATAAAACACATGCTTCATACTCTCTCTGGATTCTGTCAAATGATTCACTGTGCTATTTCTGCAACATATAAACTTTTAATATTATACATTAAACTACCTCTCCCTTAGGCATGAAAATCACTGGATGACTTTGGGCCAATTATTTCCTCTCAGTCTGACCAACCTCACACTGTTGTTATGTGGAAAATAGAAGATAGAAGCAATAGAGATGAGTGCTGCCTTGAGTTGCCCCCAGATAAATGGGTTAAAGTTAAATACATTTTTTGCAATAGGTGTTTGATTTGTATAACTTTCTATAAATAATGTTTTAATACCTGGGGTTTTGTTTTGTTGCTGGATTAAGGGTTGAGATAAAATTGAAATGCCAACAGTAAGGTGTGTTATCTCATTTCAACTTTAGGATCACCAGTGCATGGTCTAACCTACAATTTCAGCTACATTGCTACATTTCAGCTTGTTGAATATGACTTAGAATTTAGAAGCCAATAACTAATTATTTTTTGATTAAGATAATCTGTTTCAGTAATATCTAAATCTATTTGATTGGGGATTCATAATTCCTATGTATTAAGTAATTTTTTAGCCTGCACAATTTTTGGAAGCCATTTATGCAATGAATTTTGTCTTTACATTTTTGTGTATCCATTTTCCCTAAAAGCCTGCAGTTATAATTTCTTCCTAATAATCAAGTTCTTTATACCAATTTTTTAAAATGTTGAGTTACTTTCTAAAGGAAATGCATTTGTCCTAGATTAGCGTATATCGAGGCAAGTGTTAATATTTAGTTGTCCCATTTCCCCTTATAAAACTAAACCTCCTTTTGTATTTTTTTACTATAAAATTCAAATTGATTTCATTTAATTTGCCATCTTGTGCTTGATTTATTTGTACACCCAGAAAATATTTTTGTAAAATAATCATTGTTAATGTCTTTCTTTATATATGTTTCGTATAGCATTATTACAGATGTATTTAAATATTTGAAATATTTATTAATTCTAGTACTTTTGATTAGAATTCTTAAACTTCCACATTCAAGGAAACTTTCTTGGTCACTCACAAGTATTTTCTTGCTAATATTAATTTATTTTTCAAATAATTTATATCAGTGTTTCTTGACCTTGGTAACTTGAAGATGGGTGGCCTTCAGCTTCCAAAAGCCCATCTTCAAGTTGCAACGGTTGAGAGTGCCTGTCCATCTGGATCTAGGAGTCCCCTAGGATCTTAAGCTTTTTTATTCTCCACAACCTTTTGTGGGAACAAAAGGTTTTGGGATCTCCCATTTAGGTTTATGAGGATCTAGCCCATATTCTGTACAGCTGTTACTATACACAATGCAAGCTACTCGGTTATGCCATTCCTGCCTACATCTTACACCCTGCCACTTTATCTTGGACTATCTGTGAGGCCTCTTTACATAGCCTGTTAGCACTGGTCCTTTTTAGTGGGCTTCTGTGGATCTGGCGTTTAGTACTTGTTCTTCTGCTGCTATGATCAGTTTCTCAGTGCTATCTTTTAGTCCAGCCCATTCCAGTCATTGGGATTTTCCATTGTCTGCCACCTCCCCTACTGTGTCTGTCAACCGTATATCCTATTAAGGATCTTGCCTTAGCTCCCCACCTCCCCATATCTCTCTCTCTTTCTCTATATATACATATGCAAATGCATATACATATACACCTATATAATTTCAAAGATAAAATACAAAATTACAGCAAAAAAGGAAAAATAAGGATTTATTTTTATATCCAAACTTCCTATTTTTTGAAGAATAGCAATATTTAAAACTCAAAAAGGAAAAAATTTGAATGTTTTAAATAATTAATTTGAAGGGGATCCTTCACTTATTCCTTATTTTGTTTCTTGGAACTGTTTTCTTTTCTATAACTTATCCTGATGATATCTTGAAATAACATCACTATTTCCTTCTCAGTTTATTTCTTGTATCTCATATTTCTTTCAGATAAGTTTGTCTTTTATGTGTGCAGTGAGAAATGTTGATACAATGTCTCTCACGGTCTTTGTATCTTCATGAAGCAAACACTCTATTTTCAAAGTCAATACTCTTATCCATAGGTTTTAGATCAGGAAACAATTCATTAAGTTTTATCACTAAGTATCAATTATATCAAGATTCTCAGCAGTTTCTCTAAAATCTCTGACCCTTAAGATTATTTCTTTTGCAGTACTCTGATCTTGTAAATTTGCCAAATTTATCTTGTTATTTAAAATATCTTTTTTTCCATCTTAGATTTCTTAGTTGTATTCTGTATGCTAGAATCATATAATTGGCTACCTATATAAACTTTATTAGACATTTGCTTTGACATTTCTCTATATTTTGTATTAAATTTATTATGCCTGCTAAATTTTCTCTTATTGGCATTATAATCTTCTCCCATTTTAGTTTTAGGTCTTGCCTGAGTTGTCTGATCAATGATTGAATGAGAATCAATGTATTGTTTACCACAATGATGTATCTTAGATGCTTCATCTCTCTTTGTCTTTACTGTTGATTTATTCCTGTTTGTTGCTGGAGGAATGATGAGCTTCATATATTTGTGATTTCTTTGTAATGCCTTTGCTTTTATGTGAGGTACCTTTTCTGTCTTCTGATTTTATTCTTTGTCGTCATTTATCTGCTGCAGGTGACATAGTGGGACTTTATGAAGCAGCTGGACAAAATAATCAGATCTGCACAGGAATTGTAACCCGAATAGCCTCCAATTCAATAACTATTGCAGTTGATGAGCCTCAAAGTAACCTTGTGAGTTTAGATCAGGAGAATTCGTACCGTCTGTTGAAACTTGCCAATGATGTTACATACAACAGACTCAAAAGGTAAAGAATGATTATGAAACTTTTATGTCTTAAACAAAGAATATCAAATTATTTAATAACCAGAATGCTGAAAAGAAGTAAGGGAAATGCTTGAAAAGAGTAAGGAAAATAGTTATGCGAGGTATAGCTGGGAGATACCAGTCCATTTGCTCCATTGTACCAAGATTTTGGATGATCTTCCTAGGTCCTGAAACTCAAAGATGCATAAATGTTTCTCTATTTTTTGTTCACTGGTTTATTGGCTGCTGCATTTTTGTCATACACTTTGTAGTGCATATGTTGGCAACATATGCTCATAATCTGAGCCTTTCACTTGTGAAAACGATGAAACAAGTAGGCTCCAGATGGCATGTGCCTGTTGGGTTAAGTTGGCATGTGGTTGGAAGTTTTTTTAGCCCTGAATGAAGGAGTTAGTGAAAGAGAAGCTAATTTAACCTTACAAGACTAATAATACTAAGTTCCTGGGAAGTTTTAGTATGGTTCCGAGACTACGATATGTCATTTCAAGCTGATCACATAACATTTGTAATTATTTAAGATATTATTGTTTGATAATATTTCCTAAGCTCAGAAGGAGTTGTCTATAAGATGCAATAAAATAAATTAAAGGTCCTTTTATTTTCTTCTCTTTGGAAGGGCTTTAAATACACTTAATCACTATGGGTCTGGTCCAGCATCTGATCTTATTGATGTGCTGTTGTGTTCTTCTGAACCTAGAGATGCCAGTGATACAAGTAAGAACTTTTTCTGCTTTTTTCTTTAATGAATGGCGAAAAATCTATGGAAATAAAGTTATTTAGTATGCATGATTTAACCTACAACTGGTGTCCCTAAAAAGCCTTCCTCTCTTGCCCTTTGTGATTTCTTTTGAAGAAAAGATACAAATGAACCTCATTTTCTTTGTTCAGTGCCATTTTGCACTGACCTGGCATATATTAAGCAAACATAAATATTTATTTCATATAGGGTAAGCATTTATATCTGGGCAAGTATTTTTTCTGTATTGTCTTTATAGATCTTTACAGCACAAGTACAAATGTGTATTCATTTATCAAAACAATAGTTGTTGACCAGATTCTGACATCCTACTAAGGCATAACACATGAACGCAGGGTGATTGTTGAGGCTTAGACAGTGTGGGATAATGCATATCTTGACAATTCTCCCTCTAGTTTTCCACTTTTAGTAAACATTCTAGCAAGGAACAGAAATTTGTCCATTTGTTTTGTTTTTCACCATTTAGATGTAACTTGTAATTGTTTCCTGCATTTTCCTAGTTGAACATAGTTACGTCAGGCTTTGCTCCTGTTTAGTGTTGTATTGTTCCTGAAGCATTTCATTTATTTTCATCTATGCCTTAATCTCAGTATATACAGTACACTGCTTTTATTGCATCCAGCAAATCTTCAATCCCATATTCACAAAAAGTATTCCATAATTTGAATTTATTTATAATTTACTTTCTTTAAATCAAGTGTCTAAACTTGCTTTTAAACATTTGTATATTTCTCAATTAATTCTGAAGAACAAAAATCTGATCTGCTCGTGTATGTCCCTTCCCCTGTGGTATAAAATCAAACCACATTTTCTAATTTTGCTTATTATCACCTCTCTCATACTCATAATCCAAACCCCAGATTATGTGCATCCAGTACTCATGCTCCGTACTGTCCATTTGTCTTTATAGATCCTGTGCAGATAACGTTCAACATTTCATAAACTGACTCTTTATTTTTTTGTTTCCATTTATCAAGAACCCAATTATTCCAGGAGTAAACACAATTCTTACTGTTAGCAAGCATAATAATATACTTATACTGAAATCTGTAGAGATTTTTTCCCCCCTTAACTTGAGTGAAACAATTTAAAACGACCTCAAAAATTATAGATGGCTAGATAAGTCGTAATAAATAAATAAATGTGCAAGCCCGTCTATGAGGAAAAGATCATAGTCGTACACACACGGCAACCAATAGAAATAAAGGCCAATTGATATGTCAGAAAAAGCATATAATAAAATGGGTTATTCTATTCTGAATAGAAGAGAGAATACTTTTAGAAACACCTACATTAAAAATAAGTACCCAAAAAGCTCACCATAGAGAAACCTAGAATTTGGGAATCATATATAAAGACAGTTGGTAACCACCAGAGGTCAGCATTTTTCTATGAGCAGCACAGCCATAACAGTGCTATTGTCACTTTTCCCAAAATGTGCCGCTTCTGCAGAAAAAAACAGACTTAGGCATCCCTGTAAAGCCAGACAAATTCTAATAATTTTTGTGCTGCTCATCTTTATTCTTGTCAGATTCTCTTTTGTACGGAGATGTCTTTTTATCCCACCTATCCTTATGATCAACTATCAGAGGAGAAGTGAGTGAGTGCTGCCTTTAAGACTCAAGGGCAGCAGGTGAATCCAGAATGCCCCTTTTCCCTTCATCATTTCCTATAATCATTTGATCACACTGAATTCCAACCAACTAGAATATCAGATCAATCTTACGTGAGTTTTTATCTCTGGTAAAGGCTTGTGTAAGCAATCAAATACTTGCTGGTGCTCCTGGACTACTTTTAGTGGTTGAGTGGTTTTTCTTCTATGTTTTAAATAATTCCAGTTAAGTTTTGGGAATTGCTCTATCCTGATGTATTAAGGAAAAGATTAAAAATGTGATGCTTTGATTGTGTTAACTGGGAAACAGAAACAAGAGCATGGTGTTGTACTCCTGCCCTGTTTTAGCCTTGCCATTATGTCACCATAGTAGGAGGAGATGCTGGAGTGAGCAGCCCTTTGGTCCTGTACAGTAGTTCCTACATTTCTAGAAGGGATGGCTCATAAAAGGAACAGCAAATTTTGCTGTTTGAAACTGCCTGAAGACCATTTCCTGAAGCTTACACACAAATACATGTATATGTTTGTTTAGATGTTTATTAACATTTGTAGGCCGCCCTTTTCCCTGAGGGGACTCAGGGCGGCTCACATAAAATCAGGGAGGGGGAATACAAACAATGACGTAGACAAATATAATAAAAGTAATAAGCAACATACATTCATCATTCGGGAGGGGCGGCTATCCTTGTCCCCAGGCCTGACGGGCTAGCCAGTTCTTAAGGGCTGTGCGGAAGGCCTGGACGGTGGAGAGGGTACGAATCTCCACGGGGAGCTCGTTCCAAAGGGTCGGGGCTACTACTGAGAAGGCCCTCCTCCTTGTAGTTGCCAGCCGGCACTGGCTGGCCGATGGAATACGGAGGAGGCCCAATCTATGAGATCTAATTGGTCGCAGGGAGGTAATTGGCAGAAGGCGGTCTCTCAAGTATCCAGATCCACTACCATGCAGGGCTTTATGGGTGACTAATAGCACCTTGAAGCGCATCCGGAGATCGACAGGTAGCCAGCGCAGCTCGCGGAGGATAGGTGTTATGTGGGTGAACCGAGGTGCACCCACAATCGCTCGCGCGGCCGCATTCTGCACTAGCTGAAGTCGCCGGATGCTCTTCAAGGGCAGCCCCATGTAGAGCACATTGCAGTATTCCAGCCTAGAGGTCACAAGGGCCCGAGTGACTGTTGTGAGAGCCTCCCGATTCAGGTAGGGTCGCAACTGGCGCACCAGGCGAACCTGGGCGAATGCCCCCCTGGTCACAGCCGTCAGGTGGTGGTCAAACGATAGCTGTGGATCCAGGAGGACTCCCAAGTTGCGAACCCTCTCTGAGGGGTATAGAATTTGACCCCCCAGCCTGAGTGATGGAATATTGATCGAATCTTTGGGAGGGAAGCACAACAGCCACTCGGTCTTTTCTGGGTTGAGCACAAGCTTGTTAACCCTCATCCAGTCCATAACGGCCTCAAGGCCTCGGTTCATCACGTCTGCCGCTTCATTGAGTTGGCACGGGGCGGACAGATACAACTGGGTATCGTCCGCATATTGATGGTATCTGATCCCGTGCCTGCGGATGATCTCTCCCAGCGGTTTCATGTAGATGTTGAATAGTAGGGGGGATAAGACCGAGCCCTGAGGCACCCCATATGTTAGGGGCCTAGGGGACGATCTCTGCCCCCCCACTAACACCGACTGCGACCTGTCCGAGAGGTAGGAGGAGAACCACCGCAACACGGTGCCTCCCACTCCCACCTCCCGCAGTCGTCGCAGAAGGATACCATGGTCAATGGTATCGAAAGCCGCTGAGAGGTCAAGGAGGACCAGGATGGAGGAATGTCCTCCATCTCTGGCTCTCCAGAGATCATCGGTCAATGCGACCAAAGCGGTTTCTGTGCTGTAACCGGGTCTGAAGCCTGACTGGAAGGGGTCGAGATAGTTTGCTTCCTCCAAGGACCGTTGGAGCTGGAAGGCCACCACCTTCTCAACAACCTTCCCAAGGAAGGGAAGGTTGGAGACTGGGCGATAGTTATTAAGAACAGCTGGATCCAGAGATGGCTTCTTTAGGAGGGGTCTCACCACCGCCGCTTTCAGTGCGGCGGGGAAGTTCCCCTCCCGAAGAGGGAATGTTACTTTCTTCAGCATTATTGTTTTTTGCTAATTGCGTGCAGGTGGACTTGCTGTTACTCAGGAGTAACTGAATTTCAGCCCCATAGCAAAAAGCAGGTCCACTTCGTTAAATACTAGTAATTACTAGCATTCAAATAATAAAATCCAAAAGAAGGGGCGCAGAAAAAGCCCAAACCAACTTGCCATAAATTATGATATACTTTGAGGTTGACAGTAACTACTGCCTCTTTTTCTGTTTTCCCTAACACTTGCAGTCTTTCCTTGAGAGAACATAAAATTGGCAGTTTATAAACTGCTTATACCTTTAGTGAATTGTGAAAAATAAGAAGTCTAAATACTGGGGCAAAAATCATTGCTGTGAAGGAATGCGGAATTTGTTCTATGAATTAATCTTTGAGGTAACTTAATGTGGTTAAAAAGCTTCTGCCTTTTTAACTAAAACTATCTCATATAACTCATGTGCATCATAGATGCACTGTCCTGTTCTTGAATCTGTTCTGCAGAAAAATACCCGATGCATTATAATTTGCTTTAGTGATTATTTATGCACCTTGGCAAATAGACACCTTATCAGCTTGCCTGACATGCTTTCCCTCATTCTGCATTTGTCAGCTGATAAATGAATCTGATCTTGTGAATAACTTAGAATGCAGTATAAAATGCCAAATGGAGCCAAAAGCTTTTTTAGCATTCGTGATGTATAGGACTTTTGGCTTTTGAAGGTGTAGCTTAGTCATGACTAACAAACCAGAACTCATTCATGCTGTTACAAGAGCTGGAATCTTTCGTTTGTACTGTTTTGCTAAGGGCTGCAATATTGCCTTATTCATCAGCAAGAAACAGAACATAAGTATGGTAAATGGAAAATGCACTAAAAGTATGTTTTTTTTAAAAGAAAAGTCCCTACAGCTCATGTTAAAATAATTGAAAGTTTAAGGTGTTCAAGTATTTACAACAATTTTTAAAGGTTGGTTTTATATGTGGAAAGAGGATTTACTTTACGTTCTTATTTTTAGGCATTAAAAGAAATTTTGATTGTGCATGTGACATTTTTAACAATAAAAATATTATAAAACATAGCCAAAAAGCTTTAAATGACATGTTGCTTGGCTGAGCAGTCCCCAACCTTTCCCATTCTGCCAACTGGCAGCAGTGGTGGGGGAAGGGATCATTTTGTGCGCTTGCCCGCCATTTCTGCAGCCCAGTCCCTAATGAGCCTCAAACTGGAACCAGTCCATAGACAGGGAGTTAGGGACCCCTGGCTTGGATAATCTATAAAAAATAGTTGGAAATATAAGATGATGATAACTTTCTAACATATTCTTTACCAATCATTACAAGACTTGCTGTTACTATGATTTTACAAACATCTGTAATTTGCTTTTTGTGTTTTTAAACAAACTTGATATTTGCATTATTTTAATAAAATCTGCCTGAGAAACAGCTTTATGGTAAAACTGTAAGGCTAGCACCTCTCTACTTCTTGCAGAAGAGCCATTCCAATTCTTAGCAGTAGCAAATTTGGAGAGATAATTCTTTTCTTGCCGTTCAGAATGCAAAACCTTTTGGCATCCTGATCCAACAAAGTGGCACTACTGCCCCTTTTGATGGGCCATCTCCTATAGCTAGAGAGGAATTAAATTGCCCATTTAGTGTCTTTTGCCAGTCTGAAGTGAAAAATGCCTGTTCCAAGAGCATTTGCCAAACTAACGATGACAACAACTCCTACTTACCAACTGCTCCCCATATATATAAAATTACTGTTTATATTTTAGTTGATTTCCTCCGGATTTTGGTGAATAAATGTTCTGCTGCTTCTTCCTGCAATACTGGCATCAAACAAGCTAAAAGCCTCCTCATCTTTGCAATTGAAAAGTTGGTGGGATGAAGAGGAGGAGTTGGACAGTAATAATAATAATGGTATAATAATGATAATGGGAACAATAATATCAACATTGGCATAATATCAATTCCTGAGATACACCAAAAGAAAAAATAACATGTAACATTTTTACAGAAGTGAGGGTCTTCTGAAAGTTCCCTTTCCCCATTCCAGCTGGGGCTGCATACTAGAGGCAGAAATGAAATGTTACACAGGATGTTAATTGACAGTTCCACTCCCTCCCCTGCAACTATCATCAAGAAAAAAGGGTGGTCCTGAATTAAGAAATAAAGATATAGACATTTATGTAGTTATTTTAAAGTTTGCACAGCACTCAAAACATGAGTTTTCAGGAAAATAAGGCAGAAATTAATAGTCATCCTTGTTAGCTCTATTGTCCTAGCTGGGACCGCCCCCCTCCCAAGAGGGGGGGTGAGGGAAGCATTTTCCAACTGACCAAAGAGTATTTTCCTTGCATCCTTCCAGCAGCCACCATTGTCTGTTGGCCATTTCAAGGTAGTGCGTCTTGCTCTTCGCATGTCACTGTCTAATGAATTGTTAGCAGTTGTTCTATGAAACTCTGCTGCTCATCTAATTACACATTAGTGTTCAAAGCTATAATTAAGGTTTTGGCTCAGCATATTGTTTAAAACATTTGTACTTTTAGGAAAGAAAGGTGTCTGCGTTTTTTCAAGGAATTTCCTATTAAGAATGTATTCTGTATGGTGGAACAGTTAAGGCAACGGGCTGTTAAAGCTCATTAATCTTCTGTTATTCTTTCAAAGGCTGAAAATATTTGCAGTAAAACAGAAACTTTCTTGAGAGATGCCAGGCCTCAGTGGGAGCTTAGAATTGTTCTTAGTAATTATCAGGATGCTTCCTTTGCTGAGAATCTGGTCAATGTCCAAAAACAGCCTCTTCTTATTTGTGTTGTACCTCCTTTCTCGCAAATGTTCTTGGTGAGACTGAGATCTGAACAAATGTTCCTGCCACTTACAGAGCTTTTGAAGTTCTACAATGAATCCCTGGATGCCTCTCAGAAGGAGGCTGTTTGCTTTTCACTGGCACAGAAGGAACTTGCTATCATCCATGGACCACCTGGAACTGGCAAGACGACAACTGTGGTGGAGATAATACTCCAAGCTGTGGAGCAAGGCTTGAAAGTGAGTGAATGACTACATTTTCTGAGGAGATGCCTATTTCCAGGTCAGAGTGATTTAGCCCAGAAACGTAGGTCTCTGAGGCCATTCTATTCTGGGCAAGAATGGAAGGTGAACCTTGCCATTCAAAATGATGCACATTTCAGCTTTTGTTAAAGGAGGAGGTGGGAGGTAGCTGGCTGAGTGAGGGGTAGTGCCTACAGTTCTTAATAGACCTGCAGCCTCTTTCATGCTTATAGCATCTTCTCAGTGTTTTAAGTCCAGTATGGCAGGTGAATTGGAAACGGTCATAATACATACACGGTCACAATACATACAGATGGTAATCATGCTTTTCTCAGAGTATTAGAATAGAATAGAGCTGGAAGGAACCTTGGAGGTCTTCTAGTCCAGCTGTCAAAACTCGCAGCCGACAGGCCAGATGCATCACACGCTGGTCACGCCCACTCATTTTAGCGAAAGGGGGGGGAGTTGCAGTATGTCACATGACGACAACATGTTGTTGTGAGTTTGATACACCTGACCTATACCATTTCAGATAAGTGACCGTCTAGTCTCTTCTTAAAAATCTCGTGATGGAATGCGCATGATTTCTGAAGGCATGTTCAAGAAATGGCATATGTATAACATTTGCAGAGTAGTCTCTTCTTAAAAATCTCGTGATGGAATGCGCACGATTTCTGAAGGCATGTTCAAGAAATGGCATATGTATAACATTTGCAGAGTAGGTGTGTGTGAGAGAGACAAAGAGAGACAGAAATGGGCTTTGGGGCCATGAACTGCTGGCCAGATGCCTCATATTTGGATGTAGTCAGTACTTAATTGTATTGTCCATTACTAGTTGCTCTAATGTTTGGGGGGAAACACTGTTGGAACTGATGAAATGTTTGTAGGTAAATTTGTGTAGAATTGTATGTGAATGTTTGAAAGAATGCTATGTGCAATAATGATGTATTTGTTACTGTATAAAAATATGAGGATGCTTGATGCTTCACTTTAAAAGGGAGGTATGTAATAGAACAGTAGGTTGATGTGCTAATATAATTTAAGTAAAAAGTTAACTGAGCTATTTTTTAACAAAGTGTCCAAAAGGTTTTGGGCTGAGGGGAGAGGGGAGGAATAATTTTACAAAGAGAGAAAATAAAGGAAAAGTAATTGAACTGTAAGTATAAAACAAATAATAATTGATAGCACTTATAGAAAAATAAACTACAGTATGGTAATATTGTTATGCTCAGAGGAAGAGTTTTGTGTGTGTTAAACTACAATTCCCAATGCTCTCTGTTCACAAAATGTTATTGTTAAATAAAGTTTTAATTGTTCATAATAAAATGGACCTCTGGGTAAATAACCTGAGTAAAGTAATTCCCTCTCCCATATCTAAGATATTACACTACTAGGAAAAGAAATAATAGAATGTAGTATATTATTAGTATAAAATCAAACTTTAACACAGAAACAAATAATTTTGGGTGGGTGCAGTGGTATTTTAAAATCTATACATTTGTCCTCAGAATAAATACGTTTAGAAAAACATTAGGTCATGAGTATGGAAATTTGGATATAATATAAACCTTGGAGGATTCTAGAGAATGGCCATTTGGCAGTATCAAAGATTGGATAAGGGAGTAATACAAGGTCTGATTCTCCAGTCAAAATCTCAGGAGAAAGATACATCATTTTATTCTATGAATGCAAGTTTTTAAGAATCACCATGTTAATCTTATATTTGGGTTCTTTGCGATGAATAATATTCTTATTTCCACTTAGAAGCTAGGGAAAAACCTTGGAAGTTTTTACTAATTCATCCAGGCTACCTGTGTTTCTAGAAAACCTTTGTTTTCCCTACTAATCTCTCTCTATACGTTCTTGATTGAAGTACAACTGTTTCTGCTCAGAGGAGCTCCTGGATCTTCTGAGGTTCAGTGAGATATAGAAATAAACCTTTGGAATTAAAGGGTACCATTACAGGCATATAAAAGAAAACGACAAAGCTGAAAGATCTTTGGCAGGTTAGAAGTTAATTTGGCTGGGACTAGTATCTCAAAGTAACTTTTGTCCTTGATCCTGGTTTCAAATCCTTTGAATTTGTACTGTTCCTTTTAGCTCAGAGGTCTGGCATATAATAAAGACCTTCAAAATCCAGGTCATATCCTGATCCAGAATTTATTTGAGAATAATTTATTTTCCTGGCACTTATAAAACAACCTCTTTTTCGTTTTGACATTGATGCTTATAGCGTTTCTGTAAACTATAGATATGAATCTGTGTAAGACAGTAGCTATTTCTGTGAAGCAAATTAATACTGTTTAAAGAGATATTTTTTCTTCCTAGGTTCTCTGTTGCGCTCCCTCTAACATTGCAGTCGATAACTTAGTGGAAAGGCTCTCTGATCATAAGGTGCGGATCCTGCGTCTGGGTCGCCCAGCTCGTCTCCTGGAATCCGTACAGCACCATTCACTGGATGCTGTCCTGTCGCGTGGAGATAATGCCCAGATTGTAGCTGATATCAGGAAGGATATTGATCAAGCATTCGTAAGTTTTGTATTACATTTTTACAGCCGTTCTTTGAAATAATCTGCAGAATAAATTGTGGATATAAATCTATACACTATAAATCTATAGTGTTCTTGGTGACATTGTATTCTTGGAATGAGTACAGTGCTGTGCAAAAATGATTGAATACGTGTCTTCTTGAAATTGAACCAAAACTCAGTAGGTATCTAAGCAATGTTGGGTTGAATGGCTAAAATTAAAAACATCTATAGCTTTGTATCTGACTCTGACGTAACATTATACAGATGGTCCTCGACTTACAACAGTTCATTTAATGACCATTCAAAGCTACAACGGCACTGAAAATCATAACTTACAACCATTTTTATATTTATGACCGTTGCAGCATTCCAGTGCTTGACAACTGACTCATATTTATGATGGTTGCAATGATGGTTGCAATGTTCAGAAGTCATTTTGTAACCTGACAAGCAAAGTCAGTGGAGAAACCCAGATTCACTTAACAACCATGTTACTAATTTAGCAACTGCAGTGATTTATTTAACAAATGTGGCAAGAAAAGTTGTAAAATGGGACAAATTCACTTAATAAATTTTTCACTTAGCAACATAAAATTTTGGGCTCAATTGTGGTCGTAGGTTGAGGACTATCTGTACTCTGTAGAATATTCAGGATTCTTTAGGATTCAGTCTTTTCTTTCCATTTTCTTTTTCCCAAGTTTCCTAGCACTGTTAAGATCAAATTGAGATTCCTCACTCAGTTTTTCTCTTCCCTTCTCTCCTGAGTACTTTCTGTGTTTGTTTAGTTTTTAACCAGAAAGTCCAATTGCCTCTTGAAAAAGCACCTTTGAGGCAATCACTGTGGTTGTTATGCAAATTATGCTGTTAAGCAAATTCAGCTTTTCCCATTGACTTTGCTTGTTGGAATTTTGATCACATGATCAGGGGGACACTGCGACTGTCATAAGTGTGAGGAATGGTTAATCACTTTTTTCAGTACCATCGTGACTTCAAATGGTTGTTAAATGTACAATCATAAGTCGAGGACTACCTGCCAGGCAGGCAGAAAAGAGAGGCATTTATGTGAGGGTTGAAAGGAGAAAATGTTAAGTGGCTTGCTTATTTGTTATCTTTTGTTATCTTTTAAATTCTGCTGTGCTCAGCACTGAGTGTTTTCAGTGGCACTTTTTAATACAGTTCAACTTAAGATTTTCTGTGAAGTTTAATGTTATTTTTATTGTTTGCTTTGTCCTTTTCAGGGCTAGAAAATTGATTTTAATAAAAGATGAGGTTTGGGGAATTTTGAGAGTAATCTCTTCACCAAGGATAGCTCAGCTGCAAACTTCTGTAGAGGCATGCAATATATTCTAGCTGTACTACGTCCCTAGAGAAATTGTAAGGATGAAGGATGAAAGGTATAAGTCAAGGATTGATTGGCTCGCACTAAATGGAAAGTCAGCTGCCTTTGCATCACACTCACCATTCCTAGGATCCCCAAAG
This sequence comes from Thamnophis sirtalis, assembly GCF_051295495.1. Lineage (NCBI taxonomy): Eukaryota > Metazoa > Chordata > Lepidosauria > Squamata > Natricidae > Thamnophis > Thamnophis sirtalis. The sequence goes on along the minus strand of NW_028261381.1, from coordinate 71,872,674 downwards.
TCATTTTCACTACTTTTCTTGATTGGGCCAAAATTAATTATTCAGAGGAGCATAAGGGATTTATAATTTATGCACAGAAACTTTAAGAGTTCTCATTGGAGAACAAGGACAGTGATCTCCAGTCCTCCCTTAGTTCTCCTGGTAGTGATGATACCTTGCAAGTTTCATTTGTGCACTTTTGTAAGAAACCAGAAGATCACTTTAAACTAAAAAGAAGTGGAGCAAATTACTAGCACTTTGGCGACTTCTCTTTAAATAACAACTCCTTTGTATTCTAAAAATTATCCCTTTCACTTTTCACCTTGCCTCTGGAAACTGATTTTTTTCCCCTCCAACCCTTTTTGCTTTGACCCATCCTTAAAATGTTCAGAAAAAATATAGGATCACTGTGTAGGGGGAAAAATCTATACTGGTTGCCAGTTGCCTACTGGACATAATTTAAGATGTGAAATTTTGAAAAACTGCTTGTGCACACGCCCCTATATTATCATGCTTTTGACTATTTGAGACTGTCGATACCATGATGAACTTTCCCACGTGGCAAAAGAGGCTCTTTTGAAGGAGCTCCCGCAGTACTGCCACAAGTGTTCTGTTTTCAGGAATGGGCCTTTAAAATGTTTATTCCACTGCAGTACAGGTAGTCCTTGCTTAATGACCAGACGCTTAATGATAGGTCAGAATTACAAAAAGTAAAGCGTTTCCAACTACCGCAAAATACCACATCCCTGCCATGGTGATATGATCACTATCTGGGTGCTTAGCAATCATTTTTTAAGCATTCCCTCATGTGATTGCCACTTGCCATCTTTCCTGCTAGCCTCCCTGGAGAGTTGATGGGGAAGCCGGCAGGAAAGGTTGAAAACTACTGCCGACTACCAAAAGCACTCCCTCTCACTCTCTGGAAGCTGGATGAAAGAGCTTCTTGCCGATCCATGCCTGCTTGAACTTTGGCAACTGAAATTCAGTCACACATGGACCCCAGAATCCCTCTCTCCCTGTCTGCCGAAAGCTTCCCTAAGGCAGGGAAAGAAGAATGACCAGCTTTGTGCCTGCTTGAGACAAGCAAGCATGCAGCCCAAAAACCCTTCACAGGCATTGTGAGGGACTCTATTTGCTTCGCCTGAAAGATCATTTAATGACCGCAACAGGAGGGCTGGGATCACTATTACTGAGTGAAGGACCCAGGTGGGTTTCTCCTTTAATGTCTGCTTTGCTCAATCACCAAGACTCCAGTCTTAATTCTGGGTTGTTAAGTGAGGGCTATCTGAATGTTTTTAATTCCAGCAACGTTAAGATGTGTGGATTTCAACTCAATATCGTGTGGCCTAGGAAAGGTCACACATTTTAAATCTCTGCTGAGATTGTGAAGCACTGCTCCAATATTTGTCTCCTGTTCTTCCTTTATTTAGGGAAATGGCAAATAATCCCCTCTTTCAGTTTTGACTTTTAATTATTAATTGCTTTCAATGATACTGGTTTTCATTTTGATTTTTACTATGCAAAATTAATTATACAGTAGTGGTTTTTATTACTGTAAGCTGCTTTGAATATTTATATAAGCAGAAAAGCAGGTATACATTTAAAAATATCAAGAATTTAATGAGCACTGTTATCAACCGCTTCAGTGGCCATATGTTCATACTAAACTACAACTCCCATTGTCCCCAGACAGTTGATGGGGTCAGATTGGAGAAGATCCACCCAAAAAGCATTTGTGATGTTCTAATAGCATTTTATCAGAGAAATCCTGCTGCTGTTTTACAATTATCTTGACTACTAAATATGTGCTGAGCTGAGATCATTGTCTCTCTTATGCAGATGAAAACAAGGAAGACCCAAGACAAAGGAGAGAGAAAACATTTTTTTAATGAAATTAAGATACTGAGAAAGGAACTGAAGGAACGAGAAGAAATGGCTATGTCTGAAACTTTGCAAAAAGCTCACGTTATTCTTGCTACAAACACAGGTTAGAAGAATTTTTCTAGATTTGCCTATAAGGTTTAATCAAATGATTAATTATTATTCATCTAACTGTTCCATTTGTAACTGTATTCTACTTAAATTGGAACTCCAAACTGCATAGTATATCTTTGAACACATAGTATTGGTTAGTGATCAAATCTATAAACATAAACAGTGAACTGTATTATTTATTTGTTTGTTTGTATCTTTCTTTATTATTTTTACCAGTAGTTCAAGGCATCTTCCTCCTTCTATTTTTTCTGCAACAACAAGCCTGTGAGGTGGGTTGGGCTGAGAGAGAGAGTGTGTGACTGGCTTAAAGTTACCCAGCTGGCTTTCATGGCTAAGATGAGACTTGAACACATGGTCTCCTGCTTTCTAACCTGAAGTCTTAACCACTAGATTCCAGCCTTGCTGCCCAATTTATCTTTTTCGTTTTGATCAAATTTTATTCTGTGATTAGATGATTTGATCACTAACCAATACTATGTGAATTTGAACAGCAGACAATTTCCGCTGTTCACATTTTACAACGCATTGCTTGCCATTTTCTTGTTCCATTTAATGAAGGAAAGGAATTTATGCATTATTTATAGGAATAATTAAGCCCTTGAACCAGCAAAGGAGGGAATTTATTCCTGTTTCCAAGTGCATACTCATGTGCACAGCTTCTTGGAGAGGACTCAACCAGACTGCAATTATTTATGTTTGGGGAACTGTTTCCGATCCCATAAGGATAATTTTCAGGAAACCTTGCAGATAATTTTGTGTAAAGAATACACATTAAAATGTCTATTCTACAAAGTTGATTTATTAACACAATATCAGTTCCAATTTCTTACTAAAAATTATATTCCCCTTCTGCTCTGAAATTTCTCATACCAAAGAATTCTGGGCAAGCTCTGGATGTTATTTAAAAGAAATACTTTAGTCTACAATCTATAGAAGGCATAAAATCATGCTCACTCCTTTGTCAATTTCATTTACTTCTCCTGGAAAGGTGCCAAGACCTGATGATGAGATTGTTCAGTCTTATTCTCTTCATCCTACCCTAAGTGATGTCCTTAAAAAAGGACCATATTCATTTGCAGAGGGACAAGGTACTTCATACAAAGTGGTATTCACCTTTACAGAGGCAAACACCAACTTTGCAATTAGTGTGGTAAATATCAACGTGCATTGTCCACACCATCACAGCCAGCCCAGGAAAGGGAATTCTCAAGTGACAAGTCTCCACCCATGTCCACCATTTTGTGTGGAATAGCCATTCAAATGACTTGAGAATAATCTTTTCTCCCAATCACTGTTGAAATAACTTTAAGAACTTGTTGGTAGTTGCCTTGATCTAGGTGGTTTTGAGGTGCTTGGTCTAATAACTAGGTCCACCATCAAGATTTTGAAATAATAACATGTTTTCTGAAAATGTGGGGCTATTACAGCAAGCATAGGAATCCTTTTCCCCTTTAGCCTTTTTCAAAGAAACCTGGTTTGCACTGGTTGTCAGAAGCAAAACTTCAAACATTGTGGTTTTAGAGGCAAAATGCAAAAAATGTTTTATTTGTTAAAAGGCAATTGGGAATAGTGTACTCAGCACCTTTCCATTTGTTCATGCATGCGTGTGTATGTATGTATATGTCTGTGTGTGTCTCTACAATCATCTTTTTGTTCCTTTATAAGCATAAATTCTGCATATGTGTTCATGTTATGTACAGTTACATATTTTCTGCAAATGAATTGGTTTGAAATCAGTGGCATACATGTAAGACAAGAATGAAGATTTACAGTGTTGAATCATCAATTTCTCTGCAGTCGATTCTTACTCCACTCTCTCCCTCCCCCCATCTTTTTTTAGAAGCATGTTCCCCTTGCAGCAATTACCCAGTTTTTTATAACTAAAGGTAGAAATCATTGTTGCCTTCTCTCTTCTGAAAGGTTATTTGGTGCAACCCAATCTTGTCACTTTATTGCTATGCTCAGCAGGCAAACTTAATTGCTTTTACCCAAGGAACAGAACTGGCTTTTAATTAACTGAGTTCAATACACTAGGATTTTCCCAGAATGGTTAAATTGGAATAAACCAGGACCGGTGTAATTTTACATACAACTCAAAATTCAGACCCATATAACTGATTGTTCTTTAAATATTTTTCTTACTTTTCAAACTATTATGTGTGTACAACCCCTCAGGGCTGTATAGAGAATGTTATGACATCTCAAGTATTACTTGTCTTTCATCCAAAAACTCATTAGACACCTAGACACAAATGCAGATTTGCAGCTTTTACTGTTTACTTTCTGCCCTAAACGCTGCACTCATTCACACGTTCTTGCTTCATCCCAGCCTAGCTAGTTAGGCTAAGAGAAGAAACAAGATGGGGCACCTCTATAACCAAGGCTTGATCAGTCCCAGACTTGCCTTGACATTTGTATCTCATCCCTGCTATTTTTCCACTAGCTTGCCATTGCCTCATTCAATCTATTATTTTGAGAACTATAATTTTTATTTTATTCAAAGTCTTCATTTTTGTCCTTTTCTATGTGCTCCATAAGTGGAAATCATTTTTAGCCTCCCTTTCTGAAGCTGGATTGTGATTGCCAGTCTAGGAGGAAGCAAAAGTCTAAGAATAAATATGTTATTTCCAATACTTCATTTCCCTGCTTGTAAATTATGTTTTTAGCTATTACATGGCCATTTGGCCCTATGATTCATGGAGATTTTATTGTTAGGCAACTTCATTGGTGGCATTGTTGTCAGCCAGCTTAATGGGCAGGCTGCTTCCATATCATTGCCAAGAAAACTACACAAAAACAATATATTTTTGGATGTTAGTTGGTGAGAAAAAGAGCAGGTGGATGCGGTTGCACTCAAATCCTCCTCGTGGGATTCCCATTGGTGTCTGTTTTCCTATTATGGAGATGGAAGATTCATGTAGATTGGCCTGCCATTGGGTCTGCAGAATAGGTAAAGATTATGGGCACCCTGCAGCTCTAAGTCCTTCCATAGATATAAACTCGGCAGCTCTTTCATTATAGATTTGCAAATCAATTTCTTTTCATTTCACACGTAAATCTGCCAGCTCTTACTTCTGCCCCTTCTGACATATTTCTTATTGCAAATAAACAGTTGTGAATAAAAAGGTAGAATTTTACAAGGAGGGTGCAACTGGTATGACCATATCTGTGTTGTTTTCTGGCAACAATCTGCCATAGCTATCTTCTGCTATTTTTATGACTTCCTAAACTAGGTCTGCAGCTCTGGGATTTGCTGGTGGTTTCTTATCCAGCTGTTAACCAAACCCAACCCTGCTTAGCTTTTTGAAATCTGTTGATTTCAAGGAGGTAATGCATCTATTCTAACTTAGTTATGTCTACTATTATTCAGTAGAATGTTCTGGTACAAAAGAAAATTGACGATATCATTGGAAACTTCACTTGCATGTAATTGAAGATCATACAACTTGAAGAATGGCAATAATGACACAATCCAATGCAGGAGGAATATGAAAATATGTACCATATTTTTCGGAATATAATACACTCCAAAGTATAAGACGCAACTAGCTTTTGGGGAGGAAAACAAGGGGGGAGGGGAAATCTGCCTCTTCCTCCCAGCAATTTGCCTCCTTGCAACAAACAGCAAACAGTACAGACGATATACACTGTTTGTGGTGTTACATTTCAGACTAGACTTGTACAGCTGCTGTTAAAATTGATCTGGCTTTCTGGAAGTATAGTTATTCTTTGCTATTTAAAAGAAGATACAATAGCACTGGACCTCTTCAGATGAAGCATTTATTTTAAAAAGCTTCTTCATTTTGTTAAGTTGTCTAGAACTAAAGCAATCTTTTTTTAAAAAAAGTATAATCATTTGAACACTCTATAGGCATTTATAGTTATTGACTTACCTCCTTATAGCAAACAGCCTGATTAGCACAAGAAAAAAAAATCTCCCTCTGCTTCCCAGCAATTTGCCTCATGCAGCAAACAGCAAGTTTCAGTTTCAGCATGGGCCTCCCGATCATTTTCCCCGTTTGCTGCAAGGAGGTAAATTGCTGGGAGGCAGAGGCCAAAGGGTAGGGGCCGGTGGGTGGGTGGGGTACATTCAGTGTATAAGACTTGCCCTCTTTTAGGGGGGAAAAGAGTGAGACTTATACTCTGAAAAATACAGTATGTGTGTGTCCATCCATCCATCCATCCATCCATCCATCCATCCATCCATCCAAGGATTGAATTATGGAGTCCTTGGTGCTCTCCGAGCTTTGTTGTTTGGTTGCCAATGTTTCATTACCTGTTTAGATAATATTACCTAATCAGGTATGAAACATGTGCAGGTAAACAACCACGCTCAGAAAGCACCAAGGAATCAGAAGACACACTCTTTAAGACAACTAGTCCTTTCCCATTTTTGCAGTGCTGAAAGACTCAGTGTAGTTTTTAATCTTGTTTTTAATTAGGTGCTTCTTCTGATGGTCCGCTGAAGCTTCTTCCCGAGAACCACTTTGATCTTGTGGTGATTGATGAATGTGCTCAAGCTCTTGAAGCAAGCTGTTGGATTCCACTGCTGAAGGTTAGGAAGTGTATCCTGGCTGGTGATCACAAACAGCTGCCTCCCACAATCATCTCTCACAAGTAAGAAAATGTCCTCCATTACCAATTGATTATTTTAAAGGTGCTGGGAAAAAGTCTATCTGGAAAATGGCCTGTCAATTAGAATACCCATTTTTGCATTTAATTGCACAGCAGGTAGAGATAACCTTCCTTGCTTTTTAATGAGATTTGGTTATATATGTCAGCTGCTTATTATAAAGCAGAAAACTTAAATCAATTAACTTAAGATAAAGTAATTATTCTTTGAATTATAATTAACAGAGCACACTCTTGAACTGAAGAATATACCTTGTGAAAGAATAAGACATAAGACTTGGATGTATTTGTAGATTAGAAGAAAGCAAATGTTTCCCATAGACAATTTTATATTATAGCCCAGTCATTTAAGATATCTCCACTTCAGAGGTCTTCTGCTAAGGGGATGGTTGAACTGAATTTATTTTTTCTTGTGCACAATTTGGGAATTTGTCTTATAACAAGAACAGTGATGAAAAATGAAAATAAATGATGGGTTCTATTTTTTTTTGCTACACCCATACACTTAAGTGGGCCCAGTAAAAGCTCCAAAATTCATAGGTAGCTGTATGTTTTGCATATAGGCTTATAGGCTTATTTGCTTATAGGCTTTCAGAAATTGAGGAACTGTAACTCTCAACAGTCCTTCTAGTTCAACTCTGTAGGCTGGATAGCATTACAGCTGCAGACACTTTTGAAACGCAACAGATCTCCTATCCTTGGTCTATTTAAAGGAGCCCCTGTTATTCATTTGTCTATAATTGCTGCCTTTCCTCACTATTGATAGATTTTTCAACTAGTTTTTTCCATTCTTAAACTATATACTGTGCTTTAACAAACTACTTCCACTTTCAATGAAACCATATCTTTCAATTATATCCCAAGCCAGTTAATTATATTTTACTGAATTAATCCTGGTTTTGAAGGATCTGTGTGCATTATGTATTATTGGTTAACCTGTAACAAAGATTTCTGCCAAAAATGAAACAATTTATTAGGAGAACCACCCTGCAGAGTTCATTTGTTATCAAGCAATATATGTGAAACAAGTCTATATTTGACTTTAAAATAGATTGTAACAGTCAAATTGAAATGATTGATTTAATTGTAGAACTGCTATAGAAGGAAGGCCCATGAAACACCAAGAGGGATAAATTTAACAATACAAGAGAACTAGGCTCAAGTGCTAGAAATAAAAAAACAAACATCACTCATAGAAGGAATAAAGGGAAATTATCACAATGGAACAAACTCCTATGAAAAGAGCTTTGCAATTCTAGATCATGAACTTCTGTTAGCTGCAGAATTTTCTTGTGTAATAAATCATGTAGGTATTTGGGGGACATTTGCATTTTTATTCTGTCAATAAAAAAAGAAACTACTTTGGGAGAGAACGTCTAGACTGGACAATCAACTGTTGGAAAGGACTGTTGCAGTAGTTAAAGATTCATAAGGAGGTATTCAGAAAAATTCATTCCGTACTTTATCACAGAACATATGATTTAGAAGCACCTGTTGCTGAAATACAACCTGCCTCAAACCTGCTTAAATTAACTCCCACTGATAAGGTAGGTGAAAGATATCAGTATGGAAATGGCAATAACAGCCTGCCCTTTCATGAGTTTTTATGAGGAGCTACTTGCATCCCATGGTGTTATAATATCTTGACCGAGATTCCAAATGAAGTTCATGCTAGATCTTCAAATTTCTATATTCTGTGAAACATCTGTTAATCTTTCCCTATCAACATAGACTTATTGAGGTCATATTCATATTTTAATTGTTAATGATTTATATTCTGTAATTTCTCCCATGGGTGTATGTGTAGGTTGCTTGAATTTTTCTGTTTGTTATGCTACAATAAATTGCATGCAATTTATTAAACTGCACTCTGGAAGATGTTAAACCAGAAGCAGGAATGTAATTCTCTACATTCTTGGCAGAAAATTAGCATGCAGGAGACTATAAATTGTACATTGTTGTATATGTTGCTCTTGCTATGAAACTCTTCAGTCGTTATTGTTTATGCACATACGTTTTATGGATCTCTCATATATTTTAAGCATGAGAGACATCCATAAAACATACATGCATAAACTTGCCAGGAATACGTTTAGTTCAGGAAACCTGTACATAATTGCTAGTGTAAAGCATTATTTGTGCTGTTGGCAGATAGAGTAGCAAATAGAAGTTTCAACTGAAAATTGCATTGCTTACTTGAAGACCAACCACCCCAAAACAGTCCTCTAGTACAAGTTTATTCTTTGAAGATTATATAGATAAGACAATCCTAATTGCAATAAACTAATATTAAAGGCACAGGTTGGTTAAATAGTTTCTGTCAGGACTCTATCTTAAGTCGTCTTTTAATTTTTGCCATAACTCTTCTACTTTGATGCCATTATGGATACAATTTTGGACTAATATTAGACTTTGGACTAATACATATAATATTGATAGTCTTTTGAAATATAAAGAAATGTAGCGGTGTCAAACTCACGGCTTACAGGCCGGATGCATCATACGCTGACCATGCCCCCGATTTAGTGAAGGGGGAAAAGGTCACAATACATCACACAATGATGTGACGACATGAGTTTGACACCTCTGATTTAGAGAGTCGAGTAATAGTAGTTATAGGACAGTTTAACTGATTATAACCACAAAATGATGTTTAAGATTGCAAATTGTGAACTGCAAGAAAATAATTATATATAGAGTGAAAGCCAAGTGGTCAGTTGTGTAAATGCTAGGTTCTTGTTATACAAATTGACATGATGTGCCAGTGCCTGGAGGCTGTCAGGGTCTGGATGGGGGTTAACAAGCTTGTACTCAATCCAGACAAGACCGAGTGGCTATTGTGTTTCCCTCCCAAGAATTTGGTCAGTATTCCATCACTCAGGCTGGGGGGTGAAAATTTACGCCCCTCAGACAGGGCTCACAACTTGGGAGTCCTCCTGGATCCACAGCTCACCTTAGAACATCATTTGTCGGCTGTGACCAGGGGGGCATTTGCCCAGGTTCGCCTGGTGCACCAGTTGCGTCCCTACCTGAACCGGGAGGCACTCGCAACAGTCACTCATGCCCTCGTGACCTCAAGACTGGACTACTGCAATGCGCTCTACATGGGGCAGCCCTTGAAGAGTATTCGGAGACTTCAACTCGTCCAGAATGCAGCCGCGCGAGCAATTGTGGGTGCACCTCAGTACACCCACGTTACACCTATCCTCCGCGAGCTGCACTGGCTACCGATCGGTCTCCGGATACGCTTCAAAGTGCTAGTCGTAACTTATAAAGCCCTTCATGGTATTGGACCTGGGTACTTGAGAGACCGCCTGCTGCCAATTACCTCCCAAAGACCCATTAGATCACACAGGGTCGGGCTCCTCCGGGTTCCATCCACCAGCCAATGCCATCTGGCTACTACCCGGGGGAGGGCCTTCTCTGTGGCAGCTCCGGCCCTTTGGAACGAACTCCCCACAGAGATTCGGACCCTCACCTCTCTCCAGGCCTTCCGGAAAGCCGTCAAAAGCTGGCTGTGCCGGCAGGCCTGGGGTTGACGAGTTCCCCTCCCCTCTCGACCTGTGTGGTTGTGTGATTCTTGGCTATTTTAACTACTTGTATTGTGTTCTATGTTCCCTTTCCCCCCTTTGAGTTGTTCGTCGCCCTGAGTCCCTCCCGGAAAAGGGCGGCATATAAATAAAACAAAATAAATAAATAAATAAATAAATAAATTAAATTTAAAAAATTATTACTATCATTGCTATCCAGTTCTGAGACTTTTGTAGGAGGACAATAATAATGCAACATCAATTGATGATTTTCTTCTTTCCTCGGCACTCCCAGAATTGCCTGGGTTATCTCCAGATGATTGCCTCTTTGTCCTGTTTCTTATCTTTTTGGCAAATCAGATGTTCAACTTGTTCTGTGAAAATGTATTCAAAGAGGAATGTACCAGCACAAGATATAACAATGTAGTTTATAGGCAGTAGGCTGATCAAGATAGCAAGAAATGTTCAACTAAAGAACACAAAGTTAGAAGGGACCATTTAGACATTTATATTTATCCCCTTACTCAGTACAAAAATAAAAATTCTTGCTTGTGTCAACAGTGGTCTGATTCCTTTAATCAAACATTTGAATTATCCAAGATCTTTCTCCCACTTTCTTCCCACCGTTAAGGCTAATGGGAACAATTTAGAGGGGGGAAATGCTGGGGTTTGAGGTTGATGTTCAGCATCTGGTATTAGTCCCCATCTTAGACACAACTTGGTGATGTCAGGTCAGTCACTTCTTTTCAGCCTTAGGAAGCATACAATGACAAGCCACCTCTGAAAAATATTGGCAAGAAAACTGCATGGATTTGTCCAGGGAGTCCACCAAGAATGAAGACTAATTCAAAGGAAACAAAAAAGAGAAATATCTTTAACTCTTTCATATGGCAAGGAATAACATGTCCTCAATTGAATGAGATCTGTCATCTTAGGATCAATATCACCATTTCTTTGAAATAGACCCCGTTGGGTATTTTGCTGTTGCTGCTACAGTTATTGACATCCTTATCCAATCTACTGCAGTAACTTTTAGATCCTGAAAACCTTCTGTGAAATCTTGGCTTATTTGCCCTGATTGTGATCCTTCTGGCAGCAACTACTGGTTGTGATGACAAGCAAATTTGTTGAATCAAGAGAACCTTTGATCATATCCAGCAGGGTTCAAATCCTCTTTTCTTTCTTTTCTAATTGGAGAATTCTTAGTTACAATTAGACTTAGTATTACACAGAAGTTGTTAACAGCACGTTTCTTGGATTTTAACTTTGCCTCCAGAGCAACAATCACATGCTTGCAAAAAGAAAAAACTTATAAATGAAATTGCTCCCAAGGTGACTAAACATCATTGTAACATATTGGTTGAATATATTGGATTTTCAGGACTTTTCTTGTCTGTAAGGCTTAGACAAATATCTTTCTTTTCTCTGCCTCTCTTTGTCCATTTAAACTGAGTGTTCCTGATGGAACCATCGAGTTCAGAGTCTTTAAGGAGACCCCTCCCCTTTCTTTTGCCCCTTAAAATTCAACATTTGCATGGGGAGCACAGAATTTAAACAAGGATTCTCAGGAAATTTCTTCTGGGATGAATATATATGTATGTATGTATGTATGTATGTATGTATGTATGTATGTATGTATGTATGTATGTTTGTGTGTGTGTGTGTGTGTGTATGTGTATATATATGTGTATATATATATATATATAGCTAGCTGATGAGAACTAAATAGCTTGAAATAGATCTATACTAGTCTCCTTTTATTTATTTATCAGCACAATTGCAACACAAATGTAACAAGGCGACATAAAAAAAAATTGCTTTCTGCCTGGATGGCTCCCAGAGTGAGTCGATAGAGGTAAGCAGTATGCTCCCTCCCATATTTGGGCATACCAGGGGTTGTGACACAATATATATATGTTGTGGCCCAGCAGGAGCCGTTGGAGCTGCCACCAGACTCCAACAGCGAGGGGCCCTATAAGTCAGCTTTGGAGGATGTGGAGGACCCTGGACAGGGTTCAGATTCCGAGCAGGGCGCAGAGAGGCTGGTTGGCCACCAGGAGGCGCCTAAGCCTTGGACCAGTGTGGAGGAGACAAGGGAGTGTGATCCAGACGTCAGCAGTGGGGAAGAGCCAAGGGAGTTGTTCCTAGATGCCCGGCACCAGAGAGCTAATAGGCGTAAAGAACAATTACGCAATTACTCAGCTGGTGGTCATTAGGCTCCTCTCCAGATTATAAAAGGACTGCTTGTGCACACGCCCCTCTTGCAGAAGTCAATGCAGGAACTAATGTTGGAGAACATTATGGTGAGCTTGGCAGGCTGGATTGCTGCCACGGCTTATCTGTGCTGGATTGCTGCCCAAGCTTGTCTATGCTGGTTTGCTGCCAAGGACCTGTATGTCTGTTAATTAAATGCCGTAACTTATCTTTGGTTCTGAGTGTGTTGGTGTGGGATGAGGGGGGATCAGAACATGTACGTATGTATGTATGTATATACATACATACATACATACATACATACATACATACAAAAGGTGCACATTAATTTCTGCCCATGCCGCAACTTTATTGGTCTCCCTGCAGAGGCATGATAAAAAGACAGCAGTTTGAAATATGACTTTTTCATCTAAGTTGCTAGGTGGAAATTTCCTGTGTCATATAACACTTCTACATGAAGAGCAATGTGTCATAGCATGCCTAATTTAGAAGTAAGACTTAACTTTGCTCAATTTAGCGATCTTTAACATACCAGCTAATTTCTTAAAATGTCATCCTAACACATTGAATCTTAATGCCATATGCAACTCGGTGGTTATTATTCTAGAAAGTATACTGCTACAAAATCGGAGTTCAATCTTCAACTGCAGATCATTAAAAAAAATTGCTCTCTGTATCCTAAGTGACCTATGAGTTCCAATACATTTTTAAAATAGAACTAGGCTTTTTTGGGAACTGGGAAAAATCTACTTTTGCTTTGCCTTTATGTTATAAACTGCTGAGTTGAAGAATTATTATGCTGCACTATTCCTAATATCTATTTGCCAGAAGTCAAAAATGACTTTGATGGCCCATAATCACTATTTGTGATCTCTCTCAAATTTGTCTAACAATCTGCCTGTTGAATACTTGTGAAAAACTGACATTGTACTAGGTTTTAAGAAAAAAATTAAAGTATTGGATGTCCTATAAGTTTATTACAATTCCATTTATAAATATTTGAATGGGCAAACATTTGCCTATTTATTACACTTAGCTTGATTGCTCAGAAGAACATTCTAGGGTAGAGTAGACTGGTCCTGTTGGTCCAGACTGTTGAATCCTAATTCAAGGTGTTGATCTTGAGTTGACCCACACCTGTATCAGTCTGAATACAGAAGTAAATGCAGACATTCAATGTTCAAATGTCTAGTTGGGGGAGGGGGGGAGAAGAACAGTAACTTCAACTAGTATGCGGTGATGCAAGTCCATGTACTCATTTGGCCTTTCAAATTCAAAATGGTTTACACTTATCCAATTTACTCCTATGCCTGTCCAATACTGAGTTTGCAATAGGGGTTGGCCACTTTGTTAGCAGAACAGTTATTGTGTATATGCAAACTTAGAGTGGATGTTTCTGTGTAATGGGATGGGTAACAAAGCAGAAATGTGGCTACATACAACCTGCACATAAGAAAACATGGAGTTTCTTTTATACTCTTGAATTTCTTGAGTAGTATCTTCTTTTGCCAAGTGGACCTCAAGTTAATATTTTAATTACTTGCTAATCCCTTCAGGTAAATCAAGATGTCATTGACTCTTTTCTCAAGCTTCTTCAGCTTCATGACTGAACCAAGCTTTCAACCACAATTTTTCAAATCCAACACTGAATTCAGGAGCCTATTGAATCCTAATTCAAGGTGTTGATCTTGAGTTGACCCACACCTGTATCAGTCTGAATACAGAAGTAAATGCGGAATGTACATTGCATGCAAATGCAAATATATAACTACCCACAGTGTCATTTTTCATCTAGGCTTTTTGAGATTTATATGGAAATAAAGTTAAAGGCATAATACATTATAAAAACAAATTGCCCAAAAGGCAATATGCTTCACATTTTTCTGTATTGTTTTTATTACCTTGTTAAAAATACAAATAAGAAAGAATAACATTAATTTGGATGTTTATAAATATATGATTGGAATACATTGGCTAGATTTTACTGATAATACAGCAGTGGGAGATAAAAGATGTTTAAGAAGTATGCAACGTTGGTGAATTAAAATTGTTCTTTAAACGAAGATGTCTTATCAAAGGAGAAAATTTATTTGATGTTCAAGAAAGTAGCCCAGCTTCTAAAAAGGAATATTCGTTAACTATAATCTCATTTAAAATTATGGCAGCAAAAATAAAACCAGTTATTAAAAGCTTGGTAGAAAATCTCATTAATAGGAATGATAATATTAAACACAGTTAAATTTTGTAACTAATTTGTGAATTTCAGATACACAAAGTCATTAGTAGAAAGAAAGTTACCTCTTGTTCAGTTACTAAATGATAGTATATGATAAAGATTAACTCAGCAAGAAAGCAGAAGAAAAATTGGGATAGAAATAAAAAATGGAAAAAAATATAGCAGTGAGACTAAAGTCTTGAACATAGATTTTTCTTAGCATGTTCTTTATTGAGCTAATTTGGTGTAGTGATTAAAGCATCAGGCTAGAAAATGGGAGACTGTGAGCTCTAGTCCACCTTCAGATACGAAGCCAGGTGGATGAACTTGGACCATTCTCCCTTTTAGTCCTAGAAAGGAGACAATGATAAACCACTTCCAAAATCTTGCTAAGAAAACTGCTGAAACTCGTCCCAGGAGTTGCCAGGAGTCAATACTGGCTCAAGTTATTGTATTTTGGGTGCATTATAGAAATACCTAGTTCTCTTGAAAAGTCTGTAATGATGGGAAAGATACCGTAGAAGGAAAGAGAAAAAGAAGACGACCAGTAGCAAGATGGATAGCCTTAGTTACACCAACAATTAGTACCCTGTTGAAAGACCTGAAGACCAACTTGGAGACAAATTGTCCTGGAAAAAAAATCTATGTGGTTGCCAAAAGTCTACTCCAACTTGATAGCATTTATTCAATTGATAGATAAATCTCAAGGAATATCTTATATTATAATAGCAATTAAACTATTTATTGCCGAAAAGCCCAAGTGAAAGTTCAATATGATGCTCAGATCAGACTATAAAAATATCTTGATACCATCCCTAAAATCTAAATTTTGAGAAGTATCTTCCAGTAAAACATTTTTTCTTAAACTGTTTGCTTGGAAGCTGGTATAAATTAAACTGAAAGTGATGCAATTTAGTACACTGAACTACTGGCTAAAAGCAGTCTTCTGTTTCAGAAGATTAGATAGAAAAGATCCATTCTGATTAAGCTGAATTAGTGTAGTTAATTGGAGAATGATGCACTAGCCTTAGGCCCTGCCCAAGCCAAGCTAAAGCAAAAAATAATAGAGAAATATAGGAAGCTCAAATGTATGTGCCTCTAGAGATCTAGTTAGGTGCTCAGCTCTTCAGTTTCAGTCAGCCAAATAATGGAGACAGCTTGAAATGTATAAATATAGATTGCTATGGTGCTAGCATGATCTAGTATTTTACCCAGTGCTCTCTTGAAAGGGGAGTGTAGGAAAAATTCTTTTAATGGAACAGTTTTGCCTGCATAGAATAGCCAATATTCAAACGGGGGTTCATTTTTTTCTGTCCCTCTTGTTTATAGGTATGTAAAGGCTTATTCTGTAGTACTTCAGCTCCAAGATTGCTGCATCAGTCTTGTGAGATCAAAGGAAAATTTTGATTTGGGTGACAGGACTATAACTTTCAGCTGAACTGAGTTCATTTCATTGCAGCAACAATAGAGGCAGGATGTTTTTGGTGGGAAAATATTTATGTTTGTTGTTGTATATTGTATCAGGTTTTGCAGTGACTTGATAGTCCGATTCACAGTGTGATCCTAATGTGTTAAAATTGTTAACTTGGGTTGGAATTGCTTCACCAAGTGCACTTTAACACCCAGAAAATGTGCTTACCAGATCATTTGAAGCATATAATAACTTGTTTTAGTATGAATGGCTTTTGGGGGGGGGGGGGGGATTTGTATGTCAGTTGTAATGGTAATCATGTACCATATTCACCTGAAACAAAGATGCCCTAAATTTAAGATAACTTTCTCCCAAGGGAAGAGTAGTCAGGAAAAAAAGTGATAGAAGCAAAACCTATATGAAAACCAGCTTCCTTATCTTATTCATCTTGGCAGCTCTAGCTGAAACCAGCTCTGGGGATTCCTCTTAATTTTGCTCTGATTCCGTGCATATCTCACACTGGTATGTGTGCAGGTTTTCATATATAGGTAGCCCTTAACTTATCACCACAATTGAGCCCAAAATTTATGTTGCTAAGTGAGAAATTTGTTAAGTGAGTTTGACCCCATTTTATGACTTTTCTTGCCACATTTGTTAAGTGAATCACTGCAGTTGTTAAATTAGTAACACGGTTGTTAAGTGAATCTGGTCAGTTGTCAAGCATCCAAATGTCAATCATGTGGCCATGGGGATGCTGCAATGATAAAAAATGGTCATAAGTCACTTTTTTCACTGATGTAAATTTGAACAGTCACTAAATGAACTGTTGTAAGTCAAGGAGTACCTTTACTTACTAGGGAAAAAACAGAAATACACTAATTGAATTCATAAGAAACAACTAAAAGGAATTGCCTGAAAATAAGATACCTTGTTTGTAAAATGATCTTGATCCTCACATGTCAGTATTCTAGTGTTAGAAATCTGACTACAAGGAAGAAGGGATCAACCTATTCTGCAAAGCACCTAAAGGCAGGACAAGAAGCAATGGATGGAAACTAATCAAGAAGAAAACCAACCTAGAACTAAGGAGAAATTTAATCAACGACTTGCCTTCAGAACTTGTGAGTGCTCCTACACTGGATGTTTTTGAGAAGAGATTGGACAACCAACCATTCGTCTGAAATATTGAAGGGTTTTCTGCTTGAGCAGAGGGTTGGACCAGAAGATTTCCAAGGTTCCCTTCCAAGTCTGTTATTCTATTATTCTGGGAATAAAGAATGCAGAAAGTTGCTTGAATCAGAGATGCAGTTTCTAGACTAGAACATGCTGAGTCAGCTGTCAGAAGCAGCTGCACCAGGTCCTTTATTTAGAATCGATGTCAAACTCAAGACTTAAATCTGGCCCGTAGGGCTGGCATGGAAATAGCAAAGGACCGGCCTGCGTGCCTCTGGCAGCCAAAATGGGGTACGGAGGTACCTCGCGTGACCCCCTGTGTCCCATTTTGGCTGTCAGGGTGCTGCAGGAGGTGTCCATCCCATCTTTACCCGCCCCCTGGCCAACCCGCAGAGAACTGCAATGCTGATCCGGCCCTTGAAGAAATCCAGTTTGACACCCCCGATGTAAAAAAACATTGCCTTTGTTACTTGAAAGTACACAGAAATGTGCCCATGCTCTAGGAATTCCAAGAAAGTACACTTAGCTTGATTTCCTTAAGGGAGTACTCTGGAATTAGGCACCCTGCTGTGTTGTGGTTTCCACACACATTGTGTACCATACTCCCTTCCAGGAGAAACAAAAACAACAAGAAAAAAAACAACAAGAAAAATCCACAATGAAGATGGATTGAGAGGCGAAATGTACTGGGGAGCGGGGGGGGGGGAGACACAAACCCCATTTTGGCAGAACCAGATCTAATTTTTAGACTAACTGTTAGACAGTATTCTGGTATAAATCAATCCCCCTTCTTACTACCAATTAAATATAGTTGTTTAGCGGAGTGGACAGTTGCTTGAAACCCTTTGCAAGTATAAAATTGGAAATGAATATTTTGGATAAACTGGAAAGTAAGATAGAAGGAAGCATGTTTGCAAAATATACTAATAATGAAGTATGTTTGTAATTAGTTATGTTACATCAAATTGATTACAGGAGTAATCTAAAATATTTATTGTCACCAATTACCCTGGTATGCTATAAACATTGGGATGCTTCCCATTCCCTTTCCCCCATCTAATTGTGATGATTTGAAATTGGTAGAAATTAGCAAGGGCTCTTTAGTATCCTTGGGCTGCTAATAGTTTCTGACTCCAATGGGGTTTATTACCCAATTAATTAATTGAGCAAAATAACAAATATGGTTATAAGGTTTGAGGAGATAGATATATGTTTACTTGCATGATGGATTGACATTGCAAAATAAAAGTTGCATAGTGTGATCAGGGTAGAGCTGAGGATTATGCCCAATTCTTAGCGGACAAAGTTGCTCGGTTTCGGTCGGACTTGGACTCCACCGCAGCAGATCCAGCCGGGACACAAGAGGATCACTTGGCAAACCATCCCTGGGTTGAGTTTCAGGATGTTGCCTCTGGGGATGTGGACAAGGCCATTCGAGCTGTGAGTGCCTCCACCTGCATTCTGGACCCGTGTCCCTCCTGGCTGGTTGCCAACAGCAGTGAGGTGCCAACAGCAGTGAGGACTTCGGAGCAGAGGGGGAGACAGGCCAAGGAATTTTCTTTCTGAATATCTGTGCACTTGTAAAAGTGCTGGATTCAGGGCTCAGGGGAGAGAAGATATAATATTATGACTTGGGCTACTGACTGTCTTTGGCAGAAGAAAAGAAATGGCTGATTTATAAATCATGCAGTGAGAATTATTCAGAGAGTTTCATTATAGCCAATTAGAAGCATTCTAGGGTATGTAAGCTTGTGCAATAAAACAGCACACGTTGTTTCAGAGACAGAAGGCGTATGGAATTCCAAGCCTGCTGATAGGAAAGCTAAATTTGGAGAAGAGACATAAGCCTCCTCTTCCCCAAGTTTTGCATCAAATCTTTCTGTTTCATCAGTCCCAACTTTTTGATTTTGAGAGAGAAAACCTGAGGGAAATTTCTGCTGTTTTCATTGGAGCATCACGGTCTCTCCCACTCTCAAAGCAACCCATCTATTTTTTTTCCTGCATGTGTTCCTAACTGAAATCTGGAATTCTGGGAGTTGAAGTTCAAATGCTGTAATGGGGCCATAGTTGCCCACCCCTGGTTTATGGGATATTAATTCCATCTCCCTACAGCATCTTATCGCTATAAATCAAAAGCAATAGCAAGGGTTTTAATTCGATGTTATGTATCTATAAGCTTCATTCTTATCTATTTTCTCTCATGCCTGGCCCCCACCCCTGCCCCTTGTTTAGCTGATCTAACCCCAATCTATTAAGTCTAGTTCAGGGGGGAAAGTGATCCTTAGTAGTTAATGTCATGGTCTTTATGTGTAAAATGTTAATATGATGAACATATTATCATCTGCAACAATGTGACGATCATGAAGCTTTCAGACAAGCTGCAAAGTAATCTTTGGGGGTGGGGATTAGCAAAACTCTGATGGGTAGAAGTTTAGTATTCGAATCACGACTTTCACATACCAGCAAGGAAGTTTTCTCATAATGCCATTGAAATAGTGCCTCTTCTGGGCTTTTGTTCTTAGCTACAGCATTACTTAGAAGCTAAGAAACACATTTGTTTCCAAAGCATTTGTACACCCATTGCTTCAGTGGTGCTGAAAATTGAGAATTGATTTTACCAGTTGGACTTGCTAATTAATATTGAAGGACATCTGTCTTACCCTTTTATTCCCCTTCCTTGCCCTAATCCCTTATATGTGGTTTCAGCATTAATAACACTTAGTGCTAATGCTTATCAATAATTTAAAACCAGTTCTACGGAAACGTCAAACTAAGTTCAATTAGTCCTCTCTTTTTCCCTTCTAAGATGATTGTGGTACTTTTAGCACTATTTATTTTGTTCCAATCTTATTATTTTCAAAAACTGCAGGCACTTGAATTAAAGGGTAGCATAGAAATATGTGAAAAGTAGAATATCAAGTATTGTATATAACAAAATCCAAGAGAGTTTTAGGTGCTACTGCTGGGACGATGGTTATCAGTAAGATTGTACAGTGTCCCATGTTGTCATAAAAGAATTCAAATTTCCTTCTGTTTAGGTATCTGAAAGTAATTATTGACTGGGCAGAAGGGAAAAAAACTTGAGGTTTAAGGGCTAAACCCTCACCCTAAACCAAATAACATGTTTTAGGTTAAACCATCAAATTATAGCCTACTATTATAATTTTGTCCCAGTATGCCATTCAAACTCTGTCATTGTAATCCTTGTTTGTTTTTCATTTATTTATAAAATAAATAAATGAAAGTTGATGATAAATAATTATTTATTTATAAATTTATTTATAAATAAATAAGATGAAGGTTGTTCATCTTACCTCAAGGTAATTCTTTTAAGGCTTAATGATTAACTCTTTTTTAAAACTGATTAAAAATGGACTTTTTAAAAAAATATTACACTCACATGGAATGGAGATGCAGTTGCCTGTGTGGCTTGCTCCAGATTTGTTTATTTTTACATGTTTAATCAATAACTTATGCTGTCTTTTTATCATCTAAAGGCAGTGGAGGAGAGTTTGACAGACAACTTAAATAACTGCTCGTGGACAGTGCTTTTTATAAAATTTGGAAATAATTTTTAAAAGCTTTGAGAAACTCCCACAAGGGAGGTCTACTTGAGAAAGAAAACCAAACATTCTGAATTCAAAATCCATATCATTACACGACCATCCCTAAGAAATACATCTCTGTTTGTATGTGTATGTGATTCTTACCATGAGTTCATATTCTTTTAAATGCTGGACATTACAAGAGAACAATGAATAAATCAAAGGAATATTTTCTTCTCCCCATTTTTTAATATGAACAGGTCCTGACTAGGACCAATGGTAAAATATTTAAAAAGGTGAAAATATTCTTTGTAATTAATTCATCTTATCCGGTGTTATATGTTCCCATAGTGTATTGCACAATGCCTTGGGCACAGTTGGACAGTCTTATTGTATATAAAACATATTTCAGACGCATGGAAAGCTTTATTGGTTCTCTCTTCACTTTTATGAGATTCCATTAAAACAAATACTTTAGGCCATTTATTACTTGGTATTAAAGCAAAAGGGTTTTAACTGTGAGACAGCTCTGGACTTGCTTCGTATTTCATCTAACATGAAAGTTTTGTGAGCTGTGTTGAACATATTGGAATGGCACAGGCATCAGCAATTTTCCTTTCTCTTTCACATCCTTTCTTTCTGCATCATTTTTCTAGCCTGATTATAGACTCTCCTTTAGCATTTTTGAACGAAAACCTTAACGGTACTAAAAAGGGTTTGCTGTGCTTAAAAATAACCATCTTATTTCATGGTGGTTGGATTGTACTTGCAGAGGGCCTGGAAGAAAACCACCTTGAAGATTGTAATGATGACACTTGAGAGAGGCAAAGGCAGAGTAGGACACACAGACCATTCTGGTTCTTCATGATCTCGGAAAATTGCAGTATTATTCACCGGTAACATGATATTCTTCTGGTCTGATTGTAGAATATGAGAGACATGGTATTATAGTAGTTCTTTTTTCTCTCCTGGTCGTAGCCACTGTTGGTTTAGGGAGAATGGTTGAGTCCAATGCTCCTGAACACCAATGCCCTTTGAGATATCTTAGGGTCCAATGCTCTATTTCCTTCCCTCCTCCAATTTAATATATGCATGAGACTGATGAGTCAAATCATCCAACACAATTTTTTCCCCATTTTTTTGTGAGCACTGTATCTGTTGTTCTTTACCACTAACAGCTGACTGACATTTTCTTCATGCCACTTGGACCAGAACTTTAGAAATGAAACTTTACTTTGTGCATCTGCGGGTTGTACGTCAGTTATGACCTTACCTGGACCAACAATCCCTACTCACAGTCACTCATGCCCTAGTCACTTCCTGTCTTAACTATTGCAACATGGTCTACATGGGACTGCCCTTGAAGAGCATCCGGAAGTTCCAGTTGGTGCAAAATGCAGCGGCCCGCATGGTTTTATGCAGACCCCAGTGTGCACATGTATCACCTTTCCTGTGGGAGCTGTATTGGCTGCCAATTTGCTTCCGAGTGTAATTCAGGGTGCTGGTTGTCACCTTTAAAGCCCTTCATGGCTTGGGACCAGGTTATCTGAGGGACCGTCTCTTGCTGGTCACATCTACCTGACCCATTAGAGCAGGGAATGAGGCAGGTTCCATCTCCTAGGGAGATACACCTGATGGGACCCAGAAGAAGGGCTTTCTCCGTGGCTCCCTCTCTCTGGAACATCATTCCTCCAGAGATTAGAATGGCCCTCACTGTAATACTCTTCCAGAAGGCACTGAAGACCTGGTTCTGCCAGTGGGCCTGGGGAACCCAGAGTAGGATGGAGCCCATTAAATGGCTTGTGTGATCTGCTGTCACCGGAGCGGGGGTGGGGGTGATTTTATTCTATTCTATTAATTTATTTGATCCTTTTTTATTAGTTTTATGGTTTTAAATGATGTTTTATATTCTGTAAGCTGCCTTGAGTGAATAGGCGGCAATATAAATTAAATAAACAAATAAATAAATAACACTTTCCCATCATTTATTAGGTTTTCTGTTGACAAGGTTTATATATTGCCAAGATTGCAGTTGTGTGTGATACAGTCTCTATCTAGAAGTCTGTCCTATTGTGTAACATTTGATGTGTTTAGGTTCCATTGCCATAGCCTTTGGTAAATTATGCAGTTGTATCCCTTGTACGTTAGGGAAGGAGAGAAATATATTTGGAAACTCCTGCATGTAAATCAGAATGTGAATCAGATATTCAGTTACACATTACAAGCATCCCTTAAAACAACTCCTCTAAATATGACAGGCAGTGATGGAAATAAAGCAACCAGTGTGGCCTTTGTTACAGTCCTTGAATGCCTTTTTCGTTTTCACTTTGTTTTTATTACTCCCTTGGTGCAGGGCTGCCACACAAGGTCTTTCTCTTAGCTTAATGGAACGGCTGATTCAGAAATGTGGGGACCGTGTTGTGAAGATGCTCACTGTGCAGTACCGAATGCACCAAGCCATAATGCAATGGGCTTCCACTGAGATGTATGACGGTCGTCTCTCAGCTCACTGTTCTGTCGCACAACATTTACTGAAGTAAGTGATTGATGGCTTACTTGCCTTCTTTTTTTCTGCCCAAATGTTAGATTGATGCTGTCTTTTAATATTTAAAGCTAATGCAGACTTCTCCTGACTGCACTAAATCTTTTCCTCTAGCTCTGGTCTAGCAAATAGCCTTTTGCCCCATTTTCAGCTGGCAAAAAGCTGATTTCTGCACTGAAGTTACAGCATGCAAGTTTTGTTCCACAGCTGAAGACATGTTGTAGACTTGAAATTGTTGTCACTGTTGGCCCACCAGCTATCATGCTGTTAGACTTACTAATAACTCTTCCAGTGAATTTCAAGAGAATTTTAGCTTCCTATTTCTCTTCTTTGCCTCGACTCTTGCTTCTTTCCTTTTCTGGAAATCATCCTAGGGTATCTTAAAATAAACAAAACTTCTTCTATCTAGAAAGGGAAGGGAGTGGGATATCACTTTGTTTAAAAGAGAAGTAGTTTCAACCATGACACTGTCTAGCTGTTAGTAGACTCTCAGGTAAACACAGAGGAGTTTGCCTATTCATTTCAGTAATATTCCTGACTCATTCACTCACTCACTCATTCATTCACTTATTCATTCATTCATTCATTCATTCATTCATTCATTCACTTATTCATTCATTCATTCATTCATTCATTCATTCATTCATTCATTCATTCATTCATTCATTCATTCATTCATGTCAAAGCATCACCTAAAGTAGAAGAAGAAAAGCAACAGATGGTGGGGCTTCATGTCTATATGGATTTTGGGCCCAAGGCATAGTCCCCACTTTAGGACCTTACTTGATTTCTAAAATTTCAGCATTCAAAGTTTGTTTGTAGTCCAAAGCAAATACAAGGAAAAAGAACAGTAGTACAATTCATATTATAAAAGAATTTTAAAAATTGCAAGAAAATCCTGAGATAATCAATACTCAATAATTAATAACATGATGAAGGAACCAGGTGGTTTCTAAGAATTGTAGCTATTGATAGAAATTTTGAAACTTTCTTACAGATTTCTGAAGACAGGTCATAAAAAGAAGGTTCATGGGTTTTTGATCACAATGGCAATGTGACCAGGAAATATTAAGTTCTATCATCATTAGGTATACTGTGGACATTTTATTAGAAAATGTGAAATAGATTCTACCTCCATGTCTGAAAACAATTATGGCTTTCATGTGGAAGACTTATACATCTTCCAGTTTTTGCTCTAATAAATAATGCCCATTAGGCTATTGTAATAGTCTCCTATGAGGACCATATAGAACTTCAAAGAAATATCTAGGGATAGGCCAGAGAAGAGAGACAATTGTGTTGTCACTAATATGCCTCCTTAGGGTGGCAGAGAACCTACCTAGCATGATGAGATGGACCAAGTAATTTCCTTCTTATACTTCCTTCAGCCATATCCTAGGACAAGAAAATTGGGCCCAAGGGAAATTCAGCCAAGTTCCAGTCAAATTGCAACATAAGAAATTGAATGAGGGACTTGCAATAAGATTTTTTTTTAATTAGACTGCATTGCTTTCAAGCTAGAAGTACATCTTGTAGTACATCTGAGCAGTATATAGCATCAAGCCTGGAACTTTATTTTTAAATAGTTTAATAGTTTCTGAGAGATCATTCTTTCCAGATTGATCTGCAAAGTTAGTAATTGCAAAGCATGCTTTTTGGATTCTTGCTAGTAGTTCTCTTGCGGGAACAGACTTGCAAGTAGAAGATTTAAAACAGACATCTAGATACTTAAAAGATTTAACCTGCTTGATAAGTTTGCTGCTAATCATCCAATTAGACCTTTAAAGTGTCTCCTAGAGAATACTAATACCTTTGTTTTAGAAATTTATTTTGAAGCATTCTCTGGAGCAGTAAAGCAGTAGAGCTTTAAGGCGTCTTTGAGGGTCTACTTGGTTTAAAGAGTAGGACTTCATCTTCAACATCAAGGAGAATAGACATGGGATGGTGGGCAAGGCAGGGTGGATGGAATTCTAGCTTAGCAGATTCTTAACAATATTGTTAAAATAAAAATTGAACAGTAGTGAGCAAGAATATAGTCTTGTTTAACATCTTGTTTAACAACACATTTAATTAAGTCATCAGCAATATTTCCCTTAACTTGAATAGTAATGCCATGATGCAATAACATTATTAGTTTAAGAAGATGGTGTTGTAGTAACTAATTTCTTTAAAGTTTTTCTCATGGTATAGAGTCAAAGGCTTCCCTCAAAACTATGAGAGCTACATAGAGGGCATCCTTAAATTGATTACAGTATTTCTCAGCTAAATGAAGTAAAATGATACTTGGTTCATGGCTGTGTGAACAGACTTAAGGCCAAATGTTTTCAGAGGACATCCAATCCTTTCTAAAATTTAAAAATGGAAACTGAATAAAGAGAATAGAAGAGCTAGGAAATAAAGGTGAAGCATATTTGCATTTTTTCACTTACGAATTTATCTATTATCCAAAATTTGTACGTAACTTGTGCATGTGCTTGTTAAGAAAATAATAAATTACATACAATATGTAGAAAGACCAAGACTGAAAAAGTTTTGGAATATGGCGCTTTATTTTATGTTGTAATAATCCATTTCCCCATTTATTAGAAATAGAATTTTCTCTGCCATGAATCAGTGTATCATTTACAATTGTGTAAATAGGGATGGGGATATGTATTTCCCTTTATAGCTCCTAAAATATAAAGCCAGATTACAAAAGGAAAGTTTTGTTTTGTTTTTTGAAGAAAGATAGATACAGTTCAGGGAACATTTTCAGCATGGAAAGGAAATTGTATCAGAGATTTAAATCACCAAGAAAATAATTTCATTACATAATATTGATGGCCAATGAAGTGAAATATTTTCTAAAGTCCATGAAAGAAATTGTCAACTATAAAAATGAGTTGCTGTTTTGAGAGAAGGAAGATGTTTGTGTCATAAGTAGGGTCTGATGCTGCTGATAGAAGAAAGCTCCATAAATTTTTGCTACCTTCATTGGACTCTGTGAAAGTCTCTTGACCCTCTTTATAATCACCAGGTTATAAGAAAACACAAATGGGAGATAAAAAGACTTTGGAGAATTGCTTAAATCAAGTTGTACAGAGAGGATTCCAAGCAGTATTATTAAATCACACTCTGCCCCCCCCCCCAGCCCTCCAACAATGTGCTTGGTTTTTGCCTTACTGTGTTCAAAAGAAGCATGCACAATTGCAGTATTAAGGAAATGTATAAATAATTTTAATTTGATTGAGCATGATGTTAGGTACATTATTCTGAAATATGTGCCATCATATTTCAGAAGTATATTCTCAGCAAAATTTTGAAAAACACTTAAAACTGGCTCATTTGCATCTTTGCTTTCAGCTTTTCAAATACATAGGGGAGTGCATTATTTGTTTTTGTTTTCATTTTAGTCTGTTAGTTGGTACTCTGTGAGAAATGAAAGTGAAAAATGAAAGGGCCTAATCTTGTTGCAAAGTTTTTACAACTGTTACATCCCTTTCATGCTGTTTTTCTGTGAGCTGCCATACCTACTTGTAGTAAATCCGTTTAATATGGAAATAATATAAAAATGCTATCCATTATTAAAAAGAATTTCAGCCATGATAATTTTTGGTTTAATGTCCACATTTAGTTTGTGTTTTGGATTGTGAAGAACACATCTTGGACTGTAAACAATCCAAGGAAGCTCTAGGCCTAGATCAGTGATGGCGAACCTATATCACACGTGCCACAGGTGGCACGCCAAGTCATTTGTCAGGGCATGCAGAGCCATTTGTTAGGGAACACAAGGTGCTGCCCTGTCAGCTGGCCAGCGCGCATGCACGCGCTGGCCAGCTGAGTTCACCCTTTTTTAAAGCCATTTTTCACCCTCCCCAGGCTCCAGAGGCTTTATAGGAGCCTGGGGAGGGTGAAAAAAGTCTCCTCTGCCCCCCACCCGGAGGGCCTCCGGAGGCTTCATGAGCTTCTCTGAAGCCTCTGGAGTGCAAAAAAACGGCCCTATGGGCAAACTGGAAGCTTGGGAACAGACTTCCGGTATGCTCGGAAGGTCGTTTTGACAGCTCCGGAGGCTTCAGGGAAGCCTCCTGAAGGTCCCTGAAGCTTCCGGAGGGCTTCCGGGGTGGCTGGGGAGACTGTGTTAGCCCTCCCCAGGCTCCTATAAAGCTTCTGGAACTGGGGAGGGTGAAAAAACATGCAAAAAATGGGGGGGAGCACCTGTAGTACACACATGTGCACGTGGGGATTGCGCATTGCATTATGGGTGTGGCACATCTGCACACGAACCCCCTTGCGCTCCCCCCACTTATGGCATGCAAGCCAAAAAAGGTTTGCCATCACTGGCCTAGATAGTGACAAAAAGGCCAATGTCTATATACATTCTCCACTGATTAAACCTGAAAATGTGTCCCTATGAAAACTCCAGAAGCCAATTCAAAATCCAGAGCTACTTAGTAGAATATGTATAAGATTCGATCAGGAATTGTGCTCTAGGGCAAATCATGCATCAGTTAATTTCAACAGCTAACCTTCAGATGCTAGCATAAATTCTGATTTATATTTAATCTGCCATTAATACAAAGTAAAAAAATGCCTGTCAGAACTTGACAAATGACCCTGCTCTTTGTTGTGGGAGGCTAATGAGGTGATCTTCCTTCTCTTGGAAAGTACTGTAAGCCTTTGAGTTTCTGAAAGTAATCTGCCATTAGCCAGCCCAATCTTTGGGATACTTTAAGGCTTTGTTTTGGTGATTGCTGTCTCTTACCACCAAAATATAAAAACTCAGATTACTTTAAAAAGTTCACATCTCACTAAATAGGAAATGTGCTGGGAATTCAGTTTTTGCTACAGACATACAAAAATATGTTATTCTTACATGAAAAATTAATGATTCCACACTGTTAGGAACACTCTGGAGTGTAGGGTACTTTGTTATGGAAAAAAAAATTAAGTTGTTTCTTTGGGTATATTGAAGCCCAGAATCAAGAGAATGCATAAAGAAAACCTGCTCTTACTGGTAACACATTCATTTTAACTTCTCGCAACCCAGCACTGTTTGCAGAAATAGCCCAAACCCCTGATCATACAATATGTATCTTTTTAAATTCACATTTTTAACCAATTCTCTCTTGCATTTCTTAATAACTACTGATGGCACGTACAGTGAGAATTGGTTTGCTATCCCAGTAGCTTTAATCTCATAAAGATTGTATCTTAACTTTTGAAGGGAGAGTTATTTGACATAAAGATTCTGTTGCCATGATTTTCTCTGCAGATGGAATCATTTTAAAAGAACAAAAATGGAATTGGAAAAAAAAGAGTATAAGTAGAGAAGAACAAAAGCTTCAGTAACCTGATGGCATTGTCTCTGTATCTTGACCAATATGTGAGAGACTAGCTCTGCATCTGAAGCCTTGCAGTAGAACAATGGATAATGCTGAAATATTTGTTTTTAAAAAAAATCAGTTCTGTAATTGCTTACTTCTCCATCCAGAACAAAGAATTGGTCTTTGGGGAACATGCTACTAGGAACAACTTGCAAATGCAGTTTTGAACAAATTATGTCCATTAAACTTAACATTACAGTCAGAGATCTTCAAGGAAGACTGCTTCGGCGCATATTCATGCTGACAAATCTCCACCCTTTTCGGTTGGTGGGAAGTGTGTGGTCATTTCCACTTTTAACTTAGAACATTTTCTCTTATTATGCAGACCAACAATCTCTACTGAATAGTAACTAGAATTTAAAATATGTTGACTTTAAGCTACAATTTCTGAAACTACTTTGGTTGAACCAATACAATTAATATTCATCACAGTTCTTGGGCAATCCAAAATTGTAACTTGGTTATTTAATACTTAAAAACTTAATACTTTTAATAGTTAGTAACAGGAGCAAGAACTTCTTAATGTGGAGAAGGAGTTTGATATAACTCTAGTCCTTCATGTGCATATAGAGAATTTCTTCATAACTATAGCAAGCCAAGCCATATTTGTGTTATTCCTTTTTGTCTATATCAGTGATGGCAAACTTTTTCAGCACCGAATGCCCAAACTGGAATGTGTGCATGCACGAATGCACACACACACGGGCCAGAAAGTCACAGACCAGCTGGCCAGTGTGCATGTGCACGCCGGCCACCTGGTCTTCTAGTTTCCAGCGTGCACACATGCGCCGGCCAACTGATCTTAGCGTGTACCGGAATCCCAGAACCCCGAAGACCAGCTGGCCAGTGTGCATGCACACACCGGCCACCTGTCTTCGGTGTTCTGGTACACGTGAAGATCAGCATGCGTGCCAGAAGAGCAGCTGGCAATGGCGCGCGTGCCCACAGTGAGGGTATGCCATAGGTTTGCCACCCAGGGTCTATATACTGGCAAGTATCAATACAAGTATCAATTTCTTTGACATTTGACAAATGAAACGTAATGCCAAGGGACAGATAATGGTACCAGAAAGAGCTGGGCTACCTAGCTTGCAGGTTTGAAGGGAATTGGGACTCCGCGGGAGTCATTGCTGGGAGTGAAGGTACACCTCTCTTTTACATCTTTGTATTTTCCTTTGCACCCCCCTCAATTATATCTGATCATGTGATGTTATGATCTTATATTCTGAGTCCTTTCTTATCAATAGCTTCTGATTGTGACCAAGGTTTTAAAAATTGAATCACGTTCTCATACTTCAAATCCCATCCATCCTTGGATCTCTTAAAATTATTTTCATGTGTTTGTTCAGAGATTAGATATATAAGGAACAACTGTAGTTCTGTAATGTTGATGATTAATAAGGCTCTTCTAAGTACAAACAACATCTTTTTACGGTTATTAGACCCACGGTGTGTATCTTTTCCTAATATCACAGCTGTCACATTACTGTCTCCAGCAATAAATCAAGAGACACTTCTTTTGTCTCTGAGCAAAGGAAGTAGATGTGTTCTGTGAAAGCTTTCGTCTATAATTTTATTCTTTGCTTTCATTGAACACAATTTTTAACTGCCCTGTTCTGTAATTTGCTTGATATATGTGTAACTAGAAGCAATGCTAATGTTGAAAAGGAACACCGTATGTGCTAATTTGTGTTCCCATCAGGCTGCATGTATTGTTTCTTTCCACATAATAACTAAGAGTGGGTTCGAAGGTCTGAGAATTGTAGAGCGAGAATAAAATGGGCTTACAGCTTCTTGTAAAAGTAATTTGTGTAATTCTTTTTAATAATTTGACAGAGACTTGCCAGGAGTGGCCCCCACAGAAGAGACCAGTATCCCATTGCTGCTTATAGATACAGATGGTTGTGACTTATTTGAACTTGAAGTGGAAGAAGAACAATCTAGAGGAAACCCAGGTACCATCATTTACTCTGCTTCATGATTTTTGTTTCCCGAGTTGCATCTTTTTTCTTTCTTTCAAAAAACTGCCCCTTCAATTTATATTACCTGTGTAGTGATTGTGTAATACCAGCTGATGCTAGGTAAAAAAGTTTCCTTGTACCAGAAAATTATGGTAAAATTTGAGTTATTGACTGTAATATTATACCGATGATCACAGGTACTGTACCTCTCCTGTGGAAATTGTTGAATATGTCTGAAAATTTCTTGCATGCAATGCTTGAATAATGTAAGTTATATCCTTGAGGCAGATGAATAGCCTGTTTAAATTAGCCATGGGTTCCAAGGCTGTTTTTAGAGTTTTGTTTCTAGGTGGGTTTTTTTGTTTTTGGATCCAAATATAAGTGATAACTATGAAAGAAATATATTTTTACATACCAAAAACTCCATCCACATCACAATATACTATAGTATAACTAATGAGTCATTATAAAACAGTGATGGCTAACCTTTTTGTCCTTGTGTGCTCAAAGCACACGCGTGACACCCTTTCTATGTGCCTCACCCCCTGCACATGCTTGTGCTCTCCCTGTGCATGGGCACAAGACTCCCCACACCCTGTTTTGGGCCTAACAGGCCTCCCTGAAGCCTCCTGGGACCAAAAACAGGTTGTGGGGGGGTGTTGTGCGCATGCATGGGGCGAGCACACACATGCGCAAGGGGTGGTTGTGACTAGAAGTAGCAAAATCCTAAATATTATTTTGTTTTGTAAGTTTGAACTACCCCCCGTAGTTAAGAGTTATAGAATTTTAAATTCGGCTTCAGGTGTAGCCTGAAAAAATAGAAACCAATGTTGCAATGAAATGACTGTGCATGCACATGGGATTGAAGGAGCTTGCAAAACTGGCACAAGGTCTTTAAAAAGAAGGAGCTGCTTTAACAATTCAGAAAGAGAACTTTCCTATGCATTCCCATGAATTAAGTGAATGAAACCTTGCCTTGGTGGAACAAAAGGCAATTAAACTGGTAGAAAAAATGCTCATGGGTTTTAGATGGAAATCAATTGTGGTGGGTTATCACTAATTTAGCTTTGAAATTTTATGAGAATAAAGTATGCATGCCAAAATTGAATAACAAATAATCTGCATTTTAGAAGCTGTTCATACTTACGTTTCCTCTGACATGCCACTGTTTTTCTGGCATCTATTTTTTCCCTGTTTTTTGCCACTGCCCACTGTTTTTCCTGGCATCTATTTTTTACCATATGTACATAGGGTTGCAGCCCTAAATAGTCTCATGTGGGCATTGATGCATAAGTGAATGTCAAGTGATCTGCAGATTATGTTTCATTCCCACTTTTTTAAACAGAAAAGGCTCTGAAAAGTTATAGCAATGCTGTCCATCTCTGTCTCATTAGACACATTCAAGGATACTTTTTAATATGCAGGAACATTTCATTCTCTGAACTTGAATGAGGCTGGTTATGTAAGTTTGAAATAATGTCAGATTTTTGAGCAATTCTGGAAAATAGATTGATCTGCTAGGAGAGTCTTTATAACATATTGATTTCTTGCCTGTTTAAAACACAAAAGGAATCAGATCTTTTTTAGAATCATGAAACTGAATAATAAACATGAACAATATGGAAAAGTGTTTATTGTTCTTTTAACTAGAGGAAAAATACCTGGTGATGGGGAAGAAAAAGAAATCCATGCATTTGTCTTGTTATATGAAAGAACTGGGGAGTAGGAGAGGGACAATTTTAAATTCTCCAGTTACTGTTAAATTCCATTTTGCTTTAAAAGGGATCTGGGAAGAGGGGGTTGTAGTCTGTTACCTTCTGGATCACCACATGAAATAATTGAAAAAATAACCACCTAGATGAGCACAGATTTCTTACCTCTACCCTAAACTCAAATACAAAGTTGGGATAAAGTAACAGGTAGGAATAGAGGCTCCCATGGCCAAGTTGAAAGCCCAGACCAATCTACTGGTCTCCAGCAAGACAAACTTACATCTTGATAACAGCTGGGCAAATTCCGTTTGTGGCCCAGCAGAGTTGAGAGAGCTTTCACTTTTAATTGTCTTGGCACATCTCACTCTGTCCATTGAACAAATAAAGGCACAAACCTCTGCAGTTAATCAGAATGATTAAAGGAGCATCAAGAAGTAAAAAGAATTTGGGAAATATTGTTTAAAAGCCATACGTCTTAAAATCCATGTTTCTGAATAATTTTTAGTGACATATTCCAAAACAGCAATATGTCTGTGTGATTTGTTCTATACTTAGAAGGAGGATAAGTCCTTATTTTATTTTCTTATTTATTTTATTTATTTATTTTATTTTATTAATTTATTATATGATTATTCTCTTTTGTTAGTTTTATTGTTTTATATATGAGGTTTTTATATTTCTGTAAGCCGCCTTGAGTCGCCATGTACAAATAAGTGGCAAGACAAATTTCCTAAAATAATTAAAAATAAAATAAGTCAAATTTGAGTAAGACTTTCTTAGCAAATAGTGGATCTTGCTTTATGGAACCAGCTCCTTCCTTGCCCTCCTTGGATTTCAAAAAGCCTATCAGGATGATTTTACATGAACAAGCCTTTGCACTCTGGAGTTTCTGGCACACATTTATTTTATTTAACTTTATGATGTTTCTTTATTATAATTTCAGTTTGGTTTTCCTACCTAAGGAAATACTCGTTTGGTATTAGTTTGCTAAGGTGCACTTCCCAGACTTAAGTAAACTGAGGCAGTTTATAAATACTGCAAATAACTAAAGTAGCTTTTAAAAATGCTTTCTTGTTTACAATATACAGTGTCAGGTTTCCGAAAGATGCCCTATGTCAACTCATAAAGTTGCCATACAGTATATGACACATGTGAATGAGGACCATATTATGTTTTAGTGTGTAATGCAGCCTTGTTAACTGTGCCGAGGAACAGTTGTGGATAGCTCTTTTCTCATGTGGTGACCAGCAAGAGCTTGGTGAATGAATAAATGGAACAAAAGAATGTTTCTTCATATGCCCAACCGCAGATCATCATCTGAATCAACAACATAAATCCTTAGCAAGATGACCTATGGCATAACTGCTATATAAGGAAAATAGCAATTCTTAAGCAGTGGGAAATCCACATAATGAGAAAACCTTTATTTTCTTTTGGCTTCCTGTGATCTTTAAATTCTTACCAAATCAATCTGTGCTTATATACTAGATGATTATACACTCAGTGCTGGTTTTTCTTTTAGTTAGCATATGAAGGGAAGTTTACACATCGGTTTAGTTTTCTAATTGAACCTGCCTGCCTGCTTCTTCAACCTTAAAGCTGCTTGTTCCTTGTTATTCCCAGGTGAGGTGCAGCTTGCTGGTTTGCATATAGATGCTTTGATAGAAGCTGGTGTGAAAGCCAAAGATGTAGCTGTCATTGCTCCTTACAATCTTCAGGTTAGTGCATCCACTGCCATATACTAAGAAAACATGTCATGTTGAATAAAAATTGAAAACTTCAGTTCAAAACGATAGAAGGAAATACGCTAGTATTGATGATGTTATCTAGTTTGGTAATGAAATGTCTGAAACAAAATCACCAAACTCAGAGAGCACCATTGATCCCACAGTAAGTACAAAAGAAAATGAAACTGATTTGAATCTTCAGGGGCCTAAATTACTCTCACTAATGATAAATTCAGTGAGGTAGAGGCAGAATTTTATTCTATTTTCTTGATCTAGATGGACTCATGTGCTCTGTGTGCTGTTTGGTGTAGATCTAACAACTGCTTCCAGCGTCTGCTGGTCTACAGTAAATTAGGAAGATCCCCATTCCTTCCTCCAGGCTATAGGTCCTACTTCACCAGTTCAGAAATAGTAGAATGAACATCAGATGTAGCTTTTTGTTCCTTTTTCTAGGCAGCAATCTGCCTTCTCAGATATAAGATGCTTAATTTCTCTTGGAAGGAGAGGACTTTTTCAGTAATATGGCATTCATTTCCTGTGCCAATAAGTGCTTTGTTTTCCAGGTGGACATGCTAAGAAAACATCTGTATCAGAAGTATCCAGATCTGGAGATTAAATCAGTGGATGGCTTCCAAGGAAGAGAAAAGGAGGCAGTTGTTCTTTCTTTTGTAAGATCCAATAGAAAAGGTAAATCGGCCATAATCTACAGCCATGCAGAAAGACAGCAAGGAATTTATAAGAAGCACTGATGCTACTGCATGTTTATGTGGTTGTGGCTGATTCATGGTTCTGACCGGGGAATTAAAAAGAACATTGCAATTTTCTATATAATTCTTTTCAAAAAGAGACCAGAATAGAGAATAGTAAGAAAATGATAAAATAATTGAGTCAACCTTTTTGATAATTATGGTGACTGCCATTCAGTTTAAAATTCTGTCTTGCAGCCACATGAATCATAACTATTCAGATGACTGTGAATGTAACTCAAAACACATTTCTAAAGTCTGTAAATATGTTTCTTCTTTCCCAGTATAATAATGGGGCATGATATGGAGAGGGATTTCTTCTCTGCTTCATATAGTTTCTGGAGAGAAAAATTGCCTCCCTTTTTAAAATAGATAAGCAAATTGTGGTTCATTGTTGTCTATGTATTATGTCTTCCAATATGGTTTTGACACTTGGTAATTACTTCCCAGGTTAGGCTTCTCGAGTACAAATTGGTGACTCACATATTTTAATGTGCCCTTTAATGTTTATTTTTCCATTTGTCTTCTGCCTAGCTCCTTATATGAGACTCAACCCCATCGGTTAAGTAGCTGAGTTGACTCATCTTGGCATTTGCTATCTGTTATTACAAAATCAAAAAAACCCTGGAGATCAGAAATAACTTCTAGAAAAGGCTTTGTCATTTCTAGCTATTTATTCAATTTTGGATGCTGCTTTTTTAAAAAAAAGATTATGCTAAATATTTTTCTGACCTTTATCAGACTTGTTAATAATTAGAAATGAGTAATACTTCAAAAAATCTTCCTCATGTTAAATTCATATGCTTTCCCTCCCCATTGTGAAACAAAATGAACATCTTTCAGAAGTCATATCAACTGCTAAAAATTCTTATTTTTCTAGCTCCTGGCTGTTTAGTGATTTTTGCTTTCTTTATTTAAAAGTAAAATAGGCTGAAACTGGATTTCTTAGAAAAATATATTAAAATAACCTATCCAAAGCTTCAGGGTTCCTTAGGCCTTCCACACTAGATTATTGACTAAAGATGAGCCTTTCTAGAAATTAATGACCTTATAAATTTCAAGCAGATTGTACTGAGATGAACACAAGCCTGAATTTAAGCATTTCTCTTCTTCCTTATTTCTACTTTTCAAAAAAACTAGGGAGGGCCTTCTGAGATCCTTCAAAACCCTCTTTTTCTTCTGTAGGCTGAGA
This sequence comes from Thamnophis sirtalis, assembly GCF_051295495.1. Lineage (NCBI taxonomy): Eukaryota > Metazoa > Chordata > Lepidosauria > Squamata > Natricidae > Thamnophis > Thamnophis sirtalis. The sequence goes on along the minus strand of NW_028261381.1, from coordinate 71,836,737 downwards.
TACCTGTAGCATGATAGTTGCCTAAGCTGAGGTTTTTCCTTCTGTCCACATATCATTAGCCTATAAGATAAGTTATCACTCTGTCAATATGATATCCATAAACACTGTTGTGCATTTGATCTTTGTCATACACTGGATTGAGTGTGGTTTTGGGTGATTATGAGTCTTGACTACATATGTTTTCTACTTTGAAGTTGTCAATGTGAGCATTCAGTTTGAAATTCGGCACCGGCAATGAAACTCCCACCTCAGTTTTCATAGTTTTACGCTAATGGGAATAAGGAAGCTATAGCATGCCTGTTGAAATCTTCATGGGATCTGCCTATGCAGGTCCTTGGTGCTGAAAATGTATTTGGATTTGTTTGTAAATAAATAAACTTGTGCCTGCGCTCTGTTCATGCGTTCAATCCATTTTGGAAACGTTATTCTTGGACAATAGTTTAGATAATTATAGAAAGAAGCAATCTACTTCACTGAATCCCATGGAGTTCAGTCTAACTTGTTTCTGAGGAAATATGCTTTCAATAAAACTGCCTCCATTATAATTACTTTACATGGTCTGCAAAGCTCTGCATCCTGACTTACTCTTTTTATGATGTGTAGGTGAAGTGGGATTCCTCGCCGAAGACAGGAGAATAAATGTTGCAATTACACGGGCCCGACGTCATGTGGCTGTAATCTGTGACTCTCGCACCGTTAGCAACCATAATTTTCTTAAACGGCTGGTGGAGTATATGAGCACCCACGGAGAAGTGCGCACAGCCTTTGAATACCTGGATGATATTGTACCCGGAAATTACACTCCCAAGAGTTCTTTGAGTCCCCGTGACCAGGAAAAGAGACTTAAATGCAGCATTGATCCACTCCCAAAGACTCTTGAAGAGAAACGAAAAGGAAGACCTATCCAAAAACCTAGAGAGGGGCTAACAGAATGTTCTCTGGAAAGCAGGGGCAAAGTCACAACATCAGAAACCAAAGAGAATGAAAACTCACTTAAACATAAAGCAAGAATATTGGAGTTTCTGGATAGTGGTGAGGTCCAACTGGATTTCCCTTCCTCTTTAAATGCTCACGATAGAATGCTTATCCATCAGTTGGCTGAAGAATATGGGCTGCAGCATGTGAGCACAGGAGAAGGCAGCGCACGACACATAAGTATTTGTAGGAGAGATTCTCCTGCAGAATTATCTTTGGGAGATACTGTGGTTTGTCAACCTGAATTAATTCAGGGCTGTCCAAAAGAAGTAGATGCAGGCGGTGAAGAGAGGGAGAGGGGTGCTGGCCCGGGGGCCACAGATCTAAAAACGTTGCACATGCAACGGATGGAAAGAGAGAGAGAGAAGAAAGAAGAGAGAGTAAAACAAAGCCGAGAAGCCAATGTAAATCTTCAGGAAATAATTGGGAAAAAAGAAAAAAATGTTGGAGGTAAAGAATCCATTTTTAAAAGTTTAAAAGATACTAAAAAACCCTAACCCTAACCTCTCTCATTTTTTCTTAATCTGCTATTTATTCCATTTTTCTTTGCTATCCCTACATAGATTCTCTCCTGGCCAAAGGTTGTTTGAGGAGCTTTGGGGGAAATTTTCAACCAAAATGACGCCAACAGAATTCTCTGCTTTAAATATCCAGCCTCCTGTTTTTATACAGTCCTGACGGAAGGTGTTGCTAGAAGCAGGCTTACTTCTAAAACACAACTACTTTTGAGAGCAACCACTAATTTTAGATCTAGGAAACACAGTGCATTTTCCACAAATAGACTTCTTTTGAAAATGTCAGGCAAATATTTGTCCTGACTTTTGGAAATACATGGATTTCCCCCAAAAGTATCTCTGAAATTATCAGAACAGATCACCCAGGGCACGACATGGGCTTGCTTTGTGCAGTTGGCTTATTGCTTAGAACATTTTGAGGAGACAAAATGTTCTAAGATCCTTAGCTGACACCAAGCTGAGCCAAACTACGTAAATATACTCTAACATACTCTAGCTGTCTTTCTCGGCTCTTTATGTTCACATAGAGGCTATACATGAGCTTGCCAATACAAATGAAAATGTGGTATCAATAGAAAAGGAGAACTTCCTTTGCTTTGTTAGGAAGGAGTGTGTGCGCAAGCATTGGGGTATTTGCACATACTCTACATGTACCCATTTTCCTTGATTGATACTTTGGGGGGAAATGAAACCATATACCTTCTGAAATTCACATCCTCCCAGATTTCTAAAGAGAAAGAGGAAGACAATCCCCTCTGGTGCATGGATAAGACTGCTATAAAATACAGAGGCAATTGGATTTCTTGGGCATGGGAACAAACCTGTATCCAGGCAGTGCCTTTGATTTTGATCTAAAATCAAGAGTGTGGCCCCTAATTTTTGAATTGGTAACATTTTCTGGAGCAGCCTTCTCAAACTCTGACACCCTCCAGGTTTATGGCTTTCTACTGTCAGCAGTCTTAACCCTAATCTCTTTTCCTGCAGCTTCAAAGATAGTTCAGTTTGTCTTCATATACACAAGACAATGGGGTGTCTCCTTTAAGAGCACCAAACACAGCCCATATCAGATTGAGCTATGAACAATCTGGCACCTGAGGAGAAGAAAGGTGCCTTTGTTTTTAACTGTGTTTTCTGGATTGCGGTGAGCCACCTAGAGACATTGTCTGACAACAGGCAGCCATGTTAGTCCTATAAACAAACAAATAAATACATTTCATTACTGCCACTCCATTATCATGCTTTGCCTACTCTTATTTGTCTACTTTAGTCTTACTGATTCCTTCTGAAGGAGAAGTTGGTGCTATCTGTTGGCCATCTGGTCGCACAGGGCCAGCATCCTGCCGGTGCTTTTTCAAGAGGCAACTAGGCTTTCTGGTTTTTCTTTGAAGACATTTCACTTCTCATCCAAGAAGCTTCTTCAGCTCTGATTGGGGAATGGAAGGATTTCCAGAAAAATGTAAAACGCAGGTCCTTGGTTCCTGTGATCTGCAATTTTTCTGGAAATCCTTCCATTCCCCACCATCCAGTCAGAGCTGAAGAAGCTTCTTGGTTGAGAAGTTAAACGTCTTCAAAGAAAAACCAGAAAAAACGCATTTGGGAAAATCATTAAACTCTTGATCAACACAGCTGTGCCTCTTTATGTCCATAATAAAGTGTTGTGTGCAATCTTTTTGTTACTGCTCTCTAATTATTTTTTTGCCCTTATGCTTATTTAGGAAAGGCATCCAGTAAATCCAAAAAGGAAATTGCAGCTGAGGAAGATTTTGATGCTATGATCTCTGCGGCAATTAAAGCAGACAACACATGTGGTTTCTCCAAATGCAAAGCCAGCGTAACAACCCTGGGACAGCTCTGCCAGCATTGCAACAGACGCTACTGTCTCAGCCACCATATCCCAGAGGTATGCTTTGGTCTCTCCCCTCAGGCAGACAAGGCTCATCCATTTTCTTGCCTCTCCAACCCAGGTTTTCAGAGCCAACGTAATTTTCAGGTGAAATTGAGGTCCCATTTTTAAAGTATTCCATGTAGTTGACTTTTGAAGGAATCTCATCATAATAAAGGCTGTTCAATAGCCCTTAGACTTATATACCTCTTTACAGTGCTTTACAGCCCTGCCTAAGCAGTTTACAGAGTTAGCCTATTGCCCCCAACAATCTGGGTACTCATTTTACCCACTTCGGAAGGATGGATGACTGAGTCAACCTTGAGCCTGATGAAATTTGAACCGCCAAATTGCAGGTAGCCAGCAGTCAGCAGAAATACCCTGCAGGACCGCATTCTAACCAGAGCGCCACTGTAGCTCAGACTATAGGCAAATGCAGTGGAGGGTAATTTTCCCCCATTTATCTTAACTTGCCATATAATACTGTATATACGTGGGCATATACACGCAGACAAATACATGTACTTGTGAACAAAAATATATCTTTAGAAAGGTAGAGATGGGAGTTCGGCCTTATGAAAGTAATGTAGTGTAATAAACACACAGGGCATAATTCACAAAAGAATTGAAGCTGTAGTTGCCTCCAGTTTAATTTCCCAATGACTGGAAATGTGTCCCCTGCTGTGCAATCAGGAGGAAAAATGTTGGTCTGTGGGGCTGTTTTTGCTCGTGGTCTTTAGGTTTTAAAAATGAAGTGGGGTTGTTTGTTTTTTTATTTCTCCTCTTGGTTAATCGAGTTATTTTTTATGGGGATCTGTACTTTTGAAACATCTTTTTTATCTCTTTCTAATATAAAGAATGATTTTATTTCCTTTTAAAGTGCACAGCTTTCTTTTTCACTTGTCTTCATTCTTTAAGTTTATATATACACATGTACACCTACTACCCTCTCTCTTGATTCTTCAAAATGAATCAGATGAAAAGAATGTGCATCCTTCAATGAAACAACCATTCTAGCCCATTAAAAGGCATCTAACCTTGTGGAGCAAAATATCTGTTTTTAATGCTGAAATAATGGGATTTTTTTGTGTCCTTTTCACATCAAGCTTCTGAGTCATTCTCTCTTTACCCCAAATCACTTCTTTATTTTAAACTCCCATTCACATTCATTCCCAATAGCCAGATACTTGAAGGAGTCTAATGCTTTGCATCTCCTCAGAAGGAGACCTTAATGTCCTTTGTATCCATTCAAGAGATAGCCATGAGTCTTATATAATGTGGAAATGTTTATTTGTCCAACTCTCTCAGGTCTATGCAGGTGTTCTAGCAATGCAGCATTTTAAATCCTGTCTAACAGGAATACTTTAACACAGATTACCAACTAGGAATGTTTTCAGATACCTTCAATTGGGCCTGATTTATTTGAAATAATTGATCACAGGTTTTTTTAATCTCATGGGAGAAATGTTGTATCTAGTTACTAGAACATTTTGATCCAAAAGATAAGTATATACAGAAAAAAGTGTGCAAAGTTTGGGTCCTCACCCAAACTTAAAAACAGGCCAAGAAGAATGATTTTTATGGACCAACTATATTTCTGCTAGAACAACTATGAATCTTAAAGCAAGCTTCAGTCAAGAACAAATTGAATTGTGCAATTCATGAATAAAAATATTGGCCTGCAGAGAAACATCCTAAATGTTTGGATGGGGAGAAGTTTGGATTAAAAGATGTATTTTTTATTGAGTGCTTTGTTGACAGACAACTTTCGTTCATCTCCTATAGCAAGGGTGTAAAACTCAAGGCCCGGGGGGCAGATGTGGCCCAAGTGGTGCTTGGATCTCGCCCGCGGGGCCACGCTGCAAATAGTGAAGGACTGGTCTGCGATGCCTCTGCCAGTGAAAATGGAGCTTGGGAGGGGCGCATGTATTTTCCCTGGCAGAGGGTTGCAGAAGGCAGTCGCAGCCAAAAACAGAACTTGGGAGTCCATTTTCACTGGCAGAGCACTCAGGCCACCACAGGAGTCCCCGACATGAGTGACATTGAGCTGGCCATGCCCACGTTACCATGCCCGAGGTCAAACACAACCCTGAGGCGCCTCTCGAAGAAATCCAGTTTCACACCCTTGCCTATAGTCCAAGGCACAGGGTCAGATAAAGTAGCCTTTCCTATTTGGTTCCCTTCATATATGCTGGACCAAGTTCACAGTCATCTTCTCAGGTCTTAAATATTACTAGTTTTAACAATTGGTGTTTTAGTATCATTTTATGGTGGGTATGTGGGAGGGTATTTCAAGATTTTGTTAACTGCCTCATATATTCAAGTGATCAGAAAGATGAAATAGAATTCAAATTACTCAATCCAGTTGGCACCATGGAGATAGCTGACATATTATTTCTGTCTCTTCACTGATACTCCCACAGCTATTCTCATAGTTCCAGTGACTAGAAAAAGCCCACATTCATATGCAGAAAAAATCTTTCATCTTTCAATCAGCGTGGTAGCTGCTTTCATTTAAAGAAGTATGAACTGTCTATAAAGTGAGATTCACAATGTTGCTGAATGTTACATAGATCAGAGTTCTAAAAAAAAATCTAATGTATTGTAAATTGTAAAATGTAATAACAAAAACAATATATTTTGATTGGCACTTTATCAGTTTCAGGTGCCAGAAATTTTAGGAGCTAAGTTGCTTTCAAAAACATTACAAGTTTTTTTCATGCTACCTATATACAAGAATCTGATCCATTAATGGTCAGCGCAAATTGGCACCAGATAAGACTTCAAGAGGGGCTGGATTGTTTGACACACACACAAACATGGGCTCTGCCTGGTCATCTCCTACATCCTACAGCCAGTTTAGTATCTGTGAAATACCCGTGGTTCGCCCATGAGGCCAATGTTGAGAAAAGACACAGACACGATCTTTCTCGGGATGAGGTGACACAGATTGGGGGTCTGGGAGCCCCTTTTATTGAGATAGGACAAAGGCAGGAGGAGCAATCAGCATGTGATTTAAGACAGCCTGTCAAACTACAATTGCTAATCTACTGCTCAGGGAAGTTCTGTCTATATATGGTCATATCCTGGTCAGGATGTTTTATCTTTTGGGATTTGTTTTTTCCTGTGTGGTTCAGTGTGGCTGCGCATGCCCTATTATGCACTGGGCCATGGGTGACCGCCACACCTACACAAGGAGTTATATGACAACAAGTATCAACATTTTCTCAGTGCAGATCATATTATACTTTCCATATATCTTGTAAGTTGACAGAAGACTTAGTATCATTTATAAAACAAATATAATTCCTCCAGATTCTGAAGAATTATGGTTACTATATCTCATATGAACTTTATCTTAAAGCTAAGCTTACAGCTTAGTGTTGCTGAGCAGGTCTGACTTTAAGAAGAAAGCCCTTAGAAATATGTAGCCACAAAAGACCAATTCCTTTTTTTTACTATAATATTATTGCTAATTTTAAAAGCAGTGATATAAGCTAGCTTTTAAAAACATATTCATATTGCTTAGTTCAATAATTTTTGTCTCATCCTGAATTTGAATAGTTCTCATTTGAGAAAAGAGGGAAGATTTTATCTTTTTAGAATTTAAGTCGTGGACAAATTCATATGGGCCAGCCCAAATGCTTGATCAATTAAGACAGAACTAATAAATGTGAACATTTTAGGTATATGCTTGGGTTTGGTCCAGGACAATCACAGTTTAATTTCTGTATTTGCTTCAAATCTTTTACCAGATTGTTTTATACTTTCTTGTTGCCCTCTAAATCTAGATGTTATATGCTTATTAAATTAAAGCTTTCTGACATAATATAATTACCTGAGTTGATCCACCTTACAATCTTATTTTTCAGAAATTCTGTCTGATTCCATCATCACTTACTACTAATAAAACAGACTTCTATCAAAGCCTTTTCAGTCTTTATTATAACCTTTATTTTTATTAAAGTGCTTAACTTTTCCCTGTAGGTATTTTCTGCTCATATTTTCCTCATAATTTAAGAATTACTGTGTGCTCAATCTCTCCCCAGATATAAATTATTATTCCTGGCACTTTGTTTCAAACATACTTTTATTTATTCATTCAATTCATGCAATGTATATTAGCTGCCCAAATCGCACATTGTGATTCTGGGTGGCTAACATAAAATGAAAAGAGACAAACAACAGCAACAAATATTAAAACTGCACCTGAAGCAAGACAGGCTCAACCAACAATCTAACTAGGTTTTCAAGGCCTTACCAAATTGGGTTGTCTGAATCTCAGGGAGTTGCTCTTCCAGAGGTCAGGCCCTGTGACAAACAAGGGCCCACAAGAAAGCCATAGAGGGTATCTGAAGTATGTCCATTCTGGTTGGGTCTCAGATCAGAAGCAATAGTACCCTCAGAAGCCTATGATGAACCAGTGCAGCTTGCAAAATACCGTAATGGTGCGTATCCTATAAGCCCTAATTTTTTTCTGGGCTTCTTCAAGAAATTTTCTTCCTAGGTATTGGCCAGGGTGAAGCCTGTCTGCTTCAGTTAGGTAAGTGGCATTTTGGACCTGCTAGCTGCTCATTGGGTTTTGCCAATTTGATGGCAAATCAACTTCTAGAAATATCTGTGGTTGTGTTTATACAGCTGTGTTGCTGTTGATTTTCTTCCAATATTCTTCAGAAGCATCTCTCTTTATAATGTTGGAGTTTGGAGAATAATGATACAGTTGTATTTTATCAGTCCAAGAAACAAAGTTGCCCAGAAGATGGAAAAGAGATTTCCCATCCACTTGTAGTGTTTAAAAAGAAAATACTCAAGCTGTCTGAAATTGATTTCACTTTAGTTTCTACTAGGGTGGGGTGGGGGAAAATGTTTGCATTTTTTATTGCTTTTGGAATTAAAAGAACTGTCAGTAAACAAGTAAACTACTTGTACAGTTGTGTAAAGTTTAGGGTAGATGTATGAAGTGGTGTAACCTCTCATTTTTCTTTTACTAATGCTTTTTCCTACTGGAGTATCTTGAGCTTCTGCCTTTATTTCCCACAGGTTCACGGATGCGGGGAGAAAGCCAAAGCAAATGCCCGGCAGAGAATCAGCAAGGAAGGAATTCTCTATCCTGGGAGTGGGATGAAGGACAAGTCCTTGGATCCTACCAAGAGAGCTCACCTCCAGAGACGCTTGGACCAGAAACTCAGCGAACTGTCCAAGCAGCGAAAGAGCAAAAGGAAAGATAGAGAGAAATAAGAGGATGTGTGGCTTTGGGAAGGAATTAAAGCCAACAAGCTGCCCTTTAAAGCTTGTTCAACTTTGCAGGGAAAAAAAAAAACCAAATAAAAAATTTGAGCACTTGGGCTCCTTTTTTTCTGTATAACCAGAATGTGCTTTTGAACGTCACAGTTCTCAGAGGACCCAGCACTGCTTAAAGCTGCATACTGAAAACCTTACCTGCAGATTTTGAAAAATGTTCTGGGTGCACCTTATGCTGTAAAATGTGTTTCTATCTCTCACATCAAGGTTATTAAACCTTGTTGATTTGGGGAGAAAAGCAGGATGCTTTGGCTTTCAATAATTACTTTTGCTGGCAGTGTAATCAAATATACAGTGAATAGTTAAATAGGAAGCTACACGATAAAGAGGGATGTTTCGTTAAGAGCATGAATCAGTGAATGAAAGAAACCTGGGGATGCAATGTATTTGTGAAAGTGATAGGAAGGCAAAGGATGTTGTAGATCTGGATGAAAGTGAACTGATATTGTGGAGTAGAGCTCATAAATGAATATGCATGAGAAAATGATGCTGAAGATTTAATTACGAAAAAGCTATCTTGGTAATGGGTATGATCTACAACACAGGTGTCACACTGAGGCCCATGGGCCGGATTACCGGTCTGCAGGGTGTTTAGATCTGGCCCACGGGCCACCCTGGAAACAATGAAGGGCCAGCCCGTGGTGCCTCTGCCAGCCCGCCTGGGCTCCATTTTCACTGGCAGAGGCTGCAGGATGTGAAGCTGGCCATGCACACCCTGCCCACACACATACCTCAGCCACACCCACTCAGCCCCCAAGGTCAAACATAATCTTGATGTGGTCCTCAATGAAATTGAATTTGACACCCCTGATCTAGAATATTGGTGCATATGCAAGAAGAAATTAATAGTTTGATCATAATTTCATGATACTCTCCATCAATGCTTATATTGGAAGAGCCAAGGTTGAGCCTGGGGGAAAATGTGTGACCTAAATCAATCTGAGAAAGTTCAGAAAAAATTAGCCTGATAGGAATGGATGGGTAAGAAAAAGATGAAAGAGTGCAATAAAAGTTAAATAGGCTACTTGGGGACCCAAAAATGAGTGGGAGCCGTTTACTTAGAGGAACTTGCGCTTTAAATGGTATGTGTTTTAATATGTATTTTTCTGTAGACATTGAAAAGCAATTAATCCTTTTGGATGGTGATTTTGATTCTGATAATACATTGAGAGGTTTTGTGAAGTATACAAAGATAATAGAAGCTTCTGACTGCAAGACAGACTATAATAATGTCACGAGTGGATCTTGGAGAGTACGAGAAAATGCAAATAGGAAAAAAAGGAAAATAAATGCGCGGAAGTAGAATGAGTAAGAGAAAAGTAGAAATCCTGAATGAATTATTTGTACATTAATTACTCTCTCAAAAGAATTAATAGAAAGTAGACACAAGCATTGGGATATGGACATAATTTGGAAAAGAATAACCAATATAACCAAATGCTACAGAAATATATGCACTCACACTAATGAGTATTAAAAAGGATGCTTGGATCATAATGAATGTGGGATGAACAAAACATTGCATATAAGGGAATGATTACTGCAAAAATGAGAATGAACAAAGTATGTTTTATGAAGTGTACAGACACAAGAGTGTAATACCAAAGAATATGAAACAAAGGGCTGAATTAAAGTAGAGGCAAAGAAAATGCAGAGGGATTTTCACTGAAGTAAAACTTTGTTTTAGAAATAGGTGAAAATCTGAACAAGAAGCATCCAGCAGGGAATGAATTAACCAACAGTAGAGAATATGTGTAGCTCCAGGTTGAACTGTGGAGTCCTTGGTGCTTTCTGTGGTTGATTGGTTGCTTGCAGATATTTTAGTTACCAAACTGAATGAATTAAAAATGAAAATGAGGAACTGAATTGGAATATACCTAAAGTGAGGAAATATTGAAGTACGGTTATAGAGATTTATACAGTGAAGAGTGGAATTAAAATGAATGTTAGTGTCAAGGGAAAGGAAGGGAAAAGGAAAAGAGAAATGGGCTAAGAATGCAGGTGGAATTACTGGAGAGTTTAAAATATGGATGCAGCTTTATTATGGAGTGTCTATGACTTCCTTAATACGATTCTTTGAAAAGAATGCAAAAAAGTGTTAGTTTATATAGTGGCAGTAAAAAGTGGCAGATTTCCTAAGGTGATAATGAGCAAAATTAGAGAAGAGTCATGCAGCTTTATGCCAATGAAGTGTAAACCAGATATTTGCTTTTCAGCAATTAACTGATAAATGCATGTATGAATGTGACATAAAAGGCTTATTAAACATTAGTTGATTTCCCATCATATGGGAAGCCATATGATGATGCGAATAGGCTTGAATTATGAAGTGCTTTGTATAAAATAGTGAAGTTGGTTACTAAATATCATAAAAAGAGTGTATAATGGAACTAAAGTATGTGTGAGAATAAATGGTTCAATGCTGAGCAGGGAGTAAGACAAAGATTGTGATGTCCTACTGTTTGTTTATATGTATTTATGGATAAATGCATAAGGAAGACTTGTGCTATTAGAGGTACATTGTTTGGGAATGTAAATGTGCATTTTTGTTTGTCAAAGGATAAGAAGTAAAATAATGTGAGGTTAATATCAGATATTAACCATATCAGATGGTTAATATTATGTCAGATATGATGCAGTAAGGAGTATGAGAATTAATGCAATGAAGATGAATGTACAGAAGTATTTATTTTAAAAAGTATGAACAATAGCAAGTTAAACATAAATGATAAAAATATCTTTGCTAGATAACTGAATTTGTGTGCCCTGATAATTTTCTACAGATGGAAAAGTGGCTGGATGTGCAAATGTTAATAGAAGAGTAGAGTTGGGAGCAATGAATGAATGTTTTTTGAAAGAAGCAAAAATGGCTGCGTCTTAAGAAGTTGCTTCTGCCCACATTGTTATACAGAGGCGAAGCACAGCGGTAAACTGAGTGCAATTGCAATACGGTAATTTAATGGTGTGTATAGCAAAGCCAGAACCAGAACTTAATCCTGAGAGAGGGATAAATTCTTGTAGATTGAATGCAAAAGTGAGTGACAATATGAAATAGATTGAAAGTGATTGGTTATGTGAATAAATGAATGAAAGTAAAGGAGGGATTGAGGACTGAAACACAAAACAAATATACGATGGAAAATTAATGAGTTATGTAGAAAGAAGTGACTGAAAGTCTTGGAATTGAATGAAATTAATGAGAACCTGAGAAAACAGAGGTGAGACATTTAAAGAACAATCCCCCTTCTCCCTCTCTCTCCCTCCCTCCCCCCTCTCTCTTTCTTTGTCTTCTACTTACTATTCTTCTTTAGGCTTTACATAATGTTACTTATTCCCAAAAGGGCTAGTTTGATCATTATGGTCAGATGGATGGATGACTTCCGTAATACAAGCATACATTCAGGCAGAGAAAAATCTAAAATGAAACCCACAATTGGCTATTTTGATTCATATTTCTTTATGCCTTTCCTTGTCTTTTTATCTGCAAGCTATTCTTGTCTCTTCCCAGGCGCCCCTTGAAGAATACTGCAGTTTGCTTTGAAGATATATAAAGAAGACAAATAGCTTTTCTTTCAAACTGCGTAGCCCTTTTTTCTCAGCAAGTCATTATAAAATCTTGGTAGCAACATGTTTTAGTCCACTATTGGAACCCAACTATAAAAGTCCAAATGGGCATTGCTCCTTTTAAGTAGAGAGATTTGGCAAAACATGCCACATGTAGAGAATATGAGAATATGTACTTCTTTGATCATTACATAAATTGTAAAACAAAATTGCATATAATGCAAGCATTTACACCCCCATTATAATAACAGCATGTTCTTTTGATGGAGGAAGAGTGGCTGTCCAACATGTCCACATCTGTTACTATTCTGCCTGGATTTGGTGAAAGTTGGAATCTAGTACTGTAATGTCTGAATTCATCACAGCTGTTGGCCATTTATTTTATTTGTCAAGGCCACCCAACTCCAGAAAGTTTGGGCAGTGGTCAGTAGAATTTGGAGCTGATCCAGGCACACAATAGCTTCTTAGTGCATCAGGAAGAAAAATAAAATGGTACAACAAAAGGAAGACTTGGGACCTTTTTACGCCAAGATCTTTTTAGAAAATTACTCCAGCATTAAGAGAGAGGTGTGATTCTGGCATCTTCCACAGCATACGTATCCAGCTGCCTCCTGTTGTCAGATACAGGTGTTTATTTAGCATAGGAGTCTCAAGCTACAGATGATACCCTCTTAGCATCCCAGGATCACATTGCTAAAATTCAGTAGCAAAATTCCAATTTTCAGCGATATTCTGTTATTGGAGCATTATGAAGTAAGGTATTATGAAGTATCAGGCCTTTAAGCAGCAAATACCAGTGATATGATTTGTGCCGTATAACCTTTTCAAGATTTAAAGGTGGGATGAGAGCAAAGAAGCCTCTGACTTCCTTCCCCAACTTTACAATTTCCACAAACGTAAGGAAAAAACAGATGGGAAACTTACATTCTTTTAGGGTCCATCGTGTGGTGCCTGAAACCTGCTTTAAAACTGGATGCTTGAGTTATTCATTTTTGATGTAATACGCAGGTATTTTTCTGGCTGCAGTTCTCAAGGTTTCAAGAAGAAAACTATCCTAACCCTGAAATTTAGTGTCCTTTTAATTGGACACTTTTAATTTAATTGGAAACTAGTTGGAATTTAACCATTCTGAAGAGTTGTGTGCTAGAGAGCTTAACTTGGGGCTACAGAATTTGTAGACTAGTCCAGTAATGTTTGATGCTTTTTGAAGTGCTTTGATGAAAGTTGTTAATTTATATAGAACCAAAGAAGTGTGAAAATGGTTGTGTTTATTTCATTCCATGAAACTAAACATGAATAGGGAAAGAAAAAGCTGTTCATTTTCAAGAGGGCTTGCAATAATGTTGTCCTTATTCATGGATTTGCTCAAATATAAAGGAAAACATTACATTACTCATATTACTTATGGAACACTGATTTTGATTTTTTACTTCATTATGTGAACAGACTGCCAAAATATACAGTAGGTTATTAACAATTATTGTGGCTCCTACATTTCTGTGACACGGATGTCCTTAGTCTTAGAATAGTTGTGTCAGAAATTGTGTAGCCTTCCACTTGGCCATCCTTTTCTTGTCAGACAAATGTGTCCTTGAGGATTCACAAAAAACTCTGTGGCTTTTACCATCAGTGGGTATGTTAACCTTGTGTCAATTAACCTTTCTGAACTCAAAAAATTATTGGCTTTTCTTTTTGGACATTGTCTTGAAATTAAAGTGCTGTTGATGTTTTATCATCCAGATAAACTGGTCTTCTAACATTTCTGTGACTGCACTTAGATTTAGTATGTGCGACCTTTGAATAACCTGAGACTGCAATAATAAAACAAAATGGATTTCTTTTTTTTTTAAAGGCCATAATTATGGCTTACATAAAATAAATGTTCACAGTTCAGAAAATCACAGTTTTCTGAATGTTTTAGAGCAAATGGAGGCTGCAAAGTTGAAGGCAGAGAGATCCAAATTGACTTTAATGAGGGTATCTTGATTAACTGTTGAAGTCACTTTAACTTTTAGAAGATCCAGATCACAGCATACTTGATATAGAGTAGGAGTGTTAAACTCGATTTCATTGAGGTCCACATCAGGGTTGTGTTTGACTTTGAGGTGCCTGAGCGGACATGGCCATCACTCGTTGGGGGCAACTGTGATGGCCAAGCGCTCTGCCAGTAAAAATGGGCTCCCAAGCTCAGTTTTCAGCTGCAAGTGCCTCCTGCAACCCTCTGCCAGCAAAAACGGAGCTCAGGAGGGCTGCACGCATCCCTCCTGAGCTCCGTTTTCACTGGCAGAGGCCCCATGGACCAGTCCTTCACTGTTTCCGGGGTCAGATCTAAGCACCCCGCAGGCCGGATCCAGCCCCCAGGTCTTGAGTTTGACACCCCTGACATAGAGGATCTAGAAAGTTTTTGAAGGGCTGATAGAAATAGGACAACAAACCAATAACAACTGGATAAGTGCATTCATTCATTCATTCAGCCATGCGAAGTAAAAGAGAACCAATCTTATTTAGATTCAGGTGCAAGCATCTTTGTCTGGCACCCTACAGAAAAATTAACAGTTGGCATCCTCTGTCACAATGTTTTGAAGATGTAATGACTTTAAACACAAACAGACACACAAACATACACGAAGCAAAACATGTCCTTGGTCTGCAGTCTGACTTGATCTGCCAGCAAGGTACTGCTGACTAGGGTCTACAACAACTCACTGCAGCCAACTCTCCATGGAACAATTGTTGCACTATTATCGAAGAAATAGTTGATTAGAATAATTAAAGATAGGGTGCCAAAGGAGGGACAAAATACAAGAAAAAAAGGAAGAGAAGAAGCATCATACCCTTTGGCTGAATAGGTGCTTTCCAATTATATTTAGGAATATATATATTCCTATATTTAGGAATATATTTTATGATAGTACATCTTGCCTTATCTTGACGTTCTACATTGCCACAGTGCTGCCTTTGCTACTTTGGAGACATCAAGTTTGTCATGAATCCCCACTCAAAATCAGTTGGTTAATGGTTAACATATCCTGATGTGTCAAAGTATTTCAAAGATGAACTATAATGAAATATTAACAACCCCATATTCACAAAAGAAAGTGATCAGAGGCAAGATACAAGACGTAATGACAATACATTGAAAGAGAACAATAATTCTCTTGGTGTTTAGTTAATCTGTGTTAAGAAGAAAACAAAGGAGAAACAGTTCTATCAGATTGGGCAGCAAAATTCAGAGCTTGCTATATGGAGTTAGGTGGGGGGGTGCATTTTTGGGGGGCGTTTAGTTATTTTTGCAGGCTGAGTATATGCCTGGAGCATCCATGCAGGATTTTGCCGAACCTGTTCCCCAAATGCATGTTCAGCTTTTATCTGATTAAATTGTCTTGACAACTATACTCAGCAATCAACACCAGCTGATCACCAGCTGATATTTTGATGCTCAATTACATATAATCTCGGCTGACTAGAATGAATTACTATTCATTCACCCCCAACCTCAACCACCACTTATATACTGATACCCATATCTATTAGATTTTTTTCTGTCCATATTTTATCCAGTATCATTCTGCCTTTATCTTAGATGACGTTGACACCTGCTATCAATCCAGAATCAGATGAGTCTTCATTGCCCAAGGGCATCATGGACCATATTCAGATATGCTTCTGCTGAGTTCCATAGCAGTCCATTCCCACGCAGAATTAGAGTGGTTGAATTCCCAGTCACATTTCTATTAAGAGGGCATTGGTGTGTGTGAACAGACAAGACTGCAGAGAAATTATTTCCTGGCTACTGTTTTGTAATCTCTCCCATTCAAGACTGATCTGCTTATATAATGCTGTTAAGCAAGTCATTTCCACAATTCCCATTAATCCTAGTCTTGTGCTCTAAACCAGGGGTCTCAACCCTTGGTCCATTACCCAGTACCAATCAGCAGCCTGTTGGGAACAGGCTCTAAGTGGTAGGTGCGCACACGATTGTGCAAAGCTCCATTTGTGGGCACATGCATGAAACCATCACCTCTCCCCCTGCCACTGCCACCACTGCTGCCGGTCCACGGAGCTGGAAAGGTAGGGATCACTGCTCTAAATGGGCAAGAATCATCCCTCTAGGAATCATCTTCTTCTTGTGCCATATCCATCATTGGACATTGGTAATCATGTTGGCGATCCTATTTTTATCAACAGCCACATGAAAAAGTGCTGTTGAATTTTGTCCAAACCAGTCCCTTAGATTTTGAAGACATGATGTTCTTCTTCTGCCTGGACCTCATTTGCTTTCGATCTTTCCTTAGAAGGTTAAGTGAAGTATGCTGTATTCTTCTGAGTGTCACATCACATGTCCTTTTGGATTATTCTAATTTTCGCATTTTTATGGTTTTGATGATTTTTCTTGGCTTTCCCAGGCGGCTTATCACTGTAATATCTGGGCTGCAAAATTCTGCATGGCCATAAGAGGGTAGCAAAGAGACATAGAACTCTGCATCTTTTCTGCCTACTCATGGTCATCCAGAGTATTGTAACCCTGAGGATCTGTAGCGGGGATCGTTGGAGTTGTGAGCTAAAACATCAAGAGAATTCCAGTTTGAGTAAGGCTGTTATAGGCATTTTTAAACATCTCCTTTGAGCAATTGTGTGGTATAAACTGGGACATGTCATAATTTCCTGAAACTACACATACTCCAATTGGCAATACCAGACCAGGCATTTAAACATACTCTCGCTTGCAATCTCACCCCTTGTATTGCTTTCCTTATGGCGTTTTCATCTTTGGTGTTGGCTCATTACCCTCCTGTTGCACCCTCCGTCTGCTCCACTGTTGGCCGTTGTGTAGTACAATCCACAACTTAATTTATATCCCAGTGATAAATCTAATTGCTTTTTTTCCCACGGTGTGAGGGGAAAAGGTACAAATGGTGCCATTTGAAAGAAATGGAATGAAATCCTAAAACTATCCTAGAAGGGCTGAGTCTGCAGAAAATCCAAGGCCGTGCGTGTTCCACGCTGATTGAGTGGAAAATAACTAAGCACTTACAGATAATGACTGTCCATAGAGAAAAAGCAGATTTGCGCCGATATGATTTGCTCATGCTGGAATATTTTGCAGTCAGAGCTGAGGAATGAAGTGGAGGGGAGGCATTCCTCTCAAGGAAGCGTGATCAAGGTGGAGCATTTGCAGGAATGCCCCTGTATTTTTGAATTTAGCAACAGTAGGGTTTATTAATATCTGCTTTTATCAAATTGTGCCCACTCTATGAAAACAGTGAGTGTTCTCACCCTGTAAGACAATCTACAGAATTTCAAGTAAATTCCTAGATTACATGAAATTACTCAGCTAAGATGCGAGTTCTTAGCCAGCTCTTGCCGATCAGGAAAAAAAGATAAGCAGAGTTAGACCTACTGGTAGTTAGGTCAATCCTAAAGGTAAACCAGACTAAGAAACCAATGCCATATAGGTTGTTGTTGTTGTTAGTTGTGAAGTCGTGTCCATCCCATCATGAACCCATGGACAACGTTCCTCCAGGCCTTCCTGTCCTCTACCATCCTCTGGAGTCCATTTAAGCTCACACCTACTGCTTCAGTGACTCCATCCAGCCATCTCATTCTCTGTCGTCCCCTTCTTCTTTTGCCCTCAATCTTTCCCAGCATTAGGCTCTTCTCCAGTGAGTCCTTCCTTCTCATTAGGTGGCCAAAGTATTTGAGTTTCATCTTCAGGATCTGGCCTTCTACAGCCTTGACTATACACACTTTTGTTGACAGGGTGATGTCTCTGCTTTTTAGTACGCTGCCTAGATTTGCCATAGCCATGTAGGTTAGGGCTACTTTTATTGGAACAGCTATAGTAAAAGGTACTTGCAAGTCTGAATGTGCTTCTGTCCTTATTTTAATTTCATGGGAATTGGGGAGGGGCCTGTCTGAGAAGTTTTCTGAAGTTTCTTGAAATGGGCCCAAGTCATCTGATCCTTACCTTGGTAGAGGCTCTCCCTCCTGTCCTCTAAGGCCACTCCCTTTGCCTTCTGCAGGTTACTAGAGGTAGTTCTCATCTTACAACTGTATTGGAAATGAAATTTCTGTCATAAGTCAAGGCACCCGTGTGACCCACTTTTTTGCAGTAAGCAAACTCCACAGGTCAATACGTTCCTATGGGTGTTTTTTGCCCAGAAACAATTCAAAAGGGACAGTGTCTGGCAAAAAAAACAACACACCTCCATGTAAATGGTGTCACATGATGTGGAACACTGCAACTAGTCATAAATGCAAGCCAGTTTCCAAGAACCAGAACGTCATTTGACTGCAGAGGGAGCTACACCTATTGGAATTCTGGAACTATGCGGTAAGTATTTGGGGAGAGGGGATCCATCATAACACTAAGTGATTGGTCATTAAGTGAGGACTAACTACATTTGAATGAGAAACTACCAAGAGATTTGAGACTTGGCAGAATACCTTAGGGAGAAGATCCCAGAAAAAAATTATAGCAAACCATTTCCACAGTCTTCCCTAAAACCATTACATGGCTGCATAGGCATCAGTTCCCAACCATAATGCCAAAGTACAACATGCCTCATGACATTGCACATAAGGACATAGCAGAATTGGCATTATAATGTCACAATGCACATTTTGTCATTTGCTCCCCTTCAACATCTACATGCTCAGATGTGTTCCTGTTATCCCAGACTGAGCACAACTCTTAGATACCTTCATCACACAAGAATTAAGTTTGAGCTGAGTCTTAGGAGTAAGCCATATTAAAAATGGGGTGTGTGTATGTGTTTGCGTATGTTTGACTTACAAATAAAATTATTGCTGCCTCTGGACAAGAGATATTATGTGCATGTAAGCACATGCCCTGGCTGCTATCTGTTCTCGTCCACATACTTGAGGGGTGTATGAATATTTTAATTCCACAGAATAGGGGCAATGGGTTGAATATATGAATATTAATAACTTAAAATGTTCCTAGTTCTCTGTAATCCCCCTTACCAACCCTTTGAAATCACTCCTGACTAATGCTAGCATCAAAGTGCCTGAGGAAACCATCATTAGCCACTAATTGTGTCTATCTGGGTTTTTCAATTCCCTCCTTCCCATGGCACAATTACTAAAGCTTCTTGTGTTATAGAAATTTTAGTCTAACCCGAGAAGACAGAAGTGCTGGCTGGGAATTTAAAGTTGAAATCCTTACATTAAAAAAAAAGTTAAAATGAAAGTTGCCAAAGTTGAGAAATGCTGATCTAGATTGAAAGACGGCCAAGCTTATTCAGACTAGTACACTTCACTGACAGAAATCATGTTATAATTGCATTTTTATAGCCCAAACATTTTACAAAGGCAGGAGTAAGATACAAACTGCTATTAAATAAATGGTTTGGATATTAAATACTTCATAAAGTTATCCGCATCTCACTTTAAGCACATTTTAAAATTTTATTTCCATCTTGAATCTCTAGGGTATAAAGGATGGATACAATTTACCACTTCTGCTTTGCAAGAACATTTTTGATCCCTAACCCAGCTCTGTCAGGCAATGTGAGCTGAGCGAGTCACTCAATGAGTGTTCATGGTTGAGGGGCCTGAACATGGACCTCCCCAAGACCTACATTACTACACATCGTTGGCTGTGACATCTAGACAGAAACTAAACCTCTGCTAGCTGCCCTACATCAACCAGTGTTCTATGACCCTTAATAGCTGCTAACTTCTTTCTTCTAGCTCTCTAACTGAAGATGTTTGTATCAGCAGGTTCTGACCAGTTCTGGAGAACCGGTAGCAGAAATTTTGAGTAGTTCAGAGAACCGGTAAATGCCACCTCTGATTGGCCCCGCCCTCAACTATTCTCTGCCTCCTGAGTCCCAGCTGATCAGGAGGAAATGGGGATTTTGCAGTCACCTTCCCCAGGAGTGGGGAAGGAATGGAGATTTTACAGTATCCTTCCCCTGCCAAGGCCACCATGCCACGCCCACCAAGCCACACCCACATAACCAGTAGTAAAAAAAAATTGAATCCCACCACTAGTTTCTATATATAAGCAGTTGAGGTAAACTGCTCCGGAAATATTTTTTTCTGTCTTATCTTGCCTCCAGGCACTGCATGTATATTGTGTGGGACAGTGGTGGGATTCAAATAATTTAATCTGCCCTAATGACCATCTGGGTAGGTGGGGCTTGGTGGTCATGTGACTGGGTGGGCGTGGCCAACTCAAGGTCACTCAGGTCGATGGGCGCTTCGCCCTAGCTGTTACAATGTAATAAGGGTTAACCAGAGAGGCAGTTTCTGTAATCAGGGCAATAAAGATTAGGCTAGAAACAACACCAGAATGTTTCCTTCCTGCCTTCCTTACAGGATTAGTCCTGTAAAGTGGGAAAAAACAAAAGGAGATTTCTTCCAACAATCGGTTCTCTGAACTACTTAGAAAGTTACCAACCGGTTCTCCTGAATAGGTGCGAACTGGCTGAATCCCACCACTGGTGTGGGACATGATGATGTTGTGAGGGGGAGAAGCAGCTGAAATGAGGTGTTCTGTGTTAGCAAACCCATAGCTCCAATTGCTTCTGTTGCTTTTCTGTGGGACCATCTCCTTCCAGTCTCTGATCTCCCTCTCAGCCCTCTTTCAGCTCTGAGGAAGACCCAGATCCTTCTGAGCTCCCCCAATGGGTCTTCCTGTCACTTGAATTACAGAATATAAAACTTGGATCTCTGGACTTAAAGAGAGTATAACAGAATAATAGAGTTGGAACAGACCTTGGAGGTTTTCTAATCCAACCCTCTGCTCAAGTAGGAAACCCTATACTGTTTCAGATAAATGGTTGTCCAATCTCTTCTTAAAAGCTTCCAGTGTTGGAGCATCCACAACTTCTGGAGGCAAGCTGTTCCACTGATTAATTGTTCTTACAGTCAGGAAATTTCTCCTCAATTCTAAGTTGCTTCTCTCCTTGATTAGTTTCCACCCATTGCTTCTTATCCTGCCCTCAGGTGCTTTGGAGAATAGGTTAACCCTCTCTTCTTTGTAGCAGCACCTCAAAGTAATGAGATATATAATTGAAAAGACTTTTTACCCTTGTGTTTTAAAAGAATGCCACGAAAGAATTTACTTTGCAGCAGTAGGGGCTTTCAGGAACCCCGATTCCTCCTTTCTTCTCATCTAATTTCGTAGGGTTTTTAAATAAGTTTGCAACCCTATTCACCTTCTTTTCCAAACTTCTGCTCTTCAATGGCACTTATTCAGCAACTGCAGATATCCAGAGAGCCACTAGATGGCAGGCAAAAAATACAAAACTTTCATTCTTAACTGCAGCCCCGAAGATAATAGGTCAACAGTTGAGCACTCAGCTGAGATAGTTTCAAGAAATAATGAAAAAGTTAAATCGGTTAAAGGTATGAAAGGAAAGAGAAAAAAAGTGGGGGGGGATGTAATGCTTGGGGTAAGCAGAGGGCTGTGGATGCCAGCTGGGGAAGGCATGGTTTTCACATGGTTAAGACAATGCTGAAATTTCAGCAGAGGGAATTATCACATCACCCTAGAACGTGCTAGGTGATGCTCCGTATGAACATCAGGGCATCTCAGGCACATTTGGGGTATGCATTAAGAGTGCACTGTGTGGCTAATAAAATTTAGGGCAGCGTGATTTATTTTTTTTTGCCAGCTCTGGGGCACGAGGCCCCATGTGTGCACATGGCCTTAATCAATAGTATTTCTCAGTCAGTCTTGACATGCTAAGCTTCAAACTCTACAGGAAAGATAGCAGTCACCATACTAACTCATTGCTCTAAAGAAGCCCCATGCACAACACAAAGATGCACTTGGGAAAGCAGTTGAAGTGTCTGCTACAACTAAACAAACATCACCAAGGATACTGTAAAATCTCCATTTCCACCCCACTCCAGGGAAGGATACTGTAAAATCCCCATTCCCTCCCCACCCCACTAACCTGCTTTCCAGCTTTGCAGGGCAACAGAAGAAGACACAGCTGATCAGCTGGGACTCGGATTGCAGCAAATAGATGTGGGCAGAGCCAGCCAGAGGTGGTATTTGCCAGTTCTCCGAACTACTCAAAATTTCCAATACCGGTTTGCCAGAACCGGTCAAAACTGGCTGAATACCACCTCTGATCACAATACAAAAAATAAGTGGCCACCCTCTGTTTTCCAATAACTCAGAATATTTACAAGTTTCATGTGTCTGTTCTTTCACCATGTCATACCTGGTGGGCTTATTTTTAAATATTCTAATTTGCTATCATACTTGCTAGCAAGCAAGTCCAAATGTAACCAGTGGGACTTTTATTCAAGTGAACATATTTAAGTCTGAATTATAAAGCATGCACGTAGGGAACATTTATGCAAACTAAGCAGTTCAGCATTTATTGAAGCAATTTAATTCCTTCTAGGGCAGAAAAATTAGATTTGCTTGGTAGAGCAATTTTCTAAGTTTCCTTCATGCAGAATTTTATTCAGAAGCTTCCTTGGTGATCTGGTTTAGAAATAGGTATTTCTGACATTTAATAGTAAGATAAAAATACAAAGTGTTATTGTTTCATGGGTCTTGTTTGCAAAATAAATCTACTCAATGTACAAAATGAGAAACACAATGCATCTCTCCTCTTCATATCCAGTGTTCAAAGATTCAAATTCTCTTCAAAATATAATAATTGAAAAAAGAATTTTTGAGTGCTTTATAAACTACAGACTTTTTTCCTGGGATGAACTGCGGCATAAGATGGTACAATAATGGTCTAATTATAAGATCATGATGCTCGGATGATATTGCTTTGGCTCACTCTTTATAATAATCTGAATTATTCCCCTTCCTTCCTTCCTTCCTTCCTTCCTTCCTTCCTTCCTTCCTTCCTTCCTTCCTTCCTTCCTTCCTTCCTTCCTTCCTTCCTTCCTTCCAGTATCCATGCCTCCCTAATTTTATCTTCACAACTCCATAGACTTGTGATGGCAAATCTATGGCATGCGTGCTAGAGGTGGCACACAGAATCCTCGATATGGGCATGCATGCCACCGCCTCAGGTCAGCCAGCTGGGCGTCAGGTTTCCCGAGGTACGCATGTGCACCAGCCAGCTGCTCATCGGGTCCAAAGCATGCATGCACGGTGGCCAGCAGATTTCCGAGGCATGCATGCATGACAGGTCATTGGGTTTCTGGTACTCTGGTTTGGGCACTCTGTGCCAAAAATGTTCGCCATCACTGCCATAGACAATTAAAGATGTACCCAACAATCAATGCATAACACTGGCTTTTCCTCTCCATTCTGATTGAGCTGGAGAGAATTTGACCTGTGAGAACCTTTCCATGCCTGTTTCTTCCAGGCCTCCAAGTTGTTAGATAACTCCTAGCTAAATCTGGTCTAGATGCCCGTTGGTAACTGGAAGAGGCTTGTGAGTTGGATGCGGTTCCCTTCTACATATAAATAGGCAGATTTGACTCAACAGAGGCATTTGCATTTCATATTTTTCTATAAGAATGAGAGGGAGTCCCATGACTGATAACTGGCAACATCTCTCAGGAAACTAGCTTATTATTCATGACCATCTGTTCAGATGCAAGAAGAGAGAATGTCCTTGTATTTTCGGAAAGGGGGATGGGATGGTTCCTAATGCCATTACAGTTGAGCATCAGGCACAGGTGGGAGATTCATGGCAGGGGGTTATCCAAATGGTTATATGGGCAGATGGGTAGGCCGTAAAATGAACACACTGACAGCAAATCACTGAGAAGGCAGGCAGACTTTAGCACCTGGGATTTACTTAAGTATAACTCTGAGCAGCACCAACCAGACCCAGATCAACGTAGTGATTCGTGTGGATGGGTGTTTGCTAGACACTAAGCTAGACACTAAGCTGAGTTGAGCCACTCAACTCAGAAACTTGTCATCAGAAATCCAGACTTAAACTAACAAATTCTTCCACGTAAAAATTTATTCCCTATTTTATCTTTAGTGTGTTTATTCAGCACTTCACTTAGGAGCAAAAAGCCTCTTTATAATCATTGCTGTTGTTAGACATCTGGGAGTCAAATATGTGACTACAGGCTCATATACTAAAGGTTTATTAAGATCATCCAGTAGATTCTGAACTATCCTAAGTAAGAAATGAAGAAAAAGGAGCTTGGGGGTTAACGACCTGTATCCAGAGTTGTTACTAATAAACAAAGAGATTTATGGGGACTATTAGTGGGTAGGACCAGAGCAGCTTGGGGACCTAGAGCTGAAGATGCTCGCCCGCCACTTGGCAGATGTTTCTCTATCAGGGCCCAAAGAGAAAATATCTGCTGGAACTCTGCGTAGCTATACCTTCACACAGAAGTTATAGGACAGTGATGGCTAACCTTTTTGTCATTGTGTGCCAAAAGCGCGCACACGCATTCATAATGCAATGCGCTCATGACTCCCCCCACATTCCCCGTGTATGTGCATGCAGCCACACATGCTCCTCTGTCCCCGCACATGCACGCATGCCCCCCCGCATGTTCCCCCCTCACTTATTTTTAGCTTCCAGGTTGGTGCAGGAGGCTTTCCAGGCCTCCTGCACCAACCTTCAAGCCAAAACAGGGCATGGGGGTGCTGTGCAAGGTACCCCCATGCCCCATTTTGGGCCTTGAAGGTCTCCTGCAACAACCTGGAAGCCAAAATGGGACGTGTGGGGCAGGGGTGAAATCCAGTTACCTTTGCTACCAGTTCGGTAGCAATGTGTCTGAGCATGCATGCGCAGAGCACCAAAAATGGACGTGATGATGTCTGGGCGAGTGGGTGGAACCTGCTACCGAGTGCCTGCAAAGGTAAGTGAACAGCGAGGGGGAGGGAATCCGCTGTGCCACACAATTTAGATTAGCTAGAAAGCAGAAAATTCTGCAGTTGACTTCAATGTCAATTGTCGTTGAGTGGGAGAGGGTGCTGCCAAGATATATAAATTGATCCACCGCTTGCAGCTTTTGTCCCTTCACTATGATGGTGGGCTCTTGGTTTTGGGCTTTTGGAGCTGCCTTTATATTCAGAAGGCTGTAGAATCCCCCTCCCTCCAAAGGAAAGGTAAGGGAAACAATGGTCAACCATGTGAAAGAATCTGTCAAGAAATTCAGGGGCAGTTCCACCAACTGGGTGATTCTGGATCTGCAGACATAGTGCATATAAAATCTTACCTATTATGTGATATGGGATTTAGGAATCTTGCTTTCAGCTGTTCACATGCTGCCCCCTTCCCTTGGCATCACAACTGTCCCTTTCACATCCCCCCTTCCCCATGTAATCTCTTACGAAAGTGGCAATCTCCTTTATTGTCTTTTTTCATTGGTTTTTTTTTTTTTGCCAACGCATTAGAGATTACAATTCGAATTCGCCCTTCTCAATATTTCTGCCTCCCTTCAGATTTATGCCAATACTGCAGCAGATGCAATCTTTAGATTACAAGTAGAAGTGACTCCAGTATTGCGAATTGTCATCCAAAACTGTATAATTCTGGACTTCCTCTTAGCTAGCCAAGGAGATGTTTATGTTCTCATTAATTCTAGCTGTTGCACTTTTATTGATCAACAGGATAAGGTTCTTGTTTGATGTCCTGGTAATCTCAACCCAGTCTGCCAGTTTTCATGCTATTGCACAAACTAATGCTTTCCTTACCCCCCTTCTTCAATATCTGGCACTCTTTCACCAACTGGCTACCCCATTTAAAGTGGTTAAAATTGCTGATTGTTATGATTATATTTTTTGGAATGATTGGACTCACGGTGTGGTGCTCTGTATAGTGTTTCCTTAATGCCCCCTCTGTGCTTAAAGGATTGTTTCCAAAAGGAGATGATGTCCTCATGGTTCTAAACTTCTACACTCCTAACTGTGATCCCAATTATTACTTATGCTTGCAACACCCACAACAGCGACACATCACTACCTTCACTATGGTTTAGTGCAGAGTGTTAAAGGTGGAAATGAGGGAGTAGCTTAAAGCCATTTGGGAAAGTTACCCTTCTGTTAGGGAGACAGTTAAAACTGTAAGTAGTTGCCTTGCCATGGAGTCACAGAAGTTCGTCATTGGCATAGTCAAAATCATGCCGAGAGGCAGAGAACTTAAGATAATGAAGCTCACTCCCCCATGAAAATATAATTGCCTAGTAATGTTACACAGGGAGTTGTTTATTTGTATTGGCCAATAATAATTAAAGCTGTATAACTTCCTTGCCTGAAACTTGTCTAAATATGCTGTAAAATTGCAAACTTGTGCACTTGATTTGTGGCATCTGCCCCAAGTTTCTCTCTTTGATTGGAATACAAGAAGATATTCTGGTTTCCATGACTTGTGTGTGTGTTTCATTGGCTATTCACCAGTGGTGGGTTTCAAATTTTTTTTTGAACCTACTCTGTGGGTGTGGCCTCCTTTGGGGGAGTGGCTTGCCGGCCATGTTTTTTCTCTCTCTCTCTCTCTCTCTCTCTCTCTCTCTCTCTCTCTCTCTCTCTCTCTCTCCCCTTCCTTTTGTCTCTGTCCCTTTTTCCTTTTTTTTCTTTCATCTCTTACTTTTTCTTTCTTTTTTCTTTTTCTTTCTTTCTTTCTTTCTTTCTTTCTTTCTTTCTTTCTTTCTTTCTTTCTCTTTCTCTCTATGTGTGAATCTGTCTGTCTGTCTGTCTGTCTGTGTGTGTCAGTGGTGGGTTTCAAAATTTTTTGGAAGCTCTTCTGTAGGTGTGGCCTGCTTTCCGGGTTCACTGGTGGAACCTCTTCTAACCAGTTCGGTAGATTTGACGAACCGGTTCTATCGAACTGGTGCGAACTGGTAGGAACCCACCTCTGCTATTCACATCAAGTGAACAAAGCCAGTGTTGGCTGGGTCAACAAAGAGAATGGAAATCCTTTTATTTTAGAAGACCACCCAATGTGATGGGTTAACTTAATCCATTTATCCCCCTCCCCCCTCCAAAGCTGACTACAACTTTTTCTTTACTGAATTTAAAGATCTATCCTGGATGCAGACTTTGTATCATAGACCTACATCATCTACTATGCTATTTCACTCTGAATGACGGTTCTGTTTCTGGCAATTCATCCCAAAATGGTAAGATTTGTATCCCAGACATCCGAAGTAGAAGAATTTGTTTAAAGCATCTGTTCCTAGTTTTAACAAGTTCTATTTCCTATCTAGATTTCAGAATTTTTTTCCCCTGCTACATGAAATCTGTTTCCTGTTTCCATTGTCTATATAAACTAATCCTTGAAAATACCTTTAAACTGTCAGCAGCTTCTTCTCTCTGTGCTTAAATCGTCTGTTCCCTAGATACTATTCACAGGAGATGCTTAAATTACCTTTATTGAATGCAATGTTTTTCCTTAGAGGCATAGCTTTTGCTTTGGTAAAAGGCTAGTCTGGGCGGGAAAAGAGAGCAACTTTTCTAGAATTTACACATTGTGGGGATCCTCACCATTATTTGGTAGCGTGGGAAGAGATGTATTTTCTGGAAAAGAAGTTAGGTGCTATTTCTGTGTGGATGGCATATCCATCCAAAAGCAAGCTATTTGTCACACACAATAATTAAAGGTTTGCCCTTAGGGAAATCTTGCCTTTAAAATGTTGATCAGTTAAGTATTAAGAGCTGGAGGGAGCTTAAAAATATATTTTACCGCTTCTTTGGAACATGGGATATGTTTACATAAATAGGTAATGAGTTCTGCCATACCATTTGTTACATTTTTTAAACCATTCCCAAAGTTTCTCCAATCCCTCCTGGCGATTCCCCCATTTCATCCTCACCATTCCTGAATTCTGAATATATTTAGCAAGGCTTTGCTCCTGGAGTTCAGAGGGAGATCCTTAGCAAAAACCAGACAGCTAAAGCAGTACATGCTCTGCCTCACAACGTGCCAGTTGTGAAGTTATTCCACTCTGGACTGAACTTCCAGTGGTCCATGAATTAAGAGAAACCTTCTGTTCCATCACAAGGAGACAAAGTTTGAACTCATCCGGGCGCTAGTCTAGGAAGCTCCGTGTGGTATCCCAGCAAATCCAGATTCAAAGCTGGCTATTTCTTGAGCTGGGGTAAATGAAATAGAGGTAATAGGACAGGCTGATTGTCTAGTCAATGTGAATTGCCACAAAGACAGGATGACCTCAGTAAAACTCATGTTTCTTTAATGCAAGGGAAGAAGGGAAAATGGTTTCCCATGGGTGTCAAGGAACCAGAGTCTCGGGGATTTTGCAATGTGTTACCACTGGCATGCTCTTGATATCATCTGATGGATGGGGGTGCAAACATGATCGAGATTGGTAAAGATATGGGAATGTTACCTTCTACCTTGCATGTGCCACTGTTGATATTTTAAATCAATTGCAAATTAGAAAGCCAGCCATCTAATCAGACATTCACAAAATTACTACATGAGGAACCAAAAGATGATTGCTTAGAAACCATATCAGAACAGTGCTTAGTTGTTTGCGAGGTTAAGACTCTTTTTATCCTATTAGTGTTCCTACATTCTTTTTACAAATTTTACAATAACAATAAAGAGATTTTTTAATTTACTTTTATTTACTTATTTATCAAATTTATATAGCCACCCATCTCACCAAAAGTGACTTACTGGGTGCAAATACATCATCCACAATGTTTTCAGTAACCATGAAATATTTTGCCAAAGAATTTCCCTTTGTTTTGTTTTTTTTATTTTTATTTTTCAAGCTGCCATTCCCTATTTCTCAAAATACACATATTTAGTGTCTATAACTGATGTGGCCTTGAATTACAAATCACCCAATCAAATTTCCAATATTAAGGATGGTTCTCCCATGCATGATACATTTGTATCCACTTCCACT
The DNA here is from genome assembly GCF_051295495.1 of Thamnophis sirtalis. Classification (NCBI taxonomy): domain Eukaryota; kingdom Metazoa; phylum Chordata; class Lepidosauria; order Squamata; family Natricidae; genus Thamnophis; species Thamnophis sirtalis. The sequence goes on along the minus strand of NW_028261381.1, from coordinate 71,807,700 downwards.
CTTCTTCTGCCCAGCATGATTGCAACTGCTTCTTGAGGTCAAGCACACATAACATGAATAAATAAAGCATTCACACTTTATAGACAGGTTAATCTCCAATTGCTCATAAATGGTGAAAACGGGAAGGAAAAGTCCATTGGTTATTCAGTTCTATACCATATGTATAAAATAAGGCCCAGTGAATTTACATCTCAGTATTGCATCCTCTGTGACGATAGTGTTCCAATTGGACATTGGAACTAAACAGGTCCACGCCAGAGCCCAGGTAGGTATTGAATGAGCAGAGGTCATCTCTGTGATGGTGCTGTGCTCTACGGGATTACATTTTTACCATAATTCAAAGAGAGGAGAAAGATTCATGAATCTTCAAAGCAAATGTGTTGAGTTTTTATAGCAAGCAGTAGTCCACATATCTAATGATGCACATCTTTGTTTGTAAAAAGTTCACTCTGTCAAATATTTAGTCAAATACGAGCCTTTTAGTTTTCTTCTCCAAAAAAGGCAAACAGGACAACAGTACTTGAATCTCAATCATGATAAGAAGCATGTGACAATGGTGGCCCAAAAATGTGACTTAAGCAACTTTAGTTGGAAGTAATTTTGCCCAAATTTATTTGAAATAATCCAAACTTGATTCCCAACGAATGTGAGAAGGAATGAAGTATAAAATTGTGTTCCATATACATTTATATCAAGGCAGGGCCCATTCACTCCCAAGAATCTGACTTCCAAGTCAACATGTTTGAAACACAGTCAAATGCATAAAATACCATAAGCTTTCCTTTTAAGTCTTCTTCAATGGAGAAAAACAATGTGGAAATGCAAGATTCAGTGTGAAAGAACTTCAAGAATAATTGGCTCTCCAAGTTGGTGATGTTAGAATGACGGAATCAAAAGTCTTATTTGTCCACCAGCTACCAGGTATCCATCTGTATTTATATATCTTCTTCTCTTATTGTTTTAGCTATGATTCTTTTCCAAGGCTTGGGTAGTCTCATTTGGCAACCCATCATCACTGCTATTATTATTTGTGAGGAATATTTAGATTAAAAAAAAACTCTTATGGTCTCGCAAATTCATTGTTCCAACAGCATCGGCCACCTGAAGTTATTTATTTAAGCACCGTGTTGGATTATTTTCGGTGAGGTGCAGGTACACCCTTAGCTTTGTCGAAGTGGGTGCCACATGGATATAGGTTTTCTCAAGGTAGCCAACATTTGATTCCAGTGAGTGATGCCCATGCCTCCTGCAGCCGGGCCTATGACAACATGGCCAATATTTTCAGCTCTCCCATCTTCACAGCATTGTGCGACCGTCACCCGAAGAGACAGCTCCTGTAAAGGCATAAATTAGGATTAGAATCTTTGATGGCGCACATTGGAATTGTGCTACCTTCAATTGACAAACTACACCTAGTTATGCAGATTAGTTTAAATAACAGTAATGCAATTGGAAGGTTGAAAGTTGGGGAACTTGTCCAGAGTCACAAAGCTTGCACATTTCCCCATTTTCAACACTTCTGCAATGCTGCGCACTGTCCTCATTCCTGAGCTCCATCATCCCTTTGAGCCTTCGATCGAATTTCATTCTGGTGCTCCATTATCCCATGGGTACAAAAACTAGCAGCCAACAGATACCCCACTTTTCTGCTTTTTGTGATGAGAGGGGAAAGTACTAAAAATTCCCAGTTGGCCACTGTGCTAGGGGAGTGGCAAGGGCATCCCTCAGAGCAATAGGAGAGGGTGGAGTTGGGCAATGCAACATATGACTGTGTTGTGATGGCAGATGGCAGGGGGGAGGTTCCTGGAACTTGGTGCTGAACTTTCCCACCAATGGGACATGAATTGGCCCATAGCTCTAAAGGAAATGCTGCATATTCACAGTTGGCACTTTTGGCACAGTTCATCCCTTCAGCTTCTCAAGAGCCATGAAAGCCCCACAACATCATGGGGAAATGTGTTTCTGCTAGTATAAGTTTCTATTTTCTCCTAAGCCATTCACTGCAATCATACAGTGGACAACCAACCATGAGTCTATGATCTTGTACCTAAAGAGCTCCGCTGAGCATCTTCTCAGAAGTCACTGTTGTGGTAATCAGACTAACAGGGTTAGTTTAATTCAAATGTTTAGTTTAATATATATATATTTTTGCTTTATATGCTGAATCGGATCACTTGATTCCAAAGCCAAAAGATTATCTCTCCAAAAGATTGGTCACCTGTGATTTAAATAAGCCTCTCAATGTACAATCCCGATTTCTGGCATTTGGAGGAAGTTTAAGACATATCAGGAACAAGGACAGAAAGGAAAAGAAAGGGGAGGGGAGGGAAAGGAGAGGAGAAGGGGAGGGGAGGAGAAGGAGATGTGAGGGAGAAGGAGAGGAAAGGGGAGGAGGAGGAGAGAAAAGGGGAAGGAAGGAAAAGGAGAGGGAGAAGGGAGGGGAAGGGGAGGAGAGGCAGAAGGAGAAGAGTGGGAGAAAGAGGGGAGAGGAGAGGGAGAAGGAGAGGGGAGGGAAGGAGAAGGAGATGAAAGGCTGATGTGGAAAAATGCATTTAAAAATGAAGATGTGCAGGGTTTCAACTACTGCATCAGAGAAGTAAAAGACATTTGTCTGAACAAGTCAAATTTTAGAAGCTTCATCTTGGGTGAATTTCTTACACCACTCCTAAATGTGTCTTTAAATGTAAATCCTATTTGGGAAACGTTTTGCTGATCTGATGTAGACTGAAGTGTATGACCTCAACCTTTCAATAGCAATTAGCAACTGCATTTTTATTCTAGGTTAGTCTTTGCTCTGTTTGCAAATGAATCAGTAATAGGTCTTCAGGCAACCTGCAGATTTATGTATAATATTTTTTTTATCATTGTTCCCATTCTGTTTATTTTTGTGAATGCTTGTTCTAGAAGCTTTATCCTATCTCTTCTGATCATCTCATCTTCAAGAAAAAGTGGGATAACGAGAAAAGTAAGCATTTTTTTTTTTTGGTTATTGTGATATCTGATCCTTTTACTTGTCTCCATGCTGCTGCTGAATAAAGCTTCTTCTTACAGTGACTTCTCTTTTGAAGATTATTCTTTTAGCTAGGGTTCATTAGATTCCAACACAAAAGCTTTTGAATGGCTGAAAAGCAAAGGGGGTTATATATTCAGCCTACCAAATGACATGCTGATTGGTTTATATCTCCCATGTCGGTTTTTTCCCTGCAGAATTTAATCTGAAAGCCTCTGCTTTTATGCCAAATCCTTCTAGACAGAATCTATTCCCCATCAAGAAAAACTTGTGAAATCACCAGGATTAAGACTGCAGAATTGAATGCTGCAAGCCTACTCTGTTTCAGTTTTTTTTACATTTGCTTGGTAATATTTTGGTCTGAATTTATCCCAGTGCCCTAATCTGGGGCACCCTGCAACACTCTGTGATGCCTTTAAAACCTAGCTTCAGTTCACATGATCACTAGCACAAACAGTTCAGTGTAAGGTACAGCATAAACTGCCCTGTTATTTATATCTGCCAAAATCCCCAAAAGGTCTATGTTTGTTGACAAAAGTACTATTTATTTACAGACTGTCAAAAGTAAATGTATTTATTCAGTAAATTTATATGGCTGCCCAACTCACACACAGTAACTCTGGGCAGCATACAGCAATAAAAAGCCATAATTTAACACACATCCCCATTCACCCAAGTCACCTTTTAACATTTTTGCTCCATTTTGTAGTTGAGCAGTTTGTTTCAATGATCGGGCTTTAATTGCAATAAAAGCACAGTCATGTACCATAAGCCTAACAGATGGGACAGGCCTATTAAATTCTGCTCTTGTCCCTCAAACTCTGAAGCACACGCAAAGAGGGAGTCACTATTTCAAGTTCTGTGGCCAATGACAACCGTTCTGTTTAAGCAGTCTGTGGCTGATGTAAGTCTTGCAGGATATGCTTACATGTAAAATAGTTATATCGATGTGCCAAAAGTTGACTTATGATCATACACCATACACCTGACTCAGCAGAAGCTGAAATGAGAAAATGCACAGCTACCTAGCTGAGCACATTAGAGCGTGTACAAGGTCCCAGATTCAATCCTTCAATCCTTTTCAATCTCTAGCTGAAAACATCTCAAGGGCTGTGGGGGAAAAAACAACTGCTTGAGTCACTGCAGACAATCCTGACTGGAATGACTCAGGACCAGTTCAGCTGTAGGGTCACACGCAGATGTGAACCACCAAATCAATATCAATCCAGCTAGAGACTTTAGTAAATAATCCAGTCAAGTTATAGATCACAGCAAGAACTGAATATGGATCCTTCGATACCATGTGCACAATAGCACCTAACATCCCAGGAATGCTTTGGCTAGAGATAGATGCCAAAACCACCAGTGTGTTGCTGCACTGTACATGCTTTAGTGCCTATAGCGGTGTAGGGGTTCATTGGAGGGCACCAGGTACATCATTTGAACCAGAGAGCTCTTACCTGCAGGACAATTGCTGGCACTGAAAAAATCATGGCCTCATTAAACACTGGGTTTGTGTCATCTCTCTTTGCTGCAGTTTTTTTCTTGCTGATCTTCCTCCCATCTTGCAGCAAGTACACTTTGACAAAAGGATCTGAAGGAAGAGTAAGAAGATGATCCCTATTCTAAAGAAATGGTTTTCACACCATGCTTATTTTATGTTGGAAACTCTGTAACAACTTAAGTGGGTGCAGTTTCTGCTACTATGTTCCACCTCCTGTAATTTTTATTCTGGACATCAAGGATGAATGGAAAGTATGCTACCACATGACAAAAAATATGTATCACATTATGGTCATACTTTAAAGCATTGTAATCAGAATCTTCAGGATAGAATGGGTTGACTTCTACAAACATACTTGCTGACCAAAATCAGAAGAAATTGAATTAATTAAAATTAGAAATTAACTGATCATTTCCTAATTTCTTCGAAGACAGTAACCTCCTACAGATTTTCAATTTCTGCTAATGGCTATTTAAGTAGCTTGATGCTTAAGATGAGACATTCCAAAATATACAATGGCTGTCCTGCTATGATCACTTTCTGGAAAAGACCATAGAAACTTGGCAATACAGTGCAAAGGTCTCTCAGCCAATCTCCATATTCTCTGCCTTGAACCTTATATTATTGGAAAAAATCAATTATACATATATAATTTAGATTTAGCAAATGTTAAAAGTTAAGATCATGGAAGGTGGGGGGGGGCTATTATTATTTAATTCTGCCTGATGACCGATGAGGGAGAAATGAGATTTTTCAGCGACTGTGTTTGTTCCCTTCTGTTCGGACCTAGGCTTCCTGATACAGAAAAAAGGCACAAGGTTAAGTCCAAAAACCCTCTTTTTATTTCACAGGCTGATAGGGATAAGGCTGATAAGGACCCACCTTTATCTTCTTTGAAAACGCTGCCAAAGAATTAATTGGCAATTCGTTTGGCAAGGCCACACAGAGCAAAGAGTCCAAACGTATTTTTAGAAGGTAAACTGACCACCATGAACCAAGTTGCTTCCAGCAAAGGCTCATATGCCTTTGCTCCTCCTGTACGTTATATGGGATCACCTGCAAATCTTGCTCCCGAGTCGTCCCTTCTGTTTTAACTGCTCTTGCCTTCTGGCAGCTCTGCGCCTGTGCACACTGGGAACAGGGGAAATCTGTTCCTCTGCCTTGCTGCTGTCTGACTCTGGAGGCTCCCGAGGCATCACATACCTCCCAGATGGCCCTGGTCCCCTCTCTGCCTCCGACACAGAGCCCTCATCCGAGCCTTCCCCAGACTCCAGGACTGGTTCATGTTCCTCCCCAACCTCCTCACTGTCAGACTCTGCTGCAAGCTCCGCAGGCCATTGGCAGACCACAAACACCTTCGGCCCTACAAAACCGCTTTAGAGAACAGGGGCACACTCCAGGGGTGGGTTCCAGCAGGCACTACTGCCGGTTCATTCGTGTGTGCACTGTGCACACGTGTGCTTGATATGCGCTGTGTGCACATATGCAGTGCAATCAAAAACAAGCAAAAAACAAGATGGCGGCAGCTATGGTGCTGGCCGGAGAACCAGTTGTGGGGAATGGCAGGCTTGGGTCTCTGCCGGTTCCAGCAACCCAGGCCACCAAACCACTACCAGTCCGAACTGGTAGGAACCCACCACTGCTACATGCCATCCTTTCTACTTTTCAAAGCTTTTACTGAGTGGTTGGAATGAATTTCAGTCTCAGAAAGTGGGTAGCAGAGGTGGATCATTCACTGCATTTAGAAATAAAGTCGTCTGCTACCAGCATACAGAAATCAGAATTCTTCCACTCATCCTAAGGATTTAGTAGAGCTTATCATAGTTTTACACTGATCAATACTTTTATAATGCCGAGAATGTATTACAGACATTAGTATGTGTGTCACTTTTTCCACTCCCTGGTTTTGTAGCAGAACTAAATCTTTAAGGAATATACAATTGCAACACATTATTATTCCAACTCAACTTGCAAGAGAACCAGGTTGTACTTTCAATCATTGCTGACCCATCCACTGAAGGCTGAGGCATCATGCTCATAATTTATCCAGCACTGAGGAGGAGAGGGTGGAGGAAGGGCAAAGAAGGATCCTACTGACCTGCAGTCATTTTTCCATTAGCCCACACAAGATTCTTGGCTTTAACCACAACTACAGTCAATCGCTCTGCTGTGGGTAAATAGCTAAGACACAGCAGGATTTCACCCACCGAATCAGTTGCCTATAAATAAAAAACAGAGGAACATTCATTATTCAATATTCTACCAGCCTTGCAAAGGAGCTAATGGCATAATCTATTTTCTTCTCTCCTGAGTCCAAGGATGAGGAATACATTAAAATGCCACCAGGAAAGGTGCCCTAAAAACTGAAGTTTGGTATTTGGAATCACCTAGAGCCAGGATGGCCAACCTATGGTACATGTGCCCACAGGTGGCATGCAGAGCCCTCTCTGCAGGCACACCAGCCGTCGCCCCAGCCCAGTTCACTGTGCATGTGCGCATACCTCCCGCCGGCCAGCTGGCGAGGAACATGCCATGCGTGCACAGGGGGGCATGCGTGGTGGGGTGCTCGCATTGCATTTTGGGGGTTTGTGCGGTGTCCCCATGCCCCATTTTGGCTTCCAGGTTGACGCAGGAGGCTTCCAGGCCCAAAACAGGCCACGAGGTGCTGCACGAGCCCCCCGACACTATTTTGGGCATGGAAAGTGGGGGCATGCACGCATGCACCAGGGGCAGGAAGAGCATGGGGGAGTCACACAGGCATGCATGAGGGGATTGTGGGAGATTGCACATGCATGTGCGAGGATGGGGCACACACAGGTGCACACACATGCACGCATAGCATTATGGGTGTGTGTGTGCTTTCAGCATGCAACAACAAAAAGGTTCACCATCACGGATCTAGAGAGTTACCAAGAGGCTGAAGAGGCTCCCCTAAATACTTCTGTTTCATTTAATCCTTAGAAATCTATTTTGCCTAGTCCTTTTGCAACTACAAGCTCAACCAAGGAGCTCACAAGTGGGAAGAATAGCTGTGTTGGACTAACAGTATGGAGATTTTCCTGCACTGCTCCTGGGACCACTGATTCATTTTTAGAGAACAATAATGACAGAACGGGAGACTCAGAGATTCTTGCCTGAAGGAAGGCATGACATATTGAGATACAGCAAGTTATTTTGGCTCCCGAGGTAGGGAAATCTTGCAAGGGCCTTTTCTCTTGCATGATAGCACAATAGTAACAAACCCAGCAAAGATTCTAAATGATAGGCCTTCCTTCCAGGACCCCAAATCAGTGTGCAGTAGTAGGATGGACCATAAGAATACTCTTACCTTATTCATGTCTTGCAGATAAAGCCAGGCATTGAAAGGCCGGACAAAGATACCCAAGTCGGACAATTTCAGCTCAGCCACACCAGTGCTGATGTTTCTCTCATCCTCATCAATGCCAAAAACAGAGAATCTCAAGCTGTTTTCCTCCAACGTGGAAGGATCCAAGGGAATGGAAAACTTCTCATCAAAGAAGACCGAGTAAGCACTTCTTTGGATCTGTATAGAGAAAGAGAATGCAGTAGAAGAGGTTTAAACATCTTCAAGTTTAAAAAGCCACCCATGGCTAGGGAGATGAAGCTGTCACAATAGCAATAGCAAAAGCATTTAGACTTATACGTATACCAGTTCACAATGTTTTATAGCCCTCTCTAAGCGGTTTACAGAGTCAGCCTATTGCTCCTAACAATCTAGGTCCACATTTTACTGACCTCGGAAGGATGGAAGGCTGAGTCAACCTTGAACCTTGACAATCAAAAGGCCAAACTGCTGGCAGCTGGCAGTCGGCAGAAGTAGCCTGTAGTACTACATTCTAACATTGCGCCACCATGAATATTATTAGTAACCACTTAATAGATCAGAAAACCTAAATGAAATTGAGCTATCCAAAACGATAACTGACAATGAGTAAAGGATGTTTTATCTTATTATGCGTCTTGTTCCCTGACCTGAAGACTCCCCCCAAAGACAACTTTTTTTTTTTTTAAAAAAACTTTTTATTTTTTATAAAAATGTCAAATCAATGTGTGAACAGTGCGGTACCTGGGCGCCATACATTCCAATACAAACAAAACTAATCAGATTAAACATAATTTTTACATTCAATCAGCTTGTGAGATTCCCATAACAATACACATCTATATTAGGTTACAGTCTGTCATTATTCAATTATTCCACCTATTTCTCATTATTACTTTCATTTTATCCAATAAAAAGTAATACATTAATATTCCCTTTATTTGTTTCTCTTACTCTAGCTTTTAATCATATCACCCTTTATTTTTTTTAAAAAAACATTTTCTTTCTTTCTTATCTGTCTAATCATGTCATCTGCCTACAAAAAGAGAAAAGAAAAAGAATAAAGAGGGAGAGATAGGGAAAGACAATTGGGAACCACAACACTGAACAGAGATCATCCTTCCCTCAACTCTAGCCTGCTTCATACTTTAATTGCTATACTTTAAAGGAAAAAGGGGTAAAGGAAAAAAACAAGTCAAAACAAGAATATAATCAAAGAAAGAAGAAATATATCATCACCCACCACTTCGATACTGCAGTTGCTATGCCTTTGGGGGGGGGGCTTGTCTCCCCCATTCCCCCAAAGTGAACTTTAATAAACAAAAGTCATGAATGGCACTAGCAGAAATCTATACAGGTATGGGAGACTAGGGTCTGTTCTTTATCCCTACAAAGAGCAATGATATTGTTATTAAAACGAGACTACCAATGCAATGATCCCCTGATTCTAAATTGCAGGTTTTCCGCAGTGCAGTGCAAGGTGCTCTATAGGACACTTATATCCTGCTCTAATGAGAAACATGCTATTGCAGAATGAAGGGAGAGAGGGAAATCACAGTCCATTTTCCAGCAACAGCACATTTGGACTGCTCTTCAAATACAGCATGGCCCACAAAAGAGTCCCAAGGAGTGCTAAAAGAGAGACCAGGGCAGAAGACACCGAATCAACCCTCCTGCAGTGGGGTAAAATGAAAGATCTATGCGCAGGTTCGGAGCCACAACTGCTATAACATATGGAGCAATGTGAATGTTACGAAATCACAATTGCCAGAGGCCAGCAAAGGAGATTCCTCAGAAACCTCAGCTCTCAGAAATGCTAATGTACTAAACTAGAAGAGGGTTCGGTGGCGATTTACTGTTGCAAGTTCTTCAAATGGCTTTTGAGGCCAGGTTACTTGAAGGTCCATTTTCCCAAGTATCGTATATCTACCCAACTACTGGATCAGGGAGACACGGTAAGGAGATCCATCCAGGGCCTCCTTCAAAAGGGGTCTTCCCTGTGGTGGCTCCGCCTGGGGAACATCATACCTGCAAAAGATAAGATTGGTCCCCACCTTGATACTCTTCTGAAAGGCCCTAAAGACATGGCTTTGTCGACAGGCTTGGGATCCCAGGGTGATATGGAGCCCATCAAATGGTTTGATTGTTGTCATTTGGAGGATGGGGTTCAGAGGTGGGCTGCTCCCGGTTTGGCCTGGTTCAAGCAAATAGGTAGTGGTGGTGGTGGGAGGCTCTGCCCACCCGCCCGGATGCTTCTGCGCATGCATGCGCAGAAGCATTGCACGAGCAAGTGAGTGCGTGCGTACGAGCGAATTGGTAGTAAAAAAAAAAGAAACCCACCACTGATGGGGATTCATAATTATTATGTATTCAGAATCTTGCTAGCACATGTGCTAATACTCTGATTGTCCTAAAGATGACCATTGTGTTCTCCCTTGTTCATATTTTGCCCCTGTGATAATCCAGAGAAGCCGAAAGCCTGACTAAGGTGAAGAGATGAGTATTGCTATTTGCTCAATGGGACCTTAACCCCCTGCAAACAGCAGGTGCAAGGAGTTGATTCCAACCAGGTTCCCCTTTTGAAGGCAGCACTGGCAATAGAGTTCTCTATTCAGATTGCCCAGTTGTGTGGGTAGACAGCAGCTGCATCATTAAAATTCTGGGAAATTCAGCAGGCAGAATTTTCAGTATCTTGAGGTGGACAACAGAGAGAACAGAACAGATCTGGTTTGACATTAGCCTTAAAAGTGGTAAAACCCTGTTTTGCTACCATTCCGACCCACAAGAATCCTAAAAAAAAACCCAAACAGTGATGAGAGATTTTCATGTATTTATGCAATATCTTCTCCTTCAGCTGTGCTCTTTCATTCCAGAAGCTCTTGGTTTCATTTTACAGTTCTTTAATTGGTTGTAAGTTACAATACAATACAATAGCAGAGTTGGAAGAGACCTTGTAGATCTTCTAGTCCAACCCCCTGCCTAGACAGGAAACCCTATACCATTTCAGACAGATGGCTATCCAACATCTTCTTAAAGACTTCCAGTGTTGGAGCATCCACAACTTCTGGAGGCAATCTGTTCCACTGATTAATTGTTCTAACTGTCAGGAAATTTCTCCTCAGTTCTAAGTTGTTCGCCTTCTATGAATTCTATTTTTCTGGCTGCATATTCTTGCATATCAGGATTCTTGATTCCAACTCAGTATTAATATAAATAAAAATTTAATCTTCCATAAAGCTAAATTAGATGTGATAGAGATAGAAACATAGAAAACTGATAGCAGAAAAAGACCAGTTCATCGACAAAAGGGCGCCTGACTAAACCGCGGTGACAAAACCGCGAGTTCTAAAGCGCGCTGACGAATAAGCGCTGAAGCGCAGTGACAACAGCGCGACAGAAGTGCGCTGTAAACCTAACCCTAACCCTAACTTAAATCGCGCTTCTGTCGGCGTGCTGTTGTCACCGCGTTGATGGCGTCACGGTTTTAGTGCCGCGGTTTTGTCAGCACGCTTTTGTCATGCATGCATTTGTCGGGTCACGAAAAAGACTAGTGGTCCATCAAGTCTGCTGTTTGAGGGTTTTGGCTGACTATTGCTTCAGGAAGTTGGTTCCAAGCTTTCTGTAGAGTAATACTTTCTAACATTACTTTTGAACATCACTCCTGTCAGTTTGTGGTTATGCCTCCGTTTTCTGGATTTTAACTTAATATTGAAAACACTGCCTTCTAGAGCCTCATTCGCACCCTTAATATTTAAAGGTTTCAATCATGCTCCCCCTTTCCCTCCAAGCTTCACATGTTCAGTTCCTCCAATCTCTCCTGATAAATTTTGTCCCTCAGAATTTGCACCATTTTTGTTGCCCATCTTTGGACTCGTTCAATCTTATCAATATCTTTTTTTTTTTTTAGGGAAGACCCACAATCTCTCCAGAAATCCTTTTTCTTTGCATAAGGAAAAAGGGCCCGTGATGAGAAAACTAAGTAGCTCCCCTCAGCATTATTTCCACAAATTAAATCACCTCCAATCTTTGCATTAACTAAGGTGGAGGAAAATGTCAGGCATAGTATAACAGGGACATATGCAACCAATTAAATATAATGAGCAAGTACAGACATTGGTATTTTGCTAGCACTAGAGGCCCCCGCTGCTGTTTCTCAAAAAAGAAAAAAAAGGGAGCATATTGCAGAGATATCCATCTTATTTAGCTTCTCCTACTCTAAGAAAAAGGGCCTCTATACATGGATAGGGAACTTCGTTGCTCTTTCTGCTACAGTTCTGGATCCTACCTCAGCAACAGCCTGGGATAGCAATTAGTGTTGGATTGTGGAGACCCAGATTCAAATCCCTATGTCAGCCCTATGAAATCCCCTGGGTATGACCTTAGTCTAACTGCTCCAGTAGGGAATATGGGCTGAATAAAAGATGGAGAGTCCTGGAATTAGGACTTGGGAGAAAAGATGGGACTAAATGTTACAAATAAAGATTCCCCTCTCATATATGTGCTAGTTGTTCCCAACTCTAGGGTGCGGTGCTCACCTCTGTTTCAAAGCTGAAGAGCCAGCGCTGTCCGAAGACATCTCCCTGGTCATGTGGCTGGCATGACCAAACACTGAAGGCACATGGAACACTCTTACCTTCCCACCAAAGGTGGTTCCTATTTTTCTACTTGCATTTTTTATGTGCTTTCGAACTGCTAAGTTGTCAGGAAAATGTTACAAATAGAACACAACAAATTTCAACAGGATCACAGTACATTATAATCTGTAAACATGTCTCAGAGAAAGAGACAGCTCTCTTTTAATCTCATCGGTAAGATAGGAAGACTTTATTTCTATTTATTTGCTGCAATTAACATCAGTCACAACACGCTAAGAGAATTTAGATTAAAAGAAGGAGGTGCTTCTTTTGGCCTGTTCCTGAAAACGCTCGGGCGAAATGAACCTTCCTCCTGCTCCGCTGGCTGGTCCTCTTCCTCCCCTCCCCTGGGTGCGTGAGAGGTTTCTGAGCAGAATGATTAAGTCTGCAGTGTTCTGCTGAGGAGGTAGACCTTTTAATCTTTGTAAGGAAGTACTGTAAACAAGGTCCATTCACAAGATGACTTCCTGCCCCACAAATCCTTTCACCCTCTCCATCAGCGGCTGCAATCAACTATCTTTACAGTAGATTTCTCCTTTCATCCACTTCCCCTTCAGGGAAGCAAAAGCTGAAAATGTTCAGAGACAAATCAAAGGGAAACAATTTGTGAAGCTACTATCCACAGAGCAACCATGCTTCTCTCTCTCCCTCTCTCTCCCCCTTCCTCCCCCATACACCACCCTGTAGACCTTTGCCACTGAGTTTGTTAATAACCCCCAACCTCCTTGCAACTGTCTTTCCTATACAATGCTCAAGTGGAGCATTAATCTATTGAAAACTCCAGGGCCCAGTGTACTGTGTGATACAAGATGAAACTTCTTCCATTCTGTTTCCTCTAGTGTCTCCAACTGCTTGACAATAGTTTGGTACCTAGAAAATGCAGAATTGCCCCAGAGAACCCAGCAAATGTTTACCGTGAAGCAAAGATTAAATGTTCATAATTTATCAATAGCAGGTCAGATTGCAATGGGAAATATCTTCTCTACGTATCCACAAGGCAACAGTGCAGGATTTATCAGTGTAGAGATTCCAAAATTGTTTAGTGACATCAAAGTTACAGCTGCACTGAAAAAGTAACTTCACAACTGTTGTAGCGTCCCCGTGATCATGTGATGCTCTTTGGCAACTCTCACACCTGGACTCCAATGAACAGAGTCAATGGAGGAGTTGCCAATAAAACTGCAAGTTGCAGTCATGTGGTATTTCGCTTAATGACTCTGGGTGACATGATTAATGCCTGCAATGGAAATGAGTTTGCAAATCCATTGCAGCCATGCGATTTCTTGCTGGACAATTGCACCACTCAGTGACAGATTGCTGGTCCCAATTGTGGTCTATAAAAAAGGTTTACCTGTACTAGTGCGTATGTATAAATTTATTGAAATGGGATACAGAATGGAAACCAATTTAAAAAAATTCATGATAAAGTGGATGAAGAACTTCAAAGAGATAATCACAGAAGAATAATGGGAACCGTTATGGAAAAACTCATTAAAATTCACTCTACGCTATATGTCATAAAATGTTTTATAAAATTTGGCATATTTCAATTCCCTGGGATCATAAGTCCCAAAATGTAAGCATATTCTGTAAATTAGCCAATTTGAGATATCTGGGTTCAAACAATGCATTGTTACAGGAGCAAGTGTTTTAGTAGTATATAGACAAATAGCATTAGGGTTCATGGTTTTGACATCTTGTCTGGTCTACCTCAAAGGCCTGATGATATTATAGGGAAACTGGCTTCTATTTGGCTCGCTTTGCTTCTTGAGAACGGTAGTACCTCTCTACCTGTCTATTCATTGTACCCATTGTCACATTTGGATTCCTAGACATTCCACAGTAAATTCAATGGTTCACACAAAATTCATATTAGAAAACTTCTATTGTGTGTTACAGGGAAGAACCATTGCCATACGGAGTTTTAGCCAATAATTTCCTGCTTCAGTGGGAATACTATGGCCCATTTGTCAAAAATACAGCTCAGGAATAGCGTGATTTGTAGTCTGCCAAAACATTGGGAAAACATGGGGCTCTATGCCAGTCGAAGTAGATTAAACAAGAATGTTTCAATCAGATCATCTGAGGATTTTCCCATTGAGGTGACTAACTTCTTTCAAAGCATTATTTATTCATTTATGGACTCTCAAACACCCATCTTTCAGGAACTTTAAACTTTTTGTTTCCCCAGCAACCATGGTATGTGTAAATTGTCAAAGGATTGCATTATATAACCCAGCAGGAACTGACTCTTTTCTCTCTGAATCAATGGGTGCATTTCTCAGCTAGGGTGATAAATAAATGTGCTAAAAATCAAATGGCTTCTATCTCCTCTGAAGTCCTTGACAGTTCCCCCAAATTTCTTCTGGAAGCTGTCAAAGAGAACCGCACTGCAGCAGAGGTCTTGTATGCACAATTAGAAGTATGCAAAGTGACAGAACCAATGTGGTGTGGAATTAAGACATGCAGGGTGCCAGAAAAAGCAATGGCACACACATACCAAGGCATTAGATTAAATTTCACTGTTGTGGTACTGCACAATACCTTTTCCTGTGTGTATCATAATAATTAATTCAGATGGAATTAAACCATCTCTAATAACCACCCTAGCTCTTAAAGCCTTCTGATTTGATATTTTATCATAATGTAGATAGAAACACACAGAGAGTTGGTAGTTTTGGACCAGGAACTGTAGCAATAGCAATAGCACTTATATACTGCTTCATAGTGCTTTACAGCATTCTCCATGTGGTTTTACATAGTCAGCATATTGTCCCCAACAAGCTGGGTCCTCATTTTACCGATCTCGGAAAGATGGAAGGCTGAGTCAACCTTGAGCCGTTCAAGATTGAGCTTCTGGCTGTGGGAAGAATTAGTCTGCAATATTGCATTCTAACCATTGCACCATCATGGCTCTGTAACATGGTTATTCATAACACACTTTGGTGGAGGAACTTTCAAAGCCTAACTTCAGCAAGCCGTCTACCAAAATCGTAGTATGGGATTGCAAAGCACCTTGCCCTTTCACACAGAAATTAACCCCACTACATTCAATTTGACTTCATCTCAGGTAGAGTACACTAGAATAACCTTTCATCATTAAAAAAATACTCCTGGAAAGTAGCTGATGAAGGTCATATGGGAAGAAGAAGAAGTAGAAGAAGGAACAGGCTCATATGTCAACAATTGAATATTATGGAATTCAAGGCTAGCAGCAGGTTTCTTTCCTTTAATACAAACACAAAATGCCTCTTCATCCACACTACTGTGGGTCTTATTTAGAATTTAGGAAGCTGGGCCTATAACTTTTGGATCTGTTCTTTCTCTAAATGAAAATCTAGGAGGACAGTCTTTAGCATTTCTACTGCAAATGTGGGGGTATGGGAATCCCCCCCCCCAATCATCTCTTCAGGCTTCTGGGGTTTTCTTCCTCCTGTCAAAAATGCAGACAATGTTGCAGCCTCATGTCTACCCTATCTTCAAAAAAGTGAGGGATAGTTTTGCCACACATCCCACACTATTTTTTTTTCTCTTGTAAAGGGAAGTTCAACAACGAAAAAGCAGGCGAGGCTCTGAATGAAGGAGACTCCCGCTCCTGGCCAGATGAATGAACCCTCTTCTCTCTTAGTTTTCAACCACGAATCCAGAGAGCAGCCCCCAAACTACTCAAAACTGCTGTATAAAAGTACAGAGAATTGTAAGAAGAGTCCAGCCAGTGGATGAATAAGGTAACGGCTCCACTCGCACATATATGCTAGTCGTTCCCAACTCTAGGGGGCGGCGCTCATCTCCGTTAACGCGGTTACCTTCCCACCAAAGGTGGTTCCTATTTTTCTACTTGCATTTTTACATGCTTTCGAACTGCTAGGTTGGCAGAAGCTGGGACAAGCTGGGAACTCACTCCATTATGTGGTGCTAAGGATTTGAACTGCCGAACTGCTGGCCTTTCTGATCGACAAGCTCAGCGTCTTAGCCACTGAGCCATCGTGTCCCTATTGATGAGTAGAAGAGGCCAAAGTCTAAGATGGAGACTTAGAAGTATATTTGCATTTCCCAGTGATAAATGTCATCCTCTTCTGCATACTATCATTAAAGGAGGACACAGAGTGGCTGAAGAGACCTGTAGTAAAGAGGAGTGATGATGAGTAAAGATGAGACCATATCATGCAAGTGGGTTGGGTCAGGTTGGGTTTTTTTCTCCTGGCTTGTGGAATTTAACTTTCTTGAGTGTCCTCACTACAGAAAGGTGGAACGCAAACCAAAATTTCAACAACAGCAAAGAGAATCTGCAGCCACACTTGCAATCTGCTGTGCAAATTTGGATTGATTTGGCTATTTTAGCAAGCACCGATACAAATAGAAGACTTTGCTATGTTGAATTAATACCGACACAGAAACACAACATAGAATTCATGAAGCACAAATGTAGCCAAGAACCGATGAACATTTTTTAATTGGTTTACAAAACGAAGAAGACAGAAAGAAGAACTCAACTAGAAATATAGACAGCCAAGCAAAGTGAATTCCAAAGTTGGACTGATATTATCCCAGGATGTGTTCTTTATCGGAGAGGCTGGCATAACATACCAGAAAGAGGATGTGATTACCATTTAGGACTTTTACCAATAATGAAGCGGAGTAATTTTTGCATAATGTGGACTGTTTTTAGATGGGGAATGGTCTACAAATGTTGCTCATTTTCTTAAAAGTCCAGTGTTTTAAATAATAGCAGCTAATGAGTCTTTATTACTACTCAGGGGAGGCTGAGGAGACCGTAAGTAATGGCTGTGAATTATGAATACAGTAATAGATTAGTGTAGAACATAAAGGGAAAAAAACTTTCTAGCAACTAAAGTAACTATGACATATTTATCAAATCATTTTGTATTTTATGTGCTTTTGGAACCTTCAATCCTATTATTTAGTAAAAGAACTTGTGTATGTGTGTGTGAGAGAGAGGGGGGGAGGGAGAGGGAGAGGGAGAGGGAGAGGGGGGGGAGAGAGAGAGAGAGAGAGAGAGAGAGAGAGAGAGAGAGAGAGAGAGAGAGAGAGAGAACTCTCCTTCACAAAGCCAATTCCCAGGAGGAACTGTATTTATATATGAATTGTACATACATTAGAATTAGGAAGCTTGCCAAATATCCAAATTACTGCTGCTAGAATCTTTCCTACTGGATAGGCTAAAAATGCTGGGAACTGTGATTTAACACCGTTCCAGGGACAAACAAGATTCCTATCTCCTATTCCTTTTTGCAAGTTATACTGCCTTGGGTGGTTAGCAAAAATTAGTATCAGTACCAGTCTAGCTTCCAGGTTTTTGATGATATGATAAAAAGCTCCCTTGAAAAGATCTGAAGACTTCCGCACCAGTCAGAACTGCAGAAGATTCTTGGATGAGAAGCGAAATGTTGTCAAAGAACAACAACAAAGTCCAGTTGCATTTTGGAAAAAGCACCTTTGGGACACCTGGATGATCTGGGTGATTGAGAATATCCACAGAGGTCTAAAGCCCTTTTTTTCAAACTTGGTAATTTTAAGATATATGGCCTTCAACTCCCAGAAATCTTTAGCCAGCAGTACTAAACCATTCTACTCTGAACCCAGATGGTGTGTGCACCAACCAGTTGGAAATTGCACACTGTAAAGTGAGCAGCATTGGAAACTTGCGAGTAAGGAAATCGTGAGGAAAACCTGGAGGGCAAAATTTTTGCTTTTTTAATAAGTCAAAATGGATATTGAGTAATGGGAAATTTTAAAGCTGAAATTTTAAATTTCAAATAACTGGGATTAAAGAATGGTCTGCAGAACTGACTTTGCAAATATCTTCAAAGCAAAGCATCTGCTACACGTACTAATGATTGAAAAGACTTAGTTATCAGAGACAGTTAAGTCTCCTTTCTTGCCCTGTAGGGCCTTCTCTTTCACTGAATACGTTTAACAAGATTTTGTGTCCAATTGTTCAACTGAACCAATGTGCAGAGAATGAGATCTGTTTTGAGAACAGCAAGTTTCTATGGCAAAATCAGACTGTTTCAGGTTGGCTTCCAGGAATGCCTGGCTTCTCACTCAACGATCTGACAACAGCAACTTTCTATGCTTGTTTAGTTTAGTTTAAATTATGTCTTAACTGTGTTCAATGACTCTCACTCCCTAGTAAGCCTGATTTTTTTCTTCAATTCAAAGAATTATTTTCAGTTGTTTACCCAGTCATCTGGAGCTAAGTTCATTTGTTTGTTGCAAATGCCAAATAAAATAACAAAATATCAGGCTCATTGCCTGCAACTAAAAGCAAATGGGAAATAACATTTTGCAATACAGTATATTGGTTGAAAGCTGGATTTTTCTGTATCTAAACTAACTCTTCTTATCTCCTGCTGGCCAATAGACATTTGCCTAGTCACGTTGTGGTTTAAGATGGCATTCAGCTATTCCAACACTGCTGCATGTGTTCCTATGTTCTTATATATCAATATGAACTAAGAAGCTGAATTATTTTTTAAAATAATCTTGAAACCCAGAGTTAAAATCATGAAAATGATAAAATTGTAAAATGATCAGAATCACAACATAGCCTACATTATTACATCTAACAGCAAACCCATTGCAGAAATGATATTATGAAAAAGAGAGTGTTTTTTATAAAATGGTGCCACCAGCAGCTACTACGTGCTGCAACTCAGCACTGATTCAAACCAGAATCCTAAGAGCTGATTCAAATGTTGTCAACTCTACTACTCGCTTCTTCTTACATTGGAGTTTTAGTTTTTAATTTTGGGACTCTCTACTATAATCTATTTGGACGTAAATAGCCTCTCTGCAGTGGCAACATAACTACATAAATTATTTAAGAAGCTGGTTCCCAAATATACCCTCCCCGGTGCGCTCTGTTTTCCTGCCATGCCAACATCACTTTGATAAGATTGAGCATGAATGCGTGCCACGATAAAGCTATCCCACATGCAGTGGTGTGAGCATTGGTTTCTGCCCTGAACCCTGTAATATTAAGTCCAAATCTTGACAACAGCGAAAATAGCTTTGCTGCAGGCATACAGGCCTAATGCACAAGGGTCTCTTCAGCACTCCAGGTGAAGAATACCTCAGTTAGGGTAAAGTCTTAGTGAAAAATACTGTCAGTCCTAATTTCAGAAAGTTAAAAGACTGGTGTCCTAAAAACATTTTTCTTACAGTGCCCTCAATCAGTCAGCTGTACTGCTAGTGAAGCGGACATGAAGGGATAGCAATGCAGCCTAACCTAGGGAAAGTGAGGCAACATGCGAAGATATCCAGAGATCCCACTGCAAAGGTGTTTGTTTAAATGAATCTCATTATTCAGCCAAGGGCAAAGAGATTCACAATCAATATGTGTTTGTTATCCTTCGGCTCATAAGAAAATCCTTTCCTGAAGCATCAGTTAGGATAGAGAGAGAAGAAATAGAACATCTACAAAAGCCTACATTTCATTTCCCAATGTTGTTGAGCAGTCCACCTATCAGTTTTCTAACTTTAATGGGAAAAACCTGCATATTATGATGAATTCTTACATGGCGTTTAAGAAGTAGGCATGTGCATTTTGTAGCTCCATGTACATAAAGGCCAAGAGTAATTCCTGATTCAGAAAAATCTGCATCACTCTGCTAAGCCATAAATTAGTGCCTATGACCTACAGTCGCAATACATATGTGAACCTGCTTGGCATATTTATTTAGTTTAACATGGTAAGAGCTATTATAAATGATTAACTGTCATTTGGTGTATTCACTTATCACATTTGCTAGGATTTACTGCTTGTCAAAAATTAACTCAAAACCTCCATCTGGTCTCTTCCTGATAATGGCTTTTTAAAAGTTTTGTATGCAATCTATCAGTGACTTTTACTCAGTGAAAGAATGAAGAGAAACACAGAGCCATTTAGGCTTGTTAGCAACAATATAATGGTAGCCAGAAAAAGGCAATACTGTAGTTAATCAAAGAGCTACACCAAATAGTGGGATGAACTTTCAGTTATTGGTAAATCACGATAAAGGAAATTAAATGAAGTGAATGAGATCTGTAACTGAGGATCTGTAAGTGGTAAGATTGGCTGTAGGGTTCTTATCATGATGGCCCAAAGGACACCTGAATGCTGGAGAACATTAAACAATTTTTTAAAATAAACCTCTGAATATCGTAGCCGCCTCCACATATTATTACTTGGAACAATGTGCATGTAGCCCAAGTCAGCCAGGAAAAGGAAAGTGGGGAAATTCATTTCTACTGTCAATCTAAGTTTCTCAACATATGTATTTGGGAAAACCCTGTTTAGTTCATGTTTTAAGACCTAGCATCTCCTTTGTAAGTCACAATACCATTCCTTATGCCTCAACAGATCTGGCTGGAAATTGTTACAATAATTCAGCTTTAACATGTATTTTAAAGTAGGACTGTGAAAAGACTAAATAATTCTAATCTCAAATGTTACAAAAGTCCGATGTATTGCTGGTCAAATATGTCCAACCTGATTGTTTTTTGCAATCACAATCTAAAAAACAGCATTATCAATTTACTATCTAGCCCAAATAAACACAAAAGGCTGTATTTTTTAATTTGCTTCTAAGCAGATTCTGACAACATTGGCAGGCAAAATAGAATGGAAAGGAGCTTGCCAAATTTAATCAAATCAGTTCAGGCCTTTAAAAGCAATGGTCCTTTAAACTCTGGATTAGAAAAGACTGTAGACGAAAACAGAATAAAACACTCTTATTAAGTGAAGCACTAAGTTAAATGAGATATATCATGCCAAAAAAACCTCTGCTTAATGCAGCAAGCTAAAATCACTAACAGCCAGCCTAGTATAAGAAGAATTGCTAGAGTTTTCCGACCAAAACAAGAAGGACCCTTTGGCCAAAATCCTATTAAAAACAGTCTTGTCCCATCTTGGGACAATATTGAGAATTGAGTGGGCTGGTTTTGTTCACCTGATTATTAAATGGACTCATATTTGGAGACCCAAAATCCAATCACTGAAATTCAATCACTACTTCTTTAGGTTCAACTTCAAACCAAATGCTGGTTGCAGAGCATGATGAAACGTTAGGTAGACAAAAAGGAATGTAAAAAGGTCTCTAATTATCAGTTGCTTCAATAGTGTGCTGAGGTCTGGCAATCACAGCTTCAATGTAATGGAAATTCCCCAGATATCAAATCCCTGCAGGGGATTCTGGGACTATTCTGGATCACATCACATGGCTTGCAGCACAGGATTTTGGGATTGAAGTGATTTTGAAGTAAACAGTTACAGTATTAACATGGAAAGAACAATCAATGCCAGGTATGGCGGAACAGATTAAGAGGGCTGCAGTAACCTGCAGACGAATTCAAGCCATCTGGAGAAGACACTTCCCATTTACTATATTCCTTCGTGTCCAAGGAAAGCATTTTTGTTCATAACTCCATCCAAAAGCAATAGAGCCCCAAGTGGGACCAGAATATTGTGGAGATCTAGATTCAAATGAAGGTCAAAGTGGAATGATTCCATTTCATATCAGATATCCCCAAATTATTCCTCTTTGCCTCTGGTTTCAAGGATTGCTTGGATCTAATGAACCTCTCCAACATCTGAATGTAATTGGAACCAACAGGTTGGATCAATAACCAAAAGGATGGATCCTGCCATGGAACTGGATAAAGGAAAAATTGGCCAGCTGAACTTTAGCTCATTATCTGCTGTATCATTTGATGACTCTGAGGCACTCAACAACTAGCAGTACAAGCCTGTTTAGCAAATGTGTCAAATTATATGGCTTTTATAATCTCTTGATCTATGACAATTCATGAAAACAAAAATAAACCAGCGATGCACTATGTGTGAGTGTTTGTGCATATAGGGGCTGTAACTTTCAGTTCATTCAATAATTTGGGGAAAATTATTTCATGGAAAAATCTTTCCAAGCAAAAAAACTGAGAATTCAATGAAGCTGCATCAGCCAAGTGTTGTGATAAAAACTGTGAGTGTATTTGCTTAACCTTATCTGTTCTGCTTAGGAATGAAACTCCTCTATGAACATGTTGTATAATCCTCATTTTGCAGTATGTTCCAATACATTTCTGATTTATGATTCTACACACCACCATAGATAAACAACATGTAAGCTTTTAAGCAGTTAAGGGCAGCTAATATAAAACTAATTTTAATATGGAATAGCAAAATAATCATACCTCACTATACCAGTTGCAATTATGTATTATTTTTAAAATATAAAAACAAGCAAAAGTTTGTTTAATAAAGTAACATCAAATTAATCAAAATCAAGCCGGAGCCACTTCTACTTTCATTGACCGTGTGCAATGTGGTGTGATTCTTTTAGAAACCATTCATGCATTTCACCATATGTGGAAGAACAGCAGAAGTGCTCTTGGCAACTCCTGGAATTCCCAGGTAGCTTAACTTTCGTTATGTTGTAATCCCAATGCAACTGGGGGGAATCAGATTGAAAAAAGGCTATGCAACCATTCACATCTGAGCCTTTGGCTACAACACATTTGATTAGTAAACAGTGTATTTACTGCCAGCAGTGGAAGACATTCTGATGCTGCCAATACAGGAGAGCAAATTTGGGATTATAGGTAGTTCTCATTTAACAATCCTCATTGGGATCAGGATTTTCATCACTAAGCAATGCAGTCATTAGGCAAAACATCACATGGCCTCATCATTTATTGATAGCAGTTTCAGTAGTCCTGGTTGTGGTAGTTACGTCAGGACGTATCATTGCTAGGTGAGAATGGGACCTCACACTTCTTCTCTGTCATGGTCGCTTCCTCACTTGCCTAACTCTCCTCAACTTTCTCTTTTTTAACATATAAATATAGTGCATCTTTGTTTCCAGAAGTGGTGGACTGCAGAGCAGCCAAAACAGCTGAGATGAGGGGGACTTCTTAAAATTGTAATTGTAAATGCAAGGTGTGCTGCCAAGCACCTGAAGTTTGGTCATGTGATCATGGGGGGGGCACTAAAACAGCCATAAATACCATTAGTTCAAAGTTATAACTTTGATTCGTTGCTAAACAAACAATCATTAAGTGAGGACTAGCTGCATAAAGGATTTAATACTTTATGACAGTGTTTCTCAATCTTGGCCAACTTGAAGTCCACCGGACTTCAAGTTGGCCAAGATTGAGAAACACTGCTTTATGATATACTTCTGAAATGTTTCAGCAGGTGCAGCATGCATCTACCTTTGTTTGGGGCTGGAAATTAAGCAGGGTCAGGGTTAACTATAATTTGGAACTCCCACAAGGGTTTTGCCGAATTAGTAGTTGGGTGGGAAACCCGCAGGAATAGAGATTACAGAGAACATATAAGAAGGCAGTGGCAATGTAAACTACAGGCATTGTGTTCAACAGAAAAACAATAAAGATAAATTATCTGTCTTGAAGAAAGTCAAATCAATTCAACATTAAAAGATCTGCCCAGATTTTGGAATTAAATGTAATTGGTGGCAAAAATCTATCCTAAGATGAAACCATTTATCCAGCTAAATATATTTATATCATGCAGCATCTTCCAGATTAAACACTTGTACGCATGACTGAAAAAGCCTTGTATAATGCAGTCTGGGGAATTGTTAGCCACCAAGTATGAGCGGTGGAGAAACTTACCCTAGAAATGCCAACAATCTGCTCATCTGGAAGTAAACTGATGCGCACAAAACAGGATTCAAAGTTAACATCTTCCTTCTCCATCAGATCTTTTCCCTGCAGCAAGGTGACGTACAAGGTATTCGAATTCACATTGTATTCCATATTAACTTCAATTTGTCCCACTGTGAACTCCTGGCCAAAGTTATTTCCAATGGAGGAGACAGAAGTTAGAGAGTCAGTGGAGATTGATTTTCTCAATGGCCCATAAGGAGTTAGCTCGAGGTCTTTGTTCATTAGCTCCAAGGTGCCCAACTCATTAATATTTTCAAAGGCATCGTCCGTTTTCAAGCTTTGCTTGCAGACAGGAAATATTCTTTCTCCTGCCTTTCGGAGATTGCTTGCTGCCCTCTGCAAATGATAAGAAGAAGAGAACAGAAAACTAGTCAGACACCATAGTTAACCTGAACTCCAGCATGCTAAATGTAGAACATAATAATTTATAAACATAGGCTGGCAGAAAGAAAATGTTCATATCAAAATAGACAAAAATATTTCATATATCATGAAAATAAGTTTCCACATTGTGAAAAACTGACATCCCCATCCAGAAAACGTTTCCTTATTTAAAATGAGATATTATTTCAGTGCAAAGGAACATTGAAGAAAATTACAGCTGAATTAAAAGTTGGGTCTTTCAGATGTTTATTGCATAGCTGTTTGTCACTTCAAGCATTACAACTACTTTTTAGGAAGTGCTACTGGCATTGCAACAGTATCATCACAAATAACAATGGCAAGAGATTAACTACATTATTGGTACTTGGAGTGCTGCCTATTTCATTAATAGTTCTGGTCCTGCGGAAGGATCAAAGGACCGAATGGTGGTTCTCAAGTCTAATTTATTTTTAAAATTGTGTGAACAATGTGGGCTTGTCTTTTTGGGGTAAGCATAAAGGTATGGAAAAGTTAGTTTCCATGGGCCTCTGAATTCAGAAAAGAACAAATACCATGATGGTGTCTTAAATATTGAATATATATTAATGTTTGTCTTTGCAGGCATGACACAGTTGCATTTTCTTCATGGTTGCCTACATTTGTTTTTTCTCTGAATTTTCAGGCCACACACATTTATTTTCTGTTTTCAATTCTGACGCCAGTTTTATTCCTTCCATTTCTTTGTGGTGCACATTACCTTTATGGACTGCATATAATCCTATCAATATTTATGTAGAGATCTATATACTCTTTTGAAAAAAATGATTCTAAATTTAAGTTCTAGAGGAGAAAACAAGTGAGAGTCTTCAGAAAATGTACCTGGAAGAGAAACTCTGTCTATGCAACGTTGTTTAAACTGTGCCTGAAACTGTGCAGTCTATAGATAATGCCTTATTGAGAGTCAGATTGCTGCAAATAGCTCAGTTCTGTCTACATTAAATAGCAGCAGTTTATCAGAGACTATGGTCTTCCCAGATCTATCCTGAGAATGACAGGAACTGAAATGGAAATCCTCCAAATTCATAATTTACTGTTAGACTACAACTCTGTCTAAGTGCTTCTTAATTTAATTCAAAAATCACTGACATCTATTCTCCAGGTAACTTTTACACAATGCAAAATTAAATTTTGACACCAAAATACCTCTCTTCCTTCAGACATCTGCACATACTGTATATAGGCAGGCAATCTTCACTCTGTTACCTAATGTAAAATTAGAATTATGGCTTCACCTTTTTAAACTCTCATCTGTGATGCACTACATTAATTCTGACTGAAGATCAATAATCCTACATACACAACCTCAGGTTTCCCGTTGTTTGCCAATGTTAACAACTCTATCAAAGGCTTCAAAACCGTATCTAATCCCTGCATCCTGCCGTGCCGTGTCTTCCTACCAGTCTTCCCTGCTTGCATATGCTTTGGATATGAAAATAAAAACGTTTGTTATACCCATTCATCAGCCAAACAACTATAGGGGGAGGGGGGAGCCAAAATTGTATTTTGGAAGGAAATGTGTTATCTTACAACATTCCCACAAGCCTATTCCCAGAGGACTGTGTAATCTATTTTATAAATGTATTCCAAAAGAAAATATAGGACAAATTGTTCTCAAGCAAACAGGAATATTTAATATTAACGTTTAGAGAGTCTTTTAGTACTTTGACTGGATTTTACCTTCCCAGAACAACATTCATTTTAAGATGGACTCTGAATTGCTGACTTCTTGGGTGAAATTTGGGACTTCTGGCTTCTCTCTCTCCCCCCCCCCCAATTATTTGCTTTTCTAACATCCTGGAATAAAAATTCCAAAGTTTCTCCAGTAGTTTTAAGACATTTTGGCTCACTCTAGTAAAAACAAAAATATTCAACTATGAATTTTGGGTGAGTGGGGTTGTGGAAAGGGTCCATGGAGTAACATAGCTATACCTATTAGGCATTTATGAGAAAACATCCAACAGAAATCTGACCATGATCATTGGCTTGTTTCACTGAATTCAAGCCTACATTCTGTTTGGGGGCTTTGGGAAGGAGATTGTTGAATGGCCAGAAAAAAACAGTTAGAATTCATCAAACGTCTTGGTCAAATCTCAATTGATCACTGCTAGAGAGACTTGAATTGTTCCCTCCGCTTAAGATCTTACTGAATTACTTTAATTTCTTTTTATTTTTTCTATGTAAAAAACTCAGAGAAGTTCTCTTTTTCTTTTCTTTTTCTTTCTTTTGTGTGTGTTTGTGTATATGTGTGTGTGAATATAGGTACATTACAAAGAGCAGGATCTTTTCTATCATGGGACTTCTACTAGTTAGAAACCAGTTGGGTAAACGTTGAAGGTGTTTTTTTTAAATAGAACTTTATTGAAGTTTTAAAAACAAGAGTAAATATTGATACAAACCAAAATACAGCAACAAGGAAAAAAGGAAGCAATAGAAGGGATAAAGTGGAAAACAAAGCAGAAAAATAGACAAGAAAGAAAAAAAGATATAAAGAGGTGGCTTCTGTTTACAGCAATTATTAAGTACAATTGCAAATTTACTTCTTTCTCTAAAGTTAGATCAATAGTCAAAAGCTCAGATCTTTGGTTCCTTTTTTTTTGTATAAAAAGTCCATAAGATGTTTCCAGTCAGTAAAAAAACATAGATATTAACATTTCTCTAATCAAATAGGTTGATTTGGGAGTCAATGTTGAGTATTCTTTAAGGCTTTCACCAATTTAAAAGTGCATTGTTTTATTCTGCATTAGAATAGCTTTTTGTGTTTTATTGGATTACTCATACTATTGTGTTCCATTTATAACAAGCCTTGCGTTTGCGCTTGACATGAATCTTGCCAAGTTTCAATACATCAGGGGATGGTGAGTGAGATATAAAATATAGCACAAAGCTGACTTGCTCAGGCTTTCTCCTTGAAAAAAATCTCTTTCCTGCCCCCTAATTTTTTCATGATACAATTATTCAGAGGTGAGTTCCTATCGGTTCAGTCGAGTAGGTAGTAACTCAGCCTGCCATGCTCTCAAACAGGTTCTCTCGGTGGCGCCATAGGCGCTGCCATCTTGTTGTTTGCTTCTGCACATGCGCAGAAGCATTTTTTAGTACTGCGCATGGTCACATAGCGTGCATCAAGCGCATGTGCAGTGCATCACTGAGCGAACCAGCAGTAGCAGCAGCTGGAACCCACTACTGCAATTATCCCATCAAAGGCAAATGGTTGGGGGAAGGTGGATTTAAGAAAAGGAAAAAGGAAAAATAAACTTTAACAATCCATCCCACCCATTGTTTCAATACATTTAAATTTCCCTCAGGTGCTATCACCACTACTATTGCAAATTTTACCTCTTTAATTTGGGGGAAGAATGTTTTAACCAATTCAGTATTATCTCCAAATTTTTATTTAAGATAACTAAGCATTTATAAGCAATTAAACAAATCAGCAAATGAAGAGGGCTGTGGCTGAGGAGCTAGAGTCCTTATGAGTCTCTTCTGCCTGTATTAGATAACAGCTGAGTTTTAAAGCCTCTACATTTTCTATTGATTTCTTACATTTATATATTGCCAACCTGGCCAGTGCACATTGCATTTCCCAGGCAAAAACCAAGGATTCAGAATGTAATAGCTACAATATAAAAAAGGAGGGGGGGAGAGAGAAGGGAGAAAAACAAATTAAGTCATAATCACATGAGAGATGAGGAAGAAGAAGGGCCAAATGGCAGATTGCTTCAACCTTTGCCACTAGTGCTAGACTTTGTGCCCTTCCACCACCATAGCTATGGTGGTGCAGTGGTTAGAATGCAGTATTGCAGACTGACTCTGCCCATTGCCAGGAGTTTGATCCTGACCAGCTCAAGGTTGACTCAGACTTCCATCCTTCTCAGGGCAGTAAAATGAGGACCCAGCTTATTGGGAACAATATGCTGATGTTGTAAACTAATCAGAGAGTGCTGTAAAACACTGCAGTATATAAATCTAAGTGCTATGGCTATATTTTCAAGATTCTTTTCTTAAACCTACCCCAGTCGTTTTAGTTTTGTTATCATAATCACCACCTTCTTAACTTGCAATATTCAAGACAAAATTAAGAGTTGGATGTTCATTAAATGATGTTTGATGACATGCAAAGAGGATGGATAGATGTGGCAAAAGGTGGGGTTCTTAACACAATTAATTGCTCCTTACCTTTTGTTTGATTTGAGAATATGTGGACCCATATTTTTGTTCTAGGTATCTGTAGTCATAGTTTGGAAATGGAGAAGGTGCAGGATAGCCACCCGATTTCCATAACTTCCATAAGTTTACTCCAGCTATTCCCAGGAGAGCAAGAGCACCAGTAATATAGACACCTATTTCCCACCCAGATGGATTTCTTATGACTGGAAGAAAACAAAATTCTTATCAGAAGAAAGCAGCCACCAGAGCCTTTCATCTTGCAGAAATATTATGTCAACAGTACAAATATGCCTTTTATGTGATTAATGCTGTTGGAAAAAATAGGAAATTGATATGCCAAAACTGCAAGGAGATTTTTTTTCTTGAAAACTGTTGTAAAGTAGCTGGAATATATGGCAAAGCACAAATATGTTTTTATTTTTAAAACTGAATGACAGCATCATTATGTAGGGCATATACTGTATTCAGCAAAATGTAAATAGCTTAATAATCTCTATTAAGAATCACTGTAACAAATTCTAAAATACACTTGCTGTTTTAATCTTTGCAAACCATTTTTCAGGCTATCAATTTTTAAAATTGACCAATGTCTCCTTAGTTTCTTTTCTACAAGATTTTGAATCTTTTTTTCTGTTCCGTTTCCCTATTTGTCTGGACCTACACATGAACAACATTTTTCTTTTCAGCTTCATGCTTTAGGTTTCATATTGCTTCCCTTAATTATGAAATCTGTGAACAAGTACATTCACAATCAGTGCTATGCCAAAGGCTAATAGCATAACCATAACAACATACAACTTCTCTGCATATCTAAATCGGGGGTGGGCAACTACGGCCCTTTATGACCTGTGGACTTCAACTCCCAGAGTTTCTGAGCCAGCATGTCTGGCTGAGGAATTCTAGAAGTTGAAGAATGCAGGTGGTAAAGGGGCCATAGGTGCCCATCCCTGATCGAAATCTTTGTTTGTTTTGGAATCCCCCCTCCCCAATTCCCAGCAACCTTCCTGAAAATGAGACCTGGAAGTTCTTATGACTGCAACCTAACAATATGCGTGTGGATGATGAAAAGGGGAGGTGAAGTCAAGAAATAAATGTCTAAAAATTATTTCAAAGGTTCTGGAAGAATGACAGGTTTATAATTTCTTTCAAAAATGTGTAATCTAATATGCCCACCTATTCTCCCCACACAGGTAATCCTCACTTAATGACCAGTCATTGACTATTTGAGATTACAATAGCCTCAGAAAGGGTAATTTATGGCCAGTTTGTTAAGAATTCATAATACTCACCCCTGAGATGCTGGTCAACAATGTCACGATCCATGGTGACTACTTCAAATTACACCAGTTACCTGCAAGAACAACAAACAGAAGCCAAGACAAAGAGATTATGGTACTGTCATCATGAAGGATTGTCTGAAAGCACAGAAGGCTTGCCTTATATGTAGGGTCACTTAAGGCACTAATCTTGTTTCTGGTTGGGCCCATACTTCTTCCACAGTTATTAAATGTCATTCCACCACAATTTGTCACACATCTATGTGCAAGCATCCCTTGTGTTAGGTAAGCTCCCCGTTGGGAGAGCGAGTACATTCAGTGAAGCGTTGTGACAGTTGTGTTGGAGAACACACAAACCAGCATACAGAGACACTGCAGTTTAAATAGGCTTTTACTTTCGTGGAAATAGAGGTATCAGCGTCCATCAAACAGTCCAAGTCATAAACAGATAAGTCAGTCAGTCATCAATGTCTTTCAGTTAAGGGATAATCCAAATAACATAGTGCAGTATCATATAATCAGTTCAGTATTCGAAGTTTGCTAACAGTTGCAAAAACTTACAATAGCTCACGGCACTTCCAGATCAGCCCAGCATCCAACAAACAGAGAGCTAACAGTCATTCTGGCTCCCTCTTATGGCCAATTGAGGAAAACAGCAACCAATCACATTTTACAGTATGATTTAAAGAAACAGGTATAGCATTGTTACATGATTTATATATTGCCAATCCAACTGTTAGATTATATTCCTAACACCTTGTAAATTTGAATTCCTTTTTCTTCCTGAGAAACGTAATCCTCTAATGCTACTTTGGGTACAGCAGGGCCAAGAGAGGCCTTTGCTCCTACCTTTGATTTATGCATCATCCCATTAAGGTGATGGGAAGATGTGAACCGTGATATTCATACAGTACTATTTCGTCATCCCGTTATGCTACTAGCACTTATGCTACATAACCCGTTATGTATAGCACTTCTACACAGAAGCTTATCTTCATTACTATAAAGACTCCTTATGTGAAACACTTGGTATGAGGATCATTTCACTTCTATTATCATTACAAGATCTCTATTATTGTTAAGCTACCATAAAGCCAAAAAGCGCCTCACTTCTCCAGTTCTAGAATTCTAAACAAAGCAAAATATTATTAGCTTCCAATCTAGCAGAAATACAGGGGACCTTTATTCAAATAAACATGTATAGCATTGCAGCTTTAGTCAAACCAATCCACTATGTTTATAGAAACCTGAGATAGTCAAAATGGCTGCTAATTTGTTTCTAGACAAGTTACTGACCCTTTAATAGATATACGAGGGTCAACACTTCAAAGATTGCAGCTTTCCCAAACATGAGCTGGAAGAAAATTGATTTTTGTCAACCATGCAGGTATTATAAATCTGTGCCAGAAAAAAAAAAGAAGTGTACAGGGAACCCTACTGGTTAATAGCTAGGTTGATTAATCTGCATCTTGAGAGCATTTTAAAATTCTGCTGTAGACAAGACTATTATGGATCAGTTGCTGCTGAGAATTCAAACTACAGAGATTTCATTTCACACAGTCAGCCTTATGTTAAACACTTCAAGCTGATTGTAATCAAACAGTGAAAGCCATTGGGGAATAAGGAAAGATTCAATGTCATAGTTAAAACCTGTAGGCTGATTCCCTTGGGGAGGGTTCTAGTTTTTTTTTTTTTTTAAACAAGCTTAAAAATAAAGAAAATCTTGGAGGAAGAGTAAAAAAATGTGTGTATTATTTTAAGTTTCTAATTTTTAATGCTCTTCAAAGTTTCTTCCCTTGCACTAATATGGAACATTTTATTCTGGCAACTGTGGCAATCATATTAATTAAATCTTGAAACCTGTATTATAAAGCTTTTTCAAGCAGCAGTAGTGTCTTGAAATGCTGATAGACAAAATACACTTAAAATCTCAATTTCTGTTCTGGGGATTTATGTGTGGTAAGATTCTAAAGTGTCTTTGGTGTCTTTGCATGAGTCATTGGTACATGATGTTTTGTGGCAATATTTCATTAAGATTTGATTTTCAAATAAGGTATTTGGGATTAGAAGTCAAAGACTGCTGAAACTTTGCAAAAGCATTTTAAGCAACCTGCCAATGGGAAAGGTCCATTTTATTTTACATTCCTGAATGTTCACTATTTACTGGTAAGGAATCACTACATTATTCATTTCATGTTCAGCTAATGAACTGTTGGATAAAGATTTGCCTGAAATCATCCTGTTTAGTTGATAATCTTTTGCAGTAGTTTGCAGTGTTTAACACCAATAATTTCCATAAAGATTTTTTTAAATCAAAGTGTTAAATGATCAACTGCCATATCTTGGGAAAAGAGTGTCCAAACATTTCTGATTCTCAATAGGCTGTGATGTTTACATGTACTACTGTATGTCTGTGTATAGTATACATACAGTTTCCCAGGCTGCTTCACATATGCTTATCACGGAACAGCAGAGACTTCATAGCAGTGGCTGAATATCATGATACAATCCTGAATGTGAGACTCCATACATAGGAAATCTCTCATGGAAGACAGTAGGCCAAATATGATCAGCCAATCAGACAAGTATATTTCAGGACCATGGACAGCTCTACATATCAACCTGCTGCGGCAAATCCTGGCATTCAACTGAGCCTCTCTCTTTCTGATGGGAGCCAAGCATAGTCTTTGAGCCTCCCGTCAGTTTGTAGCTGCTTGAAATGTCAACGCTTATTGGCAAGAATACATTCAGATAAATCTTGATTAGGGGCTCAATATGGTTTGTCTCTCTCTCAAGAAGTAGTTTGGTGTTACAATGTTTTGGATCTACTACTTTTATAGTCTGCACTTCTAAGTCACGTCATTTGTCTCGCTCCTCTACTTTGGAATTAAAATTATGGTCACTATTTAAGGTTAGACTCAAGCCATCAATGTGCCCATTCCCTTCTTCCAAAAAGAAAATAACCTTTGAAATTCAAGTATAGGATATTTTAAGTACAAATCTATGTTTCAGTTTATACAACAAAAAAATATCTTTTTACATAACAGTCAATTTTATGTTAACCATAAAGATTACAGTATTAAAAAGTAGTAGGAGACTTAGTGGAAATTCTTCTACAATTTTGGAATTTTTGTAATATATTTACAATTCAAGAAAGTATCTGTCTTTTGAAGTTTTTATAAATTTAGATTATTTCACACACTGAGTTTCCAAATAAAATAGAAATACTGTCCAACCCAGGCATAACACAGTGAAATAATAAACACATACTATTGTTAGATACAAATTTAGCACACCGTCGAGATTTTCCACATAGATACTGCTTGTGTTCATATAGGTTTCCACATATTAATCACTATATATATATTATATAGTCATGTATTGAAATGGTGGTTTATTTAGTTTACTTTACTTTATTGTCATTGCATAAATTTATTCATTTATTAAATGTATAAAGTTGGCTAACTCCATGGCCACTCTGGGAAGTATATAGTATATATACATATAGTATATATACATATACATACATGT
Source organism: Thamnophis sirtalis (assembly GCF_051295495.1). NCBI lineage: Eukaryota > Metazoa > Chordata > Lepidosauria > Squamata > Natricidae > Thamnophis > Thamnophis sirtalis. Next base: position 71,774,123 of record NW_028261381.1, on the reverse strand, counting down.
ATATAATATACATTAAAAAACACAGACAAAAGAACATTGGGCTGGAAGTGGAGTATGGGGGTGGGGGCAGTCTAGGGAAAGGCCTGGCGTTCCCAGGGCTGGAGTTCCCAGGGCTTTTCCTGGGGCCTTGAGACACTCCGGCTCTGCTTAATGACCTGCACATTTCTTTAATGACCATATCAGTGAGAGCAGGGCTGGGGGAGGGTTGTAAGTAAGGCAATCACATGGGTGCTACACTTAATAGCCATCACCACTTCCAACTATAATGGGTTGAAATTGAGGACATGAATTAAGGACTGCCTGTACATAATAGGCCTATACATACTACAGTCCAGAGGCTAGGGAAAGAACTAGATTCTGAAAGCTATTTTTAAGTATGCTACTTAGGCACCATCAGATGACATTATTAAACAGATGGGAACTGGAGCATACCAACTGCCTGATAGGTAGAAATAATGGAAGAAAGATGGTCCTCATATAACTAAGCAATATGTCATGAAGGGCTTTATTTCCAATATCAGGATCTGACTGGTAACTGTTTTAGCCTATGAAGCAGAGGTATTACATCAGCATATCATGGCACCCTATAGCTATCCATGCCACTGCAATGTAGGCCAGCTGCAGCTACCAAGTGGTCTTCAAAGGCGGTCCCATATAGATTTCTCTATTTCAACCCCCACAACATGAATAAAAGTGATAATACCTCCCGCCTACCAGACATCTGAAAACTAGCCCTAGTCAACAAACGAGTCCCAGCCACAAAAACCGACACCAGACCCAGAACTACACAGGACGCCACCACCAATCACCCTTAAATCCAAACCCATTCCATAGACGAAATGCAACCACTATCCAGAAGCCAAACCACAGCGGCATCACCAACTGCTGCGCCCCCCTCCGATCCCCACACAAAGCAAACTGACACACGCCATGAACACATGGCCAGACCGAAAACTTGGAGCCAAACCAAAGCCCGGGATGTTACATTACAGCCATCTGCTCAGGACATTACATCACATAACTCAGGAGGTTACAACGCAAAGGCTCAGGATGTTACAATGGAGCCAACCTCCAAGAATGTTGCAGGACTCAGGATAACACTACACTAGAGCTCAGGATGTCATCACACAGCCCATTACCCAGGTTGTTACAACACAAAAGACTAATGGGCACACAGCTAGTACCTCAGCCACACAGGATGTTACAAAACAACCGACTAATCTGCATACATCAATTCCATCAACTAATCAAGATGTAACAACACAGCCAACCAACCCGCTTACAGCAACAAAGCCAGAACTCCACACACCCTCCCCAATATTTATGGAAAGATGGTAGTTCCGATCACACTTTTCTCGCACAAGTACAAAGCCGAAGCCACCAGCCTGAAGATAGCAAGTGGGACCTCATCGAAACGTTGCCAAGATACTTTCAATCTTATATGGGAAAAGACCAGAATACGGCAAGACCTGCATACCTGTACCCGTGAAAATCTACGAAAACATACACACACACACACACACACACACACACACACACACACATGTTAAATCAGACCAGGAACAATCTTAGGTCTTGGAAGCCTATAGTCAGAATAGCACAAGATGAAAACAACAGAAAAACAGAAATGTTAGGACAAAAGCAAACATCCAGTAAATTTCAATATTTCATTATTTTCTTTCCATTAAACAATTTCCCTTATTTCAAAATGTCCCTTCATAGATATCTTCTTTGATAAAATTTCAAAAGGAGAATGAAATTGCACCTTAAATGTTGCTTCTTTCGTGCTCCAAAGTCTGAAGAAACTGATCTCTAATGGGCGAATGCCAGCAGAATTCTTCTAACTTAAAAAGAACTGCCTTTTATAAACATCAACATTTAATTCATTAAGATTGTTCTATGTAATGATTTTTCAGCTTATTGGCTGAAGTGCTGCTTTGGCATGCAGAAGGCCACCATTTCAATCACTGGTATCTCAAGGCAAAACGATCATTAAGATTTCTTAATGATCATTAAGGGACACCCCCCCCCCCCGCAAAGGTTGCTTCCAACGCTATTACTTTGTGTTCTATGTTCTTTCATTTGTAGCTCTTGGTTTCAGACTCTGGAGAGCTGCCAGTCAGACAAGGCATTCTAGAGCTACATGAAAAAAATGACTGGAACCATTATAAGGTAGTTTCGTATCCTCATGCGACATTTTATTTTCCCTTAAAAAACGTTTCTGTGTTACTTTTCTAGGGCTTCATGTAAATATCCTAGCTGGCTTTCCAACAGAAACTATGGATTGTTGTTGAAGTTCTGTTTTCATATCCTGGAGCAACATTATTTAATAGAGTACTGACAATTTGTCACTAGTAGTTTCGTTAAAGCACGGATGGAGCCAGTGGTGGGTGATGAAAATCTAATGAAGACAAAAGTGATTCTAGACAGATTCTCATTAGTTTCCTTTATGAGCTGCTATAGCCAAGAGAGTGATGACAGGAAGGACTACATGAAGCCGAGGAAAGCACACATCATTTGCTGGAAAGAAATAATAACATTTTGAAATGGGTGACAAGGAAAAAAAATATACATAAAGAACAAAGACTTCCTGAATCAAAGGATCACTTAGTTTATCTCAAAATAGAAAGCACAAGCTTGATTAAAATTAATATCTCCCCTGGATTTGTCTAAATAGCATCAAGCTGAGTGAATCTAAGCAACTGTATACTTCAGATGACTAGAAAGTGCTTCAAAATGGCCCTCAAACAGTCCCCTTGCCTGTCTCTGCCCATTAGAGTTTGCGTCACTTTAAAAAGGGTTGTCAAATTGCACTCTGTGGATTTGTTTGAGTGGGAAAATATTGACATTTCATTAATTTTATTGTCATATAATAAACCTGCATGTAGGCTCTTCCCACACTCAGTCAGACCATAGCAACAATGGTGTTCTTGTGAGGACACCCCATAGGAAATGGGAGAAAATCATATGCAGAAAGGGCATTCATGCATTAAATGCAGTTTCTATTAAGTTCTCTCTGATTTAGCCTTATTCAATCTGATGCCCTCTAGATGTACTGGGACTCTAATTTTGAGAATTCCCAGCTATAGTGCATAATTTATAATATAGCTTACGCTACTACCCTGTTTCCCTGAAAATAAGACCCAACCAGAAAATAACGCCTAGCATGATTTTTCAGGATGGTCATAAGCCCTACCCCCCCAAAATAAGCCCCAATTAAGATCATCAGCCAGACCGACATATTTTAGTACCTTATTTTCCTCAAAATAAGACCTAACTGGAAAATAAGCCCTAATGCACCCTTTGAATCAATATAACATCTGGTCTTATTTTCAAGGAAATACAGTAGAAACTATTATCCTTTCTCATTCCACAAAATCCCTACATATGTTATTATTATTCCCCCTATTTCCCAATTTTATACTTAATGCAACCCTGCCCTGCTCACAAAAGGGATGTAGCAAAATGTACAGGAGACCCAAAGATTTGCAAAGGTATCCACCCACCCAAAAGGAGGAGGAAAAAACCCCAGAAATCAGAACTCCAATTAAAACCGGGAATATATCAAGATTCAATCTAAGTAGAAGGTTCTTCAGTGTTTAAGTAATATTTTAAGAAAACAAGCTGACAAGAAAGTTGACAGGGAGAACAAATGGATATTCGGAAGAGAAACTGAGAGGAAAGGAAGGGGAGAGGCATAGAATGGTGGGGATAGCATAGAATGGGAAATAGAAACGGAATTGAATTGCCAGATGAAGAGAAAAGAGGAGAATAGGGGGCAGAGAGAAAAGATAACTCAGATGATAGATTCAGTATGATGGTGGTAACTGTCACATGTTCATTGGCTCCAGAGAAATGAGCATTTTTGACTGGGTGGGTGGGGAGAACCAGGACAGGGACAATTGCTTCCTTCAAGCAAAAGTGAGAGATTGAAGACTGCATGTAGACACATTTTCCCATTCGTCCCATTTCAATTCTAGCTGTGTGAATGCGGATGAACAATGGGAAAGGTCTTAATAACTGTGGCAGAAAGATCATAAAATGGGGCAAAACTCACTTAACAAGTATTCTGCTTATCAAATTTTGTACTCAGTTGTGATCGTAAGTCAAAGACTACCTGTACCTGCATCCCAGCTTTTCTTGCTTTAGTAAAACAATGAATCTAAAAGGGTACGAATATCATGCATCAGTATGAGAAAATCCAAATTCCAATAGTAACGTTATATCTCACAAACATATATTTCCATGGAAAATGTTACCTTCTATTGGCAGATTTATGAACCCAACATTACAAAATCTTCCCTTAAATTCCCTAGCACTAAAGCTAATGAAAAAGCTTAGATGGAATATTCTTGAAAGAGCCTAAAGTCAAATGAAATGTTCTCAATTAATGTCCCAGAACAGTGAGGTCCTACAAACATATGTACATAAATAACCACCATATCATTCCCTTTGGTTTAAGCAACCATGCAAAGCACAGAAAAGAAGTAAGAATCGGTAAGTAGAAGAAATAAAAGGCATAATATAATAGCTCACTTTACTTCTCTATTTTTTTTATCACAACCACAACCACAATCACTGCCTTTTATTCTTTAAAATCCTTGTCTTTTTCTTTTTAAGGATCTCTTGAATGATATCCAACAAGGACTTTCTTTGTCTTCCCTTCCTCTTAACCAGTTCATTTTTCTTTAAAGTATTTGTTTTGCCATGTGACTCTCATTCATTTTCTCTATGTGACTAAAACTATCTTAATGTTCAATTTTCTTTTGTCCTGGTCACACATTCTTGTGTTCAGTCTACATTCTTTCAGCACCCCTTAAAATTAGATTTTATTGTATCTTGTTTTGCCACAGATGCTTCTTACAGAACTCATCCCCATTGTGTTTTTCCTGACATGCCAAACTTTAATTCTCATTATCAAAGAACACTCTTCAACATTTTCCTCACCTCAGCTTTATCCCAAATAATTTTTATTTTTTTAATTCTACTCACTCTTCTAGAAACTCCTTGTTTAGTTCTCTTTGCCCACTTCTGAAATATTTTTAAAATTTATATAAAAATTGTTCTGTATTCTGTTTGACTCTTTTAATCTAACATGCTCCTTGGTCTTTCTGTCTACATTCTCAGTAACTATATTTCTTTTTCTATGCACCATGGGCAATGTTAGTGTCTTTATTTTTTGTTCCAATAATGTTCATATGTGCACTTTTCCTTATCCCAGTTCTTCTTCCATTTCATTACCCCACTAATATAGATCCACTTTTGTGACAATCAATAACAATTATTTTTACTTTATTCACTTCTACTTCCTCTTTCCTTACATTCACTTTCCATTTTATTGGGAGATAAATTATCTTCTAATATTTTTTTCAAAGAGTCTTGTGCTTTTATTTTCTTCCTGCAGTCAGTCTTCTTTCACTTCTTTCCTCTTCATTTTTTCCAGGAACTAGTCTTGACATTTGCAAATAAAGGCCTCTCACCATTTTTGTATCCTTCCATTAATTCTCTTAATCATTCATCATAAAGAATCAATTCTTAAAATTCATTGTTTTTCTGTGTGCATAGATTAACAAACCTATGCTTAAATTATGCCTTCAACAGATTTTTTCCCTAAGAGTTGCTTACCAAATTCTCATTAATCCAAGTAACTCAATAACTGTTACAGTGCTCTCTCATTTTATTCCCACCATTCCCTTCCTGCTATCTAATTTTTTTCCTGTATATATTCATTCAGAATACTGCACATTTTTTCCAAATTCTCATCCTTAGTTTTTAATTATCATCATTCACTGGAGCATAACATGCAACTATTACGAATCTCCTATTTTTGTATGCTTATATAATATTCTAGGTGACATCAATTCATATGTTCTGACATGTATATTGACCCTTTTATTCCTAATTCAACCTACAGCTTCGCTTCCCCATATATACTCCTCGATTCTACTGCAGATCAAAACTCTTCATTAAGATCTATCACATCTTTTTTCTTCCCAACTATTGGTATTTGTTTCTTTTCATTTGTTAATTTATGTTCTTTACCATTTATCTTCTTAAATTTCAAGTCACAATCTCCCATAGACCATGGCCATCAGATAGGATAATATATTCTAATCTCAGCCACTCATTGTGGAGGTTTTCATGGAATGCTTTTTAGTAAAAAGAAAAGGAATCAACAAAGTTATCAGCTTTTGTTATATACTGAGACTACATGCAGCATCACTTGTTAATGGCCACAAGGACAACTAGGACCTGGCTAGGTGGCTCAGTGGCGAAGATGCTGAGCTTGTCAATCAGAAAGATTGGCAATTCAGCAATTTGAATCCCTAGTATAGGTCGCCTGCGTGAGCAAGGGTTTAGACTAGATGACCTCCAAGGTCCCTTCCAACTCTGTTACAGTTAATTCTGATGTCTAGAGACTATCTTGAAAGATACCATACTATTGCCCATTTCATGGCAATTAAGAATTAAGCATGGTATACTAAAATCAACTCAGCTGAAAGGAGATAACCTGACACAATCATGGCATTTTTGCTATAACATAAGAAGAAATTCATCTTGATTAAACATCGTATTGCATAATATATAGCCTGTCTTGCATATTCCTTTCAATCAAAATGATCTACAGAATTTTTAAATCTCTGTTAAAATACACAGCCACCTTTTTCAAATGTAACTACTCTATTTGCAGCAGTTTGTTGTTCACATAGTATTAAAACAATTCTGAAATAAGGCATGTGTAAGATAAATCTCGCTTTAGCCTATACTTTGGACTCTGATACCATAAGAGTTGATATAATGTTGATCAAAACAATCACTATGCAATGGAAGTAAAGAATACAGCTATAGAAAATGGTACTTTCCGGCCATTTATGACAAGTGACATGAATTTCTCATCAAACTTTGTAGGCAGGAGAAATAAATTATATTTATCTCCAAGGCCACAATTTCCAAAGTTGGGTTGCTTAGAGAAATGCAGAAAGGTACTTTGAGATGTGTCTACTCTTTCTTTGCTTGGGACCATTATAGTATGGAAATTGTAGATATAGAAATGGTCCCATCTGAAGAAGATTGGTAGTCAAGATGAATGAAATATACATGCATACATTGCACTTATAAATAATCACTTCCTGCTTGTTGCAGATACAGTTCTTCAGTCTGTTATTTTGGCAAAAAACAAAACAAAACCCACCCTTATATGAATGTATCCAAGTAGGCTAGCTTAATAAAAGGATGTACAATAGAAATTTCAATGGAGTATTTTTAAGGATGTTGTCAGTAGGATGGCAGATAATACATTATTTTGCTTTGGAAGAAAGAGCTAATTAACTTTGATGAACATATTCCTTAAAGTTGGATTCTACTGTCTTCAAAATAGCAGCAGATAATCTAGTTCAGAAGCTAAGTAGGACTGTCCTGGTTAACATCTGGGGACTGTAAGGGCATTCCAAGGCCTTAGATTAAGAGGGGAAATTGGAAAAAAAAAACCAGCTTAGAAGAAAGCAATAGCAAACATTTCTATGCAGCTTCCAAGAAAGGTACATGGATCTAACTACAAAGTCAACCGAAAATGAGCTCCACTTGTGGATGTTTTACCTTAAATCTTGCTATATTGTCTTTCTCCCAGACAATTGAGCCTAAAAGCATATACCCTTAAAGAGATTGTTTCACTATGGGATGGTTGAAACCATCATTATTATCATTATTATTAATTTTATGTTGCTTTGGCAGAATTTCTGAAGATTTAACACAAAGCTATTTCACTGATACTGTTTCTGAATATCATATGTTATATATTACTGAATATTAATGCACTTGTTGTAAAATTGATCTGGGACAGGGAATAGAGTTTGGAATATGGCTAGAAGAAATGTTTCAAAACCTATATTCAGCCAGTTTTAGTCTCTGGCCTCAAAGAGCTACATGGGGGGGGGGGGGAGAAAATGGGTAAAATATAGCCTTTCCTGCTGGGATTCCCTAACAGAAAGGCTATGTGCTAAAAAGGAAAAATAAGTATTGCTAATGAAGGCACCTTCAGAGGGAGTACCGCAAGCAAATTAGTAAAATAAATCCTGTTCCACTTTTGAGAATTCCAAATGGATTTTGCATTTCTCCCTGCACATTGTTAGTCTACCTCACATTCTGCCTAATAGCTCTCTTGAAGCTTTTGCCAATCAATGGCAGGACTTGTAAGTGCAAAATATATTCCTTCATTATTCGCATGTATTACAATCCTGTTTTCTAAAAAGCCACGGAAGGAAGGAAGGAAATATAATACCTTTAGGGAAAAATAAACCCAAGGGTCTTTATCTGAGCCTGCTGAGTCCTCACTCCAACATTATCCGGCTCAGCAAAGGTACTGGTACTTTATCTGTACCCAGAACCTCGAAGGGGAAACATTCCCAAGGCAGCTCTGAAGCGAAGCTGCTGCAAAAGCCAAGTGACAGGAGCAGCCATCACTTCTGTCCTTCATCCTTTTTTAGCGTCGATCCACAGCACCCCCACTCCCGCCGTTTCCCCCTAGCTCGGGCTCACAGAGACCTCACAACGGCTGGGAGAGAGCCACTGCTACGAACCGACTACACTATCACCAAATGCCCCAGTGTTGTTACCCGGTGGGGAAGCAGTTCCACTTTAATCCCCAGCAAGCCTCCCTCCCTGACCCAGATACGAGAGCTTGCGAGGTTTCCCTCTGGCCGTCCTTCTGGATAGAAGAAGAGAACTTCTAGGAAGGATCTGCTTTGCCACCGTTCCTGTGCACGAAGCGGGTGTAAAAAGAAAAAAGCACCTCCGGGCTTCTGAGTGCACGGATAGCCTAAAAAGCACCCTGCGGGGCAAACTAAGCTGCTGGCCCGTCCGACTCCATTCGCTCAAAGGAGATTCGCTGAAAAATTCACTGGGGAATGATGGAGGGGGGAGAGAAGCTTCTGCCGACTTGGGAGCTTGCAACAAAATATATATTGGGAGATCTTTGCATTGCAAAAAACCCAGAACTTTTTAAAGGGTAGGTCTTATATCCCTCTGAGGCATGAATGGCCCTTTCCTCGGGAATTGCAAAGGTCACTTCTCCGAGTCTTCGTCCTTGGCTGCTTATAGCGGCTAACCTTGCACGGGTCCGATTTTCTCCCACCCCGAATCCTCTCCTAGCTTTCTTACTTACTCACGTTCAACGACCATCTACTGGGGAACTGATAGGCCAACTGGACATCTCCGGACGCTTCCCGCCTCTCGAGGAGGTCAGCTCGATCCGGCAATCAGGCATCCTCGGCAAACCCCTTGCAAAGGTACGCGGAACCGAGGCGTGCATTTTGCAGCCCGAAGCACAGCGGCGCTGATCGCAACCGAGCGGGAAAACCTTCCCGGGCAGCGAAACTAAAGCGCCGCTTTAAAGCGCACCGGAGCGGCGAGCGCGCTGAGCGGATCGCATTGCATAGCAGCCGCTCTTTCCAGAGAAACGGCTCCGTCGGTGGGGTTTGGCTATTCCAGCCCGACCGCCGAGCGTAGTTCCAAGAACGCCTTTGATAAGCAAAGGGAGCAACCGCCGCGCCACTTACCTTGCCCGGAGTTTGGCGCAGGATTGACGATCCGCAAACTCTGCTGCAGCTCGGACTCTCAGCGGTCCCTCGTCGGCACGCCGCCTTTGCTCCGGCAACGGCCCGAGAAGAGGCAGAGGCACAAGTCTTCTGACGGGGCTCCTCCCATGGAGGATAAGCGGCGGCGGCGGCACCTTGAATTACCCCGCCTCCCTCGTCTTCTCCAGCTGGGAAGGAAGCCGTAAGGCTCCCTTCCAAGAGAGCGAGTCTAAGGCTGGCGGTTATCGGGGAGAACGCGAATTGGCGCCTTTCTTGCCGCCCCGAGGGTTTAGGTAACCTCGCGCTGGCCGGCGGCTTCGGGGAATGAATGGAAGCCCGTCCCCTGCCTAACTGCGGGAGCGCCACCGCGTCCCCCCTGCAATGACTGGAGAGGCCGCTCAGCGCGCCAGCGGAACATCCCTGTTCAGCTCGGTGGAGGAGATTCCCCGAGGAGACCAGAAGCACGAGGTCAAAAAGGAGGAAGGGGGGGGGGGGAGTTCTGCGAAACACAGGCGCTGTGCTCTGTCCCTGCACCAAAAATGCCCTTGGGGAAACTACTCGCAACCGGCTAATAAGTGGGGGGAGGAAGCGCCCTGCGCGCCCTTAGGCCCTCGCGATCTGCCTCCTGACCTCGTTGCGGAGGCTGCCAAGCCGAGGAGTGAGGGGAGGGCGAGCGGCGAGGTTTCTCTGCCTCTCTCTCTCCTGGCGAGTCAGTTCCCAATTGGAAAAAAAAACTCGCCTGCAAGGTCATTTCTGACAGCCAGCTTAGGCCGAGTACAAGAAAGAAGGGAGTATCTCACGGTGGGGAAAAATGTGGAAGTGGCTTAAATGTAAAGGTTCCCCTCGCACATATGTGCTAGTCACTCCGACTATAGGGGTCGGTGCTCATCTCGGTTCAAAGCCAAAGAGCCAGCGGTGTCCAAAGATGTCTCTGTGGTCATGTTCCACCAAAGCTGGTTCCTATTTTTCCACTTGCATTTTTACATGCTTCCGAACTGCTAGGTTGGCAGAAGCTGGGACAAGTAACCCTTACATGGCACTAGGGATTCGAACCTCCGACCTTTCTGATTGACAAGCTCAGCTTCTTAGCCACTGAGCCACCATGTCCTTTGGAAGTGGCTTGGGACCAGGTTATTTGAAGACTATCTCTTGTCATATTTACCTGACCCACTATAAAGAGGAGCCAAGGAATGTTGCAGGTCCTGTTCCCTGAAGAGATACATCTGGTTGGACCCAGAAGAAGGGCCTTCTCTGTGGTGGCTCCCTTTCTCTGAAACATCATCTCCCTTCCCCAGAGATTAGACTGGCCCCCACTCTGATACTCTTCTGGAAGGCCCTGAAGACGTGGTCCTGTCAGTGGGCCTGGGGAATCCAGACCAGGATGGAGCCCATTAAATGGTTAGTATGAATTGTGTTGTCACCAGGGGTGGGTGGAAGGTTATTATTTTATTATTTTTCTTTTTATTTTATTTTTTTGTTTCTTTTATGTGGTATTTTTATATCTTTGTAAGTCGCCTTGAGTCGCCATGTGCGAGGAGGCGGCAATATAAATTTAATAAATAAATAAAAAATAAATAAGGGGCTGGGGGCGCAGCAGGTGAGAAGGCGCACTTAACCAGGGTTCACTCTTCACCAGTCCCCTTAAATCATGGGTGTCCAAACTTGGGAACTTTAAGACTTGTCCGCAAGTCTTAAAAGTTCCCAAGATTGGACACCCCTGCCTTAAACGGACAGGAGCCCTTCGGTTGGATATTTCTCTCACTTTGCTGGCTGAAGTTATTGCAAAAAATATAGCTGGAAGCAATGGAGTTAAAATGACTTAGCCTTCTTTGGCTCACTGGTACAGATTGTGAATGGTCAGCCATTTCCAGCCTCATGGTAGGCAAAGGCTGGGGTTGCAAATTGCATGCGAGAAAGGGGGTGGAGGGGACCAGAAGAGAAGAGGCCCAACTCTTGCTGTTTTTTTCCTTACTGTGTTTCCGAAAAGATTTCAAGATCAGTTGTTCTGTTGTCCCAGCAGCCTTCCCCGAAGAGCATCACTATGTTTTTCCTGCTCAAATTAAACTTGGTTTCCCCCCCCCCCACATCAGATCTGCTGTTGTGAACCTGGGATATTTCCAGATCAAATCTTAATTGAACCCTGGATTCTTTAAGCATTTTCTCAGCTCTTGCAGACTTTGTGGTGTGGCATATTATGCAGCTTTCTTAAGCAGAGGAGGAGTTCTGATTGTGGACATTGTGATTCATACAATATGGCTGAACCTAATCCAGATGCAATTTCTCTTTGGACTGAAAGACTCAAAAAAACAACAACAAACCCTAATAAATGGCTTGTTTCCAGCAGTTTAGTATTATTCTCTTGCTGTTAGGTGCCACATTCTGTCTTGGATGGATGATTGTTAGCAAACTGTAGGGGGAAAAATTGCTGGCACCTTTCTCCTGTAAGAGGATAAAAACGTTAGCTAATGATGGTTGGCAAAAGAGGGAAAGAGGAACCAGGAGTCAGGCCAGACTTGCCACAATTATTTCAATTTGGTTTTGTATTAGCGTAAATATTATAGCAAATATTATGTCTGGCATAAATATAAATAAATATAAACACTCTAAAATTAATGTCTGCTACAGTCTTTTAAGAAAGCAAGGTCCTTTTTAAAGAAACCTACATTGACAACAAGCCCTGCACCAGAGGGAAACACAGTATTTCCCAAATTATGGGTGAAGCAATGGTGCCCCCTGTGAAAAGGGAGACTGTGAGTGACGCCTGCTGGTGCATTAGGGAAATGCAGGCATCTGCTAGCCAGGATTCCTCAGTGGACATCTGCATTTGAAACTCATCTTTAGAGAAAAAATAAAAAAAATTGATCCCCTTTTGTAAAATTTCTCCTTGTTATACTTAAGGTCTTGCAGACCTTTCTGCTTTTTCCTCAGGCAATCTCATTATTTCACCTGGAAGAGTCTTGCTACAATATGAAACCTGCAGCTGCTTTGGGATGGGGGCGGGGGGGGGGTTGCCACGAACCCACAACTTAATTAACAATTTCTGTGCTAAGAGTATTTGAATGTAGCATCTTTCCTCAGCTTTCTGCCTTCCTCTCACCCCACCCCCACCCCGCACTTGCAGGCTACTTCTTCCATAATATTCATCTACTCTTAGAAATACAAACTGTAGTCCAGCATAGTAGTAAAATACACCAGGCTGCAGAGGACTGTTATATAGTAATACGTGTATTGTTTCTAAGTAGAGCATTCGGATATCATAGGAAAATGTATCATTAGGAGAAAATTACTTTCGTAAAAAGGGCCACGACTGGGTTAAATGTAGGCCTGGTTTCCATGGAAACATAGCTGCTGTCCCCAATAAGGATGGCTCCATTGCTAATTTAATTTAAATGTGGACCTCAAAGTGAGTTCATATTTTTTTAAAATACATTGTCAGTGAGTCTATAGGATGTTTATGTAACTCAATATTTATTGTACTTTACAATAACTCCCTGTTCAGAAATATTCGCCTCTCATCTCAATTTAACAAAGAGGAAAGAGTCAAGTCAGTATGTAACTATTTCAAGTAAACATGCTTAGATGGTTAGAGGAAGGAATGGAATTAAATAGCTATTATAAATTTTCCATTGAAAGTTTTGAGGATCGACGGAAGGACGAGACTGGAGCCAGGACTGTCAGAACAAGCGGTTTATTCAAGGTACACCTTTGAAAGTGTAGGGTGGATCCCTTGGGTGTCAATCATGAAGCCCAAGAACTCTACCCTTGGCACAGCAAAAGAACATTTGCTTGCTTCAATTTCAAGCCCGCACCCCTAAAACAGAGGAGGACCTTCCTGAGCATTTTGATGAGTTCTGAGCGGCTGGAAGCAGCGATCAGAACATCATCAGAATACGGAACCACACCAGGGAGCCCATGGAACAAGCGCTCCATGAGGCTCTGGAAGATCCCCGGGGCCATGGAAATGCCAAATTGGAAGCGGCGACAACGGAAAGCCCCACGATGGGTGATGATGGTTTGGGCTGCCGCCGCATCGTCATCCACCGGGAGCTGTTGGTAGGCCTGCACCATATTCAGTTTCGCAAAGGTGCAGCCCCGCCCCAAGGAATGGAGCAAGTGCTGCACAACAGGGACTGGATAGGGGTTTGCCTGGAGGCCAAGGTTGATTGTCGACTTGTAGTCGGCGCAGATCCTGACCAACCCGTCGGGCTTGACAGGGACCACAATTGGGGTCTCCCATCATGAATGGTCGACGGGTTCCAGGACACCCTGCGCCAGCAGCTTATCAAGTTCAGCATCAACCAGGGGCCCGCAAGGCAAAAGGCACCGTGCGAGCCTTCAGCCGAATAGGTGCAACCTGAGGATCGAGGTTGAGGGAGATGGGGGTACCCTTGTAAGAGCCCAGCTGTCCATCGAAGACATCCACGAATTCCACGAGGACGTCATCCAGGGAGGGGGCGGAGGCACCCACCCGATGGATTCCCCCAATTGACAAGCCCAGGGGAGGGAACCAATCTAACCCTAACAGGGCCGGCAGGGACTTTTGCACTATCAAGACAGGGAGGCGACCGTGAAAGTCCCCATAGTCAACCCAGATGGGGAAACAACCCAGGTTGGGAATAAGAGTTCCCTGGTAGTCTCTGAGGGACGTGTCCACCGGCTGCAGCTGGTCACGGCTGGTGCGGGGACACAGACGGGAGAAGGTGGACCAGGAAAGCAGGGAGCAGGAGGAGCCAGAGTCCACTTCCATGCTGCAGGGCTGACCTTCCTCGCCCCGCGGATGTCTGGCTGACGGTCTCCCCGACAAAGTCAGGCTTGGTCACCGTGTAGCAATCTTCAGCCCACCGCGGAGGCCACGGAGGCTGGCGGCGCAGTTGTGGCTGGGAAACGGCAGGCTGCTGAAGGAAAGAAGGGGCAGGCAGCAAGGCACGGCAGACCTGTGCAATATGGCCTTTCTTGCTGCAACGATGGCAGACGGTGCCCTTGAAGGGGCATGCAGAGTGGGTGTGTCTGCCGCCACACAAGCAGACGAGGCTGGAACGGCTGGCGGGGGGGAGGCTGCCTAGGTTGAGCACGGAGCTGAGCCACTTGCTCGTAGTCGGGCTCCACTAGCAGCACTAGCTCATCAACGAGGCAGGCATGAGCAGCCGGAGGAGGGAGAGGAGGAGGGAGAGGCTGTAGTGCTGCATGTTGGCCGTGGACTGTTCCAAGAGCTCGGCGGCTCTGGCTTCGTCCATGGCCTGCTGCAAGGTGATCTCCGGATGTGCCAGGAGACGACGTCTGAGGCAAATGTCTTTGATGCCACAGACAAACTGTTCCACAAGGTTGTCTTCCAAGTCCCCAAAGTCACATTAAATCGCTGCTACGCGTAAGGATTGCAGAAATTGGCTGATCGATTCCGCCGGTTTCTGTATGCATTGGCGAAAAGCATAGCGGCGAGCGATTCACGATGGGGTGGAAGCATAATGATTCTTCAGTTTGGCCATCAGCGTCTCCCAGCTGAGTTGGTAAACCGGCCGAGGAGAAGCCAGGGCCCTCACTGAGGCGAACATGGCCGGTCCACAGCAGCTGAGGAAGAAACTGCACTTCTCCTCCGGTGGCAGGTTATGATTCTTTGAGACTATGAGGTAGCACTCAAAGCGCTCGAGGAACCCGGCCCACGACTCGCCGGAGGTTCCAAATGGGGCGAATGGTGGCAGAGCTGCCATCTCTAGGTCACGACGTGCGGTGAAGAAAAAAAATGTTCGGATTGAAGAGTCGGTGGATGTTCCGTGGTTTGAGCGGCTTCGCGGCTTATTGCCCTCTCGTTCGTGCTAGGCACCGATTACTGGAATCGCCACAATCCCATCCTTGTCACCAGTTTTGAGGATCGACGGAAGGACGAGACTGGAGCCAGGACTGTCAGAACAAGCGGTTTATTCAAGGTAACTATTTACAGGCGATTCAGCGATTCCCTGCTTGACAGCTATTTAAACGGAGCTGCCAAGCAGGGATAACCAATGAGCGTGCCCCTAGCGGCTAGCAACAAGCACAGCCGCGCCCTAGCCAATCAGGGTGCCGCCTGGTTTGTTGCTAGCCGCCAGGTCGTAAGTCGAGGACTTTCCGAGTCCTCAACAGAAAGGGGAGGTATTGAAGAGGGAGCTGAGAAACTCCAGTTACACAGATATCCTTCTTTTCCCAGTTACAAGGAAAGACCATACCAGCATCTTCCAACATGAGGTTTCTGCTGAGCAGACCACAAACATTTAACTTTCTATCTAGTCAATTTCAAGACCACCAGCTTCTACAGAGCACTTTCTCCCCTCTTGCCTTTTCCATAATATAAAGGTGGTTGCTGTGATTCTCAATTGTCACTTTCTATTATTTCTAAATAAGGTAAAATGAGAACATCTGCAAGTTGAAAAGAGAGATCTTCTGAATACTTAAGAGGTGATTCCTCTGAATAAACTCCACAATTCACACTTTATAGCCTAGTTCTGTTTCTATAACAACTCAATTACTTATCCCACTTTATCTGAATGTTGTCAATGCCTGGCTTAAATTGTAACTGAATCACAGTAAAATCAATAAACTGCACATAAACAAGAAAGGCGGATTTTTTTCTCATAAAACAACACATTTTGTGCATACCAGTGGATCTTTCATAACTCATTAAAGTGCCTGTCTGGGATTATTTATTTATATGCTACCTTTATCTCTCACTGCAATCCAATTAAGATTTCTGGGCCATTTATCATTGTTTATTACAGTTCTTGTTAGGCTGCCCAAATTATGAGACTAGGCCAGTGATGGCTAATCTTTTTCTAAAGGTTTGCCAAAATTGTGTATGCATGCACAATTGTGCATTTGTGCCCCACCACCTGCACATGCACGCACAACCCCCCGCCCTCCATTTTCACCCTCCCCAGGCTTCAGGAAAGCCTCTGGAGCCTCGGGAGGGTGAAAAACATGCCCAACGGGTCAACCAGAAGTGCACTTCTGGTTGGCCTGTTGGGCCTCTTTTTCACCCTCCCCACCTCTGGAGGTTTTGCTGAAGCCTGGACAGGGCAGAAATTGCCTCCCCCGTCCCTCTGGAAGGCTGAAAATAAGCTGCCCGGCACATGCATGTGCGCCAGAGCTGAGGGCTGCTGTGCCGGCAAATATGGCTCTGTGTGCCACCTGTGGCACGCGTGCCATAGCTTTGCCATCACGGGATAAGACAATATACAGTAAAGCAGAAAAAACAAAAACAGATTTAACAAAACAAGATAGACACTAAGATGGAATGCCTACAATTAATCTATTGGGACCAAAGGTGCAACAGAATGGGACTTTTATCCATTTTGTAATTGTGAAGAGAAAATTGCTATATTTCTAAAGCATGGGGGCCGCTATTGAGAAAGCCTTGAACCAAAACATACAATTAGTTGGGGATCTTTCTCTTTTGTTGACTTACACAGGAGAACTGGCAAACGAGCAAGGACTTCATATGTCTGTGACTTTCAACATCTTGTCAGCTTCCCGCAAACAAAGTCAACAGGGAAGTCAGTTAGAAAGTCAAAGTCCCAGGCAACTTGCAAGCAGGCCAGAGGGTGGAAGAGTATCATGGCCTGAGGTGAGTGGGTGTTCTTCTTCTCATAATGGGAACAATTTGCAGTACTAGAATTAGCAGTATTTTTATGATACTGAACTGAACACGTTCACTTATAAATTGCTACAGATCAGAATATTTCATTTAACTGTTAGTTCAAACGTTCTGTGGGAAGTTATCATCCAGCCCTCTCCCAGAAAAATGAATTATCCTAGGAAATATTGAAAACGCAGAATATTTCTCTGGATATGAAAAGAAAGAAACATGTTTTAAAAGAAAGAATAGTCGCCTGTAGTTTCCTGCCATCACCACTGCTAATGGGCCATTAAGAAGGCCAAGCTAGTCCCTTTTACATAGTAAAGACTTCTCCACTGCATCCCCAGGGGGGATGGGAGTAAAGCATGATAATTTTGGCCCTTTACTCAACTGACCACACGGCATCTGAGAACTCAACTAAACCTGGATTCAAAACACAGCCCAGAGAGTTTCCCCTGCATGGCCCTATGGGAGTCTGACAACCAATCAGAATACATTTCTTACACGGGAACAGGAAACAGAGAGGTGGGACTGAACAGGTTATAAAAAGCCTAGCAAGCCCCTCCCTCGGCCCTTCTCTTCTCCACCAACATTGAAGCATGTGATCACCTTTTCTGCGAGACCGCCTACTGCCATACACCTCCCAATGGCCGATAAGATCCCACAGGGTGGGCCTCCTTCGGATACCATAGAGAAGGCTCTCCTCTGGGGGCACGCTCGCCAGAGGAGAGCCTTCTCTATGGCTGCTCCGACCCTGTGGAATCAGCTACCCCCAGAGGTCTGGACCTTACCCACTCTCATGGCCTTCAGGAAAGCCGTTAAAACCTGGCTGTTCCGGCAGGCCTGGGGCTGTTGACCTTAGTGTTAAGGTCCAGCCCCGATTAGAAGGTATGTGTGTTGTGAATTTTAAACTATTTTTTTTTACTTATTTTGCCTTTCTTTTTTCTTCTTTCGTTGTAAGCCGCTCGGAGTCCTCCGGGATTGGGCGGCCTATAAATTTAATAAATGAAATGAAATGAAATGAAATGTTCAGGGCTCAAGCCATGTGGCCCTGTCCAACAATAAACCATCTTTCCAAGCAGCCTCCTTGTCTCCAGTGTCTTTTTCCCCACTTGGAGCCGAACCCAGAAGGACATTTCTTTCATCAGTTCTTATCCTTAAGAACATGTGTGCATTGGAGACAGCTAGCACAACAACTATTTCTTCATCTAATATGTCTTCTTATAATGGGGTGGTGGTATTGCTTATTCCCTTTACGCTGCTACCATGTGACAACCCTTCCCCTGAACCTAATTCACTAACTCACCAATCAGGAATTAAGCTGCCCTAAGAACTCTCCAACTAGGACCCATCATCCCTAGCCATTATAGCTACTATGAACTACTTTGATAATCTGCTAGGCTAATATTCAGATTGGAGTACTGCTCGGTGTCTGAACAACTGACATTAATACATAGAAGTCAAAGGGCTACCTTTAAGGGAACATTTTTGGTAGATAGTAACTCCCAAAACTTAAATCTGCTCTGCACCTGCCAATTATGCTTTTAAGAATGGGCCATAAATGCTGCAAAGAATGATGGAATGTCATAAGGTACTCCCAGGGACAGTGTATATGGGGAAAATGAAAGTGAGCTTTCAAAGGAAGCTTCAATGAGGAAATTTTGCCCCTTAAAAGTTTCTCCAAACAGGACATTCATTTTTGTGTGTGTGTCAGTGGTGGGATATGACCGGTACACCCCCCCCCCCCGTATGGGCGTACCGGTGCCTGTTGGGAGCACCAGGTACCGTTCCGGTACAATGCTCTGGAGGGCCCACCCACGTGCCCGCACACCTTACCTGTATTTGAGCTGTTCGGGGCTTCCATGAACGTGCATGGAGAGTATGGCGCTTGCGCGACATTCTGCCGAACAGCTGGAGCATCACAGAGGCGTTGCAAGTGGTAAGTACACATGCACGTGCTGTGCGCATGTGCTGCAGGCGTTCATGTGGTGGATGCTCAGCCCCGTTGCACTGTACTGGTTGCACCGAGATCCGGAACGCACCACTGGACAACTGCATATGCATGCATGAACACAGAGCTGTTGGCAACTAGAGTTGACAATTTAGCATAAAGGAAGAAAAGATACAAGGAAGGTATTAGGGAAAGTTAGGGAAGCCTTATGGGTAGCTAAAAAGCTGCCAGGAGTCTTGCTATAAACATTTTGTAAGCAAAATCTTTAGATAAACAAAACGAGAACATTTTTGATAGGATTTGCATGGATAAGCATGAGCTTTCCTAAGCAACATTTTGCCAAATTAGTTGGAAGTTGTAAACTTAGAAGGTACTAGATTAGGCAGGACTGAATATAAATTATGTAGCAATAATATCTAATATGCATAATAAAGTATAATTCAAGTATTAAATAAAACTGCTTCATATACAATATTTTAATCATCTTTTAAACAGCACTGCATAGAAGACTTGGGCCCAATTCATATCCTATTACTGATGAAATTCAGAATTCATTTTTGTTAAAATTAATGTAGGTTTGCATTTAAATATGAGTATTGAAATGTTTATACAGAATTATGTCTTGTGAGCTTGGCACCCAGTCTTTTTATTCACTCTTGGAATTATCCAACCGTGGTAGAGAGATTTCAGAAACACATTAAAAGAGGCTTGGAAAAGTGGGAGGAAACCAATCCAGCCCAAAACATTTTAATGAATAATACGACTAATGGAAATTTTAGTGCAAATGGAAAGTCATTTAACAGAGGTATGTGTTTATTTTTCCCAATGTAAACATTAATGAGGTGGTTGGAGGAAAGGATATTTTTTGTCTGCTTCAAGCAGGAGCGCTACTTGGTTATTATCACTCCAATTGCATTTTTCATTCTCTTGATTTTAAGATGCTCATAAGGACATGCAAGCTATAAGCCACATAAAGGACTAAAATCTCTACTAAGAAATGAATTGAGCCAATCTACAGAATTCTGGTTTGGGGGCAAAAAAACACCCCAAAACCACATCCTGAGCTGGGTGAAATCTAAGAATAGTAGTAGACACTCATAATTTGTAATGGGTCCTGAGGAGAAGCAAACAATGAGAAGAGATGGGTGGGTGATTGTACAAAGGTGGGTCAAAGGTGAGACAGATTACCTTATCAACTAGCAATTGCAATGTATTGAAACCCATTGTGTTGTTAGATAACCCATTATACTCTGAAACATTTTGGAACAAAACTATACTAACACTATAGAGAGAGACTCTAGAACTCCTATCAAAAGTTCTCAGACTGAACAATAAAACAGTGATAATAAAATTTGTTAGTCTGCAAAGATGCTATCAGATTCTTTCTAATTTTTTTACCCAATGATGGGAGTCTTTCCTTCTACCTTCAGTGGAAATAGTGTGGGTTGTCTGGCTAGAATACAAGATTTTAATCTATTTTAAATTCAACTTTTCTAACAGCTAGAGGCTGGACTTCACCAAAACATGTATCACGACCCAGTAATTTTATAGCAAATTCTTTTTGCTGATACTCAGAAGTTTTTACTATCTTTTACCAATTATTTGGTTTCTTGAATAGTTGTACACTACCCCCTGGTGGACAACAGGCATATTTATTAAATTTTGGGTGTGCTGAATAGTAAAAAAGATTCCAAATTGAGAGTATCTTCCTTTTCCTAACTATATTCCAGTAATAGGCGGGCAAGATTTTGACTAATATTGCTTGCATATCAACTAGTCTAATAATGTCAGTGTTGCAAGGTAGACCAGATCGGCCAGATGAAGTAACTCTTTGGAACCTTGCAAATCTGAAAGTGTATTTTTCACCCCATTCCCCTTTACAGTCCAGAAGGCAACTAGGGAAGTCTCTTCTGAGCTGCTTGCACTGTCCACATTCGTGCTGCAGGTTGTCTTTTACCTCATCATTTGTAATGGTTTGTTGGAATGACCTTGGGAGGGAAAGAGATGCTGGCCAGGGAACAATCAAATAAGAAAGGACATGGCCCACAACTGCATAATGGGCAAAGCAAGGAACCCAGAAAGGAAGAAACTCTCTAACTTCTCAGATTGTTAAAAAAAAAAAGATTCCCATGTACCATTACTTATATCACCTCTATTATTGTGGGGTTTTTTAAAGACTTTCTGTTCGAGCACTAGAATTGTAATTATTTAAGGCCCTCCTGTTGTGGAAAATACAAAGCACACAATACTGAAGAGAAAAACCATATTTATTGCAATGCTTATTGGGTACCTATTTTACAAGGAAAAAGGACCTCAAACTATGGGAAAGCAACACTTTTAATACAAGGAAGGAAAACTGAAGAATCTGATTTGCTTGCCAGTTTGGAGAAGCTAGGCAGGTCTTTATCCCAAGTTATTTATATTCTTAGGCCAAATTAGTCTTTTAGGAACAACAGCAGCAGCATTGCTGAGGAAGCCCATTATTAATGAAATTGAATGTTGAAGTCACCAGCTGATACAGGGTGGAAAATTGGGAATTCTGTAGGTTGCAATTGCTGTGTTGCTCTTGGGCTGTATAAAACCATTGTTCAAAAAATTAAAACAAGATATAATTTGCCTACAAGAGACGCATATTTGAAAAAAGGACATAAATATTTCTTTTATAAAAAATTGGGAGAAGAATTCATTTCAGCAAAATGAAATGAAAACAAAGGAAAAGAAATGGAATTACTCTGCATTCAGTGGTGGGTTCCTACCAGTTCGGCCCTCGGTTTGACAGCCTGGGTCGCTGAAACTGGCAGTGACCCAGGACTGCTAAGCCCCTGAACCGGCCATCTTGTTTTTCAGTCCTGAGCATGCGCAGAATAATTTAGATAGCACTGTTCTGGCAGGCAGTAGTGCCTGCCAGAACCCACCTCTGTCTGCATTGTATATAAATCCACAACTAAAATCAGAGCTTGTATTAAGTGATGAGCTTAGTAGATTTGTTGAGGGTGGGACTAAGACTTTGATACTGGGAATCTAGCTATGCCCCAAATAAAGAGAAAATGTTTTATAAATGATTTATGCAGAGAATTAATAGATTTATCTTAAGAAAATTGATGCTTGATGGGGATTGGAATGGAGTGATCCTCCCACAACTAGACATAACTTCTGAGAAAAATATTAAAATCACTCTAGACAAATTACTAACAGTTTCCCTTGATTTGATGGACAATTTAGGGCTGGTTGATATATGAAGGCAGAAAATGGTATTTCAAGAAAGTATACTTACTTTTGTGAAAGACATAAGATATTTTTCAAGGATAGATATGATTTTGCCTACAGAGAATTTGGCTACAAGGTTTCTAAGGTAGATATATTATCAAAGACTGTTTCAGATATGGATTTTTAGATTATTCTAATTTTTATGAAGAAAATGACATTACTTTAGAGAAAACAAGAATAGCTAAAGAAACAAAAACAATAAGGGAAGTATCTGAAGCTATAAAAAAGATTAAACTAGGAAAGGTGCCTAGACCAGATGGATTATCAGTTTTTTTTTCCTTATAAATGTTTTGAGCATGAAACTCAAGGGCAGGGGGTCGAATCCGGCCCACGGGGTATTTAGATCTGGCCCACGAGGGTGAGATACAGCAAAGGACCAGCCCATGGTGCTTCTGCCAGCAAAAACAGCTAATGAAGGCTGCATGAGGCATTCCCGAGCTCCATTTTTGCTGGCATAGGGCTGCAGGAGGCAGCTGAAAACAGCTCTGGAGCCCGTTTTCACTGGCAGAGAGCTTGGATCACCACAGGTGCCCCTGGCATGAGTGACATCGAGTTGACCACACCAGTGGTGGGTTTTCATTTTTTTTTACTACCGGTTCACTCATGTGCGCACGTGATTCTTCTGTATATGCGCAGAAGCCTCCATGCTGGTGAGTGGAGCCTCCCACTGCTGCTACCGTTTCACCCGATCTGGGCTGAACTGGGAGCAATCCATCTCTGGGCCGTATCCACCCTGGTCACCCACCCCCCCGTGGTCAAACACAACCCTGATGTTTACATAGTAGTACATTCTATAATAATATGCTATATACTAATATAATAATACAGTATATAATAAAGTATGCATGAGAAAAATAAAGTGTTTAAAAGTGTTTTCGTGTTAAACAGGAAATAAGACAAGTTGAGATTCTGAAAAAGAAAACTGGGACATTTAAAAACAAATACATATGTATGATGGTGAGGTAGAAGAAAAAAGCAATGCAAATTTGACCTGATGGTCATGTGGGTATGTAAAACTATCCACATGGGACATGAGAACCACTTCCCTTCCCAAATAAAGTTTGTAACTCAGAATCATACCAGCAAATACTCTTTTATTATATTTGTTCAATTTGCCATACTATAATTTTAAGACTGTTTCATGAACATAAAGATCAGTATGAAAGTAATGGTTTGAGAATAAGTCAATTTCAATTTTTAAAACAAAAGTAGCATTTTTCACATACTTCAGTTTTTACACAATTACTTCCTCAACAACAACAAAAATATTTTCAAGTTTTTCCCCATTGCACTTGTTACCACCAGAATTACATGAAAGACTTTACAATACAAAATTACAAAGAGGGGCAGAATCTACTAGTACAAAACAGATAGAGACTATGTAAATCTTAAATTGAAATGTACTAGGTGCTCAATGAAGAATTTCAACCTGTGACTTCTGGTGAACTTTTCAACATTCATTTATATGGATTTTTTTTTCTTTTCCTGAAAGCGTCCTTTGTTAAAGAGGAGAATATTAGTGGTATCCTGGAAACAAGGCCAGGACAGACTTATTTTGCAGTTCAAGTATTATAAAAGGGAGCCAAGATTTATGCACTGTGCTTTAAGTAGCGGCACTTTGAGATCATACAGGGAGAAGAGGCAAGTAGAATACAGCATTTTAGCTTATATGCATGTCCAAAGAATAAAACATTTCAAAATAAATTCCCCCAAGTCTAATTATTTGAGATCCAATTACAGTGTTAAGATAAACATCGGTATTACCTGTAAGTTAAATTGACCTAGTTGTTTTAAAAATATGAAAGCAATTCAAGATGTTCATAAAACAAACATTATTTTGCGAGAATGTGACAAGCAAGACAGTTGCTGCTCTTGGTCTAGATGCTTGAGAGATGATAATATACTTCTATCAGTATTTAGTGGCTGACTACGTCCATACCACTTGCCCATAAATCTTCCTGCCTTAATTTCTACAACAGAGATGGGCAACTCCCATCATCCAGCACAGGTAGCCATGCTAGCTGGATTGATGAGAACTGTTTGATAATATCTGAAAGGACACTTGGGCCCATCCCTATTCTAGAAGTTTAAAAAAAATAATTCTGACCATCCATGTCATATATTTTGGTTTATTCGACAAAGGAGCAACACCCAAACATAGTCCTGGCAAGAACAATAAGCATCTCATTTGCAGAAGAATAAAACTAAGGTTCACTTTGATTCATATGACTAAGACTAGGACACATTTCTACCTGCTTTTGCCTTCATTTTCACTATTTGGCTAATCAGCATCCTTTCTAAAGAGATGCCTTTCCTAAAGAGACAGTCGACAAAGAGGTATTTGAGAGTGTAATGTACTAGCCAGTTGTTCAAAGTAAAGCACCTTTATCCAGGCAGCTAAATTCAGGACTTTCAAAGGCTGGCTGCAGTAGTGTACTGTGCAAATTTTGCAGTTTGTTCTCATACATCAGTTGCATCCCTCTTTTTCTGTATTGTTAAATGAATCATAAGAACATGAACATTATCACTATAGCTTAGACTAGTTTCAGCAGAAAACATCAAACTGCTTTTCACAGTGCACCGATTTATTTCATAAAACATGTTCATGATGACCAAAATGTTAACAGTTTTCCACAATGGGGAGGCTGCATTTGTATTAGTTACAGCCTCCCCAATCCTCCTTTGTGAGGTGGCACTCACATTTACCACACTTGGTTTGAAGTTCCCCTGTGGAAGGAGCACTACTTCTACAGTTAGTTGTAAACACTTTCCTCAAAAGAGATTAAGTGGCATCTTTTCCAAAAGGATTCTCACACATGAGAAAACATTGAAAATTACAAAATGAGGAAGGGTTAAACTTGCAAATCAAGAAAATCAATCTTCTTAGCCCTTCACCGATTAATTAGGATCAAAGTTTTTTCTCTCTTAGTTTATTCTTCAGGTACTCATTTACAGATTGTCCATCACCATTGCTTAAATATTTATCCTTTCCAAATTTATGTTCTTGCTTTTGCCTTCTTATCTCTTTATACCGTAAGGTGATGTCACTGAAACAAACAAAAAAGAAGAATTGTTTCTTTTACTTTAAAAAAAAAGCAATAAATCTCTGTAGTTCCTTTCATTTCTCTAAAACAATTATAAACTACGTTTTGAGAATATCAAGCACCTGTTAATTCTGTTTAAAAAGTGTTATACATTTTAATCAGCCTTCCAAATAAACAAATTGGGAGATGATCCACTCTCAAACCCCACCCCACCCCCAACTCTTTTGATACTTAATGCAAAGCAGAAACGTCTGGGCAGCACTTCAGATCTGATCTCCAAAAAGTATTCCAGGGCATGCAGGAGAATGAATGTAGCATCTCTCTGCAATACCTTTAAGCAACTATATCTTCTCCTGGAATCCGGTGCTGCTACATGATCCCAATGAAAGGGTTGTGACCCAAAAATATGTTTATGTGGCACATTGAAACTGAATCCAAAGCAAGTAATCCTGCAGCCCTCCTTTCTCAGAGATGGGGAGCAAAAAATGGCCTAGCCAGATGTAATACATTCTGCCAAACAGAACCTCATAACCTAGGGTATGCTATGAGATATCTTTCTGTTCCATTTCTCTATTTCGATAAGAAAGAGCAAGAAATCTTCTAGATAAATTTCATTTGGGGGATTAGTTTAGTATACTAACTCTATCTCTCCTTTTCCTTGGATTCAGCTATCTTACTGATGAGATGGGTGGCATATACATTTAATAAATAAATAAATAAAATCTAAGGGGAACAGACTGTTTGCTTCTTTCAGAATTATAGGGTAACTAGTGTTATAATTAAGGCTTTATTAAAAGTCTTTGATCAAAGGGTTACCTAGCTATCAACAAGAACGTCAGTTTCTATTAGTGAGTCCCCCAGCTTTGGCATCTTGAAAGGTGGGTGCTTGTTCATGTGTTCAATAACTTTTATCATAGTATTTTAAAATTCCCATACAAACAACCTAAAGATTACAGGCCTAGCTAGACAGTCAAGAATCAAATTTTGCTTACTGAATGAAAAAACGCCAAACTGTCCACGCAAGCACAAGCATGATTCCAAGGATCCAACATTGAGTAATGTAGAAAGGAAGCGATAGTGTTAAAGTATATGGATCATATTTTACCACTATAAGGAACTCTGTAGCTGTAATAGCAGCAACCAGCCAAGCTTGCTGACCCAACTTCTTATAGAATTTCCTGCAATAAAAAAAAAGTAATAGCATATAGGTACAAGACATATCTGTACCCAAAATATTATACACGAGGCAAATCCAGAACATGCATTATCTTGAAATTTTGCTGCTTAAATTGAATTACTCCAGTTAATATTTTCAGTAATATTCTAAAACCATCATCTTGAGATCTCTATACTATACCCAGGAAGCATAGCTTTAGAAGCAACTGCTTTTCAGACAGACTCGTGTGCCCCAAAATCAGAGGCTGAAATAGGTGATCTTTGGGAATAGTCTATATCCTAGTAAAATATTTGATGGAGTAGATTACAGTCCATAAAATGTTACCCCATAAATAACAGTAAATGTCTATCATACAAATATTGATCAGCATGGTAACCCAAATTTCTATGTTGATAAAACTACATTTCATATACATACTGTATGGTACAGTAAATAAACCAGGTTAGTGGTTTATTTACAATGGACATTTTTTCCCCCAAAGCATTCCAAAACAACAAGCAAATAACAAACTGATCTGTTGCTTGGGCAAGATGTCTGGACAGCCTATATGGCTTCCCTTACAACAGCTGTCTCCAACCTTTCCAGCTTGGCAGCCTGGCAGTGGGACAGAGAGGAGATGATTCCCTGTGAGTGACAGGGGTGTACGCGTGAGCACATGCAGCTCCAATTGCCGAAGCAGCAGGTGCGCACCCTGCTCATACAAAAGGAGCTTTTCACACAAGCGCAATCACCTGTTGCTTGCACAAGTGGAGCTGCATGCATCCTCGCCCAATGCTTGTGCAGTCCGGTTATAAAGTGGGACCAGACTGCACAAATAGCCTGGTAGTTGGGGACCCCTGCCCTAAAAAATCTGTATGCTTCTGTGTGGTTTCTTGGTTGAGTTCTGGGGCAAGAGGGACAATGCTAGGAAGATTGAGCAGGATATGCACATACTTCATATCAGGGATGTTGGTAAAGGAAGGAAGCAGGGAGGGGAGACACTGCAAAGATCTGTCTGTGGACAGTGTGCTGGCGCAGCAGCTTACAGATAGGCTGGGAAAATGCTCAGAAGTCTGAATAGAAAAGTATTATAAATGAGGGGGAAGGGTGCTGAGAAGTTTGAATAGATATATGCTGGCTGGTATATTCTGGAATAGCAGCATTGGGAATTTCTTTTCCCCAGCCTGGCTTCTGGCCCACCCTGTACTTCTTTGCTGATAACATCTGAACAGTTGAAAAAAAAAAGAAATAACTTTCCTAAAGTTAGAAGAGAGAGTGATGCTACATGGAGGACTGTTTCGAAATGCTTGTGGCCAATGTCTCAGAAAAGGAAGGAAGGAAGGAAGGAAGGAAGGAAGGAAGGAAGGACATAGAGGTGGGTGAGGATTTAACAACAGACAGGTTTCACAGATGCTCCCTCTTGAACAATCTGTTACACAATGGTACCTAAGTAATTATCGTTAATTGGTTCCCAGAAGCGCAACGAATACCAAACGAACAATGCGTATGATAAAGAATAATGTATTGTGTCACAAGGGAGCTGATGCTAAGAAGTTCGAGATTGTGCATTGAGTACCAAGCAAACAATGGTTACTGGGACAAAATGTCCATGTTAAAATGCGTTGAATACCAAATTTGATGGTACCTTTATACTAAAGCTGTTTAGTATAAAGGTACCACTGTATTCACTGTGCTGCAATATTATTACATTAATACTTTAGCTTTTTAATAAAGAAGAGAAAGTATAGCAATTTCACATAGTTAATTATAAATAAAGAATTTACGCAGATCATTTTGCTATACCTAGAAGGCAGACTTATACGGCGAATTCTGAAGTAACAACTCTTAACAAAATTCTTAAAATTTTCAGTGCTTGTTTTTAAATCTAGTACCTATTAGTTTTTCCATACTGTATCTTGTTTCTGCTGTGTTAAACCAACACCCTGGAAAAATCTACATGAGGGATTGCTGGAAACAATAGCAACTGCTACAGCAAGGAATGTCAATCCTATAGCTCTTTAATCTATTTTCTAATGCTAAGAATCCTACTGAACTGCATGTTTACATTTCTCCAAATATGACCTTGTATTCTGTATCACCAAACCAAATACAGTAAAACCTCCAGAGTTGACCACCTCCCTACACTGACCACCTCCCTAAGATGACCTAATTTCCATAGACTATTATCACTCTTATTCTAGCAGCTATGTTCCACATAGAAAACAAGACACAGGCTGCAAAATGGTATGACCTATTGACATTCCTTTACAAACCTTCCTTAAACAATCACCAGAGCCCATCCAGAATAGGTAAAGGCAAGGCCTTGAGCCTCTTTCTTGTACATTTTGTACATTTATGACTCCATCAGGATCCAATCCAACTGGGTCTACAAGCATTAAAGACATGCCCACGAGGCTCCTCCTACCCAGCTTAGACTCAGTCGATCCTTCGCTTAGCTGTGTATATGTGTATGTATGTATGTATGTATGTATGTATGTATGTATGTATGTATGTGTGTGTGTGTGTATGTATGTGTGTGTGTGTGTATATATATATATATATATATATATATATATATATATATATATATATATATATACATACATATATACACACATACACACATACACACACACACACACACACACACACACACACACACACACACACACACACACACACACACACACACACACACACACACACACACATATATATATATATATATATATATATATATATATATATATATATATATATATATATATCCTTGCTAAATAATTTGATTTTAAACTAAATTCTAACTAAAACTTTCCAAATTTCTTCTAATTGGCTCTCTTTTAAATTTAATTCAATTGGCTCTGGTTTCTTTCGCTTTGGAGGCTTCGTAGCCTCTAAGGGGCTCTTGCCTTGTTCTTGCTTGGCTCTAATCGTCGCGGAGATTAGAGCCTACAAGGTTTTTACCTCAGGCTCTGCTAATTTGCTGATTGCTGCTGCCATGCCGCCCGAAAAGCCGATCGCTGCAGCTGCGCTGCCAGAAGACCTTGAGATCATCTTGATCTTGCCGGCTGAGGACTCTTCAAAACGCGGCAGCCGCACCAAAGCTGCTTGACTGCAGGGCGTTTCGTAAGCCGCTGCTCTTCCTTGCCGCCTCAGCAGTGTTCCTCCTTTTGGCCTCAAACGGCTCTTTCGGCTTGGGCGTTCATCCTCTGGCACCGAGGCATTTGTCAGGTGGCAAATTCTGTTAAGCGTTTAGCCGCCTTCTCGGTTCACTCCCTCAGGCCTTCCTCAGGGCCCTATCTACTCAGATGGCAGGCGGGAAGCCTGCTGCGGCCATTTTAGGTGCTCTCCTCAACCGTGAGTAATGCCAACCAACGAGACCACTATTACACAGGGGAATGATCCATCTTCTCCGGCCATTATTTCTCCTCCAGTCCCCTCAGAGCCCAGGAGCAAAAAGAGAACCACTGCTTCTCAGCCACCTACAGCCAAGGAAAATGCTGATGGAGGAGGCAGAACTGATCCTGATCGCTCCTCGGTGGCCTCGCAGACCCTGGCTTGCTGATCTGCTGAACCTCTCGGTAGCTCCACCATGGCAATTTCCTCAGTTTCCCTCTCTTCTCCTTCAACGTTCCAGCATCCCGACCTTCCTTGTTACGACTAACCGCCTGGAGATTGAGCGGACACAGCTCTCTTGTCTGGTGCCATAGAAAGGGCATTGCTCCTTTAGTCTTCTATCCCTCATATTTTCCAGTTCCTTCAACAGGGAATAGATCTAGGACTCTTGCCAAACACTCTCCATCGCCAGGTCGCGGCCCTGTCCTCCGTCTTCTCACTGACTTCCACTCAGCCCCTTTCTCATGACCCGCTTATCCGTCGCTTCTTGAGAGGTGCCACAAACATCAATCCATCAACAATACACAGGTTTTTGACTTGGGATGTCTCCAAAGTCCTGGACTCTTTAACTCAGACCCCCTTTGAGCCTTTACATTCTGTATCTTTATATGATTTGACTTTAAAAGTGGTTTTTCTTGTAGCCATAACTTCGGCGAGGCGTATTTCCGAGCTGGCAGCGTTGTCCATCAGACAAGATTTATGCATCTTTCATCCAGATAAGGTCGTCCTCCGCCTTGATCCAGCTTTTGTACCTAAGGTAAATTCTGTATTCCACAGAGCCCAGGAACTGGTGCATCCCGGTTTTTGCCCTCAACCATCTCATTGGCTGGAGAGTAACTGGCATTACCTTGCTCTACGCGTTTATATTAAACGAATTGCTGTTTTCAGGCACTCTGAGGCTCTTTTCATGAAGTTCCAACCGGGAAGTAAGAAAGGCTCCAAGGCCTCTTCTGACATTGGTCGTTGGGTATGAGCTGCTATTTCTAGGGCCTATTCCGCCCTCTGTCTGCCTGTTTCGCCCAACATCATGACGCACTCCACCTGCAGCGCGGCCACCTCTGCTGCCTGGTCATCTCAACCCTCAGCCACGTGGACTTCTATTTCTCCATTCATCTGCCACTACGAGCTCGACAGATATGCCTCAGCTGACACTTCATTCGGACGGCGCGTGTTGCAGCAAGTTTATAAGATTATTAAATTCTATTCAGGACCCCCCCGATGGGACAGATTGGGCTTTGGTATGTCCCATGCCTGGATGATGTCTCCAACTACTAGGAGAATGGGCATTGGTTACTTACCTGATACGCCCTTTCTCGGGACAGTGGAGACATCATCCAGCCCCACTCTTTCTTTATGTCTTTTACTTTGATTTTTCTGTTTTTTTGCCTTGTGAGATAATATATATATATCATCTGAGACTGTTTACACAGTGGTCTACAACTCATGCCTTCATCTAATCTGGTAGGAGGAGCCTCGTGGGCGTGTCTTTAATGCTTGTAGACCCAGTCGGATTGGATCCTGATGGAGTTATACCCATGCCTGGATGATGTCTCCACCGTCCCGAGAAAGGGCGTATCAGGTAAGTAACCAACGCCCTATTTGCAGAACATTCA
The DNA here is from genome assembly GCF_051295495.1 of Thamnophis sirtalis. Taxonomy (NCBI): domain Eukaryota; kingdom Metazoa; phylum Chordata; class Lepidosauria; order Squamata; family Natricidae; genus Thamnophis; species Thamnophis sirtalis. Next base: position 71,742,521 of record NW_028261381.1, on the reverse strand, counting down.
ATGAGCATTTTAGCATCTAAAAGTAGTCTTTTATTTAAAAGAAGTTACATAAATCTTTAAACCGCCTAACAGAATGGTTTGCTAGAATAGAAGGGGAAAAAAAATCTTCATTAATCTTTGAAAATACACAGAAACAGAAATATGCCTTTATGTTTGTTTTATAAAGGAATAATTCTGTAGACAGTTTGCTTTTAACTTCCTCCTACTAAGAAGTGTAGGACTAAACATAAGATTCTTATGTTTGTGAAGAAACTGAAACTTTAGTGGAACTGGGAAATACTGACAGTAGTCATTTTCTCTGTAATAAAAGTTAAGAAAAAGGACATTTTTACATATGGGATCGTTTTGGGGGGGTCTTTTCCCTTGGATGTCCATATCTTCTATTGGAAAAGAATGGCAATTCAGTGAATTAGTAATGAGGGGTTGGGGATTGATGAAGCTTCCCTTTTCCAACCTTATGCCATGTGGTTGAACAGAGGGCAAAAGAATAAGAGATTGTTTTTCAACTCAAACACAAGAACCGAAAAATGGATCAGAATACTTAGTTTGAAGCAGGAAGTATATTCCATATCAGTAGGTTCAAAATGAGGGGTCAGGGAATGGTATAAATGTCATTGCTCAATATCCTGAAATCCAACTAAAGTCGTCATTTTTAGCCATTCTTCCCTGCTCTGGGAATGAAAGACCAACAAATGATCTCCATAAGATATTGGAATCCTAGATACTAAACACAGACATTTCTCTGATAGTCAGAGATAAAACATTATGCTGAAAAGTTGTGGGGCCAACCAGTTTGCTTCATTATCATTTTAATTATGTGTACTGTTGTTTATGTTCCCTTCCCCTTTCAGTTGTTCGCCGCCCTGAGTCCCTCCTGGAGAAGGGCGGCATACAAATAAACCAAATACAATACAATACAATACAATACCAAACTTAAAACAAAATTACAACAAAACAAAAGATGGATCCAATTAGATGGATCTGGGTTCTAGTATTTGATAAACAAAGCAAACAGAAATAACAAATAATAAGCAGGCAGCTGTTTATGCATTGCTTAGTGAGGCCATACTGCTGTAAAATATGAATATTGTAAAGTCCCTTTATAGTGCCAGTAAACCAAGGTTATAAAAATCTTTAGGGTAAATCCAGATTTAACAACATCCTCAGGCTAAGACATTGCTTTTAAAATCCTCTCCAACATTTTCCTAAGCAAAAATCTATTGCATTCCAATTAGTCTGAATCATAAACTTCATTCAAGCTGTTGTGCACTACTATACATCTGAAAACGGCATGCAGCAAAGTAATGTAATAAAGCACAAATGTTAGTTTGTCAAGCATTATAAGTCTGAGCAGTGGAAAAAAAGTATACTTTCCCTTGAAATAACAGATGGATTCATTCACTATTTTGGTGAATAATGTTTCTCAACAACTTGCAGGAAACATCCCAAGTTCTAAAAATAAAGCAACTGAGTTTAAAGAGAAATAACTTACGGATCATCCATGAAATCATATATCTCTCTCATGGCTACTCCTCCCACATTCACATAGAAGACAAGTCGCAGCAGTACCAAGTAGTGTTCTGGAGGCATCCACAGGACAAATTTCAAGTAAAATGTATTCAACTCTGCCAATAAAAACTGACACATACCATTCAATCACTTAGGAGATTTCCTGTTATTCAATGTCACAATTCTTCAAAGTGTATACATTTGAATGCATGAAATGTCTTGCCAACGAAATACTATCAAAGTTAACAATCTTAATAATTCTTAAAAATAAAGCTGTTAATGATTAATGATAATTAATCATTATCATCTACATTTTCTTGGGATGCTGCTATTTCCCTATTCTCATTTATTACACAAAGGAAATTTGATGAAATGACCAGGTACTTCAATGTCTAAATGAGATGTGGTTGTCCATGCAGCAATTACTGATATTCAAAATTATGTAAGTGAATTGTTAGAAAAAACATAATTATTCAGTACAAAGTTACAAACTCAAAACATCACAGTGATTTTAACCTCCCAATCACACCATTTTAAGACGACCACTTCTTTCATATAAATTCAGAAGATCAAACTTTTAAACAAATGTATTCAAACAATAAAGTCAGATTTTCATTCAAGATGACCAATTTTGACAAATGTAGGAAAAATGTTCTTTTCTTCCTTTCTTTTTCCCCAGATAAATGTTTGTATTTGATCAGAGAACACCAAGCGCATCCTTGTCTCTAACTACAGTCTCAGAATTACCTTTTCTTCCCTACCAGTTGTCCTATTTAAATTCTACCAATTATGTGCATATGTGAATGAACTACTTTTGATGGAGAGGGTTTCCCCTTCCTATGGTCTGTATTATCAGGGAATCATTTACAGTATAATAAATACTGAAATAAAATGTGTTTGTTGCATGTGAATACTCATCCCTTAACCGAAACAATTTATATTTCATTTAGTATTTATATAGTCTTCTAAATTAAATGGGACCATTGTGGCCTCTTCCTTCCTTCCTTCCTTCCTTCCTTCCTTCCTTCCTTCCTTCCTTCCTTCCTTCCTTCCTTCCTTCCTTTTCTTTATTTTGCTCTTAGCATGAAAGCAGGAATTCTGGGAGATAAATTGTATTTTGATTATGTCAAATTTAAGGAGTCTGTGGGAAAAAGCAAGAAATCTGTTTACAGTATTTTGAAAAATAAAAGAAAACTATTTGAAATACTTATATTAGTTCATTGAAAGAAATTACCCTTACAATAAAAATAATACCACACACTGCTAGCCATCTGCGAAGGCTGGATGCTGGCTTCCACTCAAATTTAACCCAACTGTATGGTGTGAATTGAAAGGCAATTCTCTTCATTTTACCTCTAGAGGGGAAATTAAAAATATTTCATGTTAATTTTTTAAAAAAACTTTCTATTAAATAAAATGTGATTAACAAAAACATTGAAAATAGCATAAATAACATAAACCCAGAAGTAATGAAGAAACTAAAAACAAAACAACAAAAATGTTTGAGAGTATATAGAAGTATTTTTGTAATTTAAGAAATAAAACAATACTTCACACAACTATGTTCGACATTTCTACCCTAAACGACATTTGTATAAATGGTAATAATCCATCATTAACCTATTATTTTATTTCACAAACATACCATTTCATAATATTTATGGAACTTATAATTATTAATTTATCTTAAGTTAAAACTATTTAATCTTAATGTAGGATTCATTAGCATTAAAGGTGATATAAGATTTGCATTTTTCTGTCTTAAATGTAAAATTTTGTAACTAAACATACTTATATGTGGGAATATTCCAAAGTCCTTGCCATTTATATGTTTTCAAAGAAAGCCACCCCAATGTCTTCATTCCGCAGTAAATGCCAAGTCCATTGCATAAGATTACATCCATAATCCACTACAAATAATAATAATAATTTAATGATTCATCACAATCTCTACATAACTGTGACTATAGCAATGATACTGCAGTTTCTATGCAAAATATGCATACACCACACACACACACACACACACACACACACACAGCCCTTATAAAATACTAAATAGCACTTTAAAATAGCAATTATATATAACCAATATTTTGGCAAAACAGACAGCTTCTTAGCCCATAATGTGATTTCATTTATAGAATTATCATGTTATCTTCTGAACAGTAAATGATAAAATAATTCCATCCTACTCATTTTTCAGTTTTCAATCCATTAATCGGTTTGTTATTTTCTATATTAACCAGCTAGGATATATATCCTCAATTTTTAGTTATAAAATTTGGGTTGGTCTGACACTTTTTTCTAAATATTTCTTTTTATCAAGGCATATAATCTGTTGTCTCCTTAGACTTACACATTTCACTTCATCTTTGATTCTTTCCTTGCTGATTTTTTGTTCAGTTCAGAATGCATCATTTAACAAAAATAAACTTTTATTTATAAATGTCATTATTATTGTTATATTAACATGGAATGACTAGCGCAAGAACTCCAGCTGGTTTTGTGTCTAAAGTGGCAGTAGAATTCAGATGCCTTAACCACTACAGTAGTCCTTGACTTATGACCATTTGTTTAAGAATAGTTCAAAGTTATGACATTGCTAAAAAAAGGTGATTTATGACAGGTCCTTGAAATTATGACCACTGCATCACCTTTGTGGTCATGCTATTGTGATTTTCAAACCTTCTAAGCTGGTTTCCAACCAGCAAAATCAATGGGAGAAGGTGGATTCATTTAAAAATTGCAATATTTAATGACCAGATAATTTTCTTAATAAGTATGGTGACTAACTTAATCGGCATTAAAAAAAATAACAGTTGTCAAGAGCCAATTGTGTCTGGTCATTTGATGATGTAGGTGTGACTGAAATTCTGATCCCAATTGTGATCTTAAACTGGTTCTCAGGTTCATGTGTACTTGTATTTAATGTAACATTGGAAATAATAAAATAAACTGCCGATCATTTTCATGAATCCGAGGATATCAGAGTTGATTGCTAGATGGTCTCTAGAAAGAAGAGTCAATAAACATTACTCTTACCAAAGTTATTCATATTTAATAAGTAACTAAACTCTGTGAAGTGAGTTTTTGAAAAATGAATTTGCATCACTATATGCCAAATAATTTTTAAGAGAGTATTTAATACTTACATGATCCCACCAACATTCACTGAAATTTGGAAGCTGATGTTCTAGACTGTACTCCAGAAACTCAAACATTACACTGATAATCATGCACATCCACCAATCCCGAATCATTAGTGTCTAAGCAAATTATGAAAGAAGAAAGTTATTCTGCAGATCAGTCCAAATTTGCATTACCCAATATTGAAGAAAAAATAAGAAAAAAATCTCACTGACATTTAACATGTGAATAGGAATGGTAAATGCTTACCACGGTTTTCAAACATTATATATCTGCATTAATTTATGATATTTTAAAATAAAGAACAATATTCATTCTTATGTACAATGCAACACATCATTTAATAAATTTACAAAGCCATTTCCTTGCCAATGTTTTTTGAATGCTACTTTCCCTAATTATTTGCATTTTTATATGCATTGTTTTGTTTACAAAATCCAAAGGATAGTAGTATTCTGATTCATGTATTAAGTGAAGAAGCATAAATTAAGAAAACTAATGTTAAAATGTGAATCAAATTATTTTTTTCTCCAGCTCTGTTTATAATATATTGGAGACAGAACACCAACCAGTAGTCCTTTGAAGATGTCCTAGACATCAGGAACAAAGGCTCTCAAAAACATCCGCAGCACAAAATATTGAGTTTACTTTCAAGCAGGAACTCAGAATTACTCTCTAAATTCCAAGAATCATTCTGGACAAACAGTCCTATGAGAAGAAACTTGGTTTCTGTTTTTCTATTTTGAATAAAAAGGAAAATAAAATTCGACCACTATCCATGCATATATTATAAAACTCAAAGTGAATAAAGCATGAGGCTTGTCTTTCTGCTTAATTGGAAGCAATTGCTCTTAATAAATATTATTAAGTGCTGAGAAACGTAATTGGGGCTCTCTGCTACACAAACACAAGGTATCTTCTGCATGGGTGATTATTATAAAAACAAAGTTATTTTGCCATGTGTTGTTGAAGCCTACAGCTGAATTATAGTGTATACCTTTGTAGCAGAACACAAACCTGAACCATCATATCTGTTCACCAATGAATAGTTGGGTTATGATTCCATCCTGATTCACTTTATACAGTGTATATTTTTCTGAATTGTCTGATTATTTTCTTCCATCTCTAGTTAAATACAATATTTGTCAATGAATATTTTCTATTTGAATTGCATTTTTCGCTGAGTGTTTAAAATGACAAAGTGATGATCTTTGGATAGATGTTTAAAAAAAAAAAAAATGAATATTCTTAATGATTTAGGTAGAAGTGAAAATTTTCCAAAGAGCTGACTGTTCTATAAGTCCAATAAAATGGTATGTTACAACACTACAACAACAGTAGTATTTCTAATATCAAAAGCAGTTTAATAATGAAGGAGTTGGAATAATGAGGATGTAATATAAAGTTTCCTGTATTCTAATAAATGATATTTTAAGTGAAGGAATGCTGTTTGATAGTGGAATGTCAATCCAACATCTCAATAAGAACACATGCATCACTTTTCATAAATACAGAATTATGCAAGCATTCAAATCAATGAACTGTGGACATCTGAACACAAATTATATGCATGTTGAACATAGCATAACCTTTGAACATTACTCATGCAGAGTTACTAAACAAGAACTTTCCAGAATTATGCTGAAATCAAATACTTAAGATATAATTTCTGATGGTCAATTATTGATAGATAAAATATAGGGCAATAGGAATATGTAAATTTTACTGCAGAATGCACACTACAATGTAGTACTTTTAGTCTACTGCTATTACTTTCAAATAGTAGCATAAAATGTTAGCTTAAAAGTAGAAAAATGTCTTCTTATGCCAACATTCTCAAACTAACATTCCAAATACATTTTCCAGCTGCATGAAATGTCTGAAATTATTAGCCAACTAAAGGTGAAAAATGTTTGCTTCAGGTTTCTATCAAAATGATGCATTTCAACTACATTATAAAAAACCCATGGGAAGGATTACAACTTTAAAATTGGCCTCAAGTAATATCAATTCCAATTGCAAAACAAAACAAAGGTTACTTTCTCAGTATTTATTGTATGTGTAAACACTATTTTTTAAAAAATTAGGTAGTGAAAGGTCTAAATAGTGTTTTCAAAATTCATCTCTTTGGGACTGTACTCAATTGAACTGACAGCTAAAGACACATTCCGGTAGTTCTTGAATTATGAGCACAATTGAGCCCAAAATTTATGTTGCTAAGCAAGATAATTAAGTGAGTTTTGTCCCATTTTACAACCTTTCTTGCCACAGCTGTTAAGTGAATCATGGCAGTTGTTAAGTGAATCATTTGATCATTAAGCAGATCTGGCCCTTCCCATTAACTTTGCTTGTTGGAAGCTGGCAGTGAAGGTCACAAATGGTGATCACATGACCCCAGGACAGTGGAACTGTCATAAATACATGATAGCTACCAAGAGCCCAATTTTTGATCATGTGACCATGGGGATGCTGCAACAGTAGTAAGTGTGAAAAACAATCATGTCACTTTTTCAGTACCATTGTAATTTCAAAGTCACGAAATGAATAGTAGTAAGTCAAGAACTACCTTTATACCTGAACTGATTTTTCTGTCAGCATATCATCACTATATGGAGGAAGTCAGGTCTGCTGTTATGATAGCAAAAAGCAACTAGAGTAGCCTTCATTATGAACTTATAGTCCCGGGATGGCGAACCTATGGCACGCGTGCCATAGGTGGCACACGGAGCCATTTGTCAGGGCACACGAGGCATTGCCCTATCAGCTGGCCAGCACGCATGCACGCGCTGGCCAGCTGAGTTCAACCTTTTTTAAAGCCATTTTCCACCCTCCCCAGGCTCCAGAAGCTTTATAGCAGCCTGGGAGGCGGAAAGAGCCTCCCCCGCCCCTCTGGAGCGCAAAAAAACAGCCCTATTGGCAAACAGGAAGTTCGGGAATGAACTTCCGGTTTGCTCATAGGGTCGGTTTAAGCCCTCTGGAGGCTTCAGGAACCTTCCCTGAAGCTTCCGGAGGAGTAAAAGGGACCATATGAGCAAACTGGAAGTGACTTCCGGTTTGCTTTTAGGGTCCTTTTTTGCCCTTCGGAGGCTTCAAGGAAGCCTCCTGAAGGTCCCTGAAGCCTCCAGAGGGCCTCCGGAGAGGTAGGGGAGGCTCTTTCCGCCCTCCCCGCGCTCCTATAAAGCTTCTGGAGCCTGGGGAGGGCAAAAAAAGCAGGGAAAAATGGGGGGGGGTCGCGCTTCTCTTGCGCGCATGTACACTGGGGCGGTCGCACATTGCATTATGAGTGCAGCACACCTGCGCACGACCCTCCCTGTGCTCCCCCCTTATGGCGCGCGAGCCAAAATAGGTTCGCCATCGCTGTTATAGTCAATGAGGACTAGAAGATTTAAGACTAAAATAAATTTGAGTAATTATGAAGACAAAAGTTGTTTCTTAGCTAGGAAAACAATTTCTTAGAAATAATTACAAAGCAGATTTCATTTCTCTATTCAATTTACTTTGTATATTAAGATGAAAATAGTGACACATTTATGTGCCCATTAGTTTAATCATAACATAGCTAGCTGTTTTAAGTCTTATATTAAAATAGCTTAATACTTTAACTGATTAAGATTTAAAGATATTCAACAGAAAAACAGAATTTTACTGTTTTAAAATAAATTTAGAAACTTATTTTAAAAATAACTTAGATTACCACTAATAATAATAAAGAATAAGAAGCAGTTGTAGTACTGACAAGCAATGAGACTTCAGAACTATAGTAAGTAATTAAGCAAAGAAAGGGCTAATTCTCACCTTTATGTACCAACCAAGGAAATGAGCAGGAACAAATCCATCTAGTTTATCCTGTAATTCAAGTAGATTATACAGATTAGAATTACTTTCTATGTAATAAAAGGAATCAACATAAATGATGATAATGACTACTGAAACATATATTTCCATATGCAATTTGAACATCTTCACAATGTTTTAAAATATTTGTTAAATGATTAAAAATAATTTGTACATCTCACATCTAATGTATAATATATTTTTCCTAGCAAAAAGATTAATGTTATTTCAATTTTTATAAACTATCTGAAAGAGGAAAAATGTACAGTTACCTTAGATAATATAATATCTGACTATGTTAAATTCTGCTGTTGTGTAAACCTCATCGCAAACATGTTTATCTTAACTTTCAAAAAATGCACCTTTGTACCTTTGAGCAACAAGTCTAAAAATACAGCACGAGTCCCAATTTGTTTTTTTAGATCTGAGACGTCAATGTTTTGGATCAGCTCTTTATTCCATAAAAACAAAAAGCTTACGTAAAACTACAGCAGCCAACACATTCTAGTCTGCAAAGAACACCTAGCAGATAACAGATATAGATTTCCTTTAGTTTACTTAAAAAGTGTGGGAGTAAGTAAATAATTTAAGACAACTCTTAATATACAATTATGGAGGAATGGAGAGCATGATTAAGTTACTACACAGGTTAGAAGATAATTACAGAAACATGCATACATTTTGCATTACAACAAAACCCACATTGAATATAACAATATTTATATATAAATTTATAAAACTGGAAAACATCCTTATCTTTGTTCTGCATTTGGTTTGTTATGAAAAAAGAACAAAAACAACAACAAAAAACCAAAGCCATATGCCAGGCAGTAATATCTTCGCTCCCATGTGTAGGAAATGACTTTAATGGGTTTCAAAATTTTACTACAGATAATCCTCATTTAGCAACCACCTTGGGTAGCAACCATTCACAAATGCAATGGTAATAAATGCTTTCCGCTCTTGAGCATTTATGATGAAAAAGGGCCTTTAATGTGAAACCGATTAAGTTCTGGTCAGTTTCATGCAGCAGCTATGAGGTCTGGAGTTTTTAAATAATTAATAATTAATAAAGGTAACCTTGTTAACTCTTTTTAAGGAAATCCTGCACTGAGAAGCAGCTCAGGAAGAAATAGTTTGTTTAAGCAATCTCTCCACACTGCAGGGAAGAAAAAAAATAAGGGGGGGGGAATGAATCAGGCACAGGACATTATGTGGGATAACTTTTATCTAAATGAGATAGCAACAATCAGTGATCTGCACAGCATCTCTCTCAGAGAGTGTTCACTTAGCAATCACTTTGCTCAATGATCAGATTGTTGAATCAATTGAAGTCACTAAACAAGGACTACCTGCAGTCTGTCTTCCAAGTTAAATTTGCTTTTAAAGGAATGAAGCCTGAAATTCTCAGAAAGATGCACTGGAACTCATCTATGGAATTACTGAAGACAGACTCTTAGTTATAAAACAACTGATGTTGGATTAAATAACAATTATCAGGCATCCATCAAATAAGTACAAAATCCTAGGACATAAAGATATTATTAAATGAATACAATCTCTCCATTTTAGCATCTTACCCAAATATTGTGAAAGGCATCTGTTTCATTATTGGGGTCATATATAAGGCAATTTCCACCATAGTCTCTTTCGGGCAAAGGGACTCCTAAATTAGGATCAATAAATTTCATAAACTGTCTTCCATCATGTACAGTCTGCAAAATTAAATACATGTTCAAGAACATCAACATTTCATTTAAAAAGTTATATTTGTTAAATAGGCAATACAAAAGGAATATACATATATAATGGCTACCCAGACGCTAAAAAGAAATGAAGAAAGACATTTAGATATCTAGAAAAAAAACATGCACAACTTTCCAAGTTTGGAACAGCCATATTTTGTGTGGAACCAGGCCAGATATCACCATTCTGGATATTTGTCTTAGGCTTATTTCATTCGATTCTTTCAAACTATCCCATACTCCTGCAAATGGCTTGTTTAAAAAAATGCAGATACAAAGAATTCAAGACTGCATTAGCCAATGAAACAACACATCTTGGTCCAATCTCTGCTGATACTGGCTAGGGCTACCTGAGAAGAGAAGGAGAGTATAGTGCCTGAGCTAAATTTCAAGTGTTGTTATAATGGGTCTGAATACTTATGCCAATGTGATATTTCATTTTTTTTTCTTTTTAATAAATTTACAAGCATTTCTAAAATTCTATTTTCACTTTGTCATTATAGGGTCTGAGTGTAATGAGAAAAAAATGAATTTCAACAACTGTAAAATCAGGCTGCAGCATAACAAAATTGACAAAAGTGAAAGGGGTCTAAATACTTTCTGAATGCACTATAAGTTTAAGTATGTTTTATACTCCTTGTTATGAGATATTTTATTATCTCATTTTCGGGTATTTCTCCAATTATACTATGCATAGATAACAAATGCAAAAATACTATTTTTTATGGGCTGTGCTTGGCAAAATAGATTGCCAAATGAGGGTAGTAGCACTGATATGTTACCTAGCTTGAATAATGAAATGTCTGCAAGAAAACAAGCAATCTCAAGGACCTCTCATATCCACCCTGAAATACAAATATTCTTTATTAGACTGCCAAATATATGAGTGTATTTCACATAAGCATTAGGAAAAAATGCAACTGAATAGCTGGAGAAGTGTATTTTTGGAACTTTTTTGTGGATTACTATTTTTCCTTCGTTGCGAAATGCTTTTTGGCTGTGACACTTGTTGCAGAAAGTATGCTTAATTGTTTTTTTTTTCTTTAGCTGAAAGGATGCTTGTAAAAATTTAAAAAGCATTATTTATTTTATTTAAGATTAATGTAAAATAGTGTTTGCTTTGGATGTCAAGCAGCATTCATCACAAACTACTATACAATCGACTTTTGCAATTGTGGGACAAATTCTTGGATGAAAAAAGTAAGAAAATTTTCAGCAGAACAATTATCCTATTAACTAAAAGGTTTGTTCCAGTACAGAAAGCATCTTAAACTTTCCAAAGAAAGATATAAATCAGAAGTGCTGCTTGAATGTTTACATAGATGTCTAAAATAAATAAGTTAAAATGAAATTTTGATTCTTGCATTGTAAAGAGGAAGGAACCATTTTTGGGGGGTAGAAAGTCCAGATTAAATCGGTGGAATCTTCAATCACAGAAAGTTCAGTAGATATGATGAGAAATACCTCAATTTAAGATCCTGCAGAGTTAATGCCAAATAGATTAAATCAAACCCACTGCTGAGAATTCTGGGAGTTGAAATCGCCAAGGTGTTCAGGTTGGGGAAAGCTGCATTATATAATGTACTGTAATACTAGAAAGCCAGTTTGGTGTAGTGGTGAGGTGCTGGCCTCAAAATCAGGAGATTGCTAAGGCAGTTCTAAGCCTGCTTTAGGCATGAAAGCTGCCTGGGTGACTTTGGGGCCAGTCACTCTGTCCCAAGGTTGTGGAGAAATAGGAGAAAAAGAGTAGTAGGTATGTTTACTGCCTTGAGGTAACCAAAATATATTAACAGGGCGAGGGTTATAATAATAATACTAATACTACTAATAATAATAATAGTGAGATGGACTATTGAAATGATGTCACTTGTGCATTTGTATGCAATATGCTTTCATGGTAAGAAGTGAAGCTGATGATTATGATCTCTACTTTATATCTCTAAGGTTTTTTTTAACATACAAACTTTAAATTCCTTACCTGAAAAAGTATGAAGATGAGAAAAAGCTCATAGACAACACTGACGCATAGCCAAAACCTCCAGTAAGCTAGGTGAACAAATTAACAAACGTAGATATATTACAATTGGATATAAGGCTAAACTAATTCATATAGAATCTTTAGGAATAATAAGAAGCTTTGTTTGTATGGAATTGTATATGTTTTGAAGGAAGTCTATAAAGTTAAAAATAAAAATGCAGAAGGTCCAAATGACTAACTGGAAAAGCTTAGTGAAATCAATTACCAAGAAAATTTATCCATATTTTGAAGACTTACAACCCACTCATTCGGGGCAGCAAAATACTGTGGAATACTTTGATCAATTCTTATGAATTAAATTTTAATGGGCTCCTTGCCTTATCTTTTTGTTCTTCAGCGAGTTTTATTACATATTTTTAGAATTATTAATAAAAATGAAACAAGGCTCAAAGTAGGGAAAAATACCCTTGCAACTTGGCTAATATACACAAAACACTACATTCTTATATTACAAATTATATCTTATAAAAACAGCTGTGAATTGTAGTGAAAGTAAATCTGACCTCATCTATGTGGCATATCTTACTTATTTGGTTTCTTATCACATCATCATTTCAAAATGAAAGGTTTAAAGTCAAAGAAATTACAGATGAGGGTAGTGTCAGCAAATAAAAATTCCAAGAATTAATAAAAGGCATTCTGAAAATACCAGAAATTAAACAAGCAGCACCTTGTGCTGAACTAACTTCACTTATCCTATTTTACTATCAAGAAAATACATCTTATTTAGACAGGTAAGATTGATTTGTTGGTCATATTAATCAAAATAAAGAAAGGGCTGAACCAAGCTAAAGGAAGGTGGCCCCAGAATTACTTGGAATACCTTCTCAAAACTATTCACATTGATAAATTAGAATTTGCAAGTACTTTAAGGAATAGCAGTTTACAAATGTGAATTTCAGAAGTTCCATTCAAAATAACAATAGTTCAAATGGTGTATTCATTATTTTAATTACCACATCTGTTATTTCATCAATAGATTACTGGCACAGATGAAAATGTACTTCATAGTATCTAAGCATTATAAAAAAACCTACTTCATTATTGTCATTAAAATTAATTCTAATTAGACATGTTGCATTTTTAAAATTGTTCTGATTTTATACCTTCCGTTATGAAGATGTTAATGCTCTTTAGCTATGGAGAAATACGTATATAAAATAGTTTTTTGAAATATGAACATTTCTATTAGAATGGCTATGTGTATTTTTAAAATGAACATGGCTTTGATTGTTTCACAAGAACATATGCTTATTGAAACATCCTTCCCTTCCCTATTCTTCTTCCAAGAATAAGTGTGTACTGTAGTGGGGGGAAAAACTCCTCCAAAAACTGGACAGACCACTTCAACATGGGAAAGTTGACAAGGAATGAACTAGACTCTTCGTATCCCCATAAGTACCTTACAAGTGGTCATATGAACCACTCATGACACATACAGTATATCTTCTATTAGCAGTTTCATGACACACTCACCAAACTCAGATCACTTTTACAACATTCACTACAGTGCCCAGCACTCATTTATTTGCAATAACCATTTCCTCATGTATCATCTGTTCTGTTATTTTTATTAAGCATAGTAAGGAGAAGCTTTCAGAAACATATGGACAATATATAATATTAGATACAGCTCTAAATTTTTTAATAATATGATTTTATCTTATATGTTACTTATGTATTCTTTTAAATATGTTGTAGAGCTAAGCAGAAAATTGGAAAATTTACATAAATATACAGCAACATGTTAAGCACACAGAATCTATACAAATAAATACGTGGTTAGTATGGACAGTGATCATATTAGGACTTTCAAAATTGTATGACAGATTTTGTCAAGGAAATCTTGATAGATACTATTAAAAATAACTATTTTCAAAATTTACATGTATCAGTCTATTTTAATGCTATGAGCTATTTGGATTACCTGGATGGGGTCTTGAAAATGGACCATCTTTTGCTTGAGTGACTCCAAAACACAAAAAAACTAAAATGCTGGCTACAATACCTCTGGAAAATATTAAGAACAAAACAGTCCTCAGTATATTGTAACAATAACTTGCTTACGGTCAATTTAACATGTTGACTGTTCATGTAATATAAGATTAGGGAGATACGATTATTAATTTTATCTTGGTTAGTGATTAGACTAAAATTGATGTTTTGCATAACAGGCTTAGCTACTTAAATGAACCTTGACAAAGATCAGTTGGACTAGAAGAAAGCCACACTGGACTAATTGCTATCATGTAGTATTTCTGGTGTCAATGAAATTTAAATGGTCTACAGAGATTTGTAAATCATGAGTTATGGACATAGATTATAAAACCATCTAAACCTCTTTTCCAGTGACATTAAATCTCATAAACAGATAGCTTGCTAATTTTGGAATTACTTTAGATATTGCAGAGGCCTCTCTTGATTTCCTTTTAATATATGGTATTGCCATCTGTCTTCGTAGATGACTAATTTATTAAGATTTCCTATGAGGAAGAAGCATACCATGTGAGCCTGGTGCAAACAAAATCTTATTTATTAAGAAACATGCAGAGTAAGTTAGTTCCATTTTTAAAAATAAAATATTTCAGGTTGTCCAAACAATTTCTGTATCATCTTACTATAAATAGATACCATACTTTACACATAACAGACACATTCTGTACAGCAGCATTTAAAACCTGACATGAAAGCCAGCTGGGTGATTTTGGGCCAGTCACTCTCTCTCAGCCCAACCCACCTGGGGGTTGTGGGGAAAATAAGAAAAGTGTTGGATAAGTTCACTGCCTTGAGTTATTTGTAAAAATAATAAAGGCTGATATGAAAGGAAGGAAGGAAGGAAAACCAGTGGGCTCTTTCTAATTTCTATAGAATTAGCGAGTTTGGTTACATGCATTCTTGATATAGTCAATATGTCAGTATTATTTTTGTTTTCTGTTTTAGCAGTAGACTTATATACCGCTTCATAGGCCTTTCAGGCCTCTCTAAGCGGTTTACAGAGAGTCAGCATATTGCCCCCAACAATCTGGGTCCTCATTTTACCCACCTCGGAAGGATGGAAGGCTGAGTCAACCCTGAGCCGGTGAGATTTGAACCGCTGACCTGCTGATCTAGCAGTAGCCTGCAGTGCTGCATTTAACCACTGCGCCACCTTGGCTCTGTTTGACTTAAGAGTTAACATTGTGGGTATTTTTGAACCATGATAAAGTTTATTACTGAATGAATGACACCTTTAAGGCAGTCTAGTCTTGATGAAGTTTGGTTAAGATACTGGCAAACCTTAGTTTGCAATGTTTTTATATCTAGCAGTCACTCGATTTGATAGCTACATAACCATTTTTCTACAATTCTATTCTATTTTTATGGAACTGACTAACTAGAACCAAATATTAAAATATTCTTTTCAGTCTCATAAGTATATGAACTTGGCCAAATAAGCATTCTTTCATACACAACCCAGTTTAGGCAGGGAGAAAAGTCTTTGCATTAGTCCTATTAGAATTTGGAAATCCTTGAGAAACTATTACAGATGACCGAAAAATCTACCAACAGACTCTGCTCTATCTAGCTTCTGCCACCCTAATCTGACAAACTGCCAATTTAAAGTATCTTTCAGAATGAAATATTGAAGCCCGAAAATAACCAATAAATAATTCAATTTAACCAAATTAAAATATAACTCTTACTCTGTTAAATCCAAAACAATTCTGTTATACAAAGCAGACATATATTTTCAAACAGGGGAGAGAGGGCCAAATCTTACACATTCAATTTAAGAGTGGATACTTCAAGTAATTAGTCTGATGGCTTTTATTTCTAGGCTAACCATATCAGCAAGAGGGAAATTTTCTTAGAGATATTTGCAGAAATTTAGAAGTCTGATAACATCTTTTCTCTTTTCCAACTAACACATTTTCTTAAAAGCATTACCTGCACAATTTGCACTCACTTCTTAAATACTTAAGAGTGGCAATGCTGTCTGTCTTGATTGAGTTACTGATTAATTATATGCCATCAAATTGTTTTCAATTCTTAGCAACCACAAAAATATTCTCCATGATTTCCTTCCCTTACTCCAACTTAAATCCTGCATCTGTCTGAGCCTTGGGGAATGGACAGCATATAAATAAATAACCTTGCACAGTGATGACTAACCTTTTTGTCATCGCGTGCCCAAAGCATGCGCAAAGAATAGCACTCATGTGCGTGCCCACTTCCATAATGAACTGCATGCGCAACACCCCATGCGCCCCCTGCCATGTGTGACACCCTCACACTCCCCCTCCCCCAATACATGGGCATGAGTCACGTGCATGTGCACGGCAGAGACCCAAAAATCAGCTGGCAGGTGGGAGGTCTGCACACATGCCTGGTGGAGATGAGCTGGGGCAATGGCTCACATGCCCATAGAGAGGGCTACGCGTGCCACCTGTGGCATGCGTGCCATAGGTTCAGCATCATGGACCTAGCATGATATATGAATCCATCAATATTACAATGTATATCAGTAAGATATATGATGAGTGTAAGTCTATGTGAAAATTACTTTAATACTATATGCAAAGAAATTCCGCTAACTTAAACTTACTCTTGTGCAGATTACCATACTATACAGAAACAGGGATCTAAAGCAGAGAAAGTTTATTAGGATTTCATTTATTTAAGAAGTTTACCTATGTCCCTCAGACTTTGTTCTCAAAATAAGAATAAGTCTGGGTGGGGAGGAGATAACCTTTGAATTAAATCTACCAGACAGAACTCCCAAATACAACTATAGTTACTGAGCAGGAAAATGAGCTAATTTCAATCTAGGTGAATTAAATCACCAAAAACGGAAGTAAGTCACCTTTCCTGTTTTAAAATTACAGTTTCCTGGGAAAATATGTAGGCTGACCTATCAGAACACAGCATTATCCAAACCTTTGATTAAGCAATCTAGGAAGCTGGGGGCAATGCTGTTAAAATTGACCTGTTTTCTTTTAAGGGTAGGAGAACATACTAACCTCTTTCTGCAGTTGGGCAGCCTCAACAAATCAAACAAGCAAGCAAAAAATCATGGCAGTGGAAAACAGCCCTTTATCTTAGAAGAAGGAATTTTGCCCTCTCTAGATTCAGGAAGATTTGTGATAAGATACTGCCAAAGGGCACTAGCCCATTCTCCCCTTTGAAGCAGAAGTCTCCCACATTAGGCTCAGGGATTAAGAAAATAAAAAAGTAAATAAAGTCATTCTGACTGAAAGGCTACCAACTGACAGAAGGCCAAGGCCTAAGGATAGAAACTTGGGGACCAGGCAATCTGCTGCTCTACGTGTTTTTCCTTATCCAAGTTTCAGCTGGGAAAAGATGCAAAAGATCTGCTTCCTAATGCATCTTCTCCTCTGCCAAGGCTAGAATGAAAAAAAGTAGTTCTGTGTGTTGAGACACTGCCAACCAGAATTAGAATGCTATGCTCCTAAAATAGCCATAGCTTTTCCAGAAACTGGAAAGCAAGTGGCTGTTTTTTCATTTCAATCCATGGAAATATTAGCATCTTGATCTCCTAGATCCGTGATGGCTAACCTATGGCATGTGTGCCCAAAGTGGCACGCGAAGCCATGTCGCCTGGCACGTGCGACCTTGCCTGTTTGTCTTCTGGGTTTTTTGTGTGCATGCAACGGATCAGCTGTCCTTTCCCGTGCGGCACTGTCAAAAACCAGTATGTGCATGCGCGCCGGCCAGCTGATTGTTGGGTGCATGTGCGTACTAGAACCCAGAAGGTCGGCTTTTCCAGAGCGCGGCCCTGACAAATGCGCATGGATGATGTTTCCACCCAACCCTTTTGGCAATTGGTGCCAAAAAGGTTCGCCATCACTGTCTTCGATAGAAGAGATCAATATTGCCATCACAAGTTGGACTGCTGCATTGTGCTACTATCAATTCCATAGTAACACTAAGCAGTTGTACATACTGTAGAATGGTATTGCCTCATAAGACCTTTATGACCTTTTTAAGGGCAAATACTTTTTTAGGTTTATTTTTGTCTAGACATAAGAATATCAACTTCCTGGAAGAGCTGTATTCAGTTTTCCGTATCAATATTCTATGTTCACCTGAAAAGGGAGACAAACTTTCATAGCATAATTGGCATCTCCATGTCCAAACATTAACTAACAAGTTCATCATGAATAATATTGTACAACTGGTTACTGCTTGGTGGTTGTAATAAAATCTGAGATACAACAAATACCATTAAAAAAAAATAAAACCAATTAAATCCAAGAATTAAAAGTCTGCTTTAAAAAGTATCCTTACAAGCACTTACACCCCTTAACTAAACAGAGATTATATTCCAAAGAAATGGAGCAGCTATAAAGAGGCCTGATTCTAACTCATTATGAGATAAGACCAGAGCAACTATAGTGAAACTTCTCAATGAGCAGGTGGGATCATATAGAAAAAGACATTCTCCCAAGTAGTCAAAAGATATGAATTTAAAGATAATGTTTTGTATTAATCTAAAAACATGGAGGTCAGAAAAGACAGTGCAGGTGTAACAATATGCTATACTGCAAACGTAGACACCCTACATAGACCATGTTACAATACTTGAGACTGGAGTTTATTGGTACATGCACAATAATTTAAATAGTGTAATAATGTCTTCTAGGAAAGGATGCAATTGACACAAGCAAACGTGATGAAGAGTGGGCTTGGCTACTATTTCAAATTGGATATCAGAGATTCCACTTCAGATGTGGCCCCAGATCATACAGCTGATTCAAGGAAAACGTGACCCACATCCAAAAACAGATTAGGTGGAATTCAGTACAACTGATAAAACTCAGCTCTAAGTTTCCTGATGTTTTCTTCTATAATGCAGATACTGAAAAGCACTGGAGACAAAATGGAGTCCTGGGGGACAATATAGTAACAGCTCCCATTTCAAGAAGCAACTATATCCAAGTGACACCATTTGAAATTACCTAAGGCATAGAACTGCAAAAATGTGCCTCCTATTTCCAGAACATTTAGGTAATCTATGGTCACTGAGATACTGAGAAAAACCCAGAGAGTCTCATTACCCGTGCCAATTTCCTAATAAAAAATATTTTACAACTAAGCCGTCATAAACCCATGGTGTGTTCTGAAGCCAGTTTGAAGTTGATCAAGCTAATGTCTCTTCTAAGCAATAGATGATACTATTTTTTCTCATATTTGTTTGTTTAATGGCTATTTAAAAGTTCACTGAAAAAAAGAGAAGCTTCTCAAAAAAAAACCCCAACCCAGTCTCATGAGAGAGGTCACAATTTAGTTCAGCTCTTTAAGAAAAGTTGAAATAAGACCTACAGACAACATGCTAACTTGATAATCTCTAAGGTAAGTAAGACTGCTTTTAAGGTAATAACTCTTGAAGTATTTAAAACAACTGGTTTCTCTTTCTAAAAAGCAGTAAAACTATTCTCATATTTTTATTTTTGTTTTATTGGATCAATAAAATGTACATTCTCTACATTTAAGCATGACATATAAAGCTGCCCCTTGATATTTTGACAGTGGATTACTGAATTTCACTGAAGTTACATGCTGTCAGCAAAAATTAATATTTAACATTTTCTCCCTTTCCGTATCTGAGAAAAGGGCAGAGTGTCATCCCCAATCTCATGGACAGCTCAACACAGACACAGAAATGATCTCAGCCCTCCCCCCACCCACACCTATTGGAAGTTGGAACACTCAACAATTTTATATATAGCAGAATTAATTAATCAGAAGGCAAAAAGTTACTATGTTTGCAGTCACCCTGTTTAATATCTGTTGGATATAATATGTGAAAATGATTTGTAGCTCATGTAACTTGCCATAAATCCTCACTATCTTAGCTTTCTAATGGGCAATTTGCTTGTCTTTTGATTAATATCTGTGAATTTGAATTATTGTGCACACTGATCAAAATCAAATTTATGATTTAGAAAGCAGCATAAATACAAAACAGCTTATTGTTTGTGCTGACTGCAATAATGAGGATAAAAATCCAGCAGCCATAAAAAAAACTTATAAATAACACTTGCCTGATTCAGATCTTATTTATATTTTGCCATTATTATTTTTATAAATAAGTCAGAATGGCAAGCATGCCTAATACTCCTCCTTCCCTTATTTTCTCCCCAACAATAATCCTATGATGTGAGTTGGGTTGAGAGTGACTGGCCCAAAGTCACCCATATGGCTTTCATGCTAAAGAGGATTAGAATTGACTGTCTTCCTGGTTTCTAACCTGATGCCTTAATCACTAACGCAAACTGGCTCTCTAATTTATTCTTTCCCATAAGCAGGGATTTTATGGATATTAATTTTTTTATAAAAAGAATAACAAACAAATTGAAAGACAAGAAATTATAACTGTATCTCAAGTTAATTAATAAGTAGATATATTTAATTACATCCCAGAGTTTAGCCTTAGGAATTATTTTCATCCAAAGATACGTTAGTTCTCAGATATATATAAAACTCCCCACCCTATGATTCCTCAGCAAAACAAAGCAGTAGTCAAATGATTACTTGATAAATTATTATTTACTACATTCATATCCTGCCTTTTTTCAAGAAACTTAAAGCTACATATATGGCATTGTATCCTTTAATTTTAATTTATATATAATCCTTTAACCTCCCTAAATAACAACCCATAACAAATTAAGGCTAAGAAACTGGTTAATCCAACATCACTCATTGACTTTAATATTCTATCTTATTGCAAAACTAGTGACTGTTTTACAGATAGTTTGTGTCACAGTAGGAGAAGCAATAGGGCAAAAGTCATATTCAGGTACATTAAACTGAGATATGGTCATTCAAACTAAGCTATGAACTCTAATTGTTCTAAGTGCTAATGAGTCAGACAGCTATAAGATACCTATAAATATTTTAGTACATTTTTGCCTCCAGAATTACACTGGTCAAAAATCTAGCAATAATTCAATTGCAGGCTACTCTAATGAATTACCACGTAAACTAGCAGATGAAAAGTTCAATCTCAAAGTGTATGTCTGCTTTATATAACTAATTTGTTACCTACTTAATGTATATGTACTACCTTTCAACAAGGAGTTCAAAAAATACCTTTCCACCTTTTCACAAATAATTATGGCCCTGATATATCCTTGGGAGAAAAGAGCAGAGGAGTGACTATACTAGACAGGTGTTCAACTGATGAAATAATTAATCTTTCTGTTTGTTTATATTCCATTTCAACAGCAGCAGGGAGTGTCTCCTCCCCCACTCCCCCCAGTATGTTATACTCTGGCATTAAGTAGTTTGGAGTTTACAGAAATAAATCAGTTGCGGTCAAATATTTTATTTCACTGAAAGCAGTATACAGTAGTCGTCAACGTATGACCTCAATTGAGCCTGGAATTTTGGTTGTACCTCATTGTGATCATAAGTTGAGTCATCATATGACCGGACTTGATTTTACAACCATTTTTATAATACCTATTAAGTAAGTCACCATAGTCATTAAGCAAATCATATGGAAGTTAAGCTAATTACATGGTTGTAAGTCCGAATCCAGTAAATGTGTATATAGTTGCTAATCATCTGAAATGTGATCATAAGACTGCGAGGCAGTTATAATTTTGAGGACAGGTCTTAAGTAACTTTTTTTCAATTCTGCTGTAACTTTGAACAGTTGCTATATAACTGCTCATAAGACTACATGTAGAATGAATCCTGATTTTGTATCAATACATTAATTTTCAAATCTAATTTAACAAAACATTTGCTCTAGGACATATTAAAAGATGCTATCTGATTCATCTCTGCTACTTAGATACCAATTTTTGTAAGTTCAATGAAACCTTCATCAGATAGAGAAATATTAAGAAAATATTTTCAACTTGGAATGATTTATGGAGTTATTCAAATTACCCTGTGATTTAATAAACAGAAACCTCTTAAAAAGCAGGATTAATCAATATGCTACATTTAGATTATATTTTTATCATATACTATACATTAGTTTTCAAATAAGACTAGGAAATAACTACTAAACGTGCAACAGACTGTTGCAGAAAACAAATCCCAAATACAATTTATGACCACAATTGGGATCAGAATCTCCATCACTAAGCACGGCAGTGTAAAGCAAGTTGCTCCTAATTTTACACCTTTTTGCCATGGTTGGTCAGTGAATCACTGCATTTGTTAAGTAAATCACAAGGCTGTTAAGTGAAAATGGCTTCACTCATTCTCTTTACTTGTTGGAAGCTGGCTGGGAAGGTTGCAAATGGCGACCAGATGACCCTGAGACACTGCAAGCATCATAAAGAGCCCAATATTTGATCACATGACCGTGCAGATGCTATGATGGTCGTAAGTGAAAGACTTGACATATGTCACTTATTTTAGTCCCATTGTTAACTTCAAATAATCGTTAAATGAATGGTTGTAAGTCAAAAACTATCTGTATAAAAGAACTGCAATTGAAAAATTGGCATTCCAACAAACTACAGTAGTTAATAAGTGAGCAACATTTCATTTGCTGCAGTATTCTGTAAAAGTTATTTACCTCTTTGTGTTATAGGTTGTGTCCTGTGGCGTTTCTTCAAGCAAGGTCACATAGCCCAGGGTGCAAGTAAGGATAAACAAGACTGTTACGGTGTGAGCTTGCCTGTTGACAAGAGAAAAAAATATCATCTTCTTTTGACACTGTTTATAGTTGGCTTATTATTTTCACCAGCAGAAATTAAAGCTTTAAGTGTGCAAATGTGTTTAAGCACACAGCTCTAATATAAAATATACAACATTTAAAAGGCAAAGTATATACACACCAGTAATTTAAAATGCATTAATATAGCATTTAAAAAGCAAAGTAATACAAATTCACTAGTTACATATACAAGTCCAGAGGAGTCACGACTGGGTATCTATAGAAAGAGAAATTTACATCTTTTTTGAAAGATCCCGAAGAAAATGCTAGTTTCCATGGGGAGAACTGTGCAGAGCTTTCAAGTACTGAAAAAGTTGTTGTTATAGAGTTGTTGGCTATGTCAATTCACTTAATGAGACTAATTAAGCCTGAACAACAGCTGTAGCAGGAAAATGTATGGCGTGATAATCTCAAGCAAGGAAAAGAATAATATCACCTTAAACTGGGCTCACAAGAGAAATACCAACAACTGCATCAAAAATACATTTTCACTTGCTCACTTTGTGCCTTTGAGTTGTATATTTTATATAAGCTGAAGTTTAAATAAATCTTCAAATGCAGTCAATAAAACAGCAGCTGATCATTGAGATAAAAATGGGGGGGAGGGGGCAAACCTACAATAAAATCCTTCAGAACCAAAATGTATTCAGAATCTGACAAGCTGATAAAAAAGATAGGGATTGTCACTAACTGTTTTCTAGGAATCAAACAGAATCAGAATGCTCTCAAAGTCTTCAGAGGTGCAGTTTTTTTTTCAAGAGCAATAAGACTTATAGATTTTTTAGATTTCATTTTCATCTTTTGGTCTTTTTTTTCAAAATATCCAACCAAACGTGGTGAAATGTGTCTATATTGAGAGATGACTTCTCTAACTTCAGAGGAATGATAAAAAGATTACCTTCTTGCAGCAAACAGCCTGTTTCAGTTTAGCCTAATTAGAAGAAAAAAAAATCTGCCTCTGCCTCCCAGCAATTTGCCCCTTTCTGCAAACAGCCAGTTTCACTTTCAATTTCAGCAGGGGCAGATGATCAGCTGTTTCAGGCTGCAGGGATTGCCATAGCCTATTTCCGGCTCAGCAAGCCCCATTTTACCGTTTGCTGCAAGGAGGTAAATTGCTGGGAGGCAGAGGCCAAAGGGTGGGGGCCTGTAGTGGGCGGGGCTACATTTGGTGTATAAGACTCACCCAAATTTTCACCCTCTTTTAGGGGGGAAGGTGCGTCTTATGCTGCAAAAAATATGGTACATATTTTCTGAAAGTGATGCTTTACATCTGTAATTATATACCGGTAATCAGTATTATAAATTACCTTGGTGCCTACCTTCTTACAGGACTAATTTCTCCAATCTGAGTAAGCCCATCTATTACATTCTTCCCAGGAGAAGCTTTTGATCATACATCACTTTTGTTAAGTACTGGCAGCCACTCCCAACTGTTTTGGTACCAAGGAACGGTTTTGTGGGAGACAATATTTCCACAGACACGGGGGGGGGGGGTTAATTTGCTCATTCGGCCACCACTCTCCTCCAGCTGTGCGGCCTGGCCCCTAACAGGCCATAGACTCGTACCAGTCCATGTCCTGGGGGTTGGGGATCTCTGCTATAAGGGGAATGAAGGCCAGGAGAAATTGCTTCTCAGTTGCTACTCAGATCTTGTGGGATACCATTTCCTTAGAATTAAAGCTTATTCCATCTCTTATAAGGTTCTGGAAGCTAATGAAGATTTTTTTTTCCTTAAAAGCATTTGATTGAATAGTTGGTTATCACGTTTAATTACATTAATTTAATTTTTGATATTACTTAATTTGGTTTTCCTATGATTTGTTTTATTTTTTATTTTATTATTGTTACCCTTAGTCAGGTGCAAGGGACTAGAAATGATGCAAGGAGTTGATCAGAATGGTACGTTTATTGCTACTCGCCTATTGACAGGAATCTCACCAGACTAATATACTTACCACAGGAACTACTAGATAAGCACTGCAAGTTTAGGGAGGATTTCAGCTCCAGATTCCACCACACCATTGTATTGTTGTGACTTAGTTATTGGTTGTTTTATTTATATCTATCATACATGCTTTAACTGAAATGATTGCTTCTGTTTTGTAAACTGCTAAGCATCTGTAGTGATTTGATGGTAAATAGAATTAATTGCATCAGCTATAAAAATTAACAAAAAAATTAAGGAAGCTTTTGCTAGTTTATGGCAATGCTTAAAAGATATTTTAATTACAATCAATAAATTATTCCACTAAAGTACTCCAGCTAATAAAGCATGAAGTAAATTAGATCTTTACTACTATACTTGCTTTTTCCATAATGACCATAACTCTAACTAACATCCATTTTTATTTTTTATTTTTTTCTATTCCAGCAGGCCTGGGGCTGTTGACCTCTGGATTGAGGTCCAGCCCCGCTTAGATTGGGTGCATGTTGTGCCTTTTTAAATTTGTCGTGTTTTATCTGTTTTTAATTTCTCTTAATTTCTGTTTCTGTAAGCTGCCCGGAGTCCTTCGGGATTGGGCGGCCTATAAATTTAATAAACAGTTAAACAGTTAAATATTTTTATTTTTAAATGTTTAGCCAAATATAAGAATAACTAAGAATAATCAAAAATGAGAGACACAAATGGAAACTTCTTTGAAATAGTAGTTACCATAACCTATGTAGGGGGGGGATGTAACACAAGATGAATAATTACAATATTATGAAGTGTTACGAAAAAAACCCCAACAACCTTAGCAGAAGTTTATAAACAGAGTACTATTGGAAGAACTGGCAATTTCACCCACACGCCATGTAAAACATGGCATAACTCAAAATATCAGTAAGATCCAGTTACTATATCACTATTTTTGTACTACAGTTTGTCCCTAATGTACTCTCTAAAATGCTTCCTGGACCTATGATGAAATATGGTGTTCCCTAAATTGCAGAGCATTGAGTACTGGGGCAGTGCATTCTCAGTTGTTGGAATGCAACAACTTCTAGGAAGCTGCTAACTGCGCTCCAAATTTGTTGCTGGGTATCAATGTATCCCTCTTGCTGCCAAGATCACAAAGTTCAAGTCATACAAAGCCAGTTCACGTTTTTTTTCTCTTTGCCAAGATCCCCCCCCCCCGGCAAGAGCCAGAGAACTGTGCCCCTGCAACAGCAAACATTTTTTTTTTAATCTGCAACTATGTTTTCTTCTCTGTCAATGGCACAGATAGGTAAAGACAGGTGGGAAATACAGCACAACAGCACAAACCACACGTTTCTGCCCTTCTAATTAGAGGAAGAATATTCTGGAGGCAGTCCATATAGCTAATGCCCAGATTTATGATTGACATAAATTATTGTTTACTGTAAAATTCAAGATTGCTTTTTATTTAAGGTTCTACAAGTGCAGTTTTAAACACTATTTTTAACCAATGGAGATGTCACTAATGTCATTTTTCTTTTGGGAAACAATGATTTTAAAACATCAGCTAGAGGAGAAGCTGTAAAGAAAAACGGCAGAAATTTACTATGGCTCACTCAGCTGTTATTATCTCATGTAGTGTTCTTATGCACTTTCTTCAGGGATTATTTTAAAATAATAAAGTTCCTTTGTCAATCTTTTCTTTTGGTACAGTTCCATTTCTTTGCATGCTCTATCAGCAATAAGCATTCCACTTCCTAATGCTGCTAAAGTACAAAATGATTTTACAATCTTCTCCCATTGCTTTCTAAAAATAGACAATGTAGAAAATCTGTACAAACTGGGTAAGTGCCAAAATAATATGAAAGAATTTGCAGAACTAACAGAAACTATTAAAAAAGGACAAAGAATATAAATAGATATTTCCTTTTCTCTAACAATCCAGGAAAATATAGGTAGCCCTTAATTTACGACCATAATGGAGCTTGCCCAGTATGGTCATAAATTGTGACAGTCGTAAAGCGGGTCACCCACATTACCAATCTGATTTTATGACCTTTTTGTGGTGGTCAGTAAGCAAATCACCACAGTCAAGTCAACTCATTGTTCACTACGGGGTGTTTTTGGCGAAAACTAGAAGTAGTAAGTGCCAGTTTTTGGCAAAAATGTTGTAAACTGTGGTCACATAACTGCAGGAGCCTGCAAACAGCCATAAATTTGGGCTAGTTACCGAGTGCCTGAAATGCAGCCACATGACTACAGACTGGAGGGCAGATATCGGAACTTTAGAACCAGTACCATATGGGTTTCCATCGTAATTTTGAACAGACATAAAGTGACTGTTTGTAAGTTAAGGACTACCAGTATTCTGAAAAAAGAAATGTATTCATTTAAGCATAGTTAAGGAATGCAGTCCAAGTGCCCACTTATTGATGCAGATTAAATTGGCTTATTTCCCTAAGCTTTTATTATGTGTTGCAATATCCATTTCTAACTGAACAAAAACAGAAAAATGACCACAGAAAAAGACCTAGTGGTCCACCAAGTCTGTCTTTTGAGTTTATTTTTTGTTCTCTTTTTTCTTTATTCATTGTTTTTATTAAGTTTTATTATATTATTTTATTTTCTACTTTTGTCAGACGATGGACATGTGTTTATCCCTAGCGTGTTTAAACTCAGTTACTGATGTTGACCACTATCTCCACTGATTTCTAATGATATTCTTAACAGATTCAGGGACAAGGCACAAGATAAAGAAAGGAGGAAAATTGTGAAAATAGTCTATAAAGCAATCTTAACAGTTTTCCCGAGTAAACTGTTGACTTGGTCTTCAGTAAAGTTCAGTAACAGGATATACATACTATATACCCTTTGGATCCATAACCTTGAACTGGGTAAACATGTACATCATTTTTTTCAACCAGTGTACCTCAAATGTGCTAACTTCCAGAATGTATCCAAAATCTAGACCCTTGGAATCCTCTGGAATTGAACTTTGGCAAACTTGATAAAACATTTTATGACATAAAAATTATCATAAAGCATTTATGGCATAATACCAAGTGTCATAAAATATTTCCCGTGGTCAACTTCAGATGCTTGACTATATATATGGGCTACTTTCAAAGCAGATACATCTCTGAATAGCTCCCTGAATGTTTAAGAACTTTTCCAATACCTTAGATTAGAAGCTCTGCCATTCAAGAAGGCATTGGAGAATCTGGTAAGGAAATATCTCCGAAAGAATGATGACCCTTGCCTAGTTAGTAACTGTAAGCTTGTTTACATCTGTGATAGCAAGTGATGAAAAATCGCATCCGAGACAGCAATAGCCACCAAGCCAAGTCAGCACAGGGAGCAGGGGAGGAGCAATTCGGAAAGGTCTGTCCTGAAACTAAGAACGTGCTGTACCATCTCTTTCAGAGGACACACACATACACCCAGTTATCAAAAATCAGCCTAGATCTAATTAGAAGCGAGTGCTAGCTCTGAATCCCTACCCAACCCTCGCCTCTGCTGCTGCTGTCACCTTCAGCATCAGCGCCCAGCAACCCTTCCCCTCCAGATTCAGCCACCCTCTGGGCGCCCTTATGGGGTCCAGATGCACCTAAGCGCTCGTTCTGCCTGCAGAGTGACCCAGCAGGCAGACAGAAGGGGAGCCCGGGCAGCGCGGTCGCCCCTCTCACCAGAAGAAGGTGTTGGTCCCGTCGTCGTACACCTCGGACTCAGTGCTGCGCCGGTCGCCATGAGTGACGACAGCGGCGTCTGGCGCTGCTGCCGATGCAGCTGCTGACACTGACGGCGAGTCCCCGCGAGGCCCCTCTCCAACCTGCAGAGAAGCGCCGTTGGGGGGCGGAGGTGGCGGCGGCAGCGGTTGCCCTTCCTCCAGCGCCGCTTTGCCGGAGGCGCCTCCGTGAGCCCTCCGCTCCCCGCGCCTCATCACGAGAACGACCGCGACTCGCGAGGCTTAAGCGATGCTCGGCGCGCGCCCTGCCGATCCCTCCGCGCGCCCCATGCAAAGCTCCGAAGAAGCCAACACAACAGCTCTTGTTCAAGTGCCTTTTCAGCACTCGCTCGTGACCCTACGTGGGACGAGGTTGAGGGGCGGGACTCCTCTTGGCGGAGACGTGAGCGGCTAAGGCCTGCGGGGCGCATGCGCATACCGAGTCACTCATATTCTCATTCTCTCTCTCTCCCTCTCCCTCTCCCCCCCCCCCCGCTCGCGAAGGCACCGTCCAGCGAAGCTTTGGAGGCGGGAGCGTTGGCAGGACAAGCTCCTGGAGTACACAATAGAAGTTCAATTGCAGCAAGCCAACGCAGGGAGGTTTACATGGAGAAAAAGGACGTCAGGATGGAGCGTGGTTGGCTGACGAAACATTTTTAGATACTTTAGTTGAGGGCTTTGTTGGTGAATTCGGTACGGTTACTTTAGGTTACGTGCCTTAAATAAATCCAGACACAAAAGTGCAGTAAATTATACAGAGGGTTACTGTGTCTAAACACAGAAAATATACTAAAAATTGCAGCTTACCGTAGTTAAAGACGGGGGAAAGGGGGAGACTGTATGTTCCTGTCGTCGAAGAATAGTAGCCAGGGAGCCAGCATTTCAAATGAGCCTTTATTGGTCCCCTGCCTAATTTAAAAAGCTCTTTGCAAATGCCCACTTCAGGTTTTTGGAAAGAGCAATTTACTCTCCTTATACAACAACAAGCTGAGGGAAGAAAGATCTGTGTCGTTGGGTGAAAGTAAAAACAAAAAACCACTGCAAAACTATTTTAGAATTAGAAGTTATAGTAGAATAATTGCAGTAATGACTCTGAGATCCCTGTGCCTTTCACTGCCTTGTAACAGGAGAAATGCTGCTGATGACTATCTTTTTAGCCTCTTTCTGAACTAGAGTAGGGGTATATGTTTCAGTTTCTGTCCACTTTCAATATATCCAGCACTGAAATCTTGAAAACCAACATTTATTGTGGCATAAGCCTGTCAAATATAGAGACCCTTATTTTTACTGGGTAGGTTATATGTAACACATCCTGTAGTATTATGGTAATGTTCACATTCATTGCTGATTTTCCAGCAAAATTAGATTGTTACCATTTTTAGGATGTAACTAGAGTATTTGGTCAAAAATAAATCAATTTGAGCCCAATATAATTCATTTCTGAGCAAATATTCATATGATTGCATTAGATCAGATTGCATGTAAATTCATTTGAAGGCTGATGATGCCTAGTATTGTGTAAGCACCTGTGGCTCTTATAGTAATTTGTTTATTCTAATATACAATTGGCTACAACTATTGTTTTGTTAACTTGTTATCTGTAGAGGTTTTATATTTTGAGTTGTGGGTTTTCTTTTAAATTGCTGTGGATTGCCAGTTTTGGTGGGAAACAAATCTGATAAAGAAATTCTACTTTAACACTTTTAAGAAAATATTGTTAAGATGGTATTAACTATGTCATGTCCATTATTCATGAATTTCAGCCGGTGTAAATGTGCATTGCTGGCTTACAGTTGGAAGACATTATTGCTCCAATTATGTTGATTGTTTATTCATGTATTATATTTTCCTTAATTACAGTGTCCATGGATGTTTTATTTTTACATACAGTTATGAGTTGTAGCACTGGGACATGAAATCAAATAAAGAAATCAAATAAATAAAAATTAGTTAATCAAGGCCAATCCCCTGCTCTGCAGATGGTCACTTTCAGATTACTTGATTCCTGTTGACATCATGGACAAATCCATGCAATGGTAGTTGTCACTGCTTTCTTCAAAACCTTTTGGATTTTTCAGTCTGGTAGCTTACAGTACTGGGATTTCCTTCTTGTCTCCCACCCAAATATTAATCAGTTCCTGTTTTGCTTCCAATCCCAGAGAAGATTGACCTGGGACTATGCAGGTATATACACCAAAACAACTACAACAGAAGTTTATTTGTACAGTTCCAATGAATGAAAAATCACTATCTCCCTGGCTAACTTATTCCATCATGGGGCTATTATTCTTCAGAATTTTTTTCCTGCCATTCCTCCTACTTCCTAATGGGGTGACAAAAACTTGTGACTTGCGATGTAACAGTTTCACTATTTGGTGAATACTGTTGCATTTCAACGTTATTTCCATCTCTAAACAGTCTCGGTTCTTTATGTCTCTCTATAAAATTTGATTTCCCTTGTTCATTCTTGCTGCCTGTTCTGAACCAGTTCCAGTTTCTCTGAATCCTTGTATGCTACTGAACATAAACATTCAAGAACAAAGTGGAACAAATACCGTATTTGTCAGAGTATAAGTTACACAAGGTTTTGAAGAGGAAAATTTTAAAAAAAGTTTTTGCACTCTGCAAACTTCCCCCAAACAACCCATTTTTTGTGAAAACGGGCCCATTTTTTTTTCAAAAAAGGGCATGAATAGCCTTTAGGAGGCTTGTAGAATGCTCCTTGGAGGGTGGGGCAAAAACGAGCAAAAAACAGCCTTTTTTTTGCGAAAATGGGCCAGTTTTTGTCAAGAAAGGGCATGGATAGCCTTTAGAAAGCTTATAGAGTGCTGCTGGGGGGCAAAAAATGGGCCATTTTCACTCATTTCTGCCCTTCCCAGCCCCCAGGAGTTCTCTGAAAGCCTTCTAAAAGCTATGCACGGCCATTTTGGTGAAGGGGCGGCGTTTTGGGGGGCACAAAATGCTGTATTCAGTGTCAAGCCTTCTACCACCACCGCTCAATCCTGCTATGTCACAGGAAAAAGTGTTGCCAAATGATTTTGACACATCATGGGACAAATAACCAGGCTCAAATTTACCAATTTTGGACAGATGCAAATATTTGATTAATGAGGGTATTAGATACATAGTTGGCAGAAGGGTCAAGTTGGGGACAAATGAACCCAGAGAAGGACTAACTATGTGGTTGCTAATACTCCACACTGACGAATAGCCACATAATCACTGCTAAGCCAGGTAGGCCTTCATATCTTATGTATACAATACTTTCTAAGCAGAATTTTTCCATTTTATCTCATTTGAAGCCCATTTCTCTGTCAACTTGAATTATATTTGAATTTTATTTACATCTTATGAAATGTTAAATATCCCACTGAATTTGTAATTCACAAGTGAATTCCACTATCGCATCTGAGTCTCTTTCAAATAGATAAAAACATCAATGTTAAATTGTGTTTGCTTTTCTTCACATATTGTGCTAAGCCAAAATTCTACCCTGTTTTCCCGAAAATAAGACCTCCCTGGATAATAAGCCCAGTCAGTCTTTTGAGCACATGCACTAAAATAAGCCCTCCCTTGAAAATAAGTGCTCTCTGAAAATATAGCAACACATCAGCAGCCATGAAGTGATCGTGCTTGCTGCCTCCTGCACCTCAAAAATAATAAGACCACCCCAAAAATAAGGCCAGTTGCTTATTTTGGAGATCAAAAGAAAATAAGATCCTGTCTTATTTTCAGGAAAACACAGTATTAATTGTGTTTTGTTAGGTCACAGTGGTTATGCTCATAAATAATGTTAAACCTCTTGAGTTGCAATACATTCTCTCTTAGTACAATGTGTAAAGTTAGCCATGTACTTATTTGTGAAGTTTGTTTTTGCTGGCTGCTCCATTATGGTTTGAGGATGAGTTTTGTTTATTCATCAGCACAAATTTGTCCTCCCTTCCCACGATCATTCCCAGATAAGCCAAAGATTCTTGAAATTCTGAACATACTTTGTTTTATAGGTAGTACTCCAAGTGCTATATTTTTGTTGGAAGGTTTAGATCAGTGGTTCCCAAACTTTTTCAGTCCACCACCCCCTTGGTGCTACAAACTGATCCTCAGTGCTCCCCCACTCAGTGGTGGAATTCAATTTTTGTTTCTACCGCTTCTGTGGGCGTAGCTTGGTGGGCCTGGCTGGGGGGGGTCATGTGACTGGGCTGTTTGCACGACAGAAGGAAGATAGTAACAGTAAAATTTAAAACTGTAACAATTAATTGCACATTTATTCAAAATCTAATTTAAAAACCTTTTTAGTTAATGTTAATTCAACAAAATTGTTGAACATGATCCAGTGATACCTGGTTTTCAAAATCTGATAGTCATTGATCAAGAACCGTAGTGACTAGTAACTTCGTAAACTCAGTAAAATTTAGTAACTACTTCACTGTTCAGTAAATTCTTAATGTGGTGGATGAGCTTGATGAAGTGATGCCAGTTTCCCAATGTCTGGTTTTAAGTCACTTAGCAGGAGTCTTAAATTACTACATTCAGTAATCTGGAGTCGATTTCTTTGCTTGGAAAGAAGTTGGATGACCACACTGAAGCTACGTTCCACCAAATATGATGTTGGAAAGGCAACAAGGAACTTCTTAACCACTGTCCATAGTGCAGGATTGCGATCAGAAATTTCTTTCTGTAACCAAAACTCTTGGTGCCAGGGATGTGCAGTCAGGGGAGGCAGAGGAGGCAGAGCCTTACCACTGTCATCATGAAAAGAAAAAAAATGTAAAAGGAAAAAGGCAAGAGCTGAGGTCAGGCTGAACTAGTTGCTGCCAGAGTCACCATAGATGACTCTGCTTAACTGTTTAAAAAAGCCTCTAAAAAAGTGCCCTCTACAAGAGGAGGCAGGAGAACAATGTGCCTCAACTAGTCTGACTTTAGGTGTTTTATGATCACTCGAGCAGAGTAAAGCAAGGGTTAAAAGCCTAAAAATTCCTGACGTAGGTGAGGCACATCATTCTCCTGCCTCCTCCTGCAGAGGGTGCTTTTTAGAGGCTTTTTTAAACAGTTAAGCAGAGTCATCCATGGAGGCTCTGGCAGCAACTAGCTCAGCCTGACCTCAGCTCTTGCCTTTTTCCTTTTACATTTTTTTTCTTTTCATGATGACAGGCAAGAGCAGAGTTGAAATCCTCTCTGAAACAGCTGGAAAAGGTACGTGTGGGTTGGAGGGAGGGGGAGGAATTCAAACTTCATCCTCAAGTGTAGATCCCTCCCCAAGTGTAGTTTGATTGCAGGCAGAGCCGTGTTGCCTTTTCAAACACAAACACACACACACACACACACACACACACACACGGATAAAACTATAAAAGCCCAGCTTCACTGATTACAAGTTTGAAAAGGCAACGTGGCTCCACCTGCAATCAAAGGTGAGAGAAGGAAGGGAGTAGGAGAGATGGTGCAATCCAACTTCTCTGTGTGCGTGTGTCTGTTTGAGAGAGGGGAGGGAGGAAGCATGAAAGGATTACAATCCACAACCTCTTTTGTATGCTGTTCAATCCTTATTTACATAAGAAAATAGCTCAAGCGGAGTAGCCGCTCTTCCTCGTAGAATCACATTCCAAAATTTCAGCTTCCTCTGCAATTTTTTATGGAGGCAGCAGCTCAGTTTCTACACAGCATGATAGACCAGCCGAGGGTCTCCGTGTGCTCATGTTGGGTGGGACAGAACCTTCGGCTCTTGTGAAACTGTTCACCCACAAGCCCATTTGTTAAATAACAGCGGGCCGCGGAGAAGGAAGGTGGCAAAGCCGGTGAGAAGCAGGGAAGACAACTCCATTGCTACCTTTAGGGGTTCACAGCTGCCCCCCACAGCTGGAAGAGCAGTTTTAACTGCCAGTCTCGTGCGACGAAGAAGAACCCAGCCCTTCCACCCATTGAAGGTGCGTGCGGGACCCAAGCCTTCCCAAAGACACGGCATCGCCGGTTCATGGTGAGGCGAGACTGAACCGCCACCTCCACACAAGCCACACAGGGAAGGATTCTTGCTTTTGGTCCCATCGCATTCCCTTCCGTGCCTGCACGCTAAGCTAGGCGAGTCAGGAGTATAGTATAGCAGAACACCTCCAGCACTCCTCTGCCACCTCCCTTGCCTCTTAGCGCCCTCCTGTGGCCCCACTTCCTCTTAGCGCCCCCTAAGTCATCCCACTGCCCCCCAGGGAGTGGTACCACCCACTTTGGGAACCACTGGTTTAGATAAACAGTCTCCAACATTTCTGTCTTTGCAGATTGGGGCGGGGGGGGGGAGGGATGGTTCTGCATGAGCAATAGGCATGCACATGTATATGCGCAATTCTATTTACACAAGCAGCAAGCATATGTGCCTCTGCTGCTCAAACAAATGAAGTTGCATGTGTCACAAATGGAGCTGCACACTCACACAAATGGATAGTGGGCCACAGCCCAAGGGTTGGGGACCCTGGTTTAGA
The DNA here is from genome assembly GCF_051295495.1 of Thamnophis sirtalis. Taxonomy (NCBI): domain Eukaryota; kingdom Metazoa; phylum Chordata; class Lepidosauria; order Squamata; family Natricidae; genus Thamnophis; species Thamnophis sirtalis. Next base: position 71,707,467 of record NW_028261381.1, on the reverse strand, counting down.
TGGAGTTAATCAGTTCAACTAAATTCATCTTTTTTCTGCTTTTGTCCTGTATTTGATGATTACAGGTTATTCATCTAGCCTTGGCAATGTAGTCCTTGGTTTTATATATTTTTTTTTGCAATTTGCAAATAAATTGGAAGTGCCTGGCAAAATTCTGAACCTATCTATCCAAGTAGCAGCAGCATGTCACTAGGCTTAATCAAGAAGTGTATTGTGAAGCATTACTAAAGCTTTTTAAAATAATGCTAAAAAAAAGTGGCTTCTTCAACTTGACCAATGCAGACAATTATATAAGCTGGAAGAAATATTTTTTTCTACTCCCGAATTCATAGGATAGTCACCTTCAAAAAAAAAACAGACTGGAAAATTTTCTAAGAATTAGCTTTCTACATTAGCCTATAAATATTTAAGGTTTACATACACTACTTCATTTCATATTCCTATCAACTTACATACCTAAATGCAAAGCTTGTTTGCGAGAACTGAAAGGCTTGCTTAATGTACCAAGGCAATCATTAATATCATTCTTGTGTTCCAAAAAAAATCTATCTTGGGAATGCATTGCAGATTCATTAAGAATGCATTGTTGTTATATTTACCTTGCTCATCCATTCTGAAATTATAGAATTCAGCTACGGATCACAGTTCCAAAGATATAAGGTAAAGATAAAGGTTCCCCCGCATGTGTGTGCTAGTTGTTTCCAACTTTAGGGGATGGTGCTCAACACTGTTTCTAAGCCGAAGAGCCAGCGCTGTCCAAAGACTTCTCTGTGGTCATGTGACTAGCATGACTAAATGCCGAAGGCGCACAGGATGCTATTACCTTCCCACCAAGATAGTCCCTATTTTTCTACTTGCATTTTTTATGTGTTTTCAAACTGCTAGGTTGCCAGAAACTGGGACAAGTAAAGGGAGCTCACTCCGTTACGCGGCATTAGGGATTCGAACAGCTGAACTGCCAATCTAATTGACAAACTTAGCGTCTTAGCCACTGAGCCACCTCACCCCTATTCCAAAGATACAGTACTATATAAAAAAAGCTAATATAAACATTGGTCCTCACTGGGAAGTCTCTTGGCACCCATCTCTCATTTAGCAGTCTTATCTAAATCATGTTGAAATGGGAGTCTCTCCACAAATTTTCGTTTTGGAATTGGTTTTTAAAAGCTTTAGCATCCAGATATGAGTTCTCAATTATGCACAGTCAAGTACAATACTGAATTAATCATTACACTAAGTACATTGAAAAGTTGATCCATTGCCAAATGGAAGTTCATAGATGATGTAGGAGTTTTCACAATATGAATATATACTCATCTTTTGATACTTGTATTGCAGGGGTTTCAGATTCCTTGTAATTCAGAGTATCACAACTATAATTTTATCAAAAAAAAAAGTGAATATTGATATCATGGCAGGTTCAAGCTATAGAATGCTTTGAATTGCAGAGTGATGAGTGCCTGGAGGGAAATGTTTATTTCTAAAAATGAATATTAACTTTTTATGAAACTGAAATCAAATATTTAGAACACTAAAATATACTTATTTTTGTTTTCTGATTATGTACTTTGACTAAAAATGAGCAAATTTTGATTTTTTTTTCTAGTTAAAGGCCAAAATATTGGCAAATTTTGCCCTATCTAGAATTTTCTGTTCAAAAGTCCATGGTGATTATATTGTCAAGGACTCATAGCCAAAAAATGATGTAAAGCCATTGCCAGAAATAAGGATTATCCCAGGAAGGCTAAACTACAGATCTACATCCTAGGATGAAGAAACTAGTATAGGTGATTGCAGAACTGCCAACTTTAATAGGAGAATTCCTGGAAATCTGGTAATGTTCCCAAAGTCTGGAGGGGTGCAAAAATTGTCCCATTTTCAAACAAGTGGAAAATAGGTCTTTTTTATATTAATTGTGAACACTTGGCTAAGAATACAACAATTTACAAGAGTCATCATAGGTTTGTGACAAATAAGTCATGCCAATTAACTTTTTTTTTTGGGACAGAATTACTTGCCTAGCAAGTCCAAGGAATGCTGAACATAGTGCACTTTGGTTTCAGCAAAGCATTTGACAAAGTATTGTGTTATTTTATTAGTAATTTTATTAAAAGATACAATTAAGATAAAAAATTAATACCCATTTTTTAAAAATCAAAGAAAAATATCACAGAAAAGAAAAAAAACTGATTAGCAAAGTATCTTTCAAAGATGCTGAATGTGTAGGAAATATTCTCTTGTAACTTGTAGTTTGGCCACAATCACAATAGATGGTGCTATAAGATAATTCAGTCCAAAAAACACCCACACTTAAACTGAAAACCTTAGTGTCTGCTTCTGGACAGCTGTAGAATATGGGTTTTTATTTATCTATCCCACTGCATTTCTAGTTATCATCCAGGGCATACCTAGTATTCATTGTTTGAGTTTACATATCCTAAACTATGTTTGTTTAAGGCTGGATGAATAAGCAACGAAGTTGAGTCCACAGTTCACATTAAGAGCAAACCAACTAGCCATTCTGATTTAAGAATGTGAATCCAGGCTGAAGGAAGCTTCTCACCAAACTTTCCAACAACATTTTTAAGAAGCTGCTTCTACAATAGACTAGTGCTTGTTTGTAGTGCCTACATTTTCTGAATTTGAATATTTGCATAGGCGATAATAATAGCAAGCAATAGATCATCGTCTGTTAATCATATCATTTTCTATGGTTTATGAACAATTTATCTGATTTATGTAAATAGGCTTTCATACATGAAAATATCATTTTTTTTTAAAACGGTATCTGAATTAAAAAATTTAGCAAGAAATTATTGGCTCATGCAATCAACGTACTATAGTTTTTCTGTGCCTTCTGTAGCCTACACACCCCACCTGAAGAGCATGTAAGAGGTGTATCATAATTCTATGAGAAATCTTCATTTGTACTTGAGATAATTTAAATTCACTGTATATCTGAATTTTTAGACTGAAAGTTGCTAAGAAAGTGTATATTTCTACACTAATTTTATAGATAAGTTTAAATAGGGAATGCTGAATCCCAATAAAACTGGAAGAAAATGCATTTCCCATCACGTTTCTGTACTCTGCTCATTTATGTATATATGGTTATAATATTCCTGTCTCAATAATTGTTAATATTAAACTGAAGAACCCTATAGTACCACTAGGCATTCTCTACAAAGTTCTTCTTTCAGGACAGATTGAGTCTCGAACATTTGTACTTTTTTAAAAAAAAGTATAGCTTGAGCTGGTTATATTGCTGCCTTTTTAGATTGGGTATCATTCAAAACAGATAACTGAAAAGAATATTGTTTTAAGATACAGTGCAATATTTTATTCAATAAATATTGTATACATGTAATTAAACCACTGCACAGATGGTTAATTTTTATTAGATCACAAGCCTACTAACAAGAAGCTCATTATTTTACTAATGATCCTGAAGCTATGTCTACAGGGGCATTCAACTCACAAAAATAGGAAAGTGAAATGCCTTAGAATTTCAAAAATCGGTGACAAATAAAATGAATCAAGACCACAGGTTTTTATTGAGTATTTCATAAAACCGACGTCGATCTATTAGATGTTCCTTGCAGTTTAAATGATAAGAAGGTTGACTCAGCCTTCCATCCTTCCAAGGTGGGTAAAATGAGGACCCAAATTGTTGTGGGCTATAGGCTGACCCTGTAAACTGCTTAGAGAGGGTTGTAAAGCACTGCAAAGTGGTATATAAGTCTAAGTGCTATTGCTATAAAAAGTTGTAGATTCATAGAATGGGATTCGGTGGGAAGCAGCCATGCAGTCTCCTGATCAGTGCAAGAATCCTAATGAAAAACTCCCTGACAGATGGTTGACTAGTCTTCATTTTAAGTATATATAACTTAATGGTGGGTTCATATGTAAAAGTGTCAAAACCTCCAGTTTTAGGGAATTAGAAAAAAAAGCAAAACTGCTTAATACTTTACTCATATCTTTTTTTTTCTGTTACAAGCTATATTGGCCCTGACCCTTCAGGGTTTTTTTTCAAGGTCCTGAAAATATGATTTTGCCAATGGGCATAGAAACTCAGGAGGGAGTAGAGCTTATGCACTAGTTGTGCTATTATGCATTGATGTGTTTATATTGGATATGTACTCTGTTTACAGATTTTTTTTATAGTTTTATAATCATGACCTTGTCTCAAAGACTCTGGACAAGTCCCTGCAGATTTCTTAGTAGGTTTTCCCCCCAGAAGTGGTTTGCCATTGCCTCCTTCCTAAGACTGAGAGAAAGTGACTGACCCAAGGTCACTCAGCTGCTTTTTGCCTATGGCAAGACTAGAGGTCATAGCCCCCTGATTCCAGCCTGATGCTTTAACCTTTAAACTGGCTCTCATGATTTTAACTGTTTCTTGAATTGTTGTTTTGCTTTATTGTTTTATCTGCTTTTGTGTGCCCAGAATCAAGTACTGAGATGAATAGCTATATAAATTTAATTAATAGACAAGTTGAACTGGGAAATTGAAAAATAAAATAAAATATTGGAAGGCAAAAGCAAAACATGTTCATATTATTCTCATGAACCCTACATAGATATGTCCATCAAATTACCAATTCTTAAGTTCAATCTTAAGGAACTCTTCACTGTTTTTCTCCCAAAATAGCAATAGCAATAGCAGTTAGACTTATATACCGCTTCATAGGGCTTTCAGCCCTCTCTAAGCGGTTTACAGAGTCAGCATATTGCCACCAATAACAATCCGGGTCCTCATTTTACCCACCTTGGAAGGATGGAAGGCTGAGTCAACCCTGAGCCGGTGAGATTTGAACAGCTGAATTGCAGAACTGCAGTCAGCTGAAGTAGCCTGCAGTGCTGCATTTAACCACTGCGCCACCTCGGCTCAGTATGTCATGTAGTACAACCCATTTAATAGACCAAGGGTATGCTGCTGTGAATGTAAGGTATTGGGAATTCAGTAAAGCATCTGACAATCTTTCATTCTATCTTTATATAATAGATTGATATGAGTTAAAAGATATCACAGCCCAGAGAATTTGCAATTGTTTGAATAACAACACTGAAATTATGCTCATAAAGAGTTCTATATCAAGGAAAGGGAAATGTCAGTTGGGGTTCTGCAGTCTCTCCTTGCCTATGTGCTATTCAACAGTTTTATAAGTGATTAGTAGGAGAGAAAAATGACCTTTACAGTGCAAAAAAAAATGGAATCAAATCCAGTGTATATGGTAGCAAGTATGGTATCCTGAATTTTGGTAGGAAAAATCAAGTGCACCCGAAGAGGATTTGATACATCTGACTTGGTGACTATATAAGAAATATACAGCGATATCACTCATCATCAGCTACACATGAGCAAGCAGTGTGATGCAATAGCAAAAAGACCATTGCAATCTTACAGTGCACTTTTAGGTAATATACTGTAGAGATGCTGGAGCAAGTTCATATGGACACTGGTAAAATTGGAAACCAAATCATGTTTAGCTTGCAGAAGGGTAAAGGAAATTATTACAGTTTAACAAGATGACTTGTTAAACTATAAACTATCTGTTGAGGAAACTGATGAGCTCCTCCTCACTGAAAATGTTCAGAAGGCCATCTGTCGGGGATAGTTTAGTGAACTTCCTCACTAAACAAGGAATCAGACAAGTTGATTTGTGAATTGCCTTCCATTTCATATATACTAAGGTTCTGTGAACCTTGATTAATAAAATCATTTCTTACCAACAGATTGTGTAGGCTGAATTTTATACATTTGAACTACTTTATCTGAATAATGCAAGGTGTTTGATTCTAGTTTGGCATATTTTGTTAATATAGCCTTTGTAACTTGTAAATCAGGGTTTATGGCTATTGTGTAACTCAGCCTTATGATTTTAAAACTCAATTACGGTTAAGGAAATTATAGCTTAGGACGCCTGAGTCTTCTGGCATAATTTGGTTGATGTTTGATTGATGGGTAATTGTAATCAAGCATTAGGCAATGAAGCAATTGTTTATTTCTTAGACAAAAATAACAGATTCAGATGCTCAGGCATGGGAGTTGCCTTCACTGAAAGGTGTCTACCTACCAGGGTTGATATAGAAAAGCAGTATATGTTTTTCTAGCCCAGAAAATCCCTTCATTTTGCAATCCATTTCTATCCTACTAGTACTACCAATCATTATACTACTACTACAAGTGCATTCCTAAATGCATTACAAAGAAAGAAAATACTAATATAGATCAAATAGTTCATCACAGATCAACCTTTGGCATATGCTAGTGGTTCTCAACCTGTGGTCTGCAGACCCCTGGGGGGCTGCAATGTAATCACAGGGGGTTCAAGAAGGCTTGAAGAAATGCTATGATTCAAATCTTGAGTTAAATCTTGGTGGTGTCCATGGCCACAAGATTTAAAGGGGCAATATCCCAACTTAAAGCAGTTTCTGCTGCCTGTATCCCATTTTTGTCATGAGCTGCTGGGAAGAAAGTGCTGAGGATTTTAAAATATGGAACATAAAATAAAATGGCAAGGAGTACAACATCCCTTTACAATTAGCACAGTATCACCAATGCTACACAGATATGATTGGGACTTGAAAAGCTAAGCAAGGTTGGGCCTGATTAATATAAAGATAAAAATCACCCAGAAATTCCAGTTCTGGGGAGTAGAAAACACCCTACAAGATGACCTTAGCAAATTACTTCCATATTGTTAACAAGAAAACTCCATGGATGTGTCCCTCTAGTGACAGGAATTGAGTATAACTCAAGAGTGTCTCTATCTTTATTCTTGTTATGGGGATTGTAATCTATCAATTTTGAGGGTACTAGGAGCAGAATGGGACCATTAGGAAAGATCCCTAAAAGCCCTGAAAGTCATCAGTGTTATCCAACACTTGATGAAATTGCACCTCATTGAATTGCAGCTTTTCAAGCAGCTACCATGGACACAGGTCAAAATAACTAATCAGTTTTGTTCAACAATAATTATCACCTAAGCAGAAACCAAGCAAAGCACAGGGGCTTAGTTCACGCATGGCACTATATGTTGTGTATGGGAGTAAGTATGTGTATATGTGGAGTGGTTTATTAATTGTGGTTTACTTACTATACCACAATAAAACAGCAATTTAGTACAATGAATTAACTAAATATATAGGTATCTTATGCACCGAATATTTCCCATTTTCTTTCACTGAATCTAATGAGATAGAATGAATGAAAATGCAATATATTGATTATTGTAAAATGTTAGATGATCACTGGATTTAAGTTTAAGCTTCTAGCAATGTCTCTCAGTTCAATATCACACAGGATTATTGGGAAATGTGGGGAGAATCTTCCAGAGAACATCCTGGAAGCTAACTTGAGCTCCTGTAAAAAAATGGATCATAAAACTATAAATGAAACACTCACACAAACACACAAAAACCGCCTAAAACAAATCCAAAAAAGCTCCATTAAGTGTTCCCTTTCTTCCTGAAATTGCTTATCTTGGAGTAAATAAATTGCATAATGATAACCTTGTACTGCAATTCATGAACCTTCTTATACACTTTCAATAAAAGATTACTCATATTGAGGTAAGCTATTATTTAATTATGGTTTACTAAATGATTAGATAAATAATCACATGATGGTGTACAAACCAGAGCAACAGGGTTCATATTACACACTGAAACCAAATCTAACATGTCACTTCAGGACTACCTTAAGAAATGTTGGGATCCATGCAGTGGCCAAGTTTGGAGATCTTCCCACATTCTAGATGACTATACAACCTTTCTGATGAATTCCTATAAAGCAAGGAGGAGGAAAAGACACCGTGCTTTAAAGGAAAATTTATCTTTCTTTAGACAAAAATGATACGAGAAAAGAAGAGTGTCAGTCCCCAGCCTAGTGCAGAGCACTTTTGCTCAGGTATAGAGGTTCAGCACAGCCTTCTCTTCTTCACCTTCCGTTTTCGATGGTCCTTTGATTCAATACAGCCGCGGTTGTAGCCGTTTTACAATTCCGTGTGGTGTGAATCCAGTTTTTTTTTTTTAAGTGGCTCCTGATGCCATTGCCAAAGTCAGACTGATTTTTATCTCCCGCTTAGCTAGTTAACCTGGATTGGGTGTGTGTGGACTCCCTTGCACTTTGAGGAAGAAAACGCTCGCGCTACAGTAACAAAGGAAAGCGCGGAGCGCACACCCATCCCTGAGCAAACCCTTTGTGGGCTTGGCTCTCCCTGCCCCTGCCTGCCCGGCTACTCTTTTGTATCCTGGTTGAATCTGGTAGGGCGGGAAGTTTAGGGCAAGTCTCTCTTTCTCTGCCTGCGGCAACAGCGGCAGGTGGTGATTCTGTTGTCGGGAGGCGCATCGTAGCCAAACAGTCACACGCGGAAGTCCGGCCGCCTCGAGCACTGAAGCTGCAATTGGAACTAGAGCCCTGGGAGCCTGAAAGGACGCCCCAAAGCAGCATGTGGCGGAGGGGCTCCCTCCGGCAGAACTCCTGAAGTTCGGTTAGCGGGCGAGGGGGTCGTAGATCGGAAGCTAGGAGCTCTCTTCTCCGGGGGGCCTGTTGCGCCGGAGGAGCGTCCATCTCCCTCCACTATGCCGGTAAGAGGGCAGAACTGCAGGTCCAGTGTGCGCAAAGTTTAGCCGGAGGGGCAGGTCTAACTGGCTGAGCCACTTCGGAGGCTCCCGCTACCCCGGCCGAGTTGTCCCTTGACTCCTTGTGGATTGGGGCCCAGGGACCGTACAGGTGTCAAAAGCGGGACGGTGCGCGGTGCCGAACGCAAACGATTTGAGATTTCGTTCAACGTTTGGCCCGGACGGAAGTGGCCAATGGGAGAAATAAGGAACTCCCGCAGCTAAAATGAACCGCGTTCGGCCCTTCAGGTGTACCTCCAGATAATCTTTGGATTGTTGCGTGCCAGTAGGCACCTGCAAGAGCAGAATTAAGCCACGGCCCCATTTTGAGCTTCCTGAATAAATCTCACTGAACTGTGTCGGAAATACACCTGAGAGCAGATACATTTCTTGAGCCTTTTGTTTGTTTGTTTATTGGATTTGGATTTAAACAAACAAGCAAGCAAACAAACGAGCCCTTTCGGTCTTCCTTTGAGAGAATTTCTTTTCTATGTACTTGTAAGCAGATTTTTCAAGAGCCGGTTTAGAGTAGTGGTTAAAGCATCACGCTAGTCACTTTCTTTCAGCCTTAAGATAGAAGGCAATGGCAAATTGCTTCTTAGTAATCTTGCCAAGAAAACTGCAAGGATTCTTTAGGCAATCTCTGAGAAAGATGAAAAAAATAAGCAGAGCGAAACATTTGTGTATGGCAGCTGTTAGAATCCCCCCACCTTTCCCCAAAGTTCATGTTCTGGTTCTAGTTCTGGCTGAAAATATGATCAATATTTCACTTTTACTTAGAAAATTCTTTCTTTCTTTCTTTCTTTCTTTCTTTCTTTCTTTCTTTCTTTCTTTCTTTCTGTTTCATATTACAATCAGAAAATTGTATAGAAAGATACAGTTGGTTTATAATTTAAAACTATGTTTTGAATTATGATCAATTGATTTATCATTCTTGGATAAAAACTATTGATTATGTTTATAAAGACAAATGTCGTAGTTTAGAGGCTTGATTTCACGCTATGCAGCCCAATTTTGCACATGTTTCCTTGGAGTTTCGTAAGTGCTACAAAGCTTTATTTGTTGTTTCAGTATTTGATTAGCTAACTATCCTGATTTCAGGTAAGGTGACTGTTGATAAGCTGGATTTTAAAGATGGTTATCCACTCATGCAAATAAAGTTTCCCAAGAGTTTCATACCGCTTTAGGCTAAGTTACGGTTTACATCAGAGGCTGGTTCCTGAGGCTAAAGCTGACTCTCTGTTCTCAGTTATCTAATCCTTATTTGATACAGAGTTGCAGGAGCACACTGAAAATAAACTCAAAGTTTATATACGGGTAACTAGAAATCAGAATACAAACCCCAATCTGAGTAGTATTGTGTTTTCTCTCAACCATCTTTCTGTTAGAAGCATTGGAAACCAAATAGCATTATTATACGTTGTACTAATGCAACATACTAAGGTATAATTTATTTTGAACATAGTTTATGGAATACAATAAAATGATTGGTCTCACGAGATCATAAATCCAGCGGGTCTTATGTGACTTTCTCACCAGCACTGAGGCTACATATTTGCACTGCAAAAATCCAGATGCTCAATAGATGATAACAAAGTTAAGTATAAATAGATACTCTTTGCTTAATGGCTGATTGTTTTACAATCATTTGAAGTTACAATGGCCATAGAACAGGTGCTTTAGAGCCCATAAACCACCTCTGGCCATTATAAAGGGTTGTGCTGCTCTGCAGTCACATGACCACATGTTGGGCGCATCAGCTTTATGACCTGTCAAGGCATTCCATGGTCATGTGACCATGATTTTTGATTTTTTTTTTTTTTTGCTGGTTTAAATTATCCTCTAGAACAGTATTTCTTAAACTTCTTTGAGGACTTTCTCTTTATGGAGGACCCCAAAAGAGGTTAATGTGGATGTTAAACTGCTCTCCTCTATAGATTACAAATTATAACAGCTAACTTCCTGTTAATATGCAGGGTGAATAGTCTAAAATGCAAAGTGTAAAGTTACAGTGGTTTATAGAACAGTATAATAAAAACGTAGTGTGCATTTTCTGTTTTCAGTTTCTTTTCGTATTATTTTAATCATCTTTGACCCACCTTCTCATAACTTTCTCATTTTGATTGTTAAAAATAGGTCCATCCGGCATATAATTTTTGGACTGTGGTATTGAATCTCAATTAATTTAACACATTTTAGCAGATCTTGGTCCTTTGAGTCACAGACAGAAGAAATATATTTAGTCTTGAATAGAAATTGGGTTCAAATGAGGAGTTGAAATGATGAAAAGTTGTCAAGGTGATAATGATTCATAAAGTAACCTTTTAAAGTACAATTATTAATGGAAGCTGATGAGCAGTGTCGAATTAAAAACTCCAGGCAACTAAAACACCTACTATATTTTGTGCTTTAGAGATAAAGTAGGCAAAATATTGAATTGCCAAAAATCATATGCTTGCTGAATAATTGAGAAAGCCAAATAATATCTTTAAGAAGTCTATATTCATTGATTATAGAAGGACTTTTGATTGTGTTAATCATGACCAGTTGTGGAATGTTTGCAGGAAAATGGGAATCACAGAACATCAAATTTCCTTATGCAAAACTCACACCGAGGACAGGAAACTGACTGGCTCCTGATCAGTAAAGGAATGAGATGAGGCTGTGTACTCTCTCCTTTTTTTATTATATTCATATTCTGAATATAAATGGGGGAAGCTGGATGAATATAAAGAATGTGATTTTAATATTGGAGGAAGAAACAGGAATAACCCGTCTGATGCTGATAAAATTACTCTGATAGCTGAAAATGCAAATGATCTGCAAGCTCTAAAATTGAAAGTCCAGGAGCATAGAAGGAAATGGGATTAAAATTAAATACAAGTAGCCCTTGATTTACAAACACAATTGTGTCTCACTTAACAATGCTGTTAAGAGAGACATTTGTTAAGTGAGTTTTGCCCCATTTTACAACCTTTCCTGCCACAGTTGTTTAGTGAATCACTGCAGGTATTAAGTTAGTAAGACGGTTGTTAAGTGAATCTGGTTTTCCCATTGATTTTGCTTGTCAGAAGGTTGCAAAAGGAATCAAATGATCTTGGAACACAGCAATGATCATATGCAAGAACCAGTTGCAAAGCATCTGAATTTTGATCACATAATCATGGGAATGCTACAAAGGTTTGTAAATGTGAAAAATGGTCATAAGCCATTTTTTTCAGTGCCATTGTAAGTTTGAACGGTCACTAAATGAACTGTTGTATGTGAGGACTACCTGTACAAATAAGAGAAAACTATTGAGAGTAAACATAGCAACCAATCTAAGGATTGATAATGAAGACCTTCTGGTGGATCTTTTGACTTTTAGGATGATCTATCAGCAGTAAAGGGAAAAATATATACTAGGTATTGTAAACTCGTGTTGTGTGTGTGTGGGTTGTTGTTGTGAGGGATTGACACGCAGGAGCCATGTATGCAAGACAGATCTTTATTAGTACCAGATGACAAGCGATTCAAAGATTCCCTGCAACTGTCAGGGTATTTATACTAGCCAGAAGCAACTGTCAAGCCCAACTGTCACGAGGCCAGCCAATCAGATGCTGTGCCTTGACCAACCAATTAGAATGCAACACAGGTTGTTGCTGGGTTATAACACTCCTTCCCCCCAGTTATTTGTATAATAACCAATCAATTGTACATTGTACATTTGCCCTTCTGTGTTGTACAATTCATTCACATTTTTTTTCTTCCAGTTTTACCATTTGCAATTGTGTTCTCTCCTTCCCCCCAGTCAACCTGATAACTGTAACCACTTGTAACCACTTTAATGTAATGCTTAACTTTGTAACAGAAGTAGACATTTAGCAACTCAAACAGAAGTAGAAATTTAGCAACTCTGTCCAGGAACATTCTGGGTTAGTAGCTTCAATTAGTTTAGTAAATTTCCTTACCCCCCAGTGCCTATTCACATTTTATTTCTTTATTTACATTTTTTTTTCTATTTTTCCCTCACAATCCTGCACATGCCCAATGAATTCCCCAGTCCAGGCTCGTTGAAGGCCTCGAGCAGTGTGGGAAGCAGGTTTGTATCTTAGGAGACAGGCAGGACAGGAGGATTTCAGGCCCTGGAGGCAGCTAAGACAGGGAACGACGGAAGTCCGAGGAGGCGTCGGAAGTCCGAGAAGGCAGGCTTCTCCTTTCCCTTCGTTGAGGCGCAGAGCTGAGGCCAGGAGGCCGAGGAAGCAAGGCAGGAGACGGATGGCAGGGACACACTTCAGTCCTCCTCCTTCTTCCTCTCTCTCTCTCCTGGTCAGGCAGGCATTGCGGGGAGGAATTCGTGCCCTGGAGGCAGCGAAGTGGAGACAGGGGCTTTGAGATGCTTGCAGAGGCATCGCAGGGAGGAATTCGTGCCCTGGAGGCAGGCAGGACAGGAAGGCAGGCCCTGGAGGCCTGTAGGCGCCGCAGGCATGCAACGAGCGGCTTCGGCAGGAGTTGAGGCACGGCGGCAAGGCTCGCAGTGGGCGCAGGCAGCACGGCCGGAGAACGGAGGCAGCGACAGGCTTCTGGCTGTCCTGTGGCTCCTTACTAGTTGGCTGATGTTGTTTGGCTCCTGCGGGAATCGCATATCAATCCCACCTTCGTCGCCAGTATTGTAAACTCGTGTTGTGTGTGTGTGGGTTGTTGTTGTGAGGGATTGACACGCAGGAGCCATGTATGCAAGACAGATCTTTATTAGTACCAGATGACAAGCGATTCAAAGATTCCCTGCAACTGTCAGGGTATTTATACTAGCCAGAAGCAACTGTCAAGCCCAACTGTCACGAGGCCAGCCAATCAGATGCTGTGCCTTGACCAACCAATTAGAATGCAACACAGGTTGTTGCTGGGTTATAACACTAGGCACTTGGTGGAGTGGCCATGAAGGTCTTGGAAAAAATACTCAGCTGTTGGGATATCTCTATACCTACAAAGATCAGATTCATTTAAGCAATAGTTTTCCCTGTGACATTCTATAGAAGTGAAAGTTGGACTTTGAAGAAGTAAGACAGAAAGAATATTAAAGCCTTTGAATCTTGTATTGGGGAAGACTCCTAAAAATACCATGGATAGCTGAGAAAACCAACATGATATTTCACACACAACTCAGAATTCTCACTTAAAACACAAAAGACTAAAATTACTGCATTTTAGGTGCTATTTTGCGAAGATATAGCTTTTTTGAGAAGTTTAGAATGTGAGGAAACGTGGAAGGAAAGAAGACAACCAGCATTATACACCCATAGATGATGGCTGTATATCAGTAGAACAGTCAGGTTTGGGGCAGATTATCTGGGCAAGTTTTACGTAAGTGGCCATTAAGTGTTAATACTGTCTTGATGCATCTAATCACTGATCAGTCAATGAAAACAGCATGGTTGTTCGCAAAAGAGATTGATGACAATGCAGAGCATCAAGCAAAAAATTGACTTTAGCTATAGGAAATCATAAGCTTTTCTCACACTAGTTATACACTAGTAATAAGGATAAATTTTCTGACAGTGAGAGCAATCAATCAATGGAACAGCTTGCTTTCAGACGTTGTGGGAGCTTCATCAATGGAAGCTTTCAAGAAGACACTGGACTGTCATCTGTCAGAAATAGTGTAGGGTCTCCTGCTTGGGTGGGAGGTTGGACTACATAATCTACAAGGTCCCTTCCAACTCTGTTAATCTGTAATATCGTGCTTACAATTTTTGCCCTGCCTGACGCTTCATTTTTCAAGTATCTCTCCAATTTTTAATCTTAGTCGTGTAAATTGCAGTCTCCCAAGATTCTCTACATCTAGTACCTGAGTATAAAAATGGACTAGATCCGTGATGGCAAACTTTTTTGGCACCAAGTGCCCAAATTGGAAGGCGTGTGCATGTGCGTGCATCGGAATGACGGAAACCTGAAGAGTACCTGGCTGGCACACGGGTGTCTTTTTTTGGCTGTTTTGGGGGCAATTTTCAGGCTGGTTTCAGGGCCAAAAACTGCCTGAAAACAGCCTGAAAATGGCCTTAAAAACAGCCTGGGTTTGGGGCATTTTTGGCCATTTTCGGGCCATTTTCAGGCCATTTTCAGGCTATTTTCCTATGCTCTGGTGCTCATGAAGACCAGCTGGAAACCATGCATGCTGGAAACCAGAAGAACAGCTGGCGCTGGTGCACATGGCCACAGAGAGGGCTCTGCGTGCCACCTCTGGCATATGTGTCATAGGTTCGCCATTGCGGAACTAGATAATCATTTAAATGTTGAAATGGATTAGATGTCAAAAGTAAGGTTGATGGAAATTCAGCTCTATCTTTTGAAGATCCCTAATGCCATAGCACCTCTCACCAAAAGCAAAAGAGACATTATCTCTACACATTATTCAGCCATTCTTTTCTAGCAGGACTTCCAACTTGATAATTGCATAAGAGAAAGCCATTCCCAAAGCAACATTCTCTCTGAATTCATAGTACTAAAAAAAATTGATACTACAATAGTAACTTTTATCTTGTTGTAGTAATTAGTTTAAATGCAATTAACCAGACTTGTTTCTCTAACCACAGGTCACAATGCTGAGGACAATTAAATGGAGTTATTTATTTAGAGACACCTACTCACAACCAGCTTGCTAGAGGATATCTATCTTGAGATTTTAATTATGCAGTGGTTGTATTAATCTATTGTTTGCTGCAGTGTTCCCCTTACACAGTGTAGTGGAGTATAGTTCACCCAAGTTTCATAAATAAAAAGTTTATTAAAGCCAGTGCATGTATTGGGACTCAGAAATATTATCCAACTAAATAAGTCAATAGTGAACTGAACTTCTTAGCATACAACAGACATATGTATCAGTAGTAGCATAGATACTAATATAGTAATAATAGTAATTATTGTTCTCTAGGCCAGCATGTCATTCTTCTGAAATATGGAAGAGAATCCTATAGCAATGAGTGGCTGAAGAAAGTTCTTCTAATCTCATTTTCTGTCATGGTATCCCCCTCTTTCCCAAAATGTGAAATTGGTTTTTTGGGGGGTGTTTTTTTGGCATCTTGGTTCTTGTGAGGAATTAGTCAATTGTTGTATTTTATTGTATTTCATGATGGTTAAGTAAACCATCATTTAGTGCAAGAAATACACTCAGCCACTCAGCTCTGAACAGTTTTCTGTATTTTGCCTGTAGGAGCATCTACCTTCGTCAACTGGCCTGATTGGGAATTTTTCCTGACAGAAAGAGTCTTTTTCACCAATTAAATATTTTCCTCTAAATAGTATTATTCTATGATCCTCAAGAGACATTCAAGCCTTATAACATCTCCTTCTTGGGTGGTGAATAATGTAATTTTGCTTATAGAAGGAGTGATTCAGAGAAGCAGTTTGCTATTAATCATACCAAAGTCATCTTTTCAAAATGTTCTTCTCTGAAGTACTTTTATTCACAGTTCATATCATATGGATTTTCCTCACTATTTTCTATTTTATTCCATTCCATTTACTCTATTCTCCCACTCTTTTCCTGTTTCCCACACAAATAGCTGGGCAGAATTTCGTGCTTGCTGATTCTACTTAGTACTCAGTAGATTGGTTCCCACTCCTCTTAATAAAAAACCTGCATTTCCACTATCTTTTTTTTGTATGAATAGAGTATATAAGTACTTATCATATACTGGAACAAAGCAATGTCAATGCAAATTAGTATATTCTCTTTTTTAGAATGTGCACAAGAAGAATTTTAGAATGTGCACTACACAAGAAATGAGTCACTGTTTCTCAGGAGTAATTTCTGTTCCATCCTATTTCTATTCATCTTAGAAGGAAAAAGGCAAATGTCCAAACACCAAATAACACAGGGTGCAGGCAACCACTTACTGACAATAATCTGAAACTGCTCTATAAGAAACCAGAGATGAGCCTATCAAGAGGCCATCACAGGCATTACAGTAATCTGGACACATTCCGAGTTCACAATACATTCCGCATGCAGCCCCTGGGAGGGGCATTCCTAGTCTTTATGCATTCTATCGGCATTGGCAAATGTCTTGAATGAGGCTCGAGATCAGCCCTCCCAGAACACCGTAAAACAATCAGCACTAGAGATGGCAAAGCTGAAGGGCAGATCTGTTTGTGGTCATTTCATAGTGTCTCAAAGATCTTTTGGGCTTCTTGAAAGTAAAGCTATAGAATGTGGTTCTGACTGGGTGAACATATGTTTTCTAGGTTGGCTTAGAACAGGGGTCAGCAACCCATGGCTCTGGAGCCGCATGTGGCTCTTTCATCCCTCTGCTGCGGCTCCCTGTCGCCGATTGGTAAAAGGAAAAAGGACACAGCGCTAGGAGGAGACTCTTTGGTGGGGGAACCGGACTTCTGGTCGGCTCCAGAATTGAACTGGGGGCTTCTGGTTAGGACCTTTGTGGCTCTTTGAGTGTTTAAATTTGCCAAATCCTGGCTTTGAAGGAAGTCTCTACATAAGAGATTCTAGCATGCATAGAAAACTTTTAGTGTGCTTGTGGTAAAAGTGGAATTAGTTGGCATTCTGGCCAAAATAAATGCTAAAACAGAGTGATGTGTAATTTGCCTTATGTTGGAGGTTATATTCATACCTTCCAATTTACATAATAGGATTTATAATGTAACATATTTTAATCCAATACATTTCATGTCGCTTCTCAGAGAATTTTATGAATGCTATTTTGATGTTCCAAAATGCCACTGTTTCTTGGAAATGGCATGGCCTGCCTTTTGCTTAGCACTTTGTGCTCAATTGTATATCTGCCCAGAAAATAATAAATTGCAAACAAGAGGACCTGGTGCTCTCAAAGGGAAAGTGATATTTCAAAAATGCAGGTTCCTGTTTTATAACAAAGTGATGGTCACAAAACATTATCTAAGTACAAAAAATTTATAAAACATTATTTTAAGACTGTTGCTGGGTTCTCACATTGCCCTGCATCAAAGCTTACTGGGCTCAACTTGATTCATAACTGAAGTTCATGTTATAAGCTCAAACTGCACTACAGTCAGCAGGATATGTGAATCCAGTATGTAGCAAAACAACAATTACAAAAGCTAAGACATTGCCTACACTGTCGGGCAATTCTGAGAGTTCTAATCTTGATACAATTAAAAAGAATGATGGATGAGAGAATGTTCAATAAAATCTGTTTGAAATTATACTGAAATGGTGATTGGGCTGCACAAATTCCAACAAAAGTAGATAACAAAAAGCCATACTTATTTGTTAAGATCTAGTGATCTTCTAAATGTTTGCTGTTGAGATCTGGTACTAATAACCTAAGTAGTAGCCAAGACAAGTATAAGCTTGTCTTGTAAAGTGCTTTCAAATTTTCCTAAACTAGACTTGCTATATTTTTCTTAAGATTTTGTAAGTGTTAATGAGGATGTGCTGTGACTGTAGAAGTACTTCTATAAAGTGATAACTAGGCTGCCAAAGTCCTTGTAGAAATGTTTCAAGAATCAGTTCTATTACACTGGATATACTTTTCCATTTCATTACAAAAAGTGTTACAATATATTGATAATAAACTTATTTATATGTGGTAATGAATATAATATTATCAATTTAAATAACCTCTAAATTCATCATCTTATGATTTTAAAACCAGTGTAGTTCAGACACTAATAATATCTGATGATTCCATTTTGGGGCAAAGCAATACATGAAGTTATAGTTGCTAACATAAAATGTAAATATAAAATGATTTAATTTTTTGTTGATATGTTTTCTTCCTTAAAATGTATTTTGACATTTGGTTGTTAGCCTTCTTTTTGCTGCAGTAACAATTGAGGGTGATTAAAAGTTTAAAGAAGACTAGTCTAGTAAAGAGAAGGACCAAGGGAGACATGATAGCAGTGTTCCAATATTTGAGGGGCTGCTACAGAGAGAAAGGGGTAAAACTATTTTCCAAGGCACTGGAAGGCCAGACAAGGAATAATGGATAGAAACTGACCAAAGAGAGATTCAACCTAGAAATAAGGAGAAATTTTCCAGAGTGGGTTTGCAGGATGATCCAGAGATGGTATTATCACAGCCAATTGGCCTCGAGACTGGGTTGAAGCTGAAGCCACGCCTCTGGGCTCCTCTCCTCTGACTCCAGTTTCAATCTAGTCTGGCCAAAGAGAGGTTGTAAATTCTTGACTCCTAATCTGATTCAACTTTTCTGGACCATCCTCAACTCAACTTGCTTCCTTCTCACAAGGAGACCCTCCCTTCACTTCCCAGTAAGTCCCTGCTATTAGCTGCAGTTTTCCAGCTACTTGAGGGTTAAATCTCAGGGCTTGGAGGGTCCGGTGGCTAGGTCGCTGTCCTGGTGGCCATTTTGGCCGGCAACCACATGGAGCCCTGAGAGGACAGATAGGCGCCGGTGAGGGCTAAAGGGCTCTGGTCCTGTCGGATCAGTGAGGGTCCACCCTTGGGACGAAACTTGGGTATGTCCCATCTCTGGACCATCCTGCAAACCCACTCTGGAAAATGACAGTTGGTCTTACCTGAACTGTTATTTTAAGAGGTGTTTGCAGGATGAGCCAGTTCCCACCCTAAGTTAGATATACAGTATTTGGGGTGGAGGTGTCTCCTTTGTGACTTGTTTTCAGCATCTTGAGAGCGCATACTGCATTGAAACTGGAGTCAGAGGAGAGGAGCCCAGAGGCGTGGCGTCAGCTTCAACCCAGTCTCGAGGCCAGTTGGCTGTGATAATACCATCTTTGGCCCATCCTGCAAACACCTCTTAAAATAACAGTTCAAGTAAGACCTGAACAGTTCAGGTCATTTCCTGACAGTGAGAACAATCAACCAATAGAATAGCTTTCCTTTGGATGTTATGGAAGTTTCATCACTGGAAGCTTTCAAGAAGAGACTGGACTGCCTTCTGTCAGAAATGGTGTAGGCCTTCTTGGGTGGGGGGTTGGACTAGATGACCTTCAAGGTTCCCGCCAACTCGGTTAAGATGTAATCTGTAAGTTATGTTCAAGTTGTGGACATACATATATCTTTCATATCCCACGTGATAAAATAATTTGTTTTTTGAAGCACTACAAAAATAATGCAGGATGGCATCACTTTCAAATAACATTCAATGTTTTGAAAACAAATTTCCTCTGGAAGACACTTGTAGTACAACCCAGCCCAACATTCCACATTGTTGTTAGTTGCAACACTTTTGTTGGGTCTGTTTCTTTGTTTTTTTTAATTAGAAGTCTTCTCCCTTTAGCAAGCAGATCTTTCTGATGCAATTAAATACAGTAGACTGAGTTCTTATATCTCACACACAGTATAGTTTATTTGGTATGGGCCTTGTACTGTGGTTGCAAGTCAAGATTTATGGTATCGTGCATTACCGGTATATGAAACTAAATGAAACAATATGTAGATCAGGCCATTGAGTTGAAACCAATGAAATCTGCTTAATAAGACTCAGCCAAGACAAGGTAAAATACCTAGGAGTAAAACTTTGGAGCGGGGGGGGGGAGTGGGCAATTTTGGTTGGCAATTTTGTACATCAAAACAAAACTCTGACATAGCTATTGGTAGTATAAAAGAAACATATCTTTGACCATTGCCATATTTTTCTCTAGGGTGAAATTCCACTGATGCCATCCTCCTCCTTTGAATACTATGAAGGACTGATACCAGTAAGTTATACATCTGCTACTTTGGTTCAGATGCCTTTAAAAGTAGTGGATCTAAGGATCATTTTAATTCTAATCTTAAACAGAGATTTAATTCATTGTCTGTATATTTATTTATTCATATCCTGCCTTTATTATTACAAATAATTCAAGGTGGCAAATATATTCAATACACCTGCCTCCTCCTGTTGTCCCCAACCCCCGACAAGAAACCCTGAGAGAGTGACTGGACTGGAGAATGTGCGTATCTCAGATTACACTTTTAAAAAAAAGTTGTAGTAATGATAGGGATCAACCCAAAATTTTCCAATGCAATTATCTTGGCTTTACTTGTTTCATAGATGCTCCTGTTCTTAAACTGAATAGAAATTACTCAATTAGGGCAGTGTCAATTCACTGCAAGAGCCACCATCGGAGGGCCAATACTTTCAAATGGCAGCACTTGGTTGAATTTATCAAGCAAATTGTTTGGACTCATTTCTTAACATTTGCATTCATAATTGTTCTTTGCCACAGTCCCAGGCAAGGCAGTTTGCAGTGTTTAAAAAAAAAGCATATGCTGTTCAGTGAATGATAGTATTCATGGGAAGTTCTTTAACAAAGATCTGAGGAGTCTTCAGATTGCAAAAAATTCTACAATTTGCTGGTTCAAATTCACTTTCTACCTCTAAGACCAGAGGTTTTTTTTGCACATTCTCAGATTTTAGTCATTAATTTTATCCAGGAGATGCTTCAGGTTAGGGGAGGGATGTTAACCATGTAAGTAAAATATGTAGGAAATGGAAAGAAACAAGTATGAGTTAGATTTGGGGGGTTTTTTTGAGAATTTTTTTAATTGTTTTAATTAAACAGAAAGAAAAATTTAAAAAATCATCTTTCGTTACATCTTGTTGAAAGTGTATCGATTGGTTACAAATATATTCCATGCGTTTCTTCCACAGGCCTTACATATACTTCATTCAAATCATGTTGTATGTATTAAATCAAGAAAGAAAAGTTATACATTTTACTATCCCTGTACCATAATTCTCATTTGATTACCATTGTTTAAACATGTTTTTATCTAGAATCATTTATATTAGAAGACACAACCACCTACTGGCGTTCATTTGCAATTTCAATAGATCTCCAATACCATTACACCTTTATGAATTTTAGATTAACCTTCTAAAATTAATTCGGTTAAGTAGGATATCTAAGCATCCCCCCCCCCCGTAACACACCTGTATGTATCATTAAATATTGTCCATTAACATTTCATTGTTATTATTGTAGTTAACTAAAGGTTATTTACTAATTATCTCATCTCTCCTCTCCAGGCCCACACAATATTATAACTTTATAACCGTCTTTAAACAATGATTTATTAACAAGATTTATAAGACTTTTCCCTCAATTCCAAATTAGTTAATTACAGGCTAAGAAAATAAACATTAGACATCTAAAGCAATCTAAGAAATATTAACATTTCTACTTGACAATCACCCAGAATGTAGGTTAGTATTTCTGTGGTCTGGTTATTTATCCTAACTAAAGTTATTATTTCTCTATTAGTATCATAGTAAGTTTATGTTAATGGATAAACATTCAGTGGTAATTTAAAACATTCTAAAAAATACTATCATCTCTACTTAATAATCAATCAAATATTAACTAGCTTTTTCCCATTAATTGGCATTATTAACCAGTATCTTTTCAGTAACAAAATAGCCTTTCATCTCTCCCAGTTGTTGTGCCAATTCTATATCCAAAACCTTTCCAGGGTTTAAAATTTCTCTCCACACATTGAAGCTTAAATGATCTCTCATGTAGTTTTGTTGCCCTTGAGTTGTTATTAATGTAAGCTTAGCTTTAGTTGTCAGGTTTATTTCTGAATAGATTTGTCTTATTGCCTCCATCTTTTTCGCTCTTTCTTTTTCTCCTACATCTTGAAGATTGGGGTGGAACACCAAATTATCAAAGTCACTTTTCCAGCTTCCCTTCTTTCCACTTTCACTCACGTTTACTCCATTTATAAGTTCATCAAAGTTCTTATCTTTGTTTTCTGTATTTCCATTTACTTCCTTAATTTCTGGGGCTATAACCCCATCATCTTTTTCTGTGATATCCCATAGGCTGTCCCATTTCTTGTAGAATCTCTTGAATCCTTCTGAGATGTTTTGAAGTCCAGGCAAAATGTTTTGAATTAAGTTTTCTTCATCTGAGTATTGCTCCATTTTTTAGAATAAGGAATAATATAGGGAAAGAGCAAGAAGAGGGGTTAGGTACAATCTTCCACCCTAGCCTATCACAGATTTTGAAGAATATATCTATTTTTATTTTAGATGAATGTTCTTTTATGGTTTTCAAAGAAAAAGGGTTCTAAATTTTTTTTCCCTTTTCCAATTCTTGTCAAGGTATTTTCCATACACCACTATTTGTAACCTTGAGACTTATCGGGTTTTAAAGAGACGTTCCAAGTTCTTTTGTTGCGCAGTTACAGTCTGTATAGTCAGATGAGAGTGAACAAAGAAAACAGCTGTTACAGCAGCAAAAGAAAAAAAGCTTCAGATTTGGGCTTTCAAGTGGCAGATTCGATCCTTTTTAAAACCTCTTTCCTTAAGTATCTCCATTATAATATTACAACAAGTAGAAGAAGAAGTAGAAGAGTTTTAATTTAAGCCAAAAAAGTTAAAGTGGTAAAGGAAAATAAGGAAAAAAGAGATTCCTTCACCTCAAGCAGAAGAAACAGGAGCGTTACAATCACTCAATCCACAAAAGATTACAAGCAAGATCGAAAAACTTTCTAAGGCAGTCCAATGGGGATTAAGTACGCTGCTTTGTTCTTGCTTAATGGACTAATTAAGCTTAAGAAAAGAGTTCCTTAGGGCAATCTTCTAAAAGAAAAGAAAAGAAAAACCTCACCAGTAGAAACACTTTCCTTTCATTCTCTCTTCCGTGGAGCGGTCTCCAACTATGTCAGCCGGGGGAGGGGGCTAGCAGTTTGCCACCAGTTGGAAGCTCTCCCCTTGGGTCGATCAGGGACTTTGCGATATCCCTGCTACCAACAAGGTCTTGTCTTCCCAGTCACCGTCTCTTCGGGATGGTTTAGATCCTGCTGGACTGTCCAGGGGCAAAAGTGTCATCGATGGATTCAGACAGCCGAATCCAAACAATGTATCGTTGTGACATGGCTCCTCCCATCTCGAGTTAGATTTGTTAATGCTAGGGTTAGTAGGTAAAATGTCAGATGGATCAAAATGCACTGACTTGGTGGAAATTCCATCTTTTAAAAAGGTTAATGAATTATTCAACCCAGAAACACACTTTATATCTTATATAATGACATGGTGGTTATGTCCAGTGATGGGATCCTATTGGTTTAACAACCAGTTCAGTGATCACACACATTGTGCGTGTGCACACATGCATAGTTTTGAGAAAACTTACCTTCTGCATTTCTGCTGGGAAAGAAAACAGCTGAGGCACAGCCATCTGCTCTCCCACGAAACTCAGCTGAGAGGATATAGGTCAGTAAAATGCAAGAATGGGTGGGCAGCCCCAGCTGATTGTCGGAGCTACCGGTTTGCCCAAACCGGTAGAATCCTATCACTGTTATGTCATGATTTATCTTTATAGGGCTTACTAGACAAATCTCTCGTCAACTAGGAATTCTCAAAGTGTAAGTCATGACTTCTGGAGAATTGCAAGCAAAATGAGGGAGCTGCACTTCCTTCCCCTTTGCCAGAAGGCAGAGTTTAGACACTGATGCTCTCCCTCAATGTCCCTTGTGCTCATAGCAATAATTTCTCCTGAGTGCTACTATGGTAGTAAGGCAACTGAACCAGAGCCAAGGCACTCTGATATAATCTCAGTTTCTCCTGTCCCAGGTGTGGCTCTTTTCCTTGAAAGATTGCACAAGGTACCAAGCCAGCATACTCCTTCTAGAAAGCAAAGCTATGCTGGCCTTGTGAGGTATCAGCCATCTGTCAGAAGTAGAACAGTGTGGAGTCTGGATTGCCTGAAGTGGCTGTTGCAGGTTCAGGGACAGGATAGAAACCTCTCTAATTGGCATAGGGGAAAGACGTGCACATCAGTGGTGATTGCAGGCGGTACGCCCTATTACGTGTGTACCGGTGCCTGCCGGAAGCAGCAGCCACCATACCGGAACGGTGCTTTGGAGGGCCTGCCCGCCTGCCCTCGTTCCTTACCTCGTATTTGAAGGAAATGGGCCATATGCATACACGTGTACACTTTTGCAACGCTCTGCTGAGCAGCTGGAGCGCTGCAGGCGGTGGGTGTGCATGTGTGCGCAGCGCGCATGCCTATGGTGCACGCCCGGCTCCGGTTCCAGCGTACTGGTTGCAACGGGAGCCGAAACTCACTACTGATGTACATGTACAAGTGCAGCCCACTTAGGGCAAACATACTATCATGAAATCAAACTAAGGGTGATATAAACACCCAGAAATAGAAAGAGTTTCTCCTGTATACAAATGAAGCCTTGCAGAAGCAATCAATCTTCCTCACCTCTCCTCTTTCAAGGGTAGCAAGACAAGAGAAGACATTCAAGGTAGAATGCACACAATACTCCCACACATATCATACAATGGAAGTTACACGGCAGACAATAAACAACAGAAGTCTCAGCATTTAACTTACAAAACTTACATAAAACCTACACAACTACAGAAAGTGTAAATATTTTGATACATATTTTTGGCACAATCAAATCTGCATCCAACCATTTGCAGTGAATTTACTACCTTAGGCCATGTATTTGTCTGTATGTGTGCACTGGGAAACTCAATGCAGATAGTCTATGCTCCACTTTGGGACATGTGGATAGAAGAGTCAAGGGATGGAGCCCTAGAATGGAGCAATAGCCAACATTCTGGACCACTGCAGCTGCCTCTCCCATACGGATGCACAAGGACATTTTTCAGGATTTTTTTTCTCCCAAGACACAGGCTTGATCAGATATAATTTCAGATTCTTTCTTTATTTTGCCATCTCTCCCCCCCACCCCCACACAATTATTTTGGTTGGATTTTGTCCTGGTTTGGGAAAGCTATTGTGCTTACCATCAGAGTCTGGATCACCTTTACACAATTTATTTCCAAAGGTCTGTTGGGTAGAAAAGAATAAAAAGACACAGAGCTAAGAGAATCCATCTGCATTTGTTAATGGTTTGGTATGTTCAGACATTATTGTCCACTACAACAATTGTGTTAGAGAACTTGGATTTCTGCAGCAGTCTGAACACCATCTTTAGCGATAGCAATAGCACTTAGCAATATACCACTTCATAGTACTTTTAGAGCCCGCTCTAAGCGGTTT
Organism: Thamnophis sirtalis; assembly: GCF_051295495.1. Classification (NCBI taxonomy): domain Eukaryota; kingdom Metazoa; phylum Chordata; class Lepidosauria; order Squamata; family Natricidae; genus Thamnophis; species Thamnophis sirtalis. The sequence continues at coordinate 71,681,874 of NW_028261381.1, read as the reverse complement.
ACAGTCAGTCTACTGCTCCCAACAATCTGGGTCCTCGTTTTACCCACCTCGGAAGGATGGAAGGCTGAATCAACCTTGAACCGGTGAGATTTGAACTGCCAAACTGCAGCTAGCAGTCAGCTGAAGTAGCCTGCAGTACTGCACTCTAACCACTGTGCCATCTCAGCTCTTTACCTGGAGTTTGAATGGGTGTACATTCCATCTTAAAGATAGGTGTCTGTCAACGCAGTCAGAAATCACAATAGTCATAGCTTCAGGCAGTGATTAATCCTTCTTTCTCAAGTTTCTGCTATATTGAAATTAAAGCTTCTCACTGAATGTTGTCTGTCCTGTATAAATACCTTGATGAAAGAAGATTAAAGAACCAATTTATGGGCTATTTTTACAATACCGTTAACATTGGATAGATGTCCAGAATCACTCACATAATTTTATGGGGCATTACTATATTATCTTCCAGATGGCACATACTCTTATTTGGTAATCCATGTTTCCATTTTTTCCTTATCAAGAAAACTCCCTTAAGATATTGAGGGGAAAAACTCAATATCCATGCAATGCATTTGATTGATAGCACCAAGAGTTCCTCAGATAGTTTTCATCTAGATATATCACTGCATCCTTTGGAATTCTCTTTTAAAAAATTCAAATCCATTTATTTCTTCTACAGTAAAGAGAATTAGCTCAAGATACTATGACCCAAGGGAAACAAATAAAAAAAAATAGTTCCCCAATTTTTCATTTTTTTAAAAAAAAACACATTATAAACTTTCTAAATGTCAAGATTCTCCTTAAAACAATCATTTTCTGTTTTAAAGAAATCAGCAAACCATTTTATAGTGTTGCTATGAAAACTATGCAAATTTAGTTGTCAGTAGGAATCAAATTGGACTCCAGGAAAGCTTTACTTTTTAGCTTGATACTCCTTATGGTCTTTAAAAATGGCTGAAAATTTTCAGGATTATGTAAAAAAAAAATCTAACCTTTCTCCAAAGAGTATTTTGTCATCAAATAAAGGAAATTCTAATTCTACAGAGATTTTTTAAATTACTTATATACAGTGACAATATCTTAATTGATAATACCTGAGCATACTAATTCTTATAAAAATCAAGAAAAGTTTGCTTTTTTGACATTTTGCAAAGAAATCCTATGTAACTAGAATTATATTACATTTTTTTCACAAGAAGAATAGCCATGAGACAAATTTGTCACTCTTATGTTCAATTCCTGGATCTTTGAATGTTGTATATCATCCATAATACCTTCATTTGTTGTATATCATCCATAATACCTTCATTTCTTCTTTAGCAGTTTATCTTCTATCAGAATGAGAGCTTTTTTTGATAAACAAAAAAGAAATCCACTGAATATCAAAAAATTATACACTGAATGTTCTGTTTCAATAAATATAGCATCGCTGTCAAAAAAGTCAATTTGTTTTGAATTAAGGATTATTATTTTTTCAATTTTTAAAAATAAAACAAACAGTATTAGAATGATTTTTATCATTTCCTCAGGGATATCGATGTATTGGCTGTTTGAATTAAAAAAAAGATATGAGGAACTTGCACAGGTTTAATTAATCTATTTAATGTTTCATTAAACATTTTGAACAATCATGCTGGCTCAGTTTATTCGACATTCTCATGTTGCATTGATATTTTATTTTGCACTGAGAAAGAGGAATGAATTGTTAGGAATGCAGGCAGGGGTTCAAAATCTGCAAATAATTTTTGTATCTTTTGTATATGCATGTATGTTATTCTGCCCACCATTTTACAGGTTTTGGCTTCCCCTTCTCCTAAATACTCTCCCCAGTAAGAATGCTTAGGGAAGAAAATATGAATGGGAGGAACGTAAGGCTCATGGTTGGGATGCAACATTACTTGGTTGTTTAGAACATTCATTGTCTTTCTAAAAAGAGCTAGGAAGAAATTAGTGATAAAGTGAAGCAAGACTGATGGAAGGATGGATTATTTAAACAAACTGGTGGAGGAGAAAATGTATGTCTCTCCGTTTCTAGCAGCCTCTTTTGAAAAAAAAATGGAAAAGCTTTAATAAGGGAAATGCATTTGAAAATATTTTGAAGATGCAGAATAGGAAAGAAAAAGAATAACAAAGGTGACAGTCAGAAGTATTTGATAAATGCTTCAGATTGGGAGACCAGTAATATACACATTTGGGGGAAATGAAAATGTCTCAAGGGTAAGGTGACCAGACGTCCCGCTTTTGGCGGGACACCCCCGCTTTTTAATGCATTTTCCCGCGTCCCGCACGCTTTTTTAAAAAGCACGCTTTTTTTGGCGCTCGCAGCTCCCGCCCATCAGCTGCTAGCTTGCTGGGCTGGCTCATCGTTCTGTTCTATCTGCTACCTACAAATTTAAGCCAGCCCAGCCTGCCGCTCAGTGATTTAATTGGCCAGGAGTCCAGCCAATCAGTGAGCTGGCTGGGATGGAAAATTTTCCATCCCAACCAGCTCACTGATTGGCTGGACTCCTTACCCTGAGGACTCCTGCGTGAGTCTCCATTTTCCTTTCGTCTTTTGGGGTTGCAGCTGCGCTTGTTGGTGAGTAATCTAATCTAATTCTAATGAATCTAATCAGAGAATTTTCCGCTGGCCGCGGCAGGAGGAGAGGGTGGGGGCAGCAGCAGCCACCCGCAGAGAACTTCCTCTCACTTCCGGGGCTCCCGCCGCCCGGCAGAAGCCACTGAAGCGCGTGGAAGTTCTGTGCGGGCGGCTGCCGCTGCCCCCACGCTCTCGTTCGTGCAGAGAATTAGCCTCGGCTGCTGAAGGGATCGGGCCCCCACTTTAACTTTCTCCTCCTCCTCCTCCCCTTCCGCCCTCAGCAAGAGAAACGGCAGCCGGGCTTCCGCCACGCCCCCGCACCGCCGCTATTTCTTCTTCCCCGGCCTTCCCAGTTAGCTTGCTTGAAGCTCCGAGGAGGCGGGAGGAGGGTCGCAGGAGTGGAAGTGGGGGGAGGTCTCCCTCCTCTTCCCCTTCTGCCATGAGCAGCAGCAACGGCAGCTGAGCTGGGAAAGGGGCGTTTTAGCAGACTGTGGGAGCCCTGTCAAAGCGCACCTTTCCCGTGTCGGCGGCTGTAGGGACCGCCCCGCTGCTTTCTCTTCCTCCTCCTCCTCCTCCCCTTCTGCCATGAGCAGCAGCAATGGCAGCCGAGCCGGGAAATGGGCGCTTTGGCAGGGCTGTGGGAGCCCTGTCAAAGCGCACCTTTCCCGCGTCGGCGGCTGTAGGGACCGCCCCGCTGCTTTCTCTTCCTCCTCCTCCTCTTCCCCTTCTGCCATGAGCAGCAGCAACGGCAGCCGAGCCGGGAAATGGGCGCTTTGGCAGGGCTGTGGGAGCCCTGTCAAAGCGCACCTTTCCCGCGTCGGCGGCTGTAGGGACCGCCCCGCTGCTTTCTCTTCCTCCTCCTCCTCCTCCCCTTCTGCCATGAGCAGCAGCAATGGCAGCCGAGCCGGGAAATGGGCGCTTTGGCAGGGCTGTGGGAGCCCTGTCAAAGCGCACCTTTCCCGCGTCGGCGGCTGTAGGGACCGCCCCGCTGCTTTCTCTTCCTCCTCCTCCTCTTCCCCTTCTGCCATGAGCAGCAGCAACGGCAGCCGAGCCGGGAAATGGGCGCTTTTGAAGGGCTGTGGGAGCCCTGTCAAAGCGCACCTTTCCCGCGTCGGCGGCTGTAGGGACCGCCCCGCTGCTTTCTCTTCCTCCTCCTCCTCCTCCCCTTCTGCCATGAGCAGCAGCAACGGCAGCCGAGCCGGGAAATGGGCGCTTTTGAAGGGCTGTGGGAGCCCTGTCAAAGCGCACCTTTCCCGCGTCGGCGGCTGTAGGGACCGCCCCGCTGCTTTCTCTTCCTCCTCCTCCTCCTCCCCTTCTGCCATGAGCAGCAGCAACGGCAGCCGAGCCGGGAAATGGGCGCTTTGGCAGGGCTGTGGGAGCCCTGTCAAAGCGCACCTTTCCCGCGTCGGCGGCTGTAGGGACCGCCCCGCTGCTTTCTCTTCCTCCTCCTCCTCCTCCCCTTCTGCCATGAGCAGCAGCAACGGCAGCCGAGCCGGGAAATGGGCGCTTTTGAAGGGCTGTGGGAGCCCTGTCAAAGCGCACCTTTCCCGCGTCGGCGGCTGTAGGGACCGCCCCGCTGCTTTCTCTTCCTCCTCCTCCTCCTCCCCTTCTGCCATGAGCAGCAGCAATGGCAGCCGAGCCGGGAAATGGGCGCTTTGGCAGGGCTGTGGGAGCCCTGTCAAAGCGCACCTTTCCCGCGTCGGCGGCTGTAGGGACCGCCCCGCTGCTTTCTCTTCCTCCTCCTCCTCTTCCCCTTCTGCCATGAGCAGCAGCAACGGCAGCCGAGCCGGGAAATGGGCGCTTTTGAAGGGCTGTGGGAGCCCTGTCAAAGCGCACCTTTCCCGCGTCGGCGGCTGTAGGGACCGCCCCGCTGCTTTCTCTTCCTCCTCCTCCTCCTCCCCTTCTGCCATGAGCAGCAGCAACGGCAGCCGAGCCGGGAAATGGGCGCTTTTGAAGGGCTGTGGGAGCCCTGTCAAAGCGCACCTTTCCCGCGTCGGCGGCTGTAGGGACCGCCCCGCTGCTTTCTCTTCCTCCTCCTCCTCCTCCCCTTCTGCCATGAGCAGCAGCAACGGCAGCCGAGCCGGGAAATGGGCGCTTTGGCAGGGCTGTGGGAGCCCTGTCAAAGCGCACCTTTCCCGCGTCGGCGGCTGTAGGGACCGCCCCGCTGCTTTCTCTTCCTCCTCCTCCTCCTCCCCTTCTGCCATGAGCAGCAGCAACGGCAGCCGAGCCGGGAAATGGGCGCTTTTGAAGGGCTGTGGGAGCCCTGTCAAAGCGCACCTTTCCCGCGTCGGCGGCTGTAGGGACCGCCCCGCTGCTTTCTCTTCCTCCTCCTCCTCTTCCCCTTCTGCCATGAGCAGCAGCAACGGCAGCCGAGCCGGGAAATGGGCGCTTTTGAAGGGCTTCCGCCGCGCCCCCAAGGACCGCTGACCTCGCGCCTCCGTTTCTTCTTCTTTCCCAGCCTTCCCAGTTAGCTTGCTTGAAGCTCCGAGGAGGCGGGAGGAGGGTCGCAGGAGTGGAAGTGGGGGGAGGTCTTCCCAGCCGGGAAGAGCTGAGAGGCTGCCGGCCCCTTTTGCAGGAAAGTTAACTTTTCTTGGTGAAATCCTGCCCCCCCCCCGCGTGGGTGAGTGGTAGGCTGTCCTCTTCCCGCAAGCAAGCCGCCCGGAGTTACCTGTGTGTGAGGTGGGCTGCCCTATGCATTTGCGTGTGTGCGCTGGAAAGAGAGTGAAAAAGAGAGGGAGAAATAATTATATTAATTAGATAGATCAGTCTTTCTCCACCTTGGAGACTTGAAAGTGTGTGGACTTCAACTCCCAGAAAGGGAGTTGGGAGAAAGGGAGAAAGGAGGAGAGAATGAAAGGATGATGGAAAGAAGAAAGAGGTAAGGAGAGGAGGATGGAAAAGAGAGAAAGAGGAGGAGAGAGGGTAGAAAGGGGAAGAGGAAGAGCAGGAGTAGGAGAAAGGTAAGGGAAGAAGGAAGGGAAAGGAGAGCAGGAAGGAAGAAAGTAGAGAAGGGAGGAAGGGAGAAAAGAAAGGGAAAATAAGGTGGTGTTATAACAGGAGGAAGGGATGGTAAACAAAGCAACCCAAACTGTATATTATAACCTATTAAATGAAATAATAAATGTATAAGAATGATAAATGTTAAAACACTTGTAACCAAATGACATGCTATATGTGATGATGGGTTTTTTTCTTTTTGTTTTGTTTTTATTGTTGTGGGTATGTGTCGTCTATGTAACAAAAAAAAAATAAAAAAAAGTTGATAGGCAAGAGGAAGGAGGAAGGAAGGAAAAAAGAAAAAGAGGGAGAGAGGAAAGAAGAAAAGATGGAACTAGAAAGCAAAGAAGGGAGGGAGGGAGGAAAGGGTAAGACAGGGAAAGAGTAGAAAGACAGAGAAGGTGAAGGTAGATAGGCAGAAGGAAGGAAGAAGGAAGAAATAGGAAAGGAGGGAAGAAGGAAGGAACAGAAGCGAAGAAATGGAAAGAGCAGAAAGACAGAGAAGGTAGATAGGCAAAAGAAATGAAGCTGAAAGAATGGAAGGAGGAAGGAAGAGAAAAAAAGAGGAAGGGAGTGAGTGAGGAAAGAAGAGAGGATGGAAGGAGAAAGGAAGGAAGAGAGGGAAAGAGCAGAAGACAGATAAGGTGAAGGTAGATCAGCAAGAGGAATGAAGGAAGAAGTGAGGAGTCTCGAGGAGGGGGAAAACATTTAGTGACCAAAGTTACAATGGCATTGAAAAAAGTGACTGATGACCATTTTTCACACTTAGCGACCATTTTCACACTTAGCGACCGTTGTGGCATCCTCATGGTTACGCGATCAAAATGTTGATGTTTGGCAACAGATTCGTATTTCTGATGATAGTTTGAAATGGTGACAGTATAAATTATTGCTGGTGTAATACTTAACAATGGTTTTTAAGGATTTCTTTTATTTATAGAATACCTTTTTTATTATTTTGGGGGGATTTTTACTTTTAAATTGTTTATAAAATGTATTTACTACAAGAAATGTTCCTTTTTGCAAATGTGATCTTTGCAAATCTTTGTGATGCAATATGTTCAGACCAGGTTTATGTGTCTCAAAGTGGCTGCTATTCTATGGGCAGGCCAGGTTGGTGCAAGGCAGCTTTGCCAGATTTGGTGTGTTTCACCCTCATTGAATTTTATATCGTATAAAGAATGGAAGGAGGAAGGAAGAGAAAAAAGGAGGAAGGGAGTGAGTGAGGAAAGAAGAGGATGGAAGGAGGGAGGAAGGAAGGAAGAGAGGGAAAGAGCAGAAGACAGATAAGGTGAAGGTAGATCAGCAAGAGGAATGAAGGAAGAAGTGAGGAGTCTCGAGGAGGGGGAAAACATTTAGTGACCAAAGTTACAATGGCATTGAAAAAAGTGACTGATGACCATTTTTCACACTTAGCGACCGTTGCGACCATTTTTCACACTTAGCGACCGTTGCGACCATTTTTCACACTTAGCGACCGTTGCAGCATCCTCATGGTCACGTGATCAAAATTTTGTTTGGCAACAGATTCGTATTTATGCTGGTTTCAGTGTCCTGGGGTGACCTTTTGACAAAAAAAAATTTTTTTTAATCAAGCCCCCCCCCCCCCCCCCCCCCCCCGGTAAAGGGTGTCCCTCTTTTCCAATCTGAAAATCTGGTCACCTTACTCAAGGGGGTGGGTGAGAAACTGCAGATAGAAATGACTTTTCTGACATCAGAATCAGACTTATTTAAAAGTCATGCTCCTTTAAGAGTTATTCCATGGAAACGCTTTAGGATTGAATGAGAATGCATTTTGTATTGATATATTAGCTGATAACCTGGTGTTCCCCGGGTGTTTATAGAGGGAAAATATCTGAACCAAATGTAATTTCTAATGTTGGATTTTCCCCCTTACCATAGGGAGCCCCCTTGTGAGTACTGTGAAGCTATAACTTTTTTTAAAAGTTTCTTCCTTGTATTGGTCATCATTCTGTGCCTACTTAGTGCGCTAAATTTTCACAGGTCTATTTTCATATAATACCCAAAACAAACTGTTTGGTTGATAAACTTTATTTATTTATTTAGAGTTTGGAAATCTCAGCTCTTGGCTGATTCCAAGCTACTCCTTCTGATTATAGAGAATGCTCTTCGATTGCATTCACACTTGCGTATTAGAGAAAAGAAAAATAATCGCCATAAAAATTCCAAAGATTAAAAAATGGAGAACTATTTTAATTTCTTTCAAAATGAAATTCATAATCAATGTAAATTTTCTTAATAATGTAAATAATTCTAGCAATATAATGAAGGGAAACATAAGGAAATATTACATTGTATAAATCCCAATTTGAAAAGAGGAAGAAAATAGCTACAAATAATTTAATAAATAATACACAGAAGTATTTAATAAGCTCAATAGGTACAAATAATATGAGAAAGTAGAGGTTAGAGGAGTAAAAACTTAAGAAAAAAATCTTAAAAATGTAGAAAGTAACAACAATATGGATTGAGGATGCAACATATTGCGTTCTTTCTTTACAGAAATGCAAAAATAAAAATCCATAGTTCTTCAGATTGTCAATAAGTCACATACAAATGCAGTTTTGAAGAAAATATTTTTCCAAAGAAGCATTAAACTGGCACATATGCTAAATAGCTTGAATTCAAGTATGGATTTTCTGCCGCAAAATATGAGTGAGAAATCTGTCATAACTAAATCTCATTGGCTAGATTCATGCATCATACTAAGCCAAGGAGTAATTTGCAATTGCCTTGGAGTGGAGATATGAAATTTCCAGATATTCTGGAACCAATTTAGGGAAATAGGTAAATATAACCTTATGTTTATTAAAGTATAATTTAGTCAGACAGTAATTATGTTTACTAATTCAATCTGCTTTAACATATTTTAAATCATAGTGCTTCTTCTTTCCCTGAGGCTTAGTCAAAAGCAGATTCACCATTTAAATCAAAAGTAAGTGATAAGCTTCTCAGTAATTCAGGCCTTGCGCCTCCCTTTTCTTCCTTCATTAGTGAAAATGGATTGGCCCAGGGCAAGGCAGAAGGACATCTGGCTCTGACATTTGAGGATTATTGTATATGTCACCATTTGTCCTCTGGGTAGCATGCTGATACTCCAGATAAAATTCTTTCCATTTCAAGATAAAATATTTTATTATAGCATAATATGTGGTCAAAGAGGGCAAGAATGATTATGATTTAAAAAGACAGAAAAATGCCAAGTGATTTTGATAAAAATAAATGTCCTGGAAGTAGAAAGAAAACTATACCAGAAGCTTCTTCTGAATAAATCGAACTATAAATAAAAAGTTATGAAATGGCTTGAGACGAAGCTTCAAGTAAGGGAATGCAGGAGAGGTAGTTTATACATTTCTGTGGGAATATGTGTATAGAGTGAGTGCTTTGCTTATTAATAAGTAATTAATGGCTTTTGTAAGCTGTGAATTAACTTTAGCCAGAGGGATTTGTGCCTTTGCCACTAGAGGTAACATTTCTTTAACACCTAGCAACAAAAGAGCTAAAGGAGTCATCCACATACACTTCACAGGTTGACTCCGGATGTCTCCTATATAAACTAGCTGGCAGGTTGTGATTTTGACACGCAACTAAGATACCTTGCAAGAGAACCTGTTACTGAGATATTTGATATTTATCTTAAGCTGTGGTTAGAGACTTTTGGTCATGGGCTGGACCAGTGGTGGGTTTCCATTATTTTTACTACCAGTTTGCTTGTGCATGTGTGTGTGATGCTTCTGCATGCGCAGAAGTGTCCAAGTGGGTGGGCGGAGCCTTCCACCGCTGCCACTACCGGTTCGCCCAATCCGGGCCAAACTGGGAGCAACCCCACCTCTGGTCTAGATTCTGGAGATAAGCAAAGTTTATCATTAGCATAGTAAAAAACACATACCCAGAAGTAGTCAACTTATATGATAATGAAGTAGGATTAACTAATTAATAGAATATTATGGGATAGCTTTGCTTTGTGCGCATGTGTGACTGTCACGTAATTTTGTAACCAATTGGCAATTCTCTTATTTTTGTTTTCTGTCGTAAATTGTATAAAAACAATTCAGCCTGATTTTTGGTTACTCCTTCATTTTCTGCTTCTGTACAGAGCTAAAGGGTTTCATCTTTTCTTATTCTGTGTGGTCATTGGCTTTTTCACACCAGGTTTCAGTATCTAGCCAGTCTTCGGCCAACACGTCAAAAAATAGAATTAAAACAAATCCCACAAAGAAAAAACTTGAAAAAGAAACCATAAATGCTCTGAGAATGCTGAAAATGGCTAAGACTGTAAGGATAATGGAAGATATGTTATAAATATGAATACGGTTTGCTTGTGAAGCAATTCTGTGCGGTTTGTTTAATATTGGCAAATGCTGCATTTTGTGGCTGAAGATTGGAAAAAGCTGCTATTGTTCCTTGATACAAAATAAAAGTTTGCAAGAGTGAATTTGGAAAGATGTTTGAGGAATTCTGATCCAAAGGCCATGAGAGGTGACAATGAGCAAAAATTATGAGCTTTATCCTAGGTAGTGGGTAAACAGATTGGAATTTTGCTTCTTAGCTGGTATTGAGAAAGTCAAGCTATTTTCTAAAGCACCTGAGTGTAGGATAAGAAGAAATGGGTGGAAACCTATGAAGGAGAGAAGCAACTTAAAACTAAGGAGAAATTTCCTGACAGTAAGAACAATCAATCATGGAACAACTTGCCTCCAGAAGTTGTGAATGCTTCAACACTGGAAGTTTTTTAGAAGATGTTGGATAATCATTTGTCTGAAGTGGTGTAGGGTTTCCTGCCTAAACAGGGGGTTGGACTAGAAGATGTCCAAGGTCCCTTCCAACTCTGCTAAATATATTCTAAATATTAGTTGAAATGCATGATATGATGAGGGCTATCAATTTGGAAATCAATGAATTAAAGATCAAAGTAGTTGTGTTTGGCAGGAAAAGGGAATGAATGATTTGAAGTTATAAATAAATTGCAAATAAATAAAATATGTTTGGGCAAGAATTTAATAGAATGTTTACTAAAAATGGTTAGGATTTTTTTTGAAAGTGGAAATGCAGATAGAAAAGTTGTGAATAGTATGTGGCCCGCTCAAAGGAATGAATGTTTCTCCAAATAAAAAGTGGAGGGAAAAATAACTGTAGAATAATTTGTTTCTGTCAAATCAGTGTGTGAAATTTATAGAAGTAAAGATGATTTGCAAGGAGAGAATGGGCTATAATAAACTAGACAGCCTGTGAAATATTGGGTTATCATTGCAGATATATTTCCTTACCTAAACAAAGAAACAGAATAACCAAGGGCAAAAAATGTGTAGAAGTGGAGCAATTTCCAACATTCTGCTGATTTGATTACGACTGATCTGCTCCGTCAGCTAATGGTTCCACCCTAACCCTCTGGAGGCTGAGTATGCTGGAGGGTGATCAGCCACAATCAAGTCAGCAATAAGTTGGCAGTTCCCATTCTCACTGGGTTTTTTTTTTTTGGCCCTTGGTTATTCTGTCTACTTGATCAGCAGGAGCCAAAAAAGGGCTGGTCTATCTCACCTTCAGAGGACTAGTGTGGGACCAGTCTAATGAACCTCTAGATACTGAAGGAATCACAGAGTTGCCAAATTTCAGTTCCAAGGGCATCATTTTGGATGTGTTGTGTAAGTTAAGCCATTAGTTGAAAAATAGTTGCCCTGTGATGCATCGTTTTACTCAGTTAACAGTTACAAACACAAGAGTTTTAGTAATATGCAGATGGTAAACTTTCTTATTCCCTTTATGTGCTTTCTATAATCTTGCTTATCCTAATGCAGGATATTGGGGGGAATAAAGAATAGCAATATAGGAGTTTCTTATCTCCTTATCCGCATTCATTATTCTGAAAGAAAATATTTCATTTTTCTTCATCTATTCCATCTTTTTAGTTTAAAAAAAGGCAAAAGAGGGGGGACTGGCAAAAAAATTTTTTTGGGGGAAGAGGGAATTAAACTATTCCAGTTGTTTTCAAAGTTTTTACATCTCTATCCTAGGGGAGGGATTCCCAACCCCCGGTCCGTGGAATGACATAGGGCTGTGGCATGCCAGAAACCATGCTGTGCAAACAAGCGAAGCCCTATCTACAGAATGTAGGCTGGGGACTGCTATCCTAGGATGATATCTCAATTGGGGTGGTGAATGCTTTGTTTTCAGGTGGTAAATCATAATTTGGAACTGCGATTTGTTTTTGTCTGACTGTTTATTATTATTATTATTATTATACAATTGTATCACAGCGGCCAGTTGTTTCGCTGGATTTGGCATTGGTTACTAGTCGGGCCCCACCCAGGGGCCTAGGACGTCGTAACGTATTTTAGTAATATACGTGCAGATCCAAGCAGTGCAGCTTTTTGCATTTGACTGATGGTGATTTTGTCAATTTTTAACTGTTTTAAATGTAATTCCAGTGCTTTTGGAATAGCACCCAGTGTGCCAATCACCACTGGAATTACCACTGCTGGTTTGTGCCATAGTCGTTGAATTTCGATTTTTAAGTCCTGGTATCTTGCGATTTTTTTCATGTTCCTTCTCGGCGACCCTGCTATCACCTGGTATTGCGATGTCTATGATTGTGACCTTATTTTTCTCAACCAGTGTGATATCTGGTGTATTATGCGCCAGTATTTTGTCGGTTTGTATACGGAAATCCCACAAGATCTTGACCATCTGATTTTCTGTGACTTTTTCAGGCTGATGTTCCCACCAGTTTGTTGCTGTTTTAATATTATAATTTTTGCACAAATTCCAATGGATCATTTGTGCTACTGAATTGTGCCGCAATTTATAATCAGTCTGCGCAATTTTTTTACAGCAGCTGAGTATGTGATCAACAGTTTCATCAGCTTCTTTGCAAAGTCTGCATTTGGCATCATCAGAGGATTTTTCGATTTTGGCCTTAATGGCATTTGTGCGGATAGCTTGTTCTTGCGCAGCCAGGATTAGTGACTCTGTTTCTTTCTTTAATGTACCTGTTTTTAACCATAACCAAGTTTGTTCCCTGTCCACTTGATCTTTTATTTTTTCCAGAAATTGACCATGCAGTGCTTTGTTCTGCCAACTCTCCATTCTTGATTTTATCACATCTTTTCTGTATTCTTGTTTTGTCTGTTGGGCCTTCAGTAGATTTTTGTTCTTTACTTCGATTAATAGATGTTCTTGACTTTCTTTTAAATAATCAGCCAGTGCATGTTTTTCTTCTTCAACTGTTTGCTTCACTTGTAATAATCCTCTGCCACCTGATTTTCGGGGCAGATATAGTCTATCAGTATCACCACGTGGATGTAAACTGTAGTGCATTGTCATTAGTTTCCTGGTTTTTCGGTCCAAAAGGTCCAAATCAGCTTGTGTCCAGTTAACTATGCCAGCTGTGTATCTTATAACTGGTATTGCCCAGGTATTTATGGCCTTGATTGTATTTCCACCATTCAATTTAGATTTCAAAATTTTCCTAACTCTGTTGGTGTACTCTCGTCTGACAATAGTTTTTACTTCTCCATGCTTGATGTTATCCAACTGCAGAATGCCTAAGTATTTGTAGGCTTCATTTTCTTTGCATTTAATTAGTTGGCCATTGGGCATTTCAATTCCCTCAGATGCAGTGATTTTGCCTCTTTTTATGGATACAGTGGCGCATTTTTCCATGCCAAACTGCATTGAAATATCAGTGCTGAATACTCGGACTGTATTTGTCAATGATTGGATTTCTATTTCTGACTTTCCGTAGAGTTTCAAATCATCCATATATAGTAAATGCGAAATTTTTTCAGCTTTTTTGGCTGTTTGGTAGCCTAATTTCATTTTTTTTAAGATTACTGATAGTGGGATCATTGCGATGATGAAGAGAAGAGGTGAAAGTGAATCACCCTGGAAAATTCCTCGCTTGATATTAACCATTCCGTAGCTCTCATTCCCTACTGCCAACTCAGTTCTCCATTGTTTCATTGCCTTTTCAGTAAAGGATGTAATATTTTTGCTAATGCCAGTTGTTTCTAAGCATTTTATGATCCAACTATGTGGCAGTGAGTCAAATGCCTTTTTGTAATCAATCCAGACCATATTCAAGTTCGTTTTTCTGTTCTTACAATTTTCTAATATCATTTTATCAATTAGAAGCTGATCTTTTGTGCCCCTGCTCCTTCTTTTGTTGCCTTTTTGCTCTACTGGCAAGATGTTGTTTGTTTCCAAATAATCCATCATGTTATCTGCAATAATGCCTGTGAGTAATTTGAAGGTTGTTGGCAAGCATGTTATTGGTCTGTAGTTTTCAGGTGTTGTTCCTTTAGTTGGATCTTTCTGAATCAAGTATGTTTTTCCAGTTGTCAACCATTCATCAATTTGGCCCTTTTGTAAAATTTCATTCAGTTGCCTGGCCAATATTGCATGTAAACTGGTCAGATATTTGAGCCAGAAACCATGTAATTGGTCCTTTCCAGGTGATGTCCAATTCTTTACCTTTTTAACTCGATTTTTGACCATCTCAGTTGTTATTTCTAATACTTGCATTTGTTTGTTGCCAATGCTTTTCTCAAAGTCATGTATCCACTTTGCTTCCTTGTTGTAGTCCTTTGCATTTTCCCACAATTCTTTCCAGAATTCAACTGTGGCCTGTTTTTCTGGTTTTTCACTTTTGGTGTCACCATTTACATTAAGACTTTGATAAAAACGCCGTTGGTCTGATCGAAATTGCTGATTTTGTTTATATTGGATGATTCGTGCCTCATATCTTTCAATTTTTCTAGCTGTTGCTGTTATCTGCTGTTTTACAATCTCTACAGCTTCATTGATGTTTCTTGTATCCAATCTATATCTCCTGATTAGCCGATCTATGATTTTGTTGTTTTTAAGCCGTTGCTCATGCATGTTCTTTAAGTTACTAGCATCTGCCCTTAATTTTTTTATTTTTTGTTCTAAACGGATTTTCCACTTTGGCTTTGATGCTTTTTCTGTTGTATGACTAGGTACTTTAATTTTAATGCCTAGTTCATTAGTGACTATTACAGCTGCGCTGTACATTAACTGGTTTGTTTCCAAGATGGATCCTGGTTCAATTGTTGAAAACACTGCATTAACCATTTTCATGATAGGGGCCAAAATTTTCTTCGGCACAGTTTTTAGTGATGGTAAACGTTGCCTTTCCTCATTAAGCAGAAAATGCTCCATGATCTTATCCTTCAATTCTTTTTGTTTTTGAGTTAGTTCATCAGTTGGTTCAGTGATAACTGGTTCTAGTGGTGGTGATGTTATTTCCTCCCCAAGAGCTTCTTCTGGGAGTTCTACTATAATGTCTTTAGTTGTGTCTTGAATATCAGTTATTTCCGCTTGTGATATTGTTTTTTGGGTTTTGCAATTTGCCTGAATTTCCTCATGTTCAACTTCACTAAACACTTTATTCCGTATAATAAATCGCCTTTGATCTGCTAGTCGTTGTTCACTAACATTTGAATCTGGATATTGTTGTTTCCATAATTCATACATTCGCTTTAAATAGCCTCTTTTTTCTGGCTCTGAGTTATAGTAACAGGCCATTATTATTATTATTATTATTATTATTATTATTATTATTATTATTATTATTAAGCATTTATAGGCCGCCCTTTTCCCTGAGGGGACTCAGGGCGGCTTACAATAAAAAGGGAGGGGAGTGCAGGACAAAACACAAAAAGAAAATGTGAATAAAAATAATTAGCAGTAAAAACCCAACATTCATTCAGCATTCGGGAGGGGCAAGAGTAAAGTCTTATCCCCAGGCCTGACGGGATAGCCAGATCTTGAGGGCTGTGCGGAAGGCCTGGACGGTGGTGAGGGTGCGGATCTCCACGGGGAGATTGTTCCATAGCGTCGGAGCTGCAACTGAGAAGGCTCTCCTCCGCGTAGTCGCCAGTCGGCACTGACTGGCGGATGGAATTCGGAGGAGGCCTACTCTATGCGATCTGATGGGACGGAGGGAGGTTTGGAAGTGCAGCTTACTAGGTTTCCGTTTGCTTTGATCATCAAGGAGTGACGAAGACCAACCATACTTAGCATGATGTGTCAATAAATACACAGGTGCATTGGAAAGAAAATGAGTTGTAGATTTTTTTTTACACGTGGAATTGATGAGTGGAATCATGTGGTCAGAATAACATACCCATCTTCCCTACAGAGGGACTTATGTACCTCTTATATATGTGTAATATATGCATAATATACTATACATATATAGTAAGTCCCTGGGGGTTGGTTGGCGTATTAGTTTATTATTATCATTGTCGTTGTTGTCGTTATCCTTGTCGCTATCATTGTTGTTGTAGTAGTTGTTTTCTTATGTGAGACAAGGAAAGCTTCTTATTGATATTCAACTAGTTGATTGTTTTTCTCTAACCAGGTCCCTAAGAAATGGGACTTTGTCCTAGTTTGTGATGATCACAAGATGAACAGTGAGAAGGATCGCAAGAAAAAGAAGTTTCTGGAAGAACTGCACAGGAAAGGGTTCATTATCAAGGTAAGACTGACATCTCTTCCCTCTCCAAAGCTGACTCCACATTGCTGGATATCAAGCTTACACGCTGATTTGAAGTTCTTGTTTACAAGAGGCCCACAGCATTCCTTGCTCAGGATTGGACCTGATGTCAGGCATCTCAGTCTGACAACACAACAAGCTCATGCTTTGATAGAGTGGATGTGATCTGTCTAACTAGCCTTTTCTCAAGTATGGTCATAATATTTTTGCACCAATTCATGAGTATGAGAATTGAGGATTCTCCTAGACTGATGTCTTATAAGTCTTGATATCATTTATTTTTCTATCAAATTCTTAGGCAATTAGGGACCAAAAGCTCTTTTATGGAATTTATGCACCAAGTGGAATCTTTCGAAAATACCAGTGGCTTCTGAATAATTCTGACAATGAATTGGAGCAATTAGATTACCAACAGTCAGCAATCACTTCAACAAGGTAAGGTATCCATCCATCCATCCATCCATCCATCCATCCATCCATCCATCCATCCATCCATCCATCCATCCATCCAACCAACCAACCAACCAACCAACCAACCAACCAACCAACCAACCAACCAACCAACCAACCAACCAACCAACCAACCGGTGCATACAGTTTGTGTTCAAGTGAACCTGCTGTCCACATGATTAAGAAGTCATGAGGTCATAAATTAGTGGGGAAATGGTTTTGAAGAAAACGTTTGGATTGGCAGAGAGGCTATTGCTTAGTTTAACTGAGAACTTCTAATTGTAGTTGAGGGGTGAGGATCAGTTGGGAGTGACTTTCTAAGCCATTTCAAAACTGCAGAGATATCAATGCTATTCATTTAAAGATAATGTTAACTAATAGAGAGATTTTTGCTAAGGTTTTTGCCCTTACTAGATAGTAGATGGAAACTACTGAGCAGCTATGTAGATTACTGTGTAGAACAGCGGTCCCTAACCTGTCCGGCTTGGTGGACCAGCAGGGGTGGGGGAGCATTCTGTGTGAGTGGCAGGCATGTTTGTGTGCAGCTCCATTTGGACAAGCATGGGCACATGCCTGCCTGTCCCGAAAGTGGAGCTTTGCAAGTGCACCTACCCATTCGCCACTCATGCAAATGGAGCTGCACGCACGTGTTCACTCACCTGCCCTTGTGCGACCCAGTTCAGAATGGTTGGGGACCCCTAGTGTAGAATACAGAGAAAGAACTGGAAGCTTTTTAAAACAAATCAAACAAACCAAACTAAAAACTTCAAGCAAGGGCTGAATAGGGAAGTCAATCCTTACAGCTTCTTCACTGGCAATGCTCCTGATGAGCTGCTGCCTCCTACCCCTAATTCTCAGAAATGGATCTATTTGCTCTTCTTTCTCTAACTGGCATCAGCAGGATAAAGTAGGATCAGAGTTAGGGATAAAAAGTTAAAAGATTTTCAGGATACAAGTTATATGCCTTACGAATCTCTATACTAGGAAGAAATACTTTTCTATCATGGATAACGACAGTTGTATTTATTTCTGCCTCTGAACAGTTTATACTAGCATTGCTGTTTTTTCGGTTCTTGTATGTTTTAGGATACGTATTGTGAGTTTTATCCTTCAAAACACAGAAATTCCGAATACCAAAGGTATGAAAAGATCTTTCCCTTTATTAGTGTAAATATAACCCATTTGTATTTTATTTGTCGCCGTGTCCTTTTCACCAATGCAGCTATGATCATCAGTCAGTTTTATTATTCATATAGAGACACACCCCACCGTGGAAAGGCTTCATCCTGTAGTACCATACCCATAAGCTGACCCAGCTTTCTGATGAGTACAAACGTTGTGATGAACTGAAAAAAATACTTTGTTTTTTAGCAGTGTCATGTCAGACAAAGCAATTTGATGCTCTTAGGTTCAGTGTTTTGTTTGTAATTGCACTGTGGTGGACTGGAAGCAGTGTGATGATGTTTGTAGGATGACAAGGTTCAAATTCCACTCAGAAGTAGCTCATGTTTCTTACAGAAAACATTTTGAACAGTATACAGAACTCCTGGATTGTCATCTAATGACTGTTCAAATCTTTGCGATGCAGAACGAATACTCCCTGTGTTCTTTCTCTTGTGTCATTTCTTCGCTGCAGCTCCTGTGGAGGGGGCGGATCAGGATCAGGTTTGCTTCCAGGGAGGGGGGAAACCTATACACATACACAGATTTGCTTGCTGTTTGGTTCTTTTTAACTGAAGTTCTGAGGCAAGAAGAGACTCCAAACTGGTTACCTCCTGGTGAGCTAGTGTGGTGTAGTAGTTAAAGATGTTACACTAGGAACAAGGAAAGCTGTGTTGCAATCCCCCCTCTGCCATGGAAGCTCACTGGATGATTTGGGGCCAGGTCAGTCTCTTTCAGCCTTCCCTCCTTCCCTCTGTGGAGGCAAACAGGAGAAAGGTACACTACGTATGCCACCTTGAGCTCCTGTACAAAAAAGATGGAATATAAATCAAATAAATAAATCCCTGCCTTCATTGTTAAAGCCACCTTCCCTACCTGAAATTTCCCTCCCAATCAGCAGAGCTAATGATTGAGGGCAACAGGAGTGATGATTTGTCATTTGTGGACTGCAGGTTCTCCATCTTCTGATTTAGGGCTAATACTGAAGACTGGTAAATTACACCTGAGAATATTCAGGCAATGAGTGGAGCTAGAATACAGATCACATTAATCTGTTTTTAAAACTGGTGCCAGCGGTCTTTTAAATCATTGGAAGTTTCCAAACTCTTTTCAAAGGCAGATATGAATGATTTAGTAGATTTTGCAGTAATCTAGTTTCTCTCCCTAAGGCACAAGTCAGGTAATCCAGTCTGCTTTTTCTCGACATGGTTATACGTGCAGCTGACTCAACTGCTCCATTTGGGCAAAAGTAATTTCTTTTGTCATCACCTGAGAATTGACAAATAACGCAAACCTGGTTTTTGAGTGGGATATTTACACCTTCCCAACAAGCCAACCAAATCACTACCGTGGAATTAGCTGTCAAATGACCAGGAGGAAATATTTTATTTCAAGCAGTTTATGTCCAAAATTAAAAATAAGTTAAAACAATCTACAAATAGCCACGATATCTTGTAGTTTGCCCTAGAAAAGGCTGGTGTACTGTATTTTAGTTTTATCTATTTTTGTGAATTGTTTATTTAGCTAAAATGCTACATTAGCCCTAGAAGAAAGAAGGTTTATCAAATGAATGAGACTAGCACAGAAGAATTATCCTTAATTGTCATGCACATTCTAATATGCATCCATGCTGCCTTGAGATATACATGCGTCAAGTCTTTGTTAAGATACTCACTTGAGTGTCTAGACCAGTGATGGTGAATCTTTTAGGCACAGAGCAGTGGTGGGTTTCAAAATTTTTTAGAACCTCTTCTGTAGGTGTGGCTGCTTTGTGGGAGTGGCTTCTTGGCCATGTGACTGGGTGGGAGTGGCTTGCCAGCCATGTGACCGGGTGGGAGTAGCTTGCCAGCCATGTGACTGGGTGAGCGTGGCCAACTTGTAAAATGTGGTGAAACTCACTTAACAACACTCTTGCTTAGCAACCAAAATGTTGGCTCAGAAACTCTGGCATTTGAAGCACTCAAGTTTTAAAGCTGTCAAGTTACAAGACCCTTGCACCCCTAACCCTTTAGAAAACAAATCCCAGGGGTGTTCAGACTTGACAGCTTTAAGACTTGTGGACTTCAACTCCCAGAATTCCTCCTCTCGCTCTTCATCTTAATGTTGTCCGGACGGGCAGGGAGAGGGAGCTGAAACCGGTTCTAAATGGCACTGTAGATTTGTGGAACGTCTTCTATAGAAGAGGTTAGAACTGGCAGGAACCCACCCCTGGCACAGAGAGCCCAAACTGGAAGGTGTGCATGCCAGAGCACCAGAAACCTGATGATCAGCTGGCTCAGCTGGGGCGAAGACGTGCGTGCCCACAGAAAGGGCTCTGTGTGCCACCTCAGGCACGTGTGCCATAGGTTCGCCATCATGGGTGTAGACTCTATTTGAAAGAAATATCCTGGCAGAACTTTACTTTTAGGAGGGAAAGATCTTGATCTTGTTTCTCTTCTGCTACTAGAGAAGCTTCGTGACCTGATAAAGAAGAAAGTGTTTGAAACTGCATTTCCTTTACATGAGGTGAGGAAGTCTGAAGGCCAATCTAAAGCTGATGAATGCAGATGTTAAATTGAACAGTGAGCTTAGATTGAAGAATGGAGTCGAATCTTTTGTCTTGATTTCTGGATCCAGAGAGAAAGACCATTACAAGTTGCTCTAGTATTAGGGATAGCAGTGGTGATGGTAAGGGAAGATTTACTTGTGTTTAATTAGAAGAAGAGGCTAAAATAAATGTCAGAAAATGTATTTACAATGCATTAATCGGTAGAAGAAAAGCTTTGCTTGACAACTGTGTCTGTGTTTTGTAGCATTTTGTAGGTGCTGATTACTCAGGGCTGTAAAATTGTTTACAGAATATATAATCTTTCAGTTTTAACATGTTTAATTGCATTATTTTATCTAGAGAGAAGATCTGGGTGGATTTCTGAAAATGAATTGGGCTCAGTGGAGACAAGTCTTCAATAGGCAACCAATCAGTAAAATCAGGTAAGGGACAGAGGATTTCGAAACATTGATGAGGATGCTTTGAAATGTGAAATTACTGTAATAAAAACATCATCACGTTAATTTAAATAGCTCTTTGTGTTCTATTTCCTTATCTAAAAGAAAGAAACATTTAAATAAGATTTAAATTGTATTCCTTTTTTGTTTCCAAATTGAGATCATGCTGTCACAAACTGAAATGTCATGTGCTTCAGTTAACAATCTGCTTCACTTGAAGAAGAGATGGTTCTTTGATATTTCACTGATATGATATGAAGATTAAACCCTCCTACAGCTCTTGTCTGTGCCGCTCAATTTTTGAACATACGTTAATAATCCAGTACTTAGAAACCGAATCATTGGGTTTCACCAATGTTCAGTGCAATCTGCTACTCTCTTTTGTGTCTCTGGGACTAGCGTTCATTGACCGCTTTTGTAAAATAAGGTATTGGCTTGGAAACGTCTTAATTTAGTGCAGTGGTTCTCAACCTTCCCAATCCCGCGACCCTTTAATACAGTTCCTCATGTTGTGGTGACCCCCAACCATAAAATTGGTGTCTTGGTTCCTAACACCATCGAAAATATGTGTTTTCTGATGGTCTTAGGTGACCCCTGTGAAAGGGTCATTTGACCCCTAAAGGTGTCCAGACCCACAGGTTGGGAACCACTGATTTAGTGGAAGTTCTTTCAGATCCAGAACTAGAGGCAAGCAATGTTGTTTGGACAATTCTTTCAAAGTATACTTTTTCCTTTTCAGAATATATTTTGGGGAGAAGATTGCTCTTTATTATGCTTGGCTGGGCTGGTATACATGCGTCCTGTTAATAGCTGCTGTGCCCGGTATTATTCTTTTCATCTACGGCTCCATCAGCTTCAGTTCCAGTCAGATCAGGTGAGTTGCTCTTTTTGCTGGTGAAAATATGGCAGGACGATGAGGAGGAGGAAGAGTGAGGCCACCTTTGAATGTTTAGAAAGGGAAACCACTCTCTTGGTCTTTTGTCATTGCTTCCTCCAGTTAATAGGCATCTGAGGCTAGAGAAGGGAGCAATGATTTTGAGCAGGCCACAGCTTTCTTCTCTTTGTATTTCTTCTCTCCCCCCACTTCCTCTTTCCTCTAATGGATTGGTAGACCCTCCAATCTATAAAATCAGTCATGCACCCACATTGGACCTCCCCAGTCAAGAGCAGGCAATTGTTGAAACAATCCCAAATATTTCTCAGCCCTCTGATTGCATAGTTACTTGGTCCTTATTCCTCAGCCCTCGTGCAACCTTTTTTTTTGTTTTGTTATGGACTGGAACCAATTCAAGCGTAACACTGGGAAGGAGAAGCCAGTACATGGCTAATCCTGGAGGAATCTTTTCCAGTTGTTGCCTTCCTGTGTAGATACAAGCAGTTTGGAAAGAGGCAGAATCATTTGTCAGGGCTTTTTTTTTTTGCTCTATGTGGACCCATTGAAGTGTGCCATGGAAATCTGGAACAAACGAAAGGCCCATAACCAATATGAGGAGCAGATGAAAGAGAAGAGTTATTAATAGCGTGCACTTTAAGAAGCAATATTATATGAGGTGATCTAAGCAAAGAAGTAAATGATAGAAATATTAGATTAATTATTTCCTAATATTTATCCAGTGGGATGTGGTGGCACAGTGGATAAGATGCTGAGCTTGTCAATCAGAAAGGTCGGCAGTTTGATGGTTTGAATCCCTAGTGCTGCATAACGGAGTGAGCTCCCATTACTTGTTCCAGCTTCTGCCAACCTAGCTGTTCGAAAGCATGTAAAAATGCAAGTAGAAAAATAGGGATCGCCGTGGTAGGAAGGTAACAGTGTTCCATGCCTCTTCAGTGTTTCGTCATGCCTGCCACATGACCACGGAGATGTCTTCAGACAGCGCTGGCTCTTCGGCTTTGAAACGGAAGTGAGCACTGCCCTCTAGAGTCGAAAACAACTAGCACATATGTGTGAGGGAACCTTTACCTTACCTTTAATATTTATCCAATAAAACAACATCCTGGAGTCAACTAATGCCTTTCCACTCTGGATGAACCTACAGAAAGTCAAGTCCAATACTTTGAATATTGCCTGCAATCCTGCAGCAATTTTGAAAAGGGAAAATTCAACCAATCAAATAAAGAAACTACTGTATCTGGTAGTTGCTAGTTTTTTCCTGGCACATCAATGATTCTAGCTTCTATGGATGATACAAAAGGTTTCCAAGGGAAAAAAAGTCTTTGTGCAACCAAAGAACCTGTGGGTGTAGTCTGGATGTTGAAGGATCCAGCGTCAAATAACAAGGACTATCTTGCCTGTAAATCTTTATTATGTCATACATAATGTTTCTGCCAGCCATCAGAGTTTCGATTGCTACTCAGTTGTTCAGTTGGATGTGATATCCTTTTTGCTTTTGTAGAATGCCATACTCAAAGGTGGTATTCAGCAGGTTCTGACCAGTTCTGGAGAACCAGTAGAGGAAATTTTGAGTAGTTCGGAGAACCGGTAAATACCACCTCTGACTGGCCTCTCCCCCATCTATTCTCTGCCTCCCGAGTCCCAGCTGATCAGGAGGGAATGGGGATTTTGCAGTAACCTTCCCCTGGAGTGGGGAGGGAATGGAGATTTTACAGTATCCTTCTCCTGCCCCCCCATCAAGCCATGCCACTACCACCAAGTCACACCCACAGAATCGGTAGTAAAATTTTTTGAATCCCACCACTGATC
The DNA here is from genome assembly GCF_051295495.1 of Thamnophis sirtalis. NCBI lineage: Eukaryota > Metazoa > Chordata > Lepidosauria > Squamata > Natricidae > Thamnophis > Thamnophis sirtalis. The sequence continues at coordinate 71,658,474 of NW_028261381.1, read as the reverse complement.
ATACTGTATAGTTTGATTTTGTAATTGTGTTTTTCAACATTTTTTTTCCAATAGAAAACATGCAGGACTTTTCTGGTTGAGCAAAGACTGAACCACTTTTTCCCCTGGAAGCCTTAGACATTTAATCATGAACAGACCAGTTATGGGAAAGTGCTCTGGAATTTCTTCTGAGCTTCTAGGCTGGCTCATGAGGTTGGTGACAAAACCACTTCCTCTGACCAGTACTCATTTGTTGACTGAGTCAGGGAATACCTGTGATTCTAAAGAAAAATACATTGTCTCAAAAAGCGAAGCAAGACAAGATCTGGATAATACAGGTGAAACTCAAAAAATTAGAATATCATGCAAAAGTTCATTTATTTCAGTAATGCAACTTAAAAGGTGAAACTAATATATGAAATAGACTCATTACATGCAAAGCAAGATGGTTCAAGCTGTGATTTGTCATAATTGTGATGATTATGGATTACAGCTCATGAAACCCCCAAATCCACAATCTCAGGAGAGATTAGGAGACTCCCAAGAAATCCTAAAACTGTAGGCTGACCTGGGAAGCTGAAAAATATTCCAGAAGAAGATGGTGAATTCATTTCTTATTATTGCAAAACAACCCAAAAAACTACATGTACCTGTTTATGAAGTCACTAGGAATTTAGTTTGGCTTGAGAGAGTCTTTTCCTAAGTGTCAGGTTGGGCAGATCTTATCTGATGTGAAATTATGGATCTTGATAGTATAACGTAGGCAATCATTGTCCTTAAGGAAGGCCAACAGTTAGACCCATTCTCAAAGTATTCTAGTTCTGGAGAACTTTTCCCCTTTAGTGCTTGATAAGGAATGTGGGATATTGCCATCATGATATTTATGCAACAAGGGCACAAAAGGATAAAAAAATTGACCTCAAAATCACATTTGTGTGTATATGTGTGATATTATCCATGCATCTATAGAGGTGACATCATATGCCCTTTGCACTCTGAAGAGTGCTACAATCTAATAATTGCAGGAATTTTTGCAGGTGACTTACCTAACAACCCACTTTTTTCTCCCTAGGATTGTTTCATACCACATTATTGCTTAAAGATCAACAAATCATTGCAGTTCTTCATGCTTTGGTTGTAATAACGCTTTGATTTCTTTTTGTCTTTATAATTATAGTATTTCCCCCAAATATTCTTTTACAACCATTATTACATTTTCTGACGTTTTTGTGTTTTAGATGGTTTCTAATAATAGCATGAGTGACTTTTATATTTTTAACATATTGTGAGCCCTGAATTACTTTGGGAGAAGGAATTCCTTAAGGGAAGCCAATAAATATGCTTAAATGGTACTTATCCAAACTGATCAGGAATGATAACTTATTACTCTTGCTATAATATTGACATATTGTGTCTCCAAAAAATGTAACATGCAAAGCAATTGATCGCCATCTATGAAATTTTGCAGGGATGGAATAGATGAGCATTGTAGTCAAGGACAACCAATATCAACCTGTTCTGGCTGTGCCCTGTTATTGAATTGTAGGGATAATAAACCAGCAAATGTCCAATTTTGTTTATTTCTCTGATTTAGTAAAGAAATCTGTGAGGCCAACACTACCATCATGTGTCCACTCTGTGACCAGAAGTGTCCATTTTGGATTTTATCAGAAACTTGCACATATGCCAAGGTAAGAACATAAAATATCTCACTTAGGTCTTGTGGTTCTCTTGTGATTCTAGTACTTATACTGCCCAAGAAACAGAATATCCACAGGTAGGTATGCTTTCTCAGTGGAGGCTGCAGAAAAGTATCTTTTGATCTGCTTGCAAGGAGATCTAGGGAAGAGGCAGAGGGCCTGAGAAGAGCAAATGTGGTCTTCTTGCAAAAAGGGAGAGAAATAAATATGGTTCCAGTGGTATCAGCCTTAGGGTTTAACTTCAATACTGAGGTGAGTGAGACTCTCAGAGAACAACTATCAGATAATGGGGCAGTACTAAAAAAAGGCAATGGGATTTTGAAAGAACAAAGCATCATACTTCCATGAATATAGAGGGTGGGGTTACTTCCTTTGTTTTCCAAAAGTTTGGCTTGCTTCTCGGCATCTTTTCCCACCTGACCATCAGACTTTGGCCTTCTAAATATTTTATGGCTAAACTAAGAGTTCAGTTTCCCTTGTCAAATCAAGAGTCATTTGATTTGTCAGATGGGCACTATATAAATTTGAAAAATAAATAAAAGAATAAATAAATAAATAAATAAACAGACACTTATAAAGTGGGTAGTTGCTTAATTTGATACCATATAGTTCCATGAGTGTTTTGATGAGTTCAATGTATAGTCTTTTGCTTGACCCTCTAATGCTCCTTCAAAAATATCTCCAAAATAATGACACAATTGCTAGAAATCAGCATTACTTTGTCCAAAATAGATCATAAGAGATTTTCCTTTAGTGGATAATGTGACTGCTAGGTATGTAATCAACCTCAGTTTCAGGAAAAGTTTTGACAAGTTTCCACATTACATTCTCACTGCCAGGCTGTTAAGGAGTAATTTAGATACCATGACAGCACAGGGGATCCACAACTGGCTAGCTAACACACTCACACAATAAAAATTATGGACTTTACATTAAATTGGGGAGACATAGCCAGTTATGTTGGGACCAGTATTACTCACCATTTTAATTTAACGACCTAGCTAAAGGCATTGATTGGCTGCTTAGCATAATTGGGGATGAGAGAAAATTGGAAGGTCAAGCTAACACTCAGAATAAGAGAATGAGATTTCAGTCTAAACAGGACAGTTTGGAAAATTGGTCTGAGAAATCAAGATATCCTAGGTATAAAAGGGAGAATTGTAAGGATTTATATTTAGAGAGGAGAAATGTGGGGCACGCATCTTAAGATAGAGAATATGTGGCTTTGAAATGCTATATTGGAGAGAGACTTAGGTGTGGACATTGACCACAAGCTGAACATGAGGCAGCATTGTGAAGCAGCGGCTAGAAGGGATTTGAGGAGATACCCTAAAGGGAGAAGCTGAAGGAACATGGGGTGGTGCATCTGAAAAAAATAAGACTAAGAAAGTGACATTATATTTGTATTCATATATTCATAAAATGGTATAGGTTCGCCCGCTTGAGCAGGAGGCTGGACTAGAAGACCTTCAATGTTCCTTCCAGCTCATTCTATTCTATGTATGTAAAAAGGTGCCATAGGGAACATGAATAGGAATCCATTTTCCGCTGCTATAGGAACTAGAACCAGAAATAATGAACACCACTTACAGTTATATTTCACTTAAATATAAGAAAAGAATTTATGATGTCTTTATGATCCGTGTCGCAGCTGAATGGCCCACCCATCCATGTTCACAGGGGAAGTGGGGCATATGTGATCAAAGAAAGCAGAATGACAAAAAGCAACATTGTGGGGGAAAAAGCCACATACTGTTTTCCAAAGAACTCTTGTGATTTACCTCTTCTCTTTTTTTCTTTTTACCTTTTAGATCACCCGTGTGGTTGACAATAAAGGGACAGTTCTGTTTGCAATGTTCATGACTGTCTGGGGTAAGCTTGCGGAAGATTGGTTTCATGAGAAATCCTGTTTAAATATAAGCCCTTTTCTGTCCACAGGACAATCCTTTCTCCTCTTCATTTCCAAAATATTTTTAATCTCTTATTATGCTAAGAAAATATGCAGTATCTTATGGGAAACAAATCATTGTATATGTTACATTATATTCTTAACATTCCCTTAGAAATATATATCCTCTGCATACTTTGGCTGATCTCAATGGACCTGGGCAGTAGTTGGATAGGAGACCACTGGGAAATACCAAGGCTGTCACATAGATTAATATATATATTCTTTTAAAGGCAGAGGATATGAATAGCAAGCCACTTCCCTGTGGCATACGACCAAAGATATCAGTAGGCATCAGGCTTGATTCAAAGGAAACATTATCTTTATATATCCTAATATACTTTTTGAAAGTAATAGCTACTGTTTTGTTTTAAATGCACTCCATGGAACTTGGAGAAGCATACTAGGTTACCTTGCTTGCAATCAACTCTGTGCATTAGGCACAGATCTTGGTATAGCTTTTATAAACAGTTGTGGTCGCTCTAAAATGCCTTCTATAAATTTTATAAAATGAATTGCCCCATTCTATGCAGAATACTGGAGGATTCATGGAAGAGATTGAAAATGGTATGTTTGCTGTCTCTCTGTCTCACCCTCCCTACTTTCTTGTTCCCCCCTCCCTCCCTCCTTCCCTCCCTCCCTCCCTCTTTATCTTATTTGTCCTTAATGTACAGCCACTGTATTTTTGGAGGTATGGAAGCGACACAGAGCTAAAATTGTCAATCATTGGAATATGTACCAGTGGGATGAAGAAGAGGTAAGGCCAGTTTCCTCATACATAAGAACACTGTTAATATCTCTGATGGCAAGAAAAAAACCTCTTCTTTAATAGCTTTAGTATAAGAACAGCTACTAGACAGGTGCTGATGTCTAACCTGACATATTGCATAAATACATACATACATACATACTTTCTTCCATAAATAAATACATAAATAAGGAGTTAACACTTCTACTTGTATCTTAGACCAAGAATCATCAATTTTTAGGCAAATGGCCCCAATTCCCAATAGAGTCCTTTTATGCAATGTTTTGAACACCAGTAACTGAAATTAAATTAAAACAATCCATGTTTACATGTTCCAAATGCTCAAAGAGATTCCATGCAAAATCACAAAGCTCTTATTGTATTTTCCTATTATTAGTGGACAGGTTGCACTGGGTGCCATCTGGTATGTTGCAGATGCTATATTGCTGACTGCCACCTGATATTAATGCTAATATCACTTGAAAATGTTGGTAGAAACTTCAGCAATTTTGCACTGAGGCAGAGATCAGTAAAAAAGCTCTATTACAGTTGAACAGTAGTTCCAGTTGAGATTCCTAGAAATTTTCTCTTGTCTTCAGATTGTCATTTCAGGATTTGAAACAAGGAATAACAATGGTAGTTGTTGGATTGTCTGTCAGCTCAGTTTAGGAAGGCCTGTGTCTTTCATTTCATAAATTGTTGATTTAGCACTATTCTTTATTGTATATATCTCCAGGTTTTTATAAAGGTTCCTTAAAGAAGCTTATTTTGTGAATTTTCTGTGACAGTTAGGATTTTTATATAGGCATTGTAATTCTTAATCAAACTTCCGGCTGGGTTGGTCAGGACAGAATAAGTGGTGGTGAGTTAAACTCTGAATCGGTCCGTTTTGAATGTTGGTAATTGAAGTGACGCAAAGGGCTCAGTGGCAAAGATGCTGAGCTTGTTGATCAGAAAGGTTGACGGTTTGAATCCTTAGCACCACGTAACAGAGTGAGCTCCCGTTACTTGTCCCAGCTTCTGTCAACCTAGCAGTTCAAAAGCATGTAAAAATGTAAGTAGAAAAAATAGCAGCCAAACTTTGGTGAGAAGGTAACAGCATTCCGTGCACCTTTGGTGTTTAGTCACACAGGCCACATGACCACGGAGATATCTTCGGACAGTGCTGGCTCTTCAGCTTTGAAACAGAGATGAGCACCACCCCCTAGAGTCATGAACGGCTAGCACATATATGCGAGGGGAATCTTTACCTTTAATTGAAGTAAAAGAGACATGGGGTCACATCAGGGGTGGGTTTCTCGCCCCGTTCCAACCAGTTCGGTTGGAACGGGGCCGGCGGCGTCCTCGTGCACGCGCGCGGTGCACGCATGCGTACTAGCGTCTGTGCAATGCTCCAGCTGCTCCTGGAGGATCGTGCAGGCACTGTATGCATCCTGCGCATGCGTGGAAGCGCAGAACTCGTCAAAACCGGGTAAGGAGCACGGGTGGGCGGGTGGGCCCTTTGCCGTTCACGGAAGTTACTTACTTCTGGGTTTGCCCCGGTTCGCAGGGACCGCCGCGAACCGGTTGAAACCCACCCCTGGGTCACATATACTTCTCACACTTGCTTTTAGCTGTATCCTATCATCTAAATAAAACGGTCTCAGATCTCTGAAAGAGAGTATTTTATTATTTGGGACAATTGTGTATCACTGTATAAAATAGCTTCACATATTCAATCCTTGATTTATGAGGCTATTAGGGTAGTAGTGGAATCAGAGCACTTATTTGCATATAGAAAGATCTGTCTCTGGCATTTCCTGGAAAAGACGTAGAAATAGGAAGCATTTGCCTTTTTTTGTTTCATTAGCCTGGGAATTTTTTTTGCAGCCCAACTGCTTTCTGTCCCATTTCTGTCTTTGTATGCAAATGTTTTGCATATTTTAACTCAGTTGTCTCATGTCTGTATTTTGCACACAGTTATGTACCCCTAATCACAGAAATGAGCAAATGATCCCAAAAATCTCTTAGGAAAAGAGATTTCTAATCTTGTTGGTTGGGATGAGGGCAGCATATACTTGAGGAAATTTAACGTAGGTCTCCATCTCCTATGAAATAGAGATTATAATAGTTTTACAATTGCTGGATTATTTGATTGCTTCTGTTAGGTTCTGAGGATAATTCACAGAGGTAGCTAATATACTTTTACATACCATAGAGTCAGAATTCAGGCTGCATTGGCTAGTCCTATATAATCATAATATCCTACTGGTAGCTCTTATTAGTGCAGCTGAACTGAAATAGCAATAGCATTTAGACTTATATACCGCTTCATAGTGCTTTACAGCGCTCTCTAAGAAGTTTACAGAGTCAGTAAATTGCCTTCACCAATTTGGGTCCTTATTTTACTGACCTCAGATGTATGGAAGGCTGAATCAACCTTGAGCCTGTCAGGATCAAACTTCTGGCAGTGAGCAGAGTTAGCATGCAATATTTAATTCTAACCACTGTGTCACCACAGCTTTCACCCCTAACTTCACCATGGATTTTTTTTTTACTGCAGAATTGGGGAACAGGCAAAAGTAAATGGCAAACTAATCATTTAGTATGTTGCTGCTGATTAAAAACATTTTTTAATCCAGAGTTTGTCCCTGAAATACAATATTATCCCAATTCAAACTTTGATTTCAAGCATTATCTTAATGCCAAGTCTGATTGGCTACAAGAGACCATCATGAAATAAAATTGGAATAAAGGAAAAGATTCTCTTCTCACTTTAATAACCTCAGAATTTTAAAGCCTTCAGACATTTAAGAAAAATGTGATTACTGTTACCACTGGGATCACAAAATTGATAGGAGTGAAAAAGCTGAGTCAGAAGAGGTAATAAAGCTTTCTTCCTTGTAGTCTCTTTTCTGAATAGAACAAATAATGATGTTTTCTTCCCACATTTATAGAAATGGAAACCTTGACAAGAGGTTGCTAAGTGTGACTGTACCTCTTTCTGTAGGAGGAAGTGGCTTTGGAGCTCATCAATAATCCTGAAAAAACCCCTGAGAAGTATCAGCATTCATATATCCGCAGTATAATTGTGCTTATTTTAGCTCTTATTATGGTACGTGGAGATGGTTTTCATAATTTACTTTTCATATTTATTTTGGATTTTTATAACAAAAATACTACACCTTTGGAGTATAATTAGAAGAGATTCCTGTAAATGAAAAGGCATTTCAAAAGATTTCTTTATTTCTAAATAATAAAAATAAGCAATGTTATATATGCCTAGATAATAGGCAAAGCATGCATTACATTTTTTCCCTGGTCTTCACTGCTTATGGTGAAAGAGTATGCCAGCTGGACACCAATGGGATATGTGAATAAGATACAATTGTTACCTAGAAGTTTAGGCATGGGGTTTGTATGGAGTGAAGATCTACTCCCTGAATTTGGGAGAGAAAACAATTTTACCCTTTGCAATGGGAATTTTTTGCAAACTTGAAAATATGAATCACTTAAGTAATTCAGGCAAAGCATAAAGTATTTATTAAGGGTGGGAAGATTTTTAATAGACTATGAAAACAAATAATACACACATTCAGTATATGTGATGGAAAGCAAACAATAAAAGACATTCATTTCATGTGAAAATTGAATCCAGAAAGCATTGATTCCAGATAATATTCCACAAGTGGCAAATTTATGGGCTATATCACCTTATTTCCCAATTGAGTCAATATGTTAATATACTTGCAAATATTCAAGGACTTCTAGAATACGCTCCCTATTGTTTAGTTGTTGGAAAGGCTAGTTCTCCCTATCAAAAGAAGAAATGGCTTTCTTTAAAAGAAAAACATGGTTTTCTATACTTTAAAGGGAAATATGGATGCCATGCTACAAAGCTAATATCACATTTATTAAAATGCTAATAAAGAAACTTAAACACCCAGACAGGTGACACAATAATCTCCTGGAAGGCAGCTGACAGTATCACTTTCAGCAGCTTAAATCCTTAGTTCATTTTTCTGGCCCGTACTACTTTGTCTAACCCACAGGATTACTGTATATTCAAACAGAAATGGATACAGGAAATGGAAGTTTTTTTCTACAATCCAGTTCTTGCCCCCATTAATTAAACCTACCATTCAGCTGTCCTGGCACATCAATAATCTTAAACTTTGAACCCATAGATGTATGAGGGATTGGGCATTGCCACAGATCACATAGCATCACTACAGTTGCCAAAACTGAGATGTTCTTTAAAAGATGGTCCACTTTAGTCAAAATTTGTATTCTGAAGGTTCCCTAAAGGGACTTTGTGCTGCTCTTCCAAAACTTGGATACACAAATGGGATTCTGATCCCATTTGGGAGCTAGGAAAGTAGGGAAAAAATAATTCTGGCCATTGTGAAACTCTCCAAGAAGCTTCAAACATTGGAGGTTTTTATGAAAATAAAACCCAGATCTTTCCTTCCAGATGGAGCTGAAATTTGTCACAAATCAGCAGATTATTTATACTGTTTCATAATTCTCTTTTCCAAAAAGAGAAATTTGGAAATTTTATTTTTAGAAGATTATTTTCAAAATCTAAGCTTAGCAGAACTTTCTACGGATAAGAAGTGGCAGAGAGAAAAGATTAGCCAGCCATCTTCTGTTCCATCTTCCTATTAAAAAAACAAAAACCAAGCAAAACTTTCAGAGAGGTAGTATGAATCAGTCAGCACTTAAACATTTAGAGTTTATGGCACTTTATGGCACTTTCAAGACTAATAACTTTATTATTTAATCAACATAGGTCATAACCCATGTCTTTAGATCAGAGGTGGGTTGCTCCCTGTTCAGCCCGAATCAGGTGAACCGGTAATGGTGGTGGGAGGCTCCGCCTACCCACCCGAATGTCACACGCGATTGCGCACAGGAGTGCACCCAAATCGGTAGTAAAAAAAATTGGCAACCCACTACTCTTTAGATGGAATTGATGTAGTTTTATCATGCTTACATGATGGACCACCTGGCCTTCCACTGTTCTTCTGATGTTTTCCTTTTTGGTGCTATCAATACTTTCTTACCTCTTTTTAGATATGTGTGCTGATTGGGATTGCCCATGCCTTGGTCATCTACAGGGTTGTGGTGACAGTAATGTTTACTCAATCCAACTCAAAATTTCTTCAAGAGAAAGCCACTACGGTGGCAGTCCTGACAGGTGCAGTGATGCACTACTTAAGCATCATCATTATGACCAAGGTACACACTTGCTGCTTATTTTGAAGCTGTCTGTTTCGCAGGCACTCTGCACTTGTATAATTTATATTTCTATTACAGGTGAACAAGTATATTGCACACTACCTCTGTGAACTAGGTAAGAAGAATCTGATGCTGTATACATTCATCCTTCTATTTGAAATATATATGTACTGAATGACTGTAGAGCAGCCTGTTTTCATCTGAGCTGTCCAGCTGTTTTGGGCTGTAACTTCTGGCAGCTCAAGATAGCATGGGCAATCATGAAGGATGAAGCAAATTGAATCTCAATACAACTGGAAAACAACTTGATAGCTGAAGATTTCTGTAGGGGATGAATGAAGACTCACTACAGAGATGTTCAGTGCTTCATGACAAATACTTTCTTGAAACTGAGTAAGGCATGCCTGAGACAACATCAGATGTTCCAAGGGCTATAATTGACTGTATAGTTTTATGCCTTTTTTCCCCCAGAGAGGCCAAGATCATTCAGCGAGCGAGAGAAAAGCTATACCATCAAAGTCTTCACCTTCCAGTTCTTCACCCATTTCTCTTCTCTGATCTACGTTGCTTTCTTCTTAGGGAGGTAAACAGTAAGTAGTAAACTTGGGAGAGTTGTGTAGGTATTGGGCAACTGCAGGTATTAGAGCTGAAACTCAAGATCTACGTTTTATTGAAAAATTTGCCACATTATTGAAAACTTTAGATTCCTACCCTCAATTCTTCATTTATCCATGTCCTTTGAAGACCTGACTCTTGTTGGGATTTTTTAATGTATCATTCTGTATATGATAATTATCAAAGCTATCATTAGGATTGGGAACAATTTATATTTTAATCTCACTTCCTTATTAGGATTAATGGCCGTCCAGGATCTTATGTACGTGTGGCTGGCAAATGGAGATTGGAAGAAGTAAGCTACTACAATCCCCTTTTCCACTCCTGACTTGATCTCCTATTAAATTACTTTCTCATTCATCTGTTTTCATCAATCTCTTAGCATATTGGGATGGTTTAAATCTTGGCTCCAGATGGAGATTATTCTGTTGCTTAAATCTCACAATAACGTTTGACTTGCATTCTAAATGTTCTATAAAAAGTTACCAGAAGGAAGCATCCTAATACATGTGTTCATGACAGTAATGGGTAGGCATGGATGCAAGATGCATAAGACAAGTTCAGATCATGTACTTAGAACCAATTGGGTGGATCACTCTTTCTCAGTGTGATATTTGATTTGGGAGAGAATAAAATGGATATAAGAAAGACCTTGTATGCCGCCTTGAGCTCTTGAGAGGGAAAGCTGGAAAAAAACGTAACAAATGTACAAATGTGCGTCATTTTCTTTCCTCGTACGCCTTTTTGCAGAGTGAGAGTACAAAACAAAATGACATTGGAAGCACTCTTTGCTTACAGCGCATTCCTTTTTCTTTGTCTAGTGTCATCCGAGTGGTTGCATTACAGACCTTTTCATTCAGATGTTTGTAATTATGACATTAAAGCAAACTCTCAGCAACCTCGTGGAGTACTTTCTTCCGTAAGTAGATCAAATCCAACTCACTCTTCATTTTTCCAGATCATTGCACACTTGCAGCTCAAGTGAAAAAAGTTTGTGCGTGTGCATGTGTATGCATGCATGCAATGACAAGTTCAATTCTGGGAAAAGAAATGTTGAACTGTACTTCTTTGACTTCAAGGCAAGGAAGGAGTTTTGTTCTTTCAAAGCAGGTGAGCCAATATCTAGGGATATGTGTGGGACATCTCTTCTTTGGGAAGATGTAGTGCAGCCCATATGCTTAAATCATCTACATCTAGGATACAACATCCTGCAATGGCATTACTTTCTTCAACATGTGCCTGTGAGATATGCAGCATGCATTTTTACATTAAACAGTTGGAGAACCATGGCACGAAGAAGGGTCTTCTGGAGTTGGCGATTGTGGAATAACAACATTCTGTGCTTTCCCTTTTTACTATTGTGCTTCTTCTCCCCTGCACACATATGGTAGCTCTGTATAAGCACTTTGACGTAGGGAGTGAGGGCAAGGACTTTGTTCACGTGCCTGTGGTTAAGGACTTATACACATGGTTACAACCGTTTGCCCCATTGTGGAATCCTATTTAAGTGCATCTTGAGCTGGTAAATGGCAGGAATCCTATCACAAATATTTCTTGAACAAAACCTTGCTTGTTGCTTCTGCACTTTTTTAAAAAAACCACCTTTTGTCAGCAGCCAGAGGGCAGCACAGTGACATAATGTTGATGTACAGAGTGGTGGCTTTCTGCAGGATTATAATTACTATGGCAGAGCAGGGCCCAGTTTTTATTTGCTTTGCAGTGTAAAAGTGCATTAAGCCTCTCTGAAACTTAACTCATTTGATTTCTTTATTCTCCCAATGAAGTTTGATTGGAAATATGCTGTCAAATTTAGCTGACAACTGAAATTTCTTCGGAACTTGGAAGTCCACAAGTGGTTTGGTATCTGGCAATTGCCCATCTCATCATACATAGAGAAGCAATTTTTAAAGAAATTGCCTCACTTCGTAAATGGAACATAGCTAGTTGTTTTCCAAGAGTTCCTACATTATACAGATGAGCATGTTATGGGTCCCATCTACAAAAGGGTTTCATCTGATAGGACTCAGGAAGAGAACCTTTTGTGCAGCTGCACCCGCCCCCTGGAACGTCATCCTTCCTGAGGTTAGATTGGCTCAATCTCAGAGCGCCATCAGGATCCTCTGGGCATGGAGACTCTCCAAGATAGCTGTATTGTCTGTGAGCTGTAGGCTGGCCTTTTCATGAACTTCTTTTTTTTTTCCAATGAAGTCCTTGATGATCTCTGAGTGTGGTTGTCTTCTTTCAGACATTTCATTACCCAATTAAGTAACATCACACTGAAGAAGCAAGCTCAGAGAGCACCAAGGACCCCATTCCTGAGCTAGAAACATTCTCTTCTATTGATATTTGTTAATGCTTAAAGTTAACTGTTTTAAATTTTATTTATATGTGTTTGCTTTTGCTGTTTAATGTGTGAGCTATTCAGAGTCAGGTGAGATGTGTGGCTGTGTAATTAAAAAAAATAAATACCAAGGGAACAGAAGTGTTACCTCCAGTGTGAATCAAGCCTATGAATAGCTGTTTTCTTTGCAGGAACATTCAAATGGCTATTTGGAGAGCAATCTATGAACTGTTCAGTGCAGATATTTTAGCCTTCATGAATATATATATATATATATATATATATATATATATATATATATATATATATATATATATATATATATATATATATATATATATATATATATATATATATATAATTCAAAAGAAAGGCAACGTAATTAGTTGAGAATTTGGGAAAATGGGAGTTATATATATATATATAATTCAAAAGAAAGGCAACGTAATTAGTTGAGAATTTGGGAAAATGGGAGTTGTGGGTTTCCCATTTGGGGAAGTCATCAAGTTGTAGGGTGGGTGGATTATGTCTGTTGTTAGCCTCCTTAACAGTGGATATTCATGAGCACCGTAACAGTTGACAGATGTCTACTTTTGAATCTTACTTTCCGTAATATTACATGTTTGCCACTTCAGTTCCCTGACCTACAAGTGCCGCTTGCTGCACAGAAAGCCCCATGTGGAGGAGACATCCCAGGACTCGTGCAAGGAGGAATGGCTATGGAACTATCAGCTCAATGAAGTCAATGTCTTCACCTTGTTTGATGAATACATGGAGATGAGTAAGTGAAGTTCAGTGGAAAAGCTCACAGAACATTATAAGACTCAGCAACCTATGATGGGGGCCAAACTAAGGTTAGAATGCTGGCTGTTTTGTCAGTCAAAGCTACACAATAGTTTTGAGGAACAAGAGAATGAAATACTGTAGCTGTATTGTTGAATTGATTGCTTTCAGTACTTCTTATCACCAATGCTTTGAAAGAAATATTCTTGATCACAGTAATAACGTTAACATCTTGAATCTAACTTGTATATGTCCAGTACAGTTAAGGTATTGCATTGTCACTCATAAAGCTCAAGCATTCTGAACTAGAACTCCCATAAAGTTCTTTTAATGAAAGATGTTTTCCTTGGAAAAGGAATAGACATCAATGTACCCTTATTGCCTGCAAGCTCTTGGACTAGAATATGCATATCCTTTTTAGCCCAACAAATTTAGTAATCAAAAGTTTGTGTTGTTTAATTTCCTGCCTCTTTTCATCCTCTTCTTTATATCCTTAGTGATACAGTACAGCTTCACCACTATTTTCGTGGCTGCTTTCCCCCTTGCACCATTACTGGCCTTTATCAGTAACTTTTTTGAGATTCGGTTGGATGCTATCAAAATGATGAAACTGCAGAAGCGGATGGTGCCCAAGAAAGCCAACACCATTGGTAAGATGCAGATCAAAGAGATTCCCCCCTCCCAGCCTTTTGGTAGGCCTGTTTCATGCGTCAAAACAGCAATTTTACTGTGATACAGCTGCTTTTAAACAAGGGGATTAGAATTTTGGGATGAGTCAAATGCTTTGATAGTCTTTGAGGTCCAAAGCAATACATCAATTCAAGCCTTTTGACTAAAACCATTGAAGTACAGTCTCCCAAGTCACGATCTAGTGAGCTTTGGCCACAGCAAGAAGGTACAGATAGAAGCTATTTGGAGAATGAAAATGAGGAAGGCAACATTCCCATTTCTCTCTCTAAATCAGTGTTTCTCAACCTTTTCAACTTCAATGCCCAGAATTTCCCAGCTAGTATGTTAAAGTTGCCAGGTTTGAGAAATAACACAGCTCTAAATAACACACGTCACCACATTGTTCCATATTGCTTTTTTTCTCAGAGTGAGATAGCTAGATAGCTAGATAGCTAGATAGCTAGATAGCTAGATAGCTAGATAGCTAGATAGCTAGATAGCTAGATAGCTAGATAGCTAGCTAGCTAGCTAGCTAGCTAGCTAGCTAGCTAGATAGATAGATAGATAGATAGATAGATAGATAGATAGATAGATGATAGATAGAATAACTTTATTGTCATTTTGAATGAACATTAAATACAAAATTATGCATATACCGACATATATTATATCACACAGAGAAACAACACAGTCTAGTTTGAATGTATACATGTTCATGAGAAACAAATCTTGTGAGTTTAACAGATGGATGGCATAGGGAACAAAGCTGTTACAGAATCTGGTAGTCCTGTTAAAAATACTTTGAAACCTCCTCCCAGAGGGGAGGAACAGAAACAGCGTCACTGATGGGTGTGGAGAGTCTCTAACAATGTTTTGGGCTCTAAGCGCATAGTGCTTATACGCAGTATCCTGAATTACAGGAAGTGAGCATCCTATAATCTTGTCCTTAGGTAAGGCTGTTCTTACTACTCTCGTTATGGACTTTCTATCTGAAGCACTGCTGCAACCAAACCAAACACTGATGCAGTTTGTAAAAATAGTCTCATTTGTACCTCTATAGAAAGTGACCAAGACAGAAGGAAATCCTTGTTACTCCAATTAATGAAGCCTGCAGTTCTTTTATATTCTACATTTTCCATAAATAAATGCTATATTTAAAGCAGTTTGCAGGAAAAAGACTATTCTTCCCTATGAGGGGCAGGGGTAAGGATTCATTACAATTAGGGTAAATTCTCTTTCTTCCACATATTGACTAAGACCAGGGGTGGGTTCCAGCTGCTGCTACTACCGGTTTGCTCAGGGACACGCTGCACAAGCATACACGCTTGATACATGCTATGCGTGCACGCACAGTATAAAAAAAAATCCTTCTGCGCATGCGCAGAAGTAAAAACAAGATGGTGGAGCCTATGACCGAGAGAACTGATTTGGGGGCATGGCAAGCTAAGTTACTAGCTACTCGGATGAACTGATCCAAAACGGTAAGAACCCACCTCTGGACTAAGATAGTATCTCTTTTGTTTTTCATTCCCTTTACAGGTATCTGGTACTACATCCTAGAAACAATTGGTATACTCTCTGTCATTGGCAATGGCCTAGTTATTGCCTTCACCTCAGATTTCATCCCCATTCTGGTGTATCAATATACATTCAGTCCATGCAAGCAGAAGAACAATACTGGCATTGAGTTAGTATTCTCTGAAATTCTAACATGGCTATTAAATTAAATGTATCATATATTGGTTTTTTATTTAAATAAATATATTGTTCATAGTTTTCCTCTAAGCTTAAGGTTAGTGGGATAAAAGATATGGATAATCTTCATTGTTATCATCATAGGAATATAACTGGGTTTCAAAAACATTGTAATGTTTGTAAGGATTGGTGAGCTTGTATTTGTAGTGGATCCTGTTGCTTCTCTTCCCTGTTTGTGTGACATGTTTATCTATGGTAAATAATCGTAAATAACTCAGCTCAGTGGCTTGATTCACATGATATGTTGAACCACACACGCTGGGTTCCCATTACTAAACAATCTAAAATGTAGTTGAATAGCTGAGATTGTCATGTTCCTGGGGCCTCTTGGTGTATAGTTATGGAGAGGAGTAAAAAGGTATATAGATTAAAATGAAGAGAAAAAAAATAGAATTAGTCAAATAGAGCAATGCTTGAAAACCACAGAAAAAGAAATTAAATAGCTTTTTAGACTGGCCACATTTTGCAAAATATGTGTGACAGAATATCTCTGACTCTTCCTCACAAAAAATAAATCCAATATTGTCCCTTTATTGGTGGCCATTTTTAACCATAGTAATGCATGTCCTGTAACCAAAAGTATTGCGCTGAGGAAAAATGTCTCCCATATTTAAACCGCCCAGAGTCCCACGGGATTGGGCGGCATACAAATTATATTAAATTCTAAATTCTAAATTTGACCATCAATGAACCCAGTGACTTTTAAGTGCTTTCTAACTTAATCCAGATGCACATCCATGTAATATTTTGTTTCATGTAATAATGAAATTACAATATTAGGGCAAACTTTTGTATTTAGGGTGCAGCTTGCGATTGGAAATCTGAAACATGGCATGTCTATCAATGTTGCTAATAGGAACTAAAAAAGAATTAAGATAGTAAGTATATATTGTGATGAATAGGACAGACATAGAATGGGGCCTTCTTTCAGGATCATTTGAAATCTCATTCCATGGCAGTGCTTGCAGCAAAGAGGACTTATGATAGAGGATTCTTTGACCTATCTATCTATTGTTATCTAGCTATCATCTCTCTCCTTGAGCCTGGTATTAGTTTCTGCTGCTTTTAAAGGAAACAACTATAAGACCTTTACTGACAAAGTTGTTTCTTGACCCAAAAGTCCTTTCTAATTATAGCCCAGTATCAAATATCCCATTCTGAAATCTGAAAAATGATTGAAAAAGTAATGGACTGATTTTCTGGATTAATTTCAATCAGGGTTTCATCTGGGATATGGTACTGAGGCTGCTTTGGTCACCTTGGTATATCAGTTAGGTAGATGCAAAGGGGTACCAACCTCTACTTCTCCTGTAACTCTCAACAACGTTTTATAGTCAACCATGGCCTTTTGGCAAAGTTAGATCATGGGGTCATTGTTTTGCATTGGATCCAGTCCTTCCTCTTGAGACATGCCCAGGAGGTGGCACTATAAGAGTTGTTCAACAGCTAGGTCACTGACTTAGGGTCTCCTCCAATGTTCTATGTTGTCTTCTGTTGTATATAATATCAACATAAACTGCTGAAAGAAGCCATTAGATTTTGAGAGTGAGGTGTTATCAGTACACCAATAACACCAAGCTCTCTTGCTCCTCTCCTTTTAACAGCTGCATGATTCACCAAGCCTTTTTTATTTAAATGACAGAGTTTGATTTTAATAGTATTAAATTTATCTTGTGACTTCCTATTTCTGATTGTAGTTAGGTTACCTTGAACGTTAGAATGAACCAAAAGGGAAAGGAATGACTAAAATAAAATATCTTCTGGTCCAAAATTAAGTGTTTTACAATCTGCAGAACTGAAGTATTGCACATACTGATTGCTGCTTTGTTGTGCTTCCATAGCTGTTTGACAGGTTATATCAACCACAGCCTTTCAGTTTTCAATGTCCAGCACTTTGAGAATACTGTGAATCTGACGGACCCAATGGGGAATAAGATAACTCATTGCAGGTATTGGCTAATGTCTATCAATGTTTCTGTGCCCTCTGATTCAAAACAGAAAGTACACAGCAGGCCAGACAAGGTTTTTGGATGTAGGCCTCCTCCTTTTCTATAATTTGTATTCAGCACTCTAATGAAAGAACTGATTTGCACTAAAACTGGTTTTACCTACATACTAGGATTTACTTTATGCTACTTCTGTTTTGTCTGACTATGCTCTTTAGAAGTTAAACGATAAATTACATTAAAATAAACGATTTTAAAATAAACTTTGCATTGGCATTCTAAGAACCTTTGCCTATTGAAGCAGAGAAATATATTTTAAAGCAGAGAAAAAGTATGTGAAGGAGGCTCGGGAAAGTAGGAAAAATGAATAAATTGCAAAGTTTACCTGTTTCTATCCACTTTCTGCAGGTACCCAGACTACCGGAACAGTGATGATTACAGTCACTCTATTAAGTTTTGGCACATTTTTGCTGCACGTGTTGCCTTTCTATTTGTATTTGAAGTAAGTATTTGGATTTCAAAAGCATGGAGATAGTCGTGTGCAGGCAGCAAAACCTACAGAGCTAGTTTCAAAACTATTTATGAGCATGCATAACCACTGAAGAACCCTGTTGAAGACAGTTGTGCAAAACTTCTGCCCAAAAGCAACTTTTGTCTCTAAAGCTTTCCCATCTGCCCCATCCCCCCAGGCCTCTCCTCAAGCTCCACCATATTTCTTTATCTGAAAAAGCATCCCTTTCTTCACAGGCATTCTACTGTCTTCCTTTGTGCATGTGAAAGAAAAGTAGAAGGGATTGTGTGTAAGAGTGAGAGTGGAGCATGACAGAGAGCAAGCAAGAGTGGGAAAAGGGCATCAGCATCTGCATCCAGGCAGTGGACTTGGACTGTGGTCTTCTTAACTGTTGTTAGTGTGAACATCCAGAACCAATGCAGCTTGAGGCAGGGGTATCAAACTCAAGGCCCACAGGGTGCTTAGATCTGGCTGCAGGGCTGCCCTGGAAACAGTGAAGGACTGGCCCACAGTGCTTCTGCCAGCAAAAATGAACTCTGCCATGTGAGATTCTCCATTTTTGGCTGTGATGGCCTCCTGCAGCGCTCTTCCAGCAGCTAAGGAGGGCCGCGAGCTCCGTGTTCACTGGCAAAGCGCTGCCGTTGCAGGCAAAAACAGAGCCTAGGAGGGAGTGCGCCTGACACGAGTGATGTGGAGGTGGCCACACCCACCCTGGCCACACCTACCCGGCCCCTGAGGTTAAACACAACCCTGATGTGGCCCTCAATGAAATCAAGTTTGACACCCTGGTCTATAGTTTTACTGGATGCTTGATTAATTCAGCAAGACATACTGTAGCATACTGAGACCTTTTGTGTCCTTCAGCAAAAATGTGATTGAAATCCAAATCATCATAAACAGATTATTAGTTTAAATCTTTCCTTTTCACAGTTCCATAGCAGTTGAACACCTGCCTTTTAACAGTTCTGGAGCAGGAGAAGGTTATCTTCAGAAACTAGGACTTTATACCTCAGCAGATAAATCAGGGTGGAATCTAGCCGCTTCACCAGAGAAACTGACCAGTGAAAATATTCTGTTTTAAAGAAGCTGATGATATCAGAATTTCTGCAGTCCCCCCCCCCCTCCAAGCTCCAAATCGGTTAGCAAATAGGAATCCCTTGGTATCTGCCAGGTATTGGAGAAGCCAGATCTATTTAGGATTAGATATTATGTTTTGTCCTAGGATATGAGCATCGATAGAACCCTCTTTCCAAGATATAAAAAATAGGAAAGCAATAAAGGCAGGGGTGGGTTCCTGCCAGTTCTAACCTCTTCTATAGAAGAAGTTCCACAAATCTACCGTGCCATTTAGAACCAGTTCTAGTTCCCTCCCCCCACCTGTCTGCACCATGCTTGCCCCGTCCACTACTCACTGATTGGCTGGCTCACCAATCGCCCCGCTCACCTCTAAGAATCCTATCTAAACCTTAAAGTCTTAAAGCTGTCAAGTTTGAACATCCCTGGAGTTTTTTTTCTAAAGGGTTTTCTAAAGGGTCAAGTTTGAACATCCCTGGAGTTTTTTTTCTAAAGGGTTAGGGGTGCAAGGGTCTTGTAACTTGACAGCTTTAAGACTTTCGTGCTTCAAATGCCAGAGTTTCTGAGCCAACATTTTGGTTGCTAAGCAAGAGCATTGTTAAGTGAGTTTCACCACATTTTACAAGTTGGCCACACCCACCCAGTCACATGACTGCCAAGCCACTCCCACTCAGTCACATGACTGCCAAGCCACTCCCACCCGGTCACATGGCCAGCAAGCCACTTCCACGAAGCAGGCCACACCTACAGAAGAGGTTCTAAAAATTTTTGAAACCCACCACTGAATAAAGGGAGGAAAAAGATCGAGAGACCAGAAAAAAAATGCAAAACTGCAGAATTAACAAGAGGGGACAAATATAAGATATTGTATATAAAAATAGTACAAAATAAGAAATATAAGAGAATCAAATGTATATATAAGATGTATGGAATCAATAGAGATAAATGATATGTAAAAATATGTGTGTGTGTGTGTGTGTGTATGTATGTATGTATTGATGGATGGATGGATGGATGGATGGATGGATGGATGGATGGATGGATGGATGGATGGATGGATGGATAGACAGACAGACAGACAGACAGACAGACAGAGATATAGAGGTATAAAGTATATACTGTATGTATAGATAAAAGAAACATAATGGATATTTAAAAGATATAGAAGGGTTGCAAAGACGATATAAATGTATACTAAAAAAGAAAAAAAAGAAAAAGAAAACAGAACCTTCTTTCCAGTTATCAATAGAAAATACTTTATCTCATACCTTGAATGCCGTTTCCAAGATTCAGAAGGCATCACCTTATCTTAATTGGGTTTACATTTTATGCTAATCCATAATGTGTGCTTAATTTGGCATGGTGTATGATTTCTAAAGTTTGGGTTTAGGCTTTATGTGCACTATGACTTGTTTGATAAACTATAAACTCACCGTTAAATCAGAGTTGGCACAAAGAGGGTTTTTGACCATTGCATCTGAAGGATCAGTGATGATTTCTGTATGATGGTTGATTTAAAATACTATTATAATTCTGAATTGATATCTAGTAGTAATTAAATTAATCCATGTTCCAAGTAGTTTAGAAGAGCAGTTTTCTTGACGATTCAATATTGCCAAGAAGATAAAGCAGCTGTGTGCCTGAAGGAATAATATGATAATTCTCTGATCATTTTCCAGCATGTGGCTCTATGCGTTAAACTAATTGCGGCATGGTTGGTACCTGATGAACCCAGAACTGTTAAAAATGATCAACTGAATAAAAAACGAGAGAAACTAAAAGTAAAACTCACGTAAGTGTTTATCAAGAACAAAGCTCCCAGAGACACAGCATTGAACCCCAAGATTGCCATTTGACAATTGGGGACATTCATCTTTTCCAAACGTATACAAGTAGTCCTCGACTTACATTTAAGTTCATTTAGTGACCATTCAAAGTTACAATGGCCCTGAAAAAAGTGACTTATGACCATTTTTCACACTTATAACCACCACAGCATCCCCATGTGATTTTTGGTAACTGTTTCATATTTATGACGGTTACAGTGTCCTGGGGTCAGGTGATCCCCTTTTGTGACCTTCGGACAAGCAAAGTCAATGGGGAATCCAGATTCACTTAACAGCCATGTTATTAATGATTCACTTAACAACTGTGGCAAGAAAAGTCATAAAATGGGACAAGCCTCACTTAACAAATTTCTCACTTAGCAACATAAATTTTTGGCTCAATTGTGGTCATACGTTGAGGACTACCTGAATATCTTCTTTGCTTTGCTATCGAAACATATTAAATTAGCTAAATATTTGTAACCGTAGCAAATATTTGATTGTAAAAAAGCTTATTCCATGAGAACCTTTTCAGAAATAAACTGGCAAAGCAAACAAGCAAAAACTTGTTTGCTTTGGCTCTTGGAGTTATTGTGAGCCTTGAGTTGATGCTGTCACTGTTCACCCCCATTTAACATTGACTGCCTTTTCTGCACAGTACAGATAGAATCACGGAATGTGAACTCTCTTCTTTATGATTGTGGCTTGCTTGTCTCCTTGTGCATTGGTGGGAGAGGTAAACGATAAAAGAACCAGGCAGGCAATTGCCTTGATTACTCAAAATACAGGTAGTCCTTGACTTATAACCATTCACTTCCAAGTTTAAAATTGTATTAAGTTTATAATGAGCTGTGGTGGCGTAATGGTTAGAGTGCAGTACTGCAGGCTACTTCTGCTGATCACTGGCTGCCAGCAGTTTAGCAGATCGAATCTCACCAGGCTCTAGGTTGACTCAGCCTTCCATCCTTCCAAGGTGGGTGAAATGAGGACCCAGATTGTTGGGGGCAATATGCTGACTCTGTAAACTGCTTAGAGAGGGCTGTAAAAGCACTATGAAGCGGTATATAAGTCTAAGTGCTATTGCTATTGCTAAAATATAAATACAAAAATACAAAAGAAAATAGTGGGAAAATAAGGCAGGGAGAAGGGAAGGGAAAAGTAAGGGACAAAGGGAAAAAAGAAAGAAAAGGCGTTGACTTCCGACTCCTTCTGGTGCAGTAGAATAAGATAATAATATCAAACCTCAACTTTTTTACTTTTACATAGTAATATAAACTAGCCATTTCTATAACAAACCCATCTAATTGGTAAAACCCAAAATCGACTTACGAGCATTTACTTAGTGATTGCTCAGAATTATACCAGACCGGGCTTCCTGGGGGCGTGGCCTGTTGCCGAGGAGGGCTCCACCGAGCTCCTCAGAGATCTGGTCTGTATATCTAAATAAGATCATAGATAGCACCCCTTTTTGGCTAAGAAAGGGGCAGGGAGGATAGCTCCGTAGACTAGGGTCTATTCGTAAGCCACAGCCTTTTTCTTTTTTTGGCTGTGGAAGAGATTAGATCCAGCCGAAGCGGAGCTTTTATCTCCGGCCAGTTCTTCTCAGCTGCCTTTTTTTTTTTGGCAGCCCCAGACAGGCTAGCCCCCCCCAGGACAAAACAAAGTTTTTTTCAAGCTAGATTTGATACCGGAGGGTACCACCCCTGTGAGATTTATGCTTTTATTACTATCTTAAATACCAGCACCATTCGTCTTAAAGACTTCTTTGTTTAAATAGACTTCAAAATGGCGATTTCTCTCCGTGGATGATTACTGGATGTACTTAGCCGGGTTTATCTTCCTGCAGACCGCTCCTTAACAAAATAAACTTTTTTTTCCCTTTGGAAATAGAGGGGAGCGAAGCGCTGCTTACTTGTTTATTTATTATGGCACCCAGATCAAAGAAGCGTCTTGCTACAAATGTGTCTAAAGAATTTAAAGAATCTTTTTTGGAAACACAGCCTTTGTCTCCTACGCCCTCTACTGGAGAAGTTTTAACACAGGAATATCTCTTTAAAATATTTAATGCCTTTAAGCAAGAAATTGAGGAATTTGTATTGCAACTTTATGATGATCTAAAATCTAAAGTTAATCAAATGAAGGTGAATACGTTTGCAGCCGTGTCTGCCCTGTCAGATTACTCTGCTGAAATAGAGAACAAATTGGAAAGTCTGGAGAAGGCTAATTTTAATTTGACTACCAATATTCAAATTTTACAAGAAAAAATTAGAAATAACGAAGAACAGCTTATGATGCTAAATTTTGATAGGAAGGCATTTTCAATAAGAGTCAGAGGATTCCGTGAAAAGGAGCAAGAGAATTTAAAACAGACCTTTGCTGAAGCCTTCAGCCATGCGCTGGGAAGCCCGGGACTTAACTTTGATTGGCAGATTCGGAAAATCTATCGCCAGAACTCATTGATAGCGGAACAGCGACAGCTCCCGAGGGACATAATTATACATTTCTCTACAAAAGAATCTAGAAACGCAATTGTGCAAAAGTTTCATAATAACAGTCTCCGAGTTGATGACCAGGACGTGATTGTCTTCAAAGATATACCTTTCCAGATGTTGAGAGAAAGAAGGGACTACACTTTTTTAACCAAAGAGCTTAGGAGTCAACAGATTCGATACAGATGGGAGGCCCCTGCCGGCATCACGGTTACATTTGAGAATCAAAGATTTCGTCTTAACTCTGTTTCGGAGGCTCAAGATTTCTATTGTAGGATTCTGAAGGCGGGACCTCCTGACGCGCTTGGAAGAGAGGAGAGACAAGCGGAAGGAGAAAGCAAACGGCTGGCCATGCGGCTGCAAGAGGGAGGGGGCAGCCCCTCCTCCCTCGGAGAAGCAGAAGAACGCAGATCGAGAATTTAGATACTTCAAAAGACTTCCTAAAGTTGAGGACTGAATGGGGGTTTGAGACCTCTCTCCGGTAGAAAAAGTGGACTAATTTTTATCAGAAGGGAAAGCTGGGTGAAACTACTTTGAGCTAGATTCTAAAGTAACGTTAGCATAAATTTGATAGTGGTTAAAAGAATGCGGAATGATTTATGTTGTTTAAACTTTGCTAGATGGGACTATTTTAAAACAGAAGGTTAACTGACTCTTGCTGAAAGTATTATTTGAATATGATCCATGCTATTTAACTTTTATTTGAAGGGAAAGTTGGTTGTAATAGTTCTGAGTTACTTTTCAAATAAACGCTAGTATAAATTTGATAGTGGTAAATATTAGACAAGCAAGAGATGAGGGTAAAATGCATGTGGAATGAACTACGTTATTTGTGGTAAATATCAGACAAGCAAGGGAAGAGGGCAAAATTTACGTTGTTTAAAGCTTATTAGAACAGGAAGCCGCTTGGGATTATCTTAAGATAACTGTAAAAAGAATGCGGAATGATTTATGTTGTTTAAACTTTGTTAGAAGCGACTACCTTAAAATAGAAGGTTAACTGACTCTTGCTGAAAGTATTATTGGAATATGTGGAATGATTCATGCTACAAATCGCTCTGAGTTATATTTTAAACAAATGGTAGTATAAATTTGATAGTGGTAAATATCAGACAAGTGGGGGATGAGGGTAAAATACATGTGGTATGAACTAAGTTATTTAAATCCTATTAGAAGGGGAAGTCGGTTGGAATTATCTTAAGATAGAAATTGATTTCTGTGTAAAGTAATATCTGATCTACGCTGCTTAACTTTACTAAGAAGGGGAAAACTGGTTAGATTATTTTGAATTACTGTTTGAAAAAGGGGTAAAGAAAGATCATTTACGTTGTTTAAATTTTACTAGAAGGGAAAGTTTGATTACTTGTCTGTAAAGTTATATTTGAATATATGGCATGAACCACGCTGCTTAAATCTTATTGGAAGGGATTATGAGGTTTAGGAAGGGAACGGGAGAGCCTACAGAAGGTCGGGGTAAACAGCAAAGAAGTAAGAGATGAGAATAAAACATAGATAGAATGATTTATACTATTTAAGCATAGATAAAGATGGGGGGCTGAGATCAACACAAAGAGTGGTTTCTTTTTTTCTTTTCTCTCTTTTCTCTTTTCTTTTTTTCCTTTTTTTTTCTTTCTCTGCTTTTCTTTTTTTTTGATATATTACTTTTATTTTTTAATCCATATGTATACAAGATATTTTAGATAGAAGGTAGTGCCAGGTGTGGGCCCTGGGAAGTCGGGAGGATTAGGGATGGGGATTGTGGGGGGTGGGGTGGGGGGGTGTTAACATAGTCTTAATAAGAACAAGAATGTATTTATATACGGTGGTTCTTTTTTTTAATTATTATTATTATTATTTTTTCCCTTGGTTCACTTTACTTTTATCAGATCAAACAACACTCGAATAAAGGCATACACCAAGGAGGGAGGTAGAGGGAAGGAAGAGGGAGGAGTAAGGAAGGAGTAAGGGGAATGTAAGGAGTAAGGGGAATGTAAGGAGGGTGTCTGGGGAGTAAGGTTTGAGGGGAAAGGGAAGTAGGAGGGGAGTGTTAGAGGGAGAAAGGAAAGTTGGAGGGGGTAGATGGGGTGTATGGAGGATGCAAGGGTTAGGTGGGGTTGTGAATGATGAGTTGTGTTTTCTTTTTACTTGTTCGTTTTATTCCCTTTTTCTTTTCTTTTTTTTCTTTTTTTATAGTAAATACCCTGTATATAAATGATTGCAAATGGAATGTGAAAATTGAATAAAATATTTTATAAACAGAATTATACCAGACCTGGAACGGGCGCTTTCTAGCCCTGTAAAGCACTTCTGTCCAGTGTAAAATGTCCTGCCACCCACTCCTCGGTCACATGACATTTTAGGTGACGGGCAAATAGCTTTCCTTTGCAACTGATTGCAGTGTTCTCTGGTCACATGACTGTGATGTGTGACTGTTTGCTGCTTTCCAGCATTTTTTTTACTGCTGTTCACTTAATAATTGTGGTGATTCTCTTAATAACTGCTGCAAAAATGTTGTAAGATCATGAGTGCCTCAACTTACAACTGTAATGACTTACAACTGGAAATGCAGTCCCAATTCTGTTCATAAGTTAAAGACTACCTACAGTATAAGCCTTTGAGGAGCCAGTCCTGTCTCAGTTTTCAAATATAGCCAAAACCAAATTGGAATCCATTTTCATTCTTATTCTGGGATGAACTCTCACACCTTTGAGATCATTACCTCTGCTAAAACATTTTTGTTTTGGAGCTTTATTGTATGGTTGAAATCCTCCTGGGTGCAATCCTGGAGACACAATATCAGCTTCAATAGTTAGAACCAGGGGTGAAATGCTACCGGTTTGGACCGGTTCACCTGAACTGGTAGTAAAAATGCTACTGGTTCTTCTGAAAATAAATGTAGAAAAATAAATGAAACCAGTTCAGGCGAACCAGTTTTTCTGACAATCAGCTGTGACACGCAATTTATATTCATCTAAATTGCATGGCACAGCAGATTTCCACTCTCGCTGTTTGCTTACTGTACCTTTTTGACATTGCGCATGCGCAGGAGGTCCTGCACATGTGTGGAGGTGTGCGCACTCACATTGCTACTGAACCAGTAGCAAAGGTAAGTAGATTTTACCCCTAGTTTGAACCATGAAAATCCCACTTTAAATAACTTCCTTGCTGTTCTGTGAATCAAATCAGTTGCAGCCACGTACATTTATGGATGTGTTTGTTTCATTTGTAAAGACTGACTGGGACTAGGGACTACTGTATTTTTTGGAGAATAAGACACACCTTTTACCCTCAAAAAAGTGGCTGAAAATCTGGATGCATCTTATACACTGAATACAGCATTTTTTGCTTCTGAAACGATGCCTCCGTCACCAAAATGGCTGTGCATAGCCTTTAGGAGGCTTATAGAATGCTCCTGGGGGCTGGGGAGGGTACAAATGAGCAGAAAATAGGCTGTTTTTTGCCCCCCTAGCCCCAAGGAACACTCTATAAGCCCCCTAAAGGCTTTGACAAAAAACCAGCCTGTTTTTTCAAAAAAGGGCCATTTTTTGCTCAGTTTCGCCCCCCCTCCAGCCCCCAGGAACACTCTACAAGCCTCCTAAAGACTATGTAAGCCCCCCCCTTTTTTCAAAAAATGGCCCGTTTTCACAAAAAACAGGCTGTTTTGGGGAGATCTGCAGAGTGCAAAAACTTTTTTTTAAAAAAATTGCCTCTTCAAAATCTCGGTGCATCTTATAATCCAAAAAATACGGTAACTAGTCATACTATTCATGGATACTTTTGAGCTTACATAACATGAAGATTGACTTGTAAGGTTAAAATCACTACTTACTTTTTAGATCAGAAGTTTACTCTTCCACCCCCACCACCCCACCCCGAGCTGAGAGCTCTACTTGACTATTGAATAGAATCTTGGAAGCTACAATCCAAAAACCTATGGGAAGGGCAAAAATAAATCATGATTTTGTTTAGACGTGATTAGAATGCAAATCAGTGAAGACGATTACATTCTGGTTATTATTAAATAATTCCACTATTCTTACATTTTAAATACGTTTCGGATGGATTTGGAAGTCTTCCAAGAGATTTCCAAAAGGTTTTCAAGGTCTACATATAGTTTTTGATTATTGCCTGTTCTGTTTTGCAAAATTGAACACAGCATGGAGTGGAACCAAAGAAACACCAGTTTGAGTAATAGACATGAGGAAGCAGTCTTAGTTGTTGTTGTTTTTTAAATAAATCCTGGGGTCCATTCATTGTTATTCTGGAAGCCAGATTGAAAGTGTTTTATCTTACTAACCAAAGATAACATTTTCGATAACATCAGTACACTCTCAGCAAGCCTCCCATCTCAGAAATGCCATCAGTAACTGCAGCTCTGTCTCTTTAACAAATTAATTATTAATTTGACTAGCAGATTGTTTGCAGGAGAGTCCATATGACAGTAGTTCCTTCACGTCCTCACTTTTTTATCGAGTAGAAAGGGAGGGGCCTGCTTAAAAGCAGAAAGCCAGGAGGAGGAAGAGGAGGAGGGGGAAGAAGAGATTGGACATTTTCTGTGTGTTGTATACTCTGGAAAGAATAGCAAAATTTCCATACAAAAAATGAATAAGAGATAGTCACTAAAGATAAAAATGGGTGCAGACTACATAGCATCAAAACCCGGATGTCTTTGGAGATCAGCTAAATGATTAGCTACTATTGCTTGGCAGGTCTGTTTGCCTGGTTAACCTTTTTCTGTCCCACAGCCTTTCCCTGCCTTGTTACCTCTTCCTCTTATCTCATCCCATCCCCTTCCCTGCTTCCTTATTCCTATCCTCTGTATATGTACACACATGCATTTGTTTATGTAAAAAATGATTGGTAAATACAGATGGGAATAAATGAATTATATAACAGGAATACATTATTTAACATTGCAATTAATTTTAATTACTAGTTCTGTATTTAGTTCATATCATCCCGCTGTCTTGTATGGTGGTAGGATGGGCTGCAGGGCTTTAACAGATCTCTCTCTCTCTCTCTCTTTCTTTCTCCCCCTTCCCCCTTTCTCTCTCTCTCTAAGTCCTTGACTTATGGCAACAATTGAGCCCAAAATTTCTGTAGCTAAATGAGACCGCTGTTATGTGAGTTTTGTCCCAATTTATGAAGTTCCTTGCCACAGTTGTTAAGTGAATCACTGCAGTTGTTCAGTTAGTAACATAGTTATTAAAAGAATGTGGCTTCCCCAGTGACTTTGCTTGTCAGAAGATTTCCAAAGCTGATCACATGATCCCAGGACACTGCAACTATCATAAATATGAGTCAGTTGTCAAGAGCCGAGGTGGTGCAGTGGGTAGAGTGCAGTACTGCAGGCCACTTCAGCTGACTGCTAGATCAGCAGTTCAGCGGTTCAAATCTCACCGGCTCAGGGTTGACTCAGCCTTCCATCCTTCCGAGATGGGTAAAATGAGGACCCGGATTGTTGTTGGGGGGAATATGCTGACTCTGTAAACCGCTTAGAGAGGGCTGAAAGCCCTATGAAGTGGTATATAAAAATCTGCTATTGCTATTCAAATCTGCTATTGTCTGAATTTTGATCACGTAAGCATGGGGATGCTGCAATGGTTGTAAGTGTGATAACAGCCATAAGTCACTTTTTTCAGTGCCATTGTAACTTTGAATGGTCACTAAACGAACTGTTGTAAGTTGAGGTTAACCTCCTGTTCATCTATGTGTAACCTTTCACAGGTTGAAGTAGCACGTTGTAGGGTGATCATTTTTGAATAAGGAACCTCAAAATGGGCTAACTTGAGGAATGTGTCCAAAATGGAAGTTCTATGAATCCCATGGAATTAAAATTTGTCAAATTAAATTAAATATGACATAATGCAATATATTATAAAATATGTCCTGTGTTCAACTATGGTGAACCAAATGCTATGGTCCCAAAGGTGCTTGTTTTTCTCAAGAGGCAACTGGACTTTCTGGTTTTTCTTTGAAGACATTTTGCTTCTCATCCAAGAAGCTTCTTCAGCTCTGAGCTTCTCATCCAAGAAGCTTCTTTAGCTCTCAAAAAGCTTCTTGGAGAACTTTTCCAATACATTAGAAGCTCTGACATTATTGAAGATGTTGAAGAATCTGGTAAGGAAATATTTCTGAAATGATGATCCATAGGGTCATGGGTTTTCCAATATATAATAAACATAACTCATACATGAATGTATGAATAAATACAACTCATATATACACAAGTGTGTCATATGGATACATTCATGAAGAGATGGGGAAATAAAGTTTTCAGAATTTACTACTGTAAAAATTGGTTATGGTTAATAAGAGAGAAAACCATACATTGCAAAGGATTTGTGTCCATTTCTACATATAGGAACAATATATAATCCTACCTTCCTTTATGGGAATTATTATGATTTTGGGGCATAACTGGTTTAAATCATGTTCATTTCATGTGTGGCTCAGGAAACATATAGGTGTCTCTTTCTTTATTAAATGTATATACTGCCATAATTTCCATGGTCTCCAAACAATTGAAAGCAATAACAATGCATTTAAAGCAATGAAATTAAAATCTATTGTAAAGAGATTACCAGACTAGCTTCCAAGTGAAGGCTACTGCACAGAGTTGGAACCACTATTGAAAAGAAGCTTGTCCTGACTTCAGGTTACCTCACTTTATGAAGGGAGCCATTGATAATTATTTTTAGAAAGAGCATATTGGACAAATCATTTCTAATTGGAGAAAGTGGTACAATAAGCATCTGAAATACAGGTGCCAAGCTATAGAAGTTCATGGAAAAACATGTTCAACTTTATATGCTGTCTGGTAGATTGATGTCCATATTTCAAACACTTTTAAGGGTTCTTTTTGAAGTTGCAACTTCTATACCATACACACATTCATTCCTATATCCTTGTATTTCAGTTTTCTGTAAAAATCTGACTGATGCACAAGAGTGTCCTAAGATTTCCTATATCAGCGTAAACAAGACCACACCTCTTAAAGTCCCAATTGTTTCATTGAATTATATATAATTCAAAGGCTGTGGAATGCAACTGAAGTTATAAAAACTATTTTTCTGTATTTCAGAACAATGGATGATTCCACAGAAATATAGTAAAACATGATGGACCTATCACAGAAAGTGCTGAATGAAATGGTGCTACAAGCTTTGAAGATGCCAGCAGAAATCTGCAGCTATCCCTGGTCTATCACTTGCACTGTTCTTGGACTTTATACTTCATCACCAAAATAGATGGTAGAACTGTTTTGAAATGTCAGTGTTTTTAGGAAAAATTAGACCAAGTGAAGGAAGCAATTACCAGATCACATGCCATGGTCAGTGTAATACAGCATTGGAGAAGGCCAGAAGCATTTTCAAATGTTCCATATTCTTCTGTAAGAAGTTACAGTCAGTAACTCATTTGTAACCTTTGTTTTCTACTCAGACATGCTGTTTACCTTGTTAACTCAGACTGATAATCCAGTCTATAGGAAATCCCTGAACAGTCCCTCACTTCATGTAGATTAGAATATCAGGACCTTGTATTGTTCTTCATTTGCTGATAATCCTTGATTTGGGTAAACATATGCTGCTTGCCTAACAGAGTCCTTAGCCAAATCCTCCATTGTGTAGTACAGCCAATATTCCCTCTTTACAAATAATCTGAAACTGCTCTTTATATTTAGGAGAGCTAACAGAGAAACACTTCAAAATGTCTCTTGTTTTTACTCTCCTTGTCATTTCTAGATTATTTTCCCAACCTTTGCATGCCATTTTATTATATATAAGAACTATATATGATGAGCTGAGGTGGTGCAATGGTTAAATGCAGCACTGCAGGCTACTTCAGCTGACTGCAGTTCTGCAGTTCAGCTGTTCAAATCTCACTGGCTCAGGGTTGATTCAGCCTTCCATCCTCCCGAGGTGGGTAAAATGAGGACCCGGATTGTTGGGGGCAATATGCTGACTCTGTAAACCGCTTAGAGAGGGCTGAAAGCCCTATGAAGCGGTATATAAGTCTAACTGCTATTGCTATTGCTAACTGTTTTCTCGTATATCAGTTTTTAAGAGTAATCCAATTTGCCACTAAAATGGGCAGCTTTATTGAGATTTAATGCATACATTGTAAGGTCTAAATTATACACAGTTCCTGATCCCACATTCCAATAAGCTGTTGAGGAGATGTTTTGATTTGAGTTCTTTTTTGTCCCGTCCCTCCCCCCGTATTACCTATACTTTTTCATTTACAATTTGGGTTATTAGACATTCTTCATACAAGTGATTCTGGAACCTAATATATAAAGAGCATTATGCCTAATCCAGAAGTAATGTATATTGATACAAAAATGAATTAATTCAATCAAGTTAGAGAATCCTGTTTATCCCAGAAAGATAAGTTTACAAAAATGCTGGGTCCAGCAAAGATAAGAATTGTGATAAAATTAATACATCTAAAAAAAGAAACTTTATTAGGAATGTAGCTTGTTGGAATCTGGGTGATTTGTGAGATGAGCTTCAGATTCTGAATTGATTTTTATTTTTATACCTTTATGTTTTCCTTCCAATCAAGTGACTAATAATGCTGAAAACCAAAGGGTACCTGAAATTTTGTTATTTGTTTATTTATGGACTTACATTTGAATTAATCTGTAGCCTATAGATGAACAAAACAAATAAAACTTGAAGTCAATATTTAAGAAATCTTCTGCTATTATAATCCTTTAATTAAAATTTCCTCATGCTTTCCTGTCTGTGAATTTAATTTGTTTGCATTAAATTACTTGTATTACTGTCAAACTCTAAATTGTTTTGAGTATAGCTTTTCTTTTCTTTAGAGTCAAATTTAACAATTGATTTCAGGGATCAGTGACAATTATATTCTCTGGCTCCTGAAGTCACATTTATAATTGGGACTTTAGATTCAAAAAAGCATACAAAGACCAAATAACAGCTACTTAACTTGTGTGAGTTTACAATGGATGCCAAGTGTTTTATTCCAAAGTTTAAGGAATTTTATTCAAGGATGTTTTTTTTTAAAGTTAAATATCTTAAAGATAAAATGAAAAACTTGACTGTTAGTTTTTTTACCAAGAACTTTTAATGCGATTTGAAATTCCTGTTTACAATGTGTGTAAAATAAGATTTTTTTAAAAAAAAGAATCCATTTTTATTAAGATATGTATGTGAAATTTGGGTTAAAATATCTTATATAATAAATTTTTAAGAAATAAAAATGAAATTTTTGGAGCTTTATTTTAGTTGGATAGATTTTAGCAAGTAACTCAGGAATGATCCCATTCAATATTCCATGATCCATAGCAAATGTGGCAATATTTCTCTCTGAAATTTTGAAAAAATGGCTTATTTAGTCTTAAAACCAAATAATCTGAACTGGCGAATAACTTCTGGATCTCATTGCCATCTTTTATATATTTATATATTATGTATGTATTTTTATATTATATTATACTATATTATATTATTTATATTTTATCATTATATTATATTATATTATTTTATAATATTATTATAAAATAATAATATAATATATATTATATTATATACTAAGGTGACCAGATTTTCAGATTGGAAAAGAGGGACACCCTTTACCGGGGGGGGGGGGGGGGGGGGCTTGATTAAAAAAAATTTTTTTTTGTCAAAAGGTCACCCCAGGACACTGAAACCAGCATAAATACGAATCTGTTGCCAAACAAAATTTTGATCACGTGACCATGAGGATGCTGCAACGGTCGCTAAGTGTGAAAAATGGTCGCAACGGTCGCTAAGTGTGAAAAATGGTCGCAACGGTCGCTAAGTGTGAAAAATGGTCATCAGTCACTTTTTTCAATGCCATTGTAACTTTGGTCACTAAATGTTTTCCCCCTCCTCGAGACTCCTCACTTCTTCCTTCATTCCTCTTGCTGATCTACCTTCACCTTATCTGTCTTCTGCTCTTTCCCTCTCTTCCTTCCTTCCTCCCTCCTTCCATCCTCTTCTTTCCTCACTCACTCCCTTCCTCCTTTTTTCTCTTCCTTCCTCCTTCCATTCTTTATACGATATAAAATTCAATGAGGGTGAAACACACCAAATCTGGCAAAGCTGCCTTGCACCAACCTGGCCTGCCCATAGAATAGCAGCCACTTTGAGACACATAAACCTGGTCTGAACATATTGCATCACAAAGATTTGCAAAGATCACATTTGCAAAAAGGAACATTTCTTGTAGTAAATACATTTTATAAACAATTTAAAAGTAAAAATCCCCCCAAAATAATAAAAAAGGTATTCTATAAATAAAAGAAATCCTTAAAAACCATTGTTAAGTATTACACCAGCAATAATTTATACTGTCACCATTTCAAACTATCATCAGAAATACGAATCTGTTGCCAAACATCAACATTTTGATCGCGTAACCATGAGGATGCCACAACGGTCGCTAAGTGTGAAAATGGTCGCTAAGTGTGAAAAATGGTCATCAGTCACTTTTTTCAATGCCATTGTAACTTTGGTCACTAAATGTTTTCCCCCTCCTCGAGACTCCTCACTTCTTCCTTCATTCCTCTTGCTGATCTACCTTCACCTTATCTGTCTTCTGCTCTTTCCCTCTCTTCCTTCCTTTCTCCTTCCATCCTCTCTTCTTTCCTCACTCACTCCCTTCCTCTTTTTTTCTCTTCCTTCCTCCTTCCATTCTTTCAGCTTCATTTCTTTTGCCTATCTACCTTCTCTGTCTTTCTGCTCTTTCCATTTCTTCGCTTCTGTTCCTTCCTTCTTCCCTCCTTTCCTATTTCTTCCTTCTTCCTTCCTTCTGCCTATCTACCTTCACCTTCTCTGTCTTTCTACTCTTTCCCTGTCTTACCCTTTCCTCCCTCCCTCCCTTCTTTGCTTTCTAGTTCCATCTTTTCTTCTTTCCTCTCTCCCTCTTTTTCTTTTTTCCTTCCTTCCTCCTTCCTCTTGCCTATCAACTTTTTTTTATTTTTTTTTTGTTACATAGACGACACATACCCACAACAATAAAAACAAAACAAAAAGAAAAAAACCCATCATCACATATAGCATGTCATTTGGTTACAAGTGTTTTAACATTTATCATTCTTATACATTTATTATTTCATTTAATAGGTTATAATATACAGTTTGGGTTGCTTTGTTTACCATCCCTTCCTCCTGTTATAACACCACCTTATTTTCCCTTTCTTTTCTCCCTTCCTCCCTTCTCTACTTTCTTCCTTCCTGCTCTCCTTTCCCTTCCTTCTTCCCTTACCTTTCTCCTACTCCTGCTCTTCCTCTTCCCCTTTCTACCCTCTCTCCTCCTCTTTCTCTCTTTTCCATCCTCCTCTCCTTACCTCTTTCTTCTTTCCATCATCCTTTCATTCTCTCCTCCTTTCTCCCTTTCTCCCAACTCCCTTTCTGGGAGTTGAAGTCCACACACTTTCAAGTCTCCAAGGTGGAGAAAGACTGATCTATCTAATTAATATAATTATTTCTCCCTCTCTTTTTCACTCTCTTTCCAGCGCACACACGCAAATGCATAGGGCAGCCCACCTCACACACAGGTAACTCCGGGCGGCTTGCTTGCGGGAAGAGGACAGCCTACCACTCACCCACGCGGGGGGGGGGGCAGGATTTCACCAAGAAAAGTTAACTTTCCTGCAAAAGGGGCCGGCAGCCTCTCAGCTCTTCCCGGCTGGGAAGACCTCCCCCCACTTCCACTCCTGCGACCCTCCTCCCGCCTCCTCGGAGCTTCAAGCAAGCTAACTGGGAAGGCTGGGAAAGAAGAAGAAACGGAGGCGCGAGGTCAGCGGTCCTTGGGGGCGCGGCGGAAGCCCTTCAAAAGCGCCCATTTCCCGGCTCGGCTGCCGTTGCTGCTGCTCATGGCAGAAGGGGAAGAGGAGGAGGAGGAAGAGAAAGCAGCGGGGCGGTCCCTACAGCCGCCGACGCGGGAAAGGTGCGCTTTGACAGGGCTCCCACAGCCCTTCAAAAGCGCCCATTTCCCGGCTCGGCTGCCGTTGCTGCTGCTCATGGCAGAAGGGGAGGAGGAGGAGGAGGAAGAGAAAGCAGCGGGGCGGTCCCTACAGCCGCCGACGCGGGAAAGGTGCGCTTTGACAGGGCTCCCACAGCCCTGCCAAAGCGCCCATTTCCCGGCTCGGCTGCCGTTGCTGCTGCTCATGGCAGAAGGGGAGGAGGAGGAGGAGGAAGAGAAAGCAGCGGGGCGGTCCCTACAGCCGCCGACGCGGGAAAGGTGCGCTTTGACAGGGCTCCCACAGCCCTTCAAAAGCGCCCATTTCCCGGCTCGGCTGCCGTTGCTGCTGCTCATGGCAGAAGGGGAGGAGGAGGAGGAGGAAGAGAAAGCAGCGGGGCGGTCCCTACAGCCGCCGACGCGGGAAAGGTGCGCTTTGACAGGGCTCCCACAGCCCTTCAAAAGCGCCCATTTCCCGGCTCGGCTGCCGTTGCTGCTGCTCATGGCAGAAGGGGAAGAGGAGGAGGAGGAAGAGAAAGCAGCGGGGCGGTCCCTACAGCCGCCGACGCGGGAAAGGTGCGCTTTGACAGGGCTCCCACAGCCCTGCCAAAGCGCCCATTTCCCGGCTCGGCTGCCATTGCTGCTGCTCATGGCAGAAGGGGAGGAGGAGGAGGAGGAAGAGAAAGCAGCGGGGCGGTCCCTACAGCCGCCGACGCGGGAAAGGTGCGCTTTGACAGGGCTCCCACAGCCCTTCAAAAGCGCCCATTTCCCGGCTCGGCTGCCGTTGCTGCTGCTCATGGCAGAAGGGGAGGAGGAGGAGGAGGAAGAGAAAGCAGCGGGGCGGTCCCTACAGCCGCCGACGCGGGAAAGGTGCGCTTTGACAGGGCTCCCACAGCCCTGCCAAAGCGCCCATTTCCCGGCTCGGCTGCCGTTGCTGCTGCTCATGGCAGAAGGGGAGGAGGAGGAGGAGGAAGAGAAAGCAGCGGGGCGGTCCCTACAGCCGCCGACGCGGGAAAGGTGCGCTTTGACAGGGCTCCCACAGCCCTTCAAAAGCGCCCATTTCCCGGCTCGGCTGCCGTTGCTGCTGCTCATGGCAGAAGGGGAGGAGGAGGAGGAGGAAGAGAAAGCAGCGGGGCGGTCCCTACAGCCGCCGACGCGGGAAAGGTGCGCTTTGACAGGGCTCCCACAGCCCTGCCAAAGCGCCCATTTCCCGGCTCGGCTGCCATTGCTGCTGCTCATGGCAGAAGGGGAGGAGGAGGAGGAGGAAGAGAAAGCAGCGGGGCGGTCCCTACAGCCGCCGACGCGGGAAAGGTGCGCTTTGACAGGGCTCCCACAGCCCTGCCAAAGCGCCCATTTCCCGGCTCGGCTGCCGTTGCTGCTGCTCATGGCAGAAGGGGAAGAGGAGGAGGAGGAAGAGAAAGCAGCGGGGCGGTCCCTACAGCCGCCGACGCGGGAAAGGTGCGCTTTGACAGGGCTCCCACAGCCCTGCCAAAGCGCCCATTTCCCGGCTCGGCTGCCATTGCTGCTGCTCATGGCAGAAGGGGAGGAGGAGGAGGAGGAAGAGAAAGCAGCGGGGCGGTCCCTACAGCCGCCGACACGGGAAAGGTGCGCTTTGACAGGGCTCCCACAGTCTGCTAAAACGCCCCTTTCCCAGCTCAGCTGCCGTTGCTGCTGCTCATGGCAGAAGGGGAAGAGGAGGGAGACCTCCCCCCACTTCCACTCCTGCGACCCTCCTCCCGCCTCCTCGGAGCTTCAAGCAAGCTAACTGGGAAGGCCGGGGAAGAAGAAATAGCGGCGGTGCGGGGGCGTGGCGGAAGCCCGGCTGCCGTTTCTCTTGCTGAGGGCGGAAGGGGAGGAGGAGGAGGAGAAAGTTAAAGTGGGGGCCCGATCCCTTCAGCAGCCGAGGCTAATTCTCTGCACGAACGAGAGCGTGGGGGCAGCGGCAGCCGCCCGCACAGAACTTCCACGCGCTTCAGTGGCTTCTGCCGGGCGGCGGGAGCCCCGGAAGTGAGAGGAAGTTCTCTGCGGGTGGCTGCTGCTGCCCCCACCCTCTCCTCCTGCCGCGGCCAGCGGAAAATTCTCTGATTAGATTCATTAGAATTAGATTAGATTACTCACCAACAAGCGCAGCTGCAACCCCAAAAGACGAAAGGAAAATGGAGACTCACGCAGGAGTCCTCAGGGTAAGGAGTCCAGCCAATCAGTGAGCTGGTTGGGATGGAAAATTTTCCATCCCAGCCAGCTCACTGATTGGCTGGACTCCTGGCCAATTAAATCACTGAGCGGCAGGCTGGGCTGGCTTAAATTTGTAGGTAGCAGATAGAACAGAACGATGAGCCAGCCCAGCAAGCTAGCAGCTGATGGGCGGGAGCTGCGAGCGCCAAAAAAAGCGTGCTTTTTAAAAAAGCGTGCGGGACGCGGGAAAATGCATTAAAAAGCGGGGGTGTCCCGCCAAAAGCGGGACGTCTGGTCACCTTATTATATACATATACACACATACTTTTTTTTTAAGTGCTTAGAATTGTACAACACCTCAAACAATAAAGGAGGAAGGCTATTAGGACTATAAAATAAAAAGTTATAAACAGAGTCATTCATCAATCTGCTGTTGTGATTACAGAAATGTAAATTATAAAAAGTCAAATCTTCCAAGAAGCAAGATGTACCACCTTGAAAATGGGTTAATAATTATAAGACAACATGTCCAAATGTCTTCTCTTCTAAGCTACTGTAATGCTCTGGCTTTCAAACCCCTTACCTTCCTTCTGAATGTAAGCATTTATATTGACAGGGTGACAGCCAGCAATAGCAGTACAGTACTTAATATTCACAGTTTGAAATGCAGTCTGTATTGAATGAATGGAGCGGAGGTTCATCCTAATCACGTCTACTTTAGTATGGCAACTTCTATTAAAGGAGTTCCTCTAATACAGATAGAATTTTTATTAGAGCACAGTTAGCAGAAGAAACATCCTGGCACCTGCAACTGAATTGCCATGCAAGAACAGCCACTACTTTGTAGTTCCTCGTGTTTTATGTGTGCTGGCAATGTACCCAATAAGAAGTGGTTTATTTTGAAGGACACTGGATTTTTTTAGTATTGCAGTAAATCTACTCTGTATGTTGGATTAGTTTGACGACTCATTAGTGTAAATTACATTAATTTATGTTTGAGAGTGCAGAAGCAGAAAAATGAAATTACAGACATCATTAATACTGAGTCTGAAGCTTGACTAACATATACTATTCCTCTTATTTTAATACTTTCAGCACATTCTGTCTCAAAGTAGCTATTGCTGTGGTGATTCTTAAAATCCAGAAGCAGCAATTTGTTTATGTCTCATTAGTTATTTTATGTATGATTTCCAGTACGTATTTGATTGCCAGTGTCAAATAGCATAACACTCAGCATTTTAGACTTTTAACAAATTAACACCCAAAAATGCCCATAATGCTATATACAGTCTTCCAGATTTAATATATTGGAAAATATATGTTTGAGTGTACGGATGAGTATGTTTGATTCGGAGGTCCTGCCCGGGAACGCGGGAGCCATAGGGGTGGTTGAGGGAACCACGGACACGGGAGTGGGCCAGGGCATTACGGTCGTAACAGGGAGGGGCAGATATGGCGGGGACTTTAGGGCTGGCCATTACCGGGGAAGGAGGGCTCGCTACATCATAGAGATCCCTCCTTCCGGCCCTATGAGTCCCACTCCCAGGCCAGATGGCACGAGTAATCAGGACCCTGATCTCAGGCTGTTGTCGCTAAATGCCAGGTCTGTAGTTCATAAGGCTCCCCTCGTCCGGGACTTAATTTTAGACGAGAGGGCAGACCTGGCATGTATTACTGAAACCTGGCTGGGCCCGGAGGGAGGAGTCCCCCTCGTAGAGATGTGCCCAGAAGGTTTTCAGGTGCTTCATCAGCTGAGAGCCCAGGGAAGGGGTGGAGGTGTGGCTATTGTTATCCGAGAGTCTCTAGTACCTCATAGGATCCCTGCTCCGGAGCTTGTCGGGTGTGAGTCCCTGCTGGTGAAGTTGGACCTCAAGGGTCAAGTGGGTTTGCTGTTAACGTACCTGCCTCCCAACAGCGTTGCAGCAGCCCTCCCCTCGCTCCTCGAGTCGGTAGCCGAGCTGGCAATTGAGTTCCCCAGGCTTATGGTTCTGGGGGATTTCAATTTGCCTTCGCTCGGTGAACACTCTGATGGAGCGCAGGAGTTCATGGCTTCCATGACAGCCATGGGCTTGACCCAGGTAATTCAGGGCCCAACCCATTCAGCGGGTCACACGCTCGACCTTGTATTCCTCTCGGAGCAGTGGACTTGTGATCTTGGTCTGAGGGGTAATGAGATCATACCCCTGTCGTGGTCAGACCATTGCCTACTGAGTCTTGACTTTCGGAGGCCAAACCTCCGCTGTAGGGAGGAGGAACCAACCAGATGGTTCCGCCCCAGGCGACTTATGGATCCCTTGAGGTTCCAGACGG
The DNA here is from genome assembly GCF_051295495.1 of Thamnophis sirtalis. Taxonomy (NCBI): domain Eukaryota; kingdom Metazoa; phylum Chordata; class Lepidosauria; order Squamata; family Natricidae; genus Thamnophis; species Thamnophis sirtalis. The sequence continues at coordinate 71,618,427 of NW_028261381.1, read as the reverse complement.
AGCTTGGGGCTATTCCTGATACTCTCGCCCACAGTCCGGTGGAGACCCTGGTTGCTGCCTGGAACTCGGCAGCGACGGGGTCCCTTGACCGGATTGCGCCACTACGGCTGCTCCGAGGCTGTGGATCCAGGAGACCCCCTTGGTTCACCGAGGAACTCCGGGAGAGGAAGCGCCGGAAGAGACGCCTAGAGCACTCGTGGAGATCCAACAAATCCGAATCGAGCCGAGCACTTTTAACATCGTGCATCAAGGATTACATCAGGGCAATTAGGATGGCAAAAAGATCTTATATTGCCACCTTGATTGCCTCCGCCGAGTCCCGCCCAGCCGCCCTGTTTAGGATAACCCGTTCCCTCCTAAATAGGAGGGATACGGGGGACCCCTTGCAGGGTAGGGCTGAAGAGTATGTCCAGTTCTTGGCGGACAAAGTTGCTCGGTTTCGGTCGGAGTTGGACTCCGATTCTGCAGATCCAGCCGAGGCACAAGGGGATAATCTGGTAGACCATCGCTGGGTTGAGTTTCAGGATGTTGCCCCTGGGGACGTGGACAAGGCCATGAGAGCTGTGAGTGCCTCCACATGTGTACTGGACCCGTGCCCCTCCTGGCTGGTTGTCAACAGCAGGGAGGTGACACGGGGCTGGATCCAGGCGGTTGTTACCGCCTCCCTTTGGGAGGGGGTCTTTCCCCCCGCACTCAAAGTGGCGGTGGTGAGACCCCTCCTGAAGAAACCATCTTTGGATCCAGCCGTTCTTAACAATTACCGTCCAGTCTCCAACCTCCCCTTTGTGGGGAAGGTTGTTGAGAAGGTGGTGGCCTTTCAGCTCCAGCGGGCCTTGGAGGAAGCCAGCTATCTTGACCCATTCCAGTCCGGCTTCAGACCTGGCTACAGCACAGAAACTGCTTTGGTCGCATTGACCGATGACCTCTGGAGAGCCAGGGATCAAGGCCACGCCTCCATCCTGGTTCTCCTTGACCTCTCAGCGGCTTTCGATACCATCGACCATGGTATCCTTCTGCGACGACTGCGAGAGGTGGGGGTGGGAGGCACTGTTTTGCAGTGGTTCTCCTCTTACCTCTCGGACAGGTCGCAGTCGGTGTTAGTTGGGGGGCAGAGATCGAACCCTAGGCCCCTAACATATGGGGTGCCGCAGGATTCGGTCCTGTCTCCCCTACTTTTCAACATCTACATGAAACCGCTGGGCGAGATCATTCGGCGGCACGGGATAAAATACCACCAGTATGCGGATGATACCCAGCTGTATCTGTCTGCCCCGTGCCAACTCAATGAAGCGGTGGACGTGATGAACCAGGGACTTGAAGCTGTTAGGGACTGGATGAGGGCTAACAAACTTGTGCTCAACCCGGATAAGACCGAGTGGCTGTTGTGTTTCCCTCCTGCCAATTTGGCAAATATTCCATCTCTCAGGCTGGGGGGTCAAACATTATACCCCTCAGACAGGGTCCGCAACTTGGGAGTCCTCCTGGACCCACAGCTGACTTTCGAACACCATTTGTCAGCTGTGACCAGGGGGGCATTTGCCCAGGTTCGCCTGGTGCACCAGTTGCGCCCCTACCTGAACCGGGAGGCTCTCACAACAGTCACTCGGGCCCTTGTGACCTCTAGGCTGGAGTACTGCAATGTGCTCTACATGGGGCTGCCCTTGAGGAGTATTCGGCGACTTCAGCTAGTCCAGAATGCAGCCGCGCGAGCGATCGTGGGTGCACCTCGCTTCACCCACGTAACACCTATCCTCTGCGAGCTGCGCTGGCTACCTGTCGATCTCCGGATACGCTTCAAGGTGCTACTTGCCACCTATAAAGCCCTTCATGGTAGTGGATCTGGGTACTTGAGAGACCGCCTACTGCCGATCACCTCCACACGACCCATTAGATCTCATCGTTTAGGCCTCCTCCGAGTTCCATCCACTGGCCAATGCCGACTGGCCACCACGTGGAGGAGAGCCTTCTCGGTGGTAGCCCCGACCCAATGGAACGATCTCCCCGTGGAGCTTCGTACCCTCACCACCCTCCAGACCTTCCGCACAGCCCTTAGGATCTGGCTATCCCGTCAGGCCTGGGGCTAAAGATTGTAACCCGCCCGAATGGTATGAATGTTGCGTTTTAATCATGTACTGTCTTATATGTAAAAGTCTGTCCCCCCCTTCCTTTTGATTGTGAGCCGCCCTGAGTCCCCCCAGGGAAAAGGGCGGCATACAAATAAATAAACTATAAACTATAAACTATAAACTATAAAATAAGATTAGGTAAGATGATGAATATATTTTTAAACAAACTGAGGTAAAAAAAGATGCCAATCCTGAGCCCCACTTCTAACTTTTCTTCCCTCCCAAGCAAGACCTCCCACTTGTCATAGATTCAGTTTGTTCCCCAAAACAAGACCATCCAAATACTGTATTTCCCCTTAGTTTGGCCAATTGTTACTTTTCACAATTTGTTTGAAAGGTCTGTTTTCCCCACAAGAAACAATTAGCATTCTCATCTGGATGTAATATGTTGGGGAAGGCTAAGACTGTTTCTATACTGAATTTTATACTTGCCATGGGTAGGCCATTTAGCTATCTGGTTTTAATTAAATGTATTTTCAGAAAGGCTAGAGCCAAGGTTACACAATGACTGGATAATGGAAGTACACTTATTGAAGCTCCAAAGCACCCTGGATCATTAAACCTTTAAAAGTTACTGAATATTTTTTTTAATGTAACAGATTGGAAAAATATATATCTGGGAAGTAATTATACTCACATATTCAAGAGTAATTATGTAACATTTGTCTTGCCTTACCTACTTATTTGATGAAGTCTGTGGTTTAAAGTATGTCCAACATGCCACAAGCCAAAAGTAACCATTGACCGAAAAATGCTGCATTTTAGTTTAAAATGTGAAATGTTTTTGACATAAACAAAATCCACAAAATGTGGTAAACATTCTAGAAAAATGGGTAATGGAAGAGGAAATCATCATCTGGTCTAAAAGATGGGTCAAGCTGAAGTCCAAAAGGGGGTGAGAGAGAAATTATAATTGCTTAGTTCTGCAATGTATTGTCCAGCAGGAAAATACATTCACTACAATATCTTGGAGAATGAGAAAAAATATTTCTGTCCCATGCTAACAGCGTCTTCCATTATTTCAAAGCACAGTTTGCTTTACAGCTCTACAGCAAAAAGGGGAAAGCCAGGCCCTATTTAGCTGTGTCCTATATTTCTTTCAGAAAGACAAAAGTACCAGAAACCCAAGTATGATACAATGTTCCATTTTCCTGAGTCTGCAGACTGTTAAATATTTCAGCAGGAATATTCCCTTTTCTATTTAAGTAACATTGATTGGCAGTTTTAATGCAAGGGCATTTCAAAGTACATGTTTCATCTAGTAGCATATTTATGTAACTAAGCACCTGCCTGCATTCCTAAGTCTGGACTCCAAAAATAAAGCCAAATGATAGTCAAATCTTGCCCTTCCCAGTGCTGAGAGGAAACAGTGCTAAACTCACCCTTCAATAAAATTTAACCTTCCCAAGCCCACCTTCATTGCTTTAACTCAACCCCATATACATTTACTTTGAGAGAGAAAAGTCTCAGTAAATTAAATGCTTAATCTCTGGGAGCAAAGCACAGGATTAAAATTCCAGCGAGAAACACCTTACATCAATATCAGACTCTCCCTATCAGTTCTTTCACCTGTGTGACACACCCTGAATAAATATAAAACATTTACCTTACTCAGGTGTGCATGACCAATGCATGCTAGGAGCCGTAGTTCTTTCTCACGAAGAATGTCAACCTGTGGGAACTGCTGAACTACATTACCCAGAATGCTTTGTCATAAAAGGTATGAGGAACCAACCCATGACCTACCTGAGCACCGGGCACAGTTTCTCCTAGCAACAAAGAAGATAATGAAGACTCCTCCCTGTATCAGCAACTCAAAGTATTGGCTTCGGTTAGCAGGAGGTTGCCTTTGGTATATGGTCGGTTAAACTGCCTGAAAGAGGTTGGTTGAATGAAAAGTATCACATCTACTTCTCTGGCCCATTTCTCTGCTTTGCAAGAAAAAAAATGTTGGATTTCAGGAATGGGGATAAGGATTCTTCCATCAGGAGAAGGAAAAAGAGCCCTGCTTTTTTATTCCTGTGTGCAAAACTTCAGCCTCAGCAGAACAAAATATATCTTGCAAACTAGGTGATATTGGGATCATTGCCTTTAATACACATTGATCTGTTATTGTAGTAGGAAAAAAAATCTCCAACAAAACAATTTAGCTGGAAAATAATTCGTATTGAATTTGTGCTATATTTTGGAATCTATTTCCTTGTATATAAGTGTCACGTCTCAGTCTCTTGTTATCCAGTGCAGTTAAATGGGAGGAGGTTTGTCTTTTATTTAATCAGCATTTGAATTTTAAAAAACCTGATTTTATCTGAAGAATCTTAAATTCCTAGACAAGGCATAGTTTCCTAAAATGCTTGGAAGTTGTTCCCACTCATTTCATTGAGGCTTGCTTCTAAATTAGGAGAGAGAGATTTATAACTGCTGGCAACAGTCTTAAAAATGCTTATTTCCAAAGTATGTTTTACTGACAAAATGTAATTTATTTTTAATGTGAATAGGATTGTGTTTGTATTTATCAATACAGAATTCAAATTAGGGGAGGGAGAGAGGAAGAGAAGGAAAATACATTTACATTCTTAGCAGTTTTCTATGAAAGCAAGTTAAACTGATTACAGTAACACTTCAAATAATTTTTAGTCTTTATAGAGTGTGCTTATATTCTTTGCCAGCATCCTGCAATTCATAAGGGTACTCTAAGTATATATGTTTAAGATTAAAAACAAAACTCATAATTTCTTATTCAAATGAACAGCACTTATAATAGGTACTGTTAACTTTGATTAGAGTGTTCTTAGTTTTTATTAAATAACTTGTACTACTGCTTTTAAGGGTTTTTTTTAATTAATCAAGTTATGTAGCTGCCCATCTAGTAACAGTGACTCTGGGTTTATCTTAGGTTTATAAAATCAAACAGTATTAAATGTGTATTGTGGCACCTGATTTCTAAAGTTTTCTAAAGTAAAGAAGCTCAGTGATCTTAGTGGATACCTGGCATTTTACATAAAGAACAATTAACAAATTTTAATTGCTCTTCACAATTAGAGTACAAAGTGTTCCAAAAGCTATTGTAGTTTGGGGTTGTTGTTGTTTTTGCCAATTATTGATTGGCAACATTAAAGACTACACATGTTATTCTTGACCTGTTATCAAGTAAATTTGTTGAAACATGACTTTGATATAGCTGAAAATTACAAGATCTACCTTCACTTGTGGTTCAGGATCTTCAATCTTTTTGGACTAGTTTTGCATAGCTGCAATTTTGACAGCGTATTACAGATACCCTAACACAGGGGTGTCAAACTTGATTTCATTGAGGGCCACATCAAGGTTGTGTCTGACCTTTGGGGGCCAGGCTGGGTGTGCCACTCAAGGTCACTCATCGAGGCTCTGTTTTAGGTCGTGACAGCTTCCTGCAACCATCTGCCAGGAAAAACAGAGCTTGGGGAGGCCACATGTAGCTGTCGTGGTTGAAAACGTAGCCTGGGATGGTCACACACAGCACTCCCGAGCTGTGTTTTCATTGACACAGGCACTGTGGGCCAGTCCATCACTGTTTTCAGGGTGACCCCGTGGGCCATATCTAAGCACCCTGTGGGCTGGATCCAGTTCACAGGCCTTGAGTTTGACACCCCTGCCCTAACAGAAATATGGCCATTGGGAAAACTTGTCCTGTTACAAAATGGCTCCCACAAGACCTTGTTACAAGACGTAATTTTATCAAAATGCTTCCTCTGCTTTTCCCTTCCTTAAGATGGACTCAGCTCAAATTTGCTTTTTTCTGAGCAGATGGGCATACCCAGCATTCATTTATTATTTGGGGATTTTTGGTCAGAAACATTTAGCATAGATAAGGTATCCATTTAATAGAGCAAACAGTTTCTTGTTATTTACATTAAGTGACTAAGACGTGATAACTATCTTTTGTGTATGCTTAGATACGAATGGCAATTTTAATCTGGTAACAGATTAACTGTGGTCTATCAGTTTTTCCAAATTTATATTTGAAACACAAAAGCTTCTATGAAAGAGAATTTCACTTTCTTAGTGGGTTTATTTCAAAATTGAACTATTGCTCATAGAACACTTTCTCGAGGCTCTGAACTTACAGATATGTTTATTATGGTGCATGCCAAATAGAGGGGAGAGCTTTGGGCTGTCTAAATAATTCAATCTGCATTATTACCGTTGGTTAGACACAATGCTATTTAGTAATTATTATATAATAATGTTGCTTATTTTGCAAAAATTTTCTTTTACATAGAAGCAAAACTCAATGTTTGTGTTTGTTAATTGAGGTTTTCTACTTTATTCCTTGGGGATATTTTCTTTTTCTTTTTTTGTCTTTTTTATGTTAACTGCTTCAGAATAACCCTTGCCAAGTTTCAGGAACATTGGCTGGCCTAGTGTTACAAAGCTGCACTCTTCACAGCTGCAGAGCCGTTGAGAAACTTGTTTCATAGCTATTGAGTAAACTTCTACTTGAATGCTTGGCTGCTACCAACAGGTTGGGTAGCTTTCACTGTTTTTTGAAATGTTTTAAGTTCCATTTTCCGATCTATGCAGGTGGAAAAACGGGAGGAGCAATGATAATAAGGAGGAGGTCCTGATTCTCTGAAGTGCAGAGGATTGGAGGATTGTGATTGGGGACAGAGGAAAAAGAACAAGTCATTAAAGAAGGGCACAAGGTCATAAAAAGGGGAGAAAACTTAACTGGCAAAGCCGGTCTGTTGGATAATCATGTGATTAAAATTGTGGCAATAAAGGAGTGTACAGCAAGGGCACACAAGAATTCACAGCCTTTTGAAGATACCTATCTGCCTATCTGCTTCTAGAAGTGGAGGGGAAGCCCTAGAAAGGTAATGCTTTTGACTCTCTTCTCCAATTTGCAGGGTGTTATTCATGAATAAGCTCAAACGATTGTGAGATTTCTCTCTGTTTGGTCTGTTTGATTTGTCCTCTTGACTTTCTGCCTTGCCAGAGGGGGAGTGGGGTGGACAGGAAAGAATAGTAGTTTATTAAGAACAGTTGCTGCTGCTGCTGGTGCCACTGGTGGTAGAGGAGTTGGGAAATCATTACATTTGAGTTTTAAAGATGAATAGCCTGGATTTTACAATAAAGACATGCCATTGGACTAATTTCCATCCCTTTCTTTGTTACTTGCTCTAGCCAGGATCCTTGCAGTTCTTATTATTTAACCCAGCTCTCTCTCCTTTCTGAAGGCATATAGTGGAGATCTCTTCTTGGAAGTTACGCTCTGCAGTCAGAAATACTGTTAGTACTTAAGGCCGTGTGTTTGAACTTTGTTTTGACAGACCTATTTCAATCATTGCTTCTCACAGCTAAGAATATTCGTGTCATGGCTTCCTAATAGGGGGCTATTTTCCTGGTATTGTTCCTTACCTATGAGAAGATTTAATCAAAGTGATTTTTTTTTTTAAAAAAGGATAAGCTGTCTAATTTATAAAGAACATTGTTACTCATTTGCTGCTGAGGTTTTCTGAAATTTTCTGTCCACTGTCAGATATCGCCACTTTTCTGCAGAGTTCCTGGGAGTGGACTGTGGCTGGCTTCTCTCTGCTTTTGCTTTCCTCTTTCCTCTATCCTCTATGAAGTTTCTTTTATTGGGTGCAGAGAGCTTCAGAAATCCAAATCCTGCCTGACCTCCACAAGCCAATTACTATATTCAAGCACAGAGTGAACAAGGCCTTTGTGGAGAATGCCTAGAGCTATCTTCTCCAGATAGGCAGGCAGGAGAGTCTATTTTCCACTCAGTACAGTGCTCATTACAGGCAGAGCTGATTGAAGTAGATCCACTCTTTGTTTCCTAACACAATGTGCTTTTATTTGTTAGTTTGTTTTTTGTTTACCATTTCTTGTATTGCTGCCAGGTTTCTAGAAAGATTGTTTTAAGTTTGGAAAGGGAAGAATACAGGTAGTTCTTGGCTTACAACAATTCATTTAGTGTCAAATTGAAGATACACTGGCACTGAAAAAGTGGCTTATGAGTGTTTTTCACACTTACGACTGTTGTAACATCCCATGGTCACATGATCAAAATTTGGCAACTGACTCACCTTTATGACGGTTTATGACAAGCAAAGTTAACAGGGAATTCAGATTCATTTAACAACCGTGTTACTAACTTAACACCTGCAGTGATTCATTTAACAATTGTGGCAAGAAAAGTTGTAAAATGAGGAAAAACTCAATTGTCTCGCTTAGCAACAGAAATTTGGGGTCAATTGTGGTTGTAAATCAAGGGCTACCTGTACATATATTTGCAATTAATCCAAGGTGGCCATATGGCGTTAGTGGTAGTTCCACTGTAGTATAGATTATTGCATATGTCTTGATCACATTCATGTATCAGACTTCAGGTATTCTTGCCATGAGTTCAGGAGCAGGTATCAATGCAGTGATGTAAAGGTGGGTAACTATGTACATTTGCCCCTGCTGTAATATGACGCAGGGGGTTTAAATCTTTAATCCAGACACACAGTGAAGCAGGGTTTGCAAATATTCGCTTAATTATTATTTTTTAACAAGAGGATTTGAAAATATATAAATTGGCCGTGTTGGGATTAGAATCTACTCTGCCACTAAAAGAGCCCATTTGGCCTAAACATCAGGCTAGAAAGCAAGCTAGCAAGCTAGCAAGCTAGAAAGCTAGCAAGCTAGCAAGCTAGAAAGCATGGCCAGCTAGCAAGCTAGAAAGAAAGCTACCAAGCTAAAAAGCATGGCCTGAGTCATGAAAGTTGCCTGGATGACTTTGAGCCAGTCACTCTCTCTCAGCCCAGCCCTATTCTTAAGCAAAAGGCTATTTGTGATCTTTGCAACATGAAAGTAATGTAGGAGACTGTGTAAAATAAAGTCAATACATACAAAGCCTAACAATGAACTTATCTGCATTAACATCATGTTTTACAATGAATTCCTCTGTTGGGTGGCCATCTAGAAAAACCTGCTTATCATGCAAATTCACACAATGCATTACAGAATTGCTAGGATTTTGCAATACACAAGAATTATATTTAATACAAAAATTCTGACTAGGTTTGGTTGCTTCTAATGTGTTCATCAGCTGGGAAATGTATGGCAGCATGAACAGTGGAAGAGCATAATTGCTTTCTACTCTCCATTTTCAAAGCAACCTTTCTCAACTTAGGTGTCTTTCAAAACATGTTGACTGTAGACTATGGAAATATTTTTTTTATGATGTGAGAATGCGTGATGTAAACTCTCTTCACAGAATATTCCATCTATAAACTTAAATTTGCAGTACAGGAAATCCTCGATTTACAATTGGGCCCAAAATTTCTGTTGCTAATTGAGACATTTCTTAAATGAGTTTTGCCCCATTTTATGACCTTTCTTGCCACATTTGTTAAGTGAGTCATTGCAGATGTTAAGTTAGTAACATGGTTATTAAGTGAATCTGGCTTACCCATTGACTTTGCTTTTATAAAGGTGCAAAAGGGGGTAACATGACCCTGGGACACTGCAACCGTCATAAATATAAGTTAGTTGCCAAGCGTCTTAATTTTGATCATGTGACCATGGGGATGCTGCAACATTCGTAATTGTGAAAAAAGTCATAAGTCACTTTTTTCACTGCTGTTGTAACTTTGAGCGGCCGCTAAATGAACTGTTGTAAATCGAGGACATATTGCTATATATTGCAGGGCATCTTAGTCATGGATAAATGCTACTTGTCAGGGGTAGGCAACAAATGCAGTCTTGTTCATTAATGGATAAATTGTGCTGTTGCTCAGCGTAGTGGACGTATGGGCCTTTTGACATATTGGAGAAGATACTAAGTGACACAAGAAAGCTGTCAATGTTGACACAAAAACATTGCCTCGGGGAGAATGAGAATGGAAAGGAATTTCAAGGGGGAAGTGTTGAGAGGGTCAAGAGGCATATCATACCCTGCTCCCAACTTCTGTCACTTAAACCTCACTGTAGGACTGGGCATGTGAGATAAAGTCATCTTGCTTTCATTTGCTTTTGTACGGAGGCTGTAGCCACATTGTTCACAAGATTGTTTCTCTATTCTTTGAACTATCTAGGGAACTGAAGGTTAACAGAGTGTTCTTTCCAATTACACCCCCCCTCTCTCTCTCCCTCCCTCCCTCTCTCCCTCCTACCTTTCTACCTAAGCTACCTTTGTCATTAACTGCTTTGGCCTCTGATCTTATAGTTCAGATACTTGGAGGAATGTTTCAGAGATTGGCAGAAACTTGTATGACAGTGAGAAGTATCATTAAAGAAGATTTAGAAAGTGTAGCTAGTTTAAAATGCAGCTACTAAAGTATTGACCCAGCACATTTCAAGAAGTTTTTTGCTATTTAGATTAGCTGTCCATTTTCTGGGCCCAATTTGAAATCTAACCCTATCCATAAAAAATGTATTTAGACCAGGTTATCTGAAGGACTATCTACATCCATGTGAACAAATCTAGCTAAGTATTACGATTTGTTGTAGAGACCTCTTTTCTGATAAGCCGTTGGTCAAGGAAGCTAGTAAATACTAAAAATAGGAGCTTCTCAGTAACAGCCTCACACTCCAGGAGGTAATTTTCTCAGCATGAAATCAACATTTTTGTATCCCATGAGGCCTTTTCTAGATTGCCTTCTAGGACCAGACTGAATTCATCACCCAAAGAGTTCTTGGGCTAAAAAGGGCTGTCAACAGAAATAATTGGGCCAATAAAATAAGGTCTATAATGCTTATCCCTGAACTGCTACTCTAAAAATCTAGTCAAAACATGCTTTGGAAGTTTTTCAGTTGACATGTAATCCAGGAGTGAAAAAAAAGGAAACGTATATAATCTATGAACAGTGGCTTTTCTTTCAAACTAGGTAATTCTAGCTCTTAGACTCCATTTATAAGAGTAATTTTCTCAATCCTGTCCTCAACTTACAACCAAAATTGAGACCCCAAATTTATGTTGCTAAGTGAGAAATTTGTTAAGTGAGTTTTGCCCCATTTTGCAATTTTTATTGCCACATTTGTTAATCGAATCATTGCAGTTGTTAAATTAGTAACACAGTTGTTAAGTAAATCTGGTTTTCCCATTGATTTTGCTTGTCAGAAAGTGATTAGATATCTACTTTGTAAAGTTAAATGCTGAAAAAGATCTGAAAAAAATTAAACTATTTAAAAGATATCCTGTCAAAGATACAAACACATCTATGATAAATCTGAGTTTGTGAGCACTTCCTTAGGAATGCATAGATGTGCTATAAGGGTTCATTTATATAAGCTAAAAGAACAGAACTTCTCCCGACAGCCTGTTCCCAATCAGGAAACAAAGTCTTTCACCAATGTTTAAATGCAGCATATTAACATGGCAGTGGGGACTCGACCCAGCTATTGCAATGAGATAGGTTTCCTTAGAATGGGAAAGTCCTTGGTTTTTTTTTTCCTTTGTAGTTTTTGAATGGAAGAGAAAAATCATGACAAAACTAAATTGCAGGACTTCTCTGTAGATTGGAGTGGACAACAATTGGCCTTTTACAATATGTGAACTAACTCCCAGAATTCCTGAACTGGCTCAGGAGTTTTAGGAGTTGAAGTCTACAGGTATTAAAGGAGTCACAGTTGCCCACCCCTGCTGTAGATGGTCTTTAAATAATGCTTATGAGAGAGCAAACAAGTGGACTGTTTGTTTCTTTATTTGGCATATGTCCCACTGAGTTTGGCAAGATTTGTTTAGATTCTGTTTTAAGTAGACAATTTATAGTAGCCTCGGGTCACATTTATATGACAAGAATTGGTTGGCCAGCCATTTTTGTTTGTACCTGTTGATTTCCATGTGCAAAACTAGCAAAAGATTTTGTAAAGGATTTGTAATTTGAGCTTTGACACTCTTATATTAGCTAATGGCATATTAACTGCAGGGCATCAGTTGAACATAATGTCAGTGCTAGCAGGATATCAAAAGTAATGAACTGCTATGTTTTATTCTCTTGCCAGTCATACACATGTTAATGATCATGCGTTAACTTTATTAATGAAACATATTTATAATTTCATGTGGCGATCTAAGAACCATTGTGTATCAAAAAAAGAAGAAGCTTACAGATCTAAAAATAATTACAGAATGCTGCGAGTAGTTTTTTTTAATTATCTCTCTATAGTCAAACATATCTGATATTTTTACTTCCTTCTAGAAAACACTTGTTTTCCTTTATTTTCCCCAGAATCTGTTTGTGTATCTTGGGGAAATGTTGGCAGGCCTGTCAAATTTGCAGCCCACAGGCCGGATACATCACATGCAGGCCACATCTATCCTGGCCATGAAAAGGCAAAAAACATCACGATATGTCATAATCTGGCCCACGGTGCAATTGAATGTGACACCTGTGTTGTAGTGGGAACAGTAGAAAAAAAATCATAGTGTTAATGTAGTCTTTGTGATTTAGAACAGAATAACCAGATTGGAAATAACCTTGGAGGTCTTCTAGTCCAACCCTCTGCTTGAGCAGGAGACTTTACACCATTCCAGATAAATTGTTGCCCAATCTCTTCTTCATGAGCTGGCAATAAAAAATATTGATTGTTTAGAAACATTCATGTTAAGAGAAATATTGCAACTTACATTGATTTAAAGACTGACAGACAATCTGTGGCATAACTCATTTCACTATTGTGATATCTGTACATGTAGATAAAGTTATATTCTGCTGATGATGACTTCTGTTTTAGTTTTGCTGCTAAGTAACAAGCAAATGGTTGGGATGTTTAGGGCAAGGATGGACAACTATGGGCCTTTTTACGACCTTTGGATTTCAACTCCCAGAATTCCTGAGACACCCATGCATGGAGTTGAATTCTGGGAGTTGAAGTTCACAGGTCCTAAAGGGACCATAGTTGACCACACCTGCTTTGGGAGTGCTTTACTTGCTGTGAAGATTTGAATGGATTCTACAGCATAGGAATATAGCAGTTGCTCTTTAAGTGATACTGTATGCTTTATTACTAACTTATTTCTTCAATGCTTCCATTAGCTTCTGATTTATCCTGTGTGAACCCAGATCACTTATATGATCACACCATTTGGATCCAACAAGAGTCTGTTAATCATTTGTTCTGCTCTTTGGATAATCAACTTCTTTCAGTCTGCCTTTGACTTGGGCGTCCAGAGAAGCTAAGATTGCCACCAGCTTAACGTCTCCTTCTCCTCCTTCGGCCACCTGCACAGCACACTGCAGAATACAACTACATACCTCACCTTTGAGCACCTCAGGGCAAATGATGTAGACAACTACACCTGTTCTCTCTACTTGAATAATCAAAGAAATATCTCCTTTATTATTCAGCTGGACCATGGCGGGTGAGTACATGAGAGAAGTGACCATTTTGCTTTTCTAGCAGCCATGTTTCCTAATTTTCTACTGGTGTTTTGAGAGAGACTAGTTTTTGGTCTAATTTTAGCTTTTGGAAGATTTCATAGTTGATCTGTACCTTACCAAACAGTAAGCTTGGCTTGGCTTTCCTCCTCACTCACTCCTTCAGAGTAAGGGCATGAGCCTATCATTATCATCTGATTTGCACTTTCAGACTTTTTGATGTATCTGTGTTGGTCTTGGACTGATTTAGTAAGGCAAAAAATATGTGAGATCCTGTTGTATAATGAGTTTTTCTACCCGATCCCCACTTCTTTGGCTCTTTTTGCAGCAGTGAGTGAATCTTACTATGTTACTGAATTCCTTAAGTTTCTGAGTGGAAATTTACTTAATGAGGAAGAGAAGGTGCAACATGTCTGCTTTTGTTATGTTGGCCATAATATTTATTTCTAGCTTGTTTTGTGTGTTGGGGTAGAAAATGTATTGAAATTGACATCTGCTTGTGAAAAAACACAAGTTTGTAGAACTTCTTTAAGCTCTTCATTGCATTTATATTGTATCTAGGGTAACATAAATAGTTGTAAAAACAGATTGCAAACTAATTTGTGCAGTTAAAAAATGACTCAAGAATAATCTCTCCTTATGTAGGTGCTGCTAAAAGGAGAAAAAGATTTTTAATTGCACTGTGATAATGAGTGTTGGAATTAGAAATGGGTGAGGAGAGATGGGTAAAGCTGCAGAAAGTGCCAAGATAAGCCTTCCTATTCTGTTTTTGCTACATGTGATTTTATTTATAGTTTCTGTGCATACTATTTAGTGTTACTAATTTTGATCATCATTTGTGACTGATAATGTAACAATTGTTGCTGGACTCTAAACTGAAGTGGGAACAGTCTTCTCTTTTATTTACTGTAGGTTAAACAAGTGGTTGGAAAAGACAAATGTTCCTTTCTTTCCTTTCTGTTTTATATGGTAAACTTTAGAATACAGGTAATCCTTGACTTATCTCCATAATTGTGCCATAATAGTCGTTAAATGGGTTATCATGTGACTGCACACAAGTTTGCAATTTTTTTTGCAACAGTCATTCAGCAAACATGGCAGTCTTAAAGCAAACTCAGATGTTGTTAATGAATGTATTAACCGTGCAAACCCATTGTTATGGGTATGTTTTGGAAGTAAACATAACTTTGTAGAGAAAAAAAGTAAATTGTCACATGACCACAGAATGCTTAAAATGGCTGTAAATACAGATCAATTGCCAAGGGCCCAAAATATGGTCAGATATCCATGGGGATGGGCAGTCTTCAGAATTTCAAATCTGGGTCATAAGTCACTTTTTGGGGGGTTCATTGTTAACTTCAGAAATTGGAGGTCAATCAAGATCTACCTGTAAAATGCCACTGGGAAGCCTTTTACTTTTCTCAAAAATAAAAACAACCAAACAAAAATCTCAAAAGTTCCTTTGACTTGACATGTAAGATTGAGATTGTCTTGGCAACGTTTTGGGGAGGTCTCATTCGTCATCTTCAGGCTGGTGTTTTCGACTTAAAGCATGGTCGAAGCTGCCGTCTTTCTATAAATCTTGGTTTGTGTGTGTGTGTGGAGTGCTGGTTTTGTTTCAGTAATTGGATTGATTGGTTGTGTGGTTATATCATGATTGGTAGATTGGTGCTGATTGGTGCTGGCTGTGTGTCCATTGTTGTTTTGTGTTGTAATGGTCTGGGTGGTGGGTGGGGCTCATTTGTTGACTAGGGCTGGTTTCCAGATGTCTGGTAGGCAGGAGGTATCATCACGTTTATTCATGTTGTGGGGGTGTTTCTCTATTTTGATAGCTTCCATAATCATTAAATGTTCAGTTTTGGAGATTAATTTGGTTCCACTGCCTAACCAACACATACTGCATCCATAATGGACAAAGATACAAACCGATAGAAGGCGCACCCATGGGATCACCCCACTGACCCGTCATCACAAACTTATACATGGAACATTTTGAAACTAATGCCTTAGATAAACCTGAACACAAACCCAAACTCTGGCTTAGATATGTTGATGACACTTTTATGATTTGGCCACACGGGAAAGAAAAACTGGACAACTTCCTCACACATCTCAACAGCCTATACCCCTATGGAATTCACTATGGAAATAGAAGCAAACAACCAACTTCCCTTTCTGGACATCCTAATCTACAAAAAACCCAATGGCTCCCTAGGATACACCATCTACCGGAAAAAAACACACACCAACCGCTACTTAAATGCACAATCCCATCATCACCCTGCACATATCAACTCTGTAGCCAAGACCCTCATCTCCAGAACCAAACGCCTAGCCAACAAAGACCACCTGAAAACTGAATTACACACTCTCACAAATGTATTAATCTCCAATGGATTTGAAAGAAAAACAATTACCAACCTAATCCAAAAGGAGACTCCCCCCAAGAACCAAGACCGCCTGCTGCCAATTACCTCCAATAGACTGATTAGATCCCACAGATTAGGCCTCCTCCGAATTCCATCCGCCGGCCAATGCCGGCTGGCGACTACCCAGAGGAGAGCCTTCTCTGTGGCTGCTCCAACCCTCTGGAACGAGCTCCCCATGGAGATTCAAACCCTCACCACCCTCCAGGCCTTCCGCAAAGCCCTTAAAACCTGGCTGTTCCGACAGGCCTGGGGCTAAAGAGCTTTTGCCTTCCCCCCTCGAATGGTATGGTTGTTGTGTGCTTTTAAATTGTGTATTGTTTTGTTTTGTCTTTTTTATTCCTTATCTGTATCCCCTTCCCTGACTTGGATTGTGAGCCGCCCTGAGTCCCCTTCGGGGAAAAGAGCGGCATATAAGTGCAATAAATTCAATTCAATTCAATTCAAGACACAGAACAAAACAGCCCTCCTCCCTTACATCAAAGGCACCACAGATAAAATCAGCAAAATTCTCCACAAACAAAATATCAAGACAGCCTTCAACACTGACCAAAAAATAGCCAACATCTTAAGAAACCCCAAAGACAAAATCCAGCTAGAAAACCAAGGAGTCTACGAAATACCGTGCAAAATCTGCCCTGCAACATACATAGGACAAACGAACAGGAGAATAAATGCACTCATCGCAGAACACAAGAACGCAGTATGAAAAAAAGAAAAAACTTCCTCCCTTTTCCAGCACCTTAAAGCTACAGGACATGAAATTAATTTTGAAGGAGCCAAATTAATCTCCAAAACTGAACACTTCAACAAGAGAATAATTATGGAAGCTATCGAAATAGAGAAACACCCCCACAACATGAATAAACATGATGATACCTCCCACCTACCACACATCTGGAAACCAGCCCTGGTAAACAAACAAGCCCCACCCACCTCCCAGGCTGTTACAACAGAAAACAACAATGGACACACAGCCAGCACCAATCAGCACCAATCTACCAATCATGATACAACCACACAACCTATCAATCCACTTACTGAAACAAAGCCAGCACTCCACACACCTCACCAAGATTTATAGAAAGATGGCAGCTCCGACCACGCTTTAAGCCAAAAACAGCCTGAAGATGGCGAGTGAGACCTCGCCGAAACATTGCCAAGACAATCTCAATCTTACACGGGAAAGACCCGAATACAACAAGACCATACATATACATATACATATACATATACATATACATATACATATACATATACATATACATATACATATACATATACATATACATATACATATACATATACATATACATATACATATACATATACATATACATATACATCATATACATATACATATACATATACATATACATACACATACACATACACATACACATACACATACACATACACATACACATATACATGCATACACACAATTTGAGTAGCTGCATTTTCATATATTTTCCCTCTGTACTATCTGAGCTACAGAATGGTATGAATTGATGTAATTTCTTGGCAAATATACAAATGCCCATTTCTACAAAATGATTTCATTGTGTTAAAAAGAAGCAGAAAGAAATGAGGTTTGATTTCTAGTTTTGAGGAGAGAAGGGCTATAAAAGAAAAAAATAGATTACAGTATAGAAGATAGGATACATTGCATGTTACTACTATAACTAGTTTTACATCATTATCCTGCCTCCCCAGCTTTCCTTAAATACCTTTAGATGATGAATTTCAGTAATTTTAAATAGTGGAATTTTTTTCCCCGTCAAGGGTTTTGAAATTATGTAAGAATAAATTCTTTTCAGGAACCAGTTTGGTGCAGTGGTTATAGCACCAGGCTAGAAACTGGAAATGTGAATTTTAGTTTTTCCTTAGGCACAAAATCAACTGGATGACCTTGAGTCAGCCATAAACAGTCCTAGGAAGAAGGCAGTAGCAACCACTTCCAAAATCTTGCCAAGAAAACTGTTGGGCTAGTCCACACCAGTCACTAGAGTCAACACTGACTCAAAGACATATAGTCACAAAAAAGTCCATGTACTGTAGATTTTTTGACAGCAGAAGTGGTTTTCCCATCTCGGATGGATGGATGGATGGATGGATGGATGGCTGGACGGACGAACAGAAATTCTGGATGGTATCCCATCCAAGCATTAGGTTTTTTGAGATTAGTTAAAATCAACTAGATTTTATCCCCTAGCTAGTTTTAAAAATGTGCAAAAGTTCCATTCATATGTTATGGATTAGGAATTTAGAGAGTGACCTTTATTGGACTCTGAACAGGCACTAATGGTAATTTAGTTACTGCTAATAAAAAAGTTAATAATTAATGTGAAACTTCATAAGTATTATCGTTTCTTATAGCTGTGTGTAGACGCTTTCTCTCTCCCTCTCCTCCACCATGTCCTCAATGTTTTTTTTATTTAAGAAATAGCCTGTTTTCTTGAAAATATGGACACTGACTTTTCTATACCAAATGGAAGGGCAGGGATATATATAATGACATATATAGCTGAACTTATTATTTTCCTAAGGCGTAAAGAAATCAGTGTGACAAAGGGAGCGGGGATGCAGATCTCAACCAAATTAGATTTAATTTTACCTGTTAACTAGCTCTAAAAAAATCAGTAGAGGATTTGTGAAATGCAATTGGAAGTTCAGTCCCTTTTTTTAAAAAAAATATTTTTGTTCTTCTAACAGATCTTTGCAGTATGCTTCCCCACTTCCTCTATCCCTCTAGCAATTTGACTATGGAGAAAGCTTTGGATAGTCAAATAACACTGAACTGCACTGTGCAGCTACCTTTCAGTAACGACTGTGATCTTGACCTGCGCTGGATGAAGGATAATCAGTTCTTAGACAATAAAACTCATTCTTCTTATACTCAGTGGTAAGAAAACTTTTATATAAAATTATCTTTATTTGGGTGCACAGTGGTGGCAGTGCGGAAAGTAGGAAGTCTCTCAAACTGAAGATATTTTGAAGACAATCATCAATCGTACTATATGTGGAGCTGCCTCTGAAGATCATTCAGAAACTTCAGCTGGTGCAGAATGCAATTGTGAGTTTAATAAATGATGCCAAATAGATGACACACATAATACCACCTCTGTGTAAACTGCATTGGTTACCAATGTTTTTCTGGTGCATTTCAAGCTGCTGTTGGTTACTTTTAAAGTCTTACATGTCTTGGGACTGGGGTATCTAAGGGATCACCTTTTTGCAAGAG
Source organism: Thamnophis sirtalis (assembly GCF_051295495.1). Lineage (NCBI taxonomy): Eukaryota > Metazoa > Chordata > Lepidosauria > Squamata > Natricidae > Thamnophis > Thamnophis sirtalis. Next base: position 71,599,277 of record NW_028261381.1, on the reverse strand, counting down.
ATTCTCTCTCTCTCTCTCTCTCTCTCTCTCTCTCTCTCTCTCTCTCTCTCTCTCTCTCTCTCTATCTCTATCTCTATCTCTATCTCTATCTCTATCTCTATCTCTATCTCTATCTATCTATCTATCTATCTATCTATCTATCTATCTATCTATCTATCTATCTATCATCTATCATCTATTTATGCATACTGCAGATTCCGTCAATTAAAAAGTGTTGGCTGCCAAGGACTAGAAGATGGGCTTTACCCCCAGTGGTCCCTGCTCAATTAACTCCCTTTGGAGATTAGAATGGCCCCAACCCTGTCAGCCTTTTGTAAGGCCCTAAACACCTGGCTGTGTTCCTAAGCCTTGGGCGCTAAATGTGTTAAGGGTCCTATCTCCTGGCTGTGTTGGTAACTGGCTAAGTATCTTGGCTGCTATGTATATTTATTTTACATGTTTCTATTGTTTTAATGTCTTTTAGTATTTTTGATTGTAGTATATTTTTTTGAATTTTGCATAATTGACTGAGATGGGCAACTATAGAAATTGAATGAATGAATGAATGAATGAATGCATGCATGCATGCATACATTCTGCTGATTCTTCTGGAATAAAAAGCAAATTTGCAGTGAAAATGATGTTATGGAGTGGAAGGTACATTTGCTGTATTTCTAGGAAGGAATACTTATACTAAATTTTAGAAAAGCCATATGTGTAAAAAACCAGATAGAAAAGGGTTTATATTTTAAAATGAGAAATTATTGTATGTCTAACTGGAGAGAAAGAGAATAGTTGTCTTTGTTTTACAGCTTCAGAATAGATATGAACACTCCTTCCCAGAGTTATGGTGTGTGCTGAGGTGCTGAGGTGCTCAGTGACACATATATAGAGAATTTGTATGATTTAATAATATGAGAGGATGACATAGGCTATATTACCGTATATATTACCACCAGGGTAGTGCCTACTATCATTCAGGAAATCTGGGCAGTAGATTCTTGTGAACTCAGTAATCAACTCAAATTCTTATTGGAAAAATAATTTATGTTTCTCCAATAACAAACTGGTATGTTTCAGGTGTATTACCCCCAGTGCAACATCTTTTTCTTTTAAAAAAATGGTGATTCTGCAGTCTGCTCTCTACCCTCCTTCTTCTTAGTACTTTTGCATTTGTCTGTTGACTTTTCTGAATGGAAATGAAAATAGAAACTGGCTAGAACCTGGGCTGGTGGGTTCCTTTACCACTGATCCAATTTAGCCAGAGGTTGAGCAGGTAGGGCTTTGTTAGTATTTGGATGGGAGAAGTCCAGGAGATGTCATGGCTGCAGGTTAGACAGAGAAGCTGGAAATATCCCACTCCCCTTGACAAATTTCTGCTCATGATAAATTAGATGTTTTATTTGCCTGGTATTTCTCTCCTATGAAACATTTTTGGTGCTGAGAGCCACAAAGATGTTTTGGAGTATAACCTGCATTTCTATCATATGACATGTCTAACATAATGATTTAAAAAATCCACATTAACCTTAGTTTTATCGTACCATAAATGTCCATGCCATACAAATCTCTGATCATGTCCTTCTAATGCCAAGAGCCTGATCATTAGTTGACAACATTCCAGAAGAAGGAAATGGCAAACTGTTTCTGTACTGAAACTGCATGCTTGTGTCCTTATATATAAGTCATGAAGGCTTAACTTTGATTCAAGGGTATTATTCTACCTTTAAGGGGTATTCAGTAATCATTAGAGTGGAGGCAACGAGGCTTCTTTGCAATGCCTGGTTAGTTTGGAAAGGGCAATGGGAGAAAGAGCTGTTAGAAGAGGCAGAGCTGAGAAAGCAATTGAAGAACATTATTTGCTTGCCCAAGTAGATAGCAATAAGATGATCTTTCTCTATTCCTCTTCTGCTTGCTCTAGGGCAGTGATGGTGAACCTTTTCGGCACTGAGTGCCAAAAAGTTCACACAGAAATGTCACACGTGCATGCACACGTTCATCAGGGCTGCGCTCCAGAAAAGCCAAACTTCTGGGTTCTGGCCAGCTGATTGTTGGCACATCCAACAATCGGCACACATTAGTTTTCAGAATTGCTGCCCGCACGAAGGACAGCTGATCATTGCATGCCAGAAACCCAGAAGACAAACAGGCAAGGCCGCATGTGCCGGGTGACATGACTTCACGTACCACTTTGGGACAAACTGGCTGCGGAATTCTGGAGTTGAAGTTCACAAGTCTTAAAAAGTTGGCAGATTTAGAGACCTCTGTTCCAAACTGCTCTATTACCAACAGTTGTACTAAGATCTCGAGTCCATCCACCTCCCCGCCATCTTCAAACTGCTGCAGGAAACAAAAGGTGGGAGAAGTAGTTAGAATAATGGCAAGGCAAGAGCTTGGAGAAGAACAAAAGAAAAACCATGACACTAACATGGTGAACCCTTGTTGGGGTTTTGGATGCCTCTTTCTGCGCAGCAGAAGCCCAATGGATCCACACATTTAGATTTTTGGGGTCTTTGTATTTGTTCGCTTGTTTATTTGTGCTTTTTATTCTCTTTCTGATACTCTTATTCAAAGGGGGAATACAGCAGGAACAGGGCTATCACCCCAATATTTGTGAGTAGCCGCATTGCATAAAAATGACTTTTTCTGAAAGCTTTTGAGAACAAGGGAGCTTTATTCAATCCTCAGATTGTGGCACAAGAGACTGGTCCTGTTAGCAGTTGTATTTGTCTCTTTTTAAGTCTTTTGTTGCATTGGTTGCTGTAAGTTGCTCAGAGCCTGTGAGAACTGAGTGGTGGAAAACCCTAAGTAAATAAATCTATTACGATTCCACTTCAGCTTCTCCAAAAGTTGAAGACCTCTGTGAAACAATAGGACGCTGATACAGTAGTTCCACCACAGAAGCTTTTAAAGTAAATCTTTTGGATTTATACTTTCTGTGATTGTTTTTGTAAAGAATCACTCTGCTGAGTTGGATAAAATAACCCTAGCTTGGGAAGGAGGCTTCTCATTTATTTTCATGATTCTCAGTGAGTATGCCATATGTTGTTTTTCCTTTGCCTTTTCCCTTTGTGGGAGTCAGATTTGTATATTTTTCCTCTCTCCTTTGTTTCTTTCACTCTCACTCTCACTTCCTTAGGTGATGTGGGGATGACTCTCACAATGCCCTTGAGCATAAAGCTGGAAAGATGTATTAAGCTCATTAATTTTGTTATTGATTGTCCATAATTGCTCACAAATAGTCTGACCTATAAGCAGACAGTATAATCTAGTAGAAACTTAGACTTGCTTCCCCACCCCCTGAACACCTCTGTAAGCAGTATTATATTGATTATGCGTTAATATTATACCAGTACAATATTAACTGATGATTTCTATCTTTCAGCCTATTGCCCAGGAAAGGAAATCTCTCACAGTCAGAACTAAGCACAGCAAAGTTGTTAAGCATAAATAAAGGGCTTAACTCTACAATATCTTTACTTGTCAGTACCTTGTCAATTGTTAGTTGTTGTTTTTCTGTAAGGGGGAAATCTACTTTCCTGGACTCAGTCTACTACATTGTTGTAGTTAGGTTTACTTTACAATTTTGGTTTTATGATCAAAGCAGACAGCTTTAATCCAACTTGAAAATAAATCCAGAGGTAAAAATGACAAGGACAAGGTGGCTCAGTGGCTAAGATGCTGAACTTGTCAATCAGAAAGTCAGCAGTTTGGCAGATCGAATCCCTAGCACCGCATAATGGATTGAGCTCCCATTACTTGCCCCAGCTTCTGTGAACCTAGCAGTTCAAAAGCACATAAAAATGCAAGTAGAAAAATAGGAACCACCTTCGGTGGGAAAGTAACAGCATTCTATGTGCCTTCGGCATTTAGTCACACCAGCCACATGACCACGGAGATGTCTTCGGACATAGCTGGCTCTTCGGCTTAGAAACGGAGATGAGCACCACCCTCTAGAGTCAGGAACAACTAACACATATGTGTGAGGGGAACCTTTACCTTTAGAAAAATGACAAAAAGAAAATGTTCGAGTACAATAATTATGATTCTTTAAAAATGAAAGAAAAGAAAGTGAAAGAAATAAATAAAAACTCAAGCAGTTTAAAGAGAATTAGATTAAAAACTCATACTTTTTTTCTTAAACAAAACAAAAGCACATTTTAAGTAAAACTTTAACTTGCTCCATAGGTAGAACCTACAATTCATTTGTATGTAAAAAAACCTGGAGAGAAATGATTTTGGAAGATCCCAAAACTCTGCTAGTGTATGTGCAATGTAAATTAGCTGGTTTGATTATATTCATGAGAACTAAGCCTATTGCCCAAATAATAACTTACCCAACCTTCCCTTTAACTCTGCAAATTTAATCTTCTTTCCACAATTCCCAGTCTGCTCCTTTGATAAGACCTTAAATAAACTGAAGCTTCAGAGTGTGTTTGCTTGGATTGATAGATGTTCCTGAGGAAAGTGGTTTTTTTTCCCTTCAGGCTGGAGAAATTATTTTTTATCATGTACAATAACAGTAGTGGCAGTTAGGCTGTCCCCATCACCTGAACCTCTGATCTTGCTGATAAGAAGTGGTTCTGGATGGAGGGTAGGGAGATAAACAGGTGAGAGGCAAGGGAACTCCTGACAGATTAAGTTTTGGTAGTTGCTCCTAGTATGTTTCCTTTGAAAGAAAAAAAAAAAGGGGGGGAGGAAACAGATAGAGCCGAGGTGGCGCATTGGTTGGAGTGCAGTACTGCAGGCTACTTTAGCTGACTGCTTGTTCGGCAGTTCGGCGGTTCAAATCTCACCGGCTCAGGGTTGACTCAGCCTTCCATCCTTCCGAGGTGGGTAAAATGAGAACCTGGGTTGTTGGGGGCAATATGCTGACTCTGTAAACCCCTTAGAGAGGGCTGAAAGCCCTATGAAGCGGTATATAAGTCTAACTGCTATTGCTATTGCTATAGCTGTATTGAATGAAAGAAACTTTGGAAGTGTTTTAAATGGGAATAGAGTTGAATATTTGTTTGTTTATTTGTTTCCTACCTTTATTATTTTTTTATAAATCACTCAAAGCAGCAAAAGTATCCAACAATCTTGAATGTGATGGCACCGTGGTTAGAATGCAGTATTGCACTACTGCCAGGAGTTCGATCTTGAGCAGCTCAAGATTGACTCAGTCTTCCATCCTTCTGAGGTCAGTAAAATGACTCAGATTGTTGAGGCCAATATAATGACTCTGTAAACCACTTAGAGAGGGCTGTAAAAGCACTATGAAGCGGTGTATAAGTCTATGCTATTGCTATTGCCATCTTCCTCCTCCCATTTTCCCCACAATAGCAACCCTGTGAGGTGAGTTGGGCTGAGAGAGAGTTACCCACTCAATGTATGCTGGTTAGGATACTTACTCAATATTAACATCAATTCAGTTTAAAAATAAGTTGTGAGCCTCTCCTTTTAGAAATGCACAATCTGATTTAGACTACTTACTCAAAAGAAACCCCATTGGGTTCAATGATTATTCCCAAGCATACTAGCGTAGGTTTGTAGACTAAGCCATGGGAAATGAGGGGAGAATACAGAAGAGAGATATCTTGGAAATTACATGAGAAGGGTGAGAGAGTAAGGTACTAAGTATTTGGGATAAGAAAACCAAAGTCTGTTTTCTGTAATCGAAATTTCCTGCTGCTTTTCCCAAACTGGAAAGGGGATACTTGGGAAAATAAATAAAAATGGCTTATCAACTGAAAACTCATGTAAATCAGAAATTATAGAAAAAAGGGATGACAAAGGCAAGATTACCAGGATGGACATACTAAACCAAGAAGAGAATTTCCATAGCACAGATTTGCTTAGGTGTTCTTAGAAGTTAAATATGGCAGTGACATCCTTTTTCCTGATCCATGTTAACACCAAACACCAAAGACTTCCCATCCATGAATATCATGCACTTTTCCAGAGTTTAAAAAGGGGCACAGTGCAAGGTGGAATCTGGATAAGACTTTCAAGGTATAATCGACCTGCTGTATTTGTGGAATTTTACAGGAATCTCAACATTGTTCATATCATGAATAACTCTTCCATATTTTCCTATTACTTCTTCTGCTGCCATTGTTTCATTACTTAAATCAAGTGCACTGTGGAAAAAAATGTAACTCCACACAGGGTACTTTCATAGGCAGCATCAGGAGTCCTCTGTAAGCACCTAACATTTTTGGGCAGCCCAAATCTGAAATTTCTTTATTCTTGTCATTTGCTTTTCTTCCAGAATAACAGCATTTAGCAGTATGCTAACTTGTTTGTTTGTTTGTTTGTTTTCCAGGTTCAGTGACAATAAAACCAAAATATTTATCTCCAGTTCTTTAGAACTAAACATGACTGATGAAAATTATGGAATTTTTGCCTGCTTCATTAGAAATAGTACAGCTCTTTTTACACTGAAAAAACCAGGTAGTATGCCTGTGAAAATAATCATAAAAGATTCTATTGATTATCATTGCAGCTACATGTGCAAAGCATTAATTGTTTAATAGCAGTGAGTTCACAAATTCATCGTAATAGCATATATCTATTCAAGAGCAATTTTTCTGCTTCTGTTGAACTAATGAATTAAAATATTTATTTGCTGTATAGTCATAAACAAAAACTTTCATATAGCCTTTTTCATTATTAATGCAGCTTTAAACCATGGGATGTAGGAGTTTGTGTTGGCCTTCCATCATCTGGGTGCTTTTGTGAGCTCAAAATAGAATGAAGGAATATTACACACCATCAGTATCCTGCTTTAAAACATGAAGAAGGAAATAAAAAATATTTGTGCTTAAATTAAAAGAGGGTGGATAAAGCAATGGACTTTTGAGAATGAGAAGCAGTACTAGCTTAGGAGTTCATTGTATAAGAGCAGTATTGTAAGAAGCATTTCTCTGTGAATCTAAGGAAAGAAATTGCCACATGATGGCACCAAGTAACAACAAAATTTTCATGGTTGTAGACTAGGCTGGAACGTTGAAAAACATTCTGGAAGAAGGTAATATTGTGACATACCACTTCCATCCTGTAAAATAATTTCAGGGAAATGTGTTGTGAGACATTGAATATATTCGCCTGAAAATACTCATGGCTCAATTAGCAAAAAGTCAGCACCAATTCTTATTTATTATCATGCCAATAAATAGCAACTGCAAAAACCTGTACTCTTTTCATTTCCATATTATTAAATATGCCCCTGCTTGGATCTTTCTACCAAGTCTTCAGGAGTTGAGCTTCAACTTGGCTTGGCTTCTTCAAGGAACATATCCATTTATACTAGCCAGAGTTAAACTTCAGCCCAAAAGATTTTTTTCTTCTTCTCAACAAAAAAGTAAATGTTGAGTAGCATCATGCTTTTAAGTTTTGGGGAGGGCAAAACTCAGGTTGATATTTTAAGCATGGATGGTTCCTCTGGACATTCTACTGTGTTATTTTACAGGAACATTCTGCAGCCTTTTTTGGGGGGGAGCGCTCTTCTGCAGCTTTCAGATGCCAAAAAAGACTTAAAAGTCACTTTCTGTGAACAAATGTTAACGAGATGAGCTCGACTCTGACGTATGTCAGAAATTGACTTCACATCCATCCTTCATCCCAAGACCTTTCTTTATTATTTTGTGAATAGGAATACTCACCCCAGAGAATTGTAACTTTCCATTTTTCAAATTCTGCTCACCTCTGTAGCTGTGTTGCTGTTATTCTTGTTTAGACAGCAATGAGTCATTTCCCCCCCCCCCAATAGAATCAGCTTTCACTTTTAACTCTACCATACAGTGTACTGTTTTGCCACAAATTGTAATTAATGTTGTTTGTTTCCTTTTCAGAAGAGACTGTTGGGCACTTGGGCGCAGTCCTAGCCACGTTTTTTGCTGCAGCACTCCTGCTATTTGTAGCTATAATGTATGTGAAGTGCCGACTGAATGCACTGCTCTGGTACCGGAATCATTATGGAGAAGTAGAAATCAACGGTATATATGTGCCCCTTTTCCTCTTGATTCAGAATATTTAACATTTGGAGAAGTCATTGAAATAAGAGAGGAGCAATTTTTAAAAATTATATGGGATCTTAAAATTCTAGCCAAGCCTATATTTTTTATATCTTTCTTTTAACTGGGAATAATCAGATGCCACAACAGGTGCCAGCCTGCTGTCTCTTGACACACATGGATTTGTGGACTAGATGAGGGAAGCCAGCATAGGTATAATTTATTGCATTTTATTTCCTGTATCTTTTTTTCAGATTAACTTTGCCTAACATTCCATCTATCTATGTGACATTACCCCCAAGGTTATTCCAAAGTCAAAGGTCAAAGTTAACTCCTCTCCATCCCATTTTGAAATTTCACAACAAAAAAGCTGTGGGTACCATGGGAATTAGATGAGATTGATTTTTTTTAAAAAAAATAATACATTGGTATAACACACTGTATTTCTCTATGCTTTTTTCTACAGATGGAAAAATTTATGATGCCTATGTATCTTACGCTGATTCAGTGGATGATAGAAAATTTGTGAATTTCATAGTGAAGCCACAGCTAGAGAATCGCTATGGTTACAAGCTCTTTTTAGATGAGAAGGACATTCTGCCCAACTCAGGTAAGAACGTGGCACAAGAAGAGGGCAGTGTTTCGTAGATTGGCTCTACAGCTTAGCTTCTTGAATTGGTGGAGGACTGCAGGAGAACATCCAAAGATACTAACAAAGGGGAATTAACTAAGGGTTTTTTCTCTCTCAATTGGAACAGGAAGGTAGGAACAGGAAGATTCCCAGAAGCAAACAATTTCTAGTCTTTCCTTCAAATGGAATGTGGGTTAAATAATTTGTACCAATTTGAACATTTTGCTGTTAAATTTCAGCAACAGGTTCTTAGAGGTACTTCACGAAGGCTTACGTTTATCCACTTTGGTCCAGGGGTGGGTTCCGACAGGCACTACTGCCTATTTGCTCATGTGCGCAGTGCAATTACAATTGTTCTACGCATGCACAGAACTGAAAAACAAGATGGTGCCACCGATGGCACCGCCTGGGGAACTGGTTCAGGGGCATGGCAGGACGAGGTTGCTGGTGGTTCCAGAGACCCAGGCCACCAAACCACTACTGGTTTGGCTGAACTGGTCCAAACTGGTGGGAACCCACCATTGCTTTAGTCCTGTGGAATGATTTGAGTGAATCAAAAGAAATGTGCCATTAATGTGCTTGTTTGTCCTCATGTTCATAAGAGAGAAGCTTTTTTCAATGCTGACATACTGAAGTGAATATGTTTTATATTTGAATAATCCATAACCACTAGATCAAATTGACCACCTTACAGCAAAGTCCTGGCAATAAAACAATAACAACAGAGCAACATCAGATTTTAACATCCAGGGTAGTGTGTAATGGATATTATTGCTAGTGTATTCATAGCTGTGCCATAACAATGGAATAGGGGGGAAAAAGACTTTCCTTCCAAAGGAAGAACTGCATTTCCATTTATCATGATGGCTTCAGGAAGATTCTGAAATTCATCATCTCCTTGAGAAGAAATGTCCCCCATCTCAAACAAGAAGCCCTCTCTGTAGTGCCACCATTGTCAGAATTCAGCTTCATTTTATTTGCCTGTTCTTGAAAAAAAAACCACCATATTCAAACATAGGTCAAAAATTATCTTATTCAAAAACAATAGAGAGATATACAGCCTGCTGTTATCAATGTACTGAAGAGGGCTCTGCTAGTGTTTTCATCTAAATGTTAGACATCACTGGGAAAGGAATAAATTCCTGTAGACCTTTACAGCTTAATTGTCACCAGACGAAGATATAGTCACTCAGGGCTATTTCTCTCCAGAATAGCCCTGAAGTAGGAAAGGAGAGGGTCTAAAAATGTGCCCTGAATACCTTATTTGACAGAGATGCTCCTTAAGGATAATTTGATTAAAAGAATCAGGAGCTATTTAAAAAACTAAGCAGGATCAACAAGTTTATATTTCCCCTGATTCTCTGATAGAGATCTGATACGATAGGTATTTTCCATCCCAACAGTTTTAATTACCAAATTATGGGATTTAATTTGGATTTGGATGATGATGATGATGATGATAGGCTCCTGCATAAGGTAAAGATGAATGGTTTTTAAAAAAATCCTCAAGGGGTTGGCCTTTCTCAGAAAAATAAATACATAAATAATCTTCTTTTCCAGAACCTTCTGCGGATTTGATTATGAATGTCAGCCGATGTCGACGTCTTATTGTGGTTCTTTCTTATGCATATTTAGAACAAGAATGGTGCAACAATAATTTCAGGTAAACAGACACTCATTTCTTTAACGTTTGTGTGTGTGTACTTATTTCCCTTCTTTCATTATGTCTGGTTTTTTGTTTGTTTTTGAATGCTGTACTGCCTTGTAAATTGCATTTTGCTATCATGCATAAACTAATAAACTGTTCCTTGTATGAATCCTCCAAACCAAGTTTTCAAACTAATTATTTATTCTGGTTTCCAATCTCTGTTTCATGAGTTTTTACAGGTCACTGTTTGATTTGAATGTAAAGGTAAACTCTGACTTAAAAAATTAATTCAATAAATATTCTATTTAACTGCATGTGGCTCATTCTCAGTCTTCCAAGCTATACTAACTAGAAGACACAGAGAATGTAATATTTGTATGCAATCACTTTTTTTTAAAACAGGCTCCTACGTCATCTTAATTAGAGAAACTAAAATCTCTCCTACATCTTTGAAAATGATACATGGGAGACTAATATTTGTACTTTGCAGGTTAGCTTCTAATATTTGAGCAACTGATATGCTTCCAAGATTAATGAAGCTGGGGTATGGTATATCTTAAATGAGTTTTTGAGTTTTTTGAGTTTTTTTTTGAGTTTTATTGGGATTTATATGCCGCCCTTTTCCCTGAGGGGACTCAGGGCGGCTTACAACCACAAGGGAGGGGGGTGCAGTGTCAAAAACAGAACAGTATGTGAACAAAGAAAAAATAGTAAAAACACAACTTTCGTTCAGCAATCAAACACTCGGGCGGGTAAATTGGAACCTATCCCCAGGCCTGCTGGGAGAGCCAGATCTTGAGGGCTGCGCGGAAGGTCTGGATAGTGGTGAGGGTACGGATCTCAACGGGGAGATCGTTCCACAGGGTCGGAGCTGCAACAGAAAAGGCTCTCCTCCGTGTGGTCGCCAGTCGGCATTGACTGGCAGATGGGATTCGGAGGAGGCCCAGTCTGTGTGATCTAATTGGTCGATTTAGGGAGGTGATCGGCAGAAGGCGGTCTCTCAAGTACCCAGATCCACTACCATGGAGTGCTTTAAAGATGGTCATCAGTACCCTGAAGCGCACCCGGAGACCAACAGGTAGCCAGTGCAGCTCGCGGAGGACGGGTGTAACGTGGGCGAACCGCGGTGCGCCCACTATCACTCGCGCGGCTGCATTCTGGACTAGCTGTAGCCGCCGGATGCACTTCAAGGGCAACCCCATGTAGAGCCCATTGCAGTATTCCAGCCTAGAGATCACAAGGGCTCGAGTGACTGTTGTGAGAGCCTCCCGGTCTAGGTAGGGCCGCAACTGGCGGACCAGGCGAACCTGGGCAAATGCCCCCCTGGTCGCAGCTGACAGCTGGTGGTCAAGGTTTTAAGGTTTTAAGGTTTTAAGGTTTTATTGGGATTTATATGCCGCCCTTTTCCCTGAGGGGACTCAGGGCGGCTTACAACCACAGGGGAGGGGGGTGCAAGGTCAAAAACAAAACAATATGTGCACAAAGAAAAAATAATAAAACACAACTTTCATTCAGCGATCAAACACTCGGGCGGGTAATTGGAAACCTATCCCCAGGCCTGCTGGGAGAGCCAGATCTTGAGGGCTGCGCGGAAGGTCTGGATAGTGGTGAGGGTACGGATCTCCATGGGGAGCTCGTTCCACAGGGTCGGGGCGGCAACAGAAAAGGCTCTCCTCCGTGTGGTCGCCAGTCGACATTGACTGGCAGATGGAATTCGGAGGAGGCCCAGTCTGTGCGATCTAATTGGTCGATTTAGGGAGGTAATCGGCAGAAGGCGGTCTCTCAAGTACCCAGACCCGCTACCATGGAGTGCTTTAAAGATGGTCATCAGTATCCTGAAGCGCACCCGGAGACCAACAGGCAGCCAATGCAGCTCGCGGAGGACAGGTGTAACGTGGGCGAACCGCGGTGCGCCCACTATCACTCGCGCGGCTGCATTTTGGACTAGCTGCAGTCGCCGGATGCACTTCAGGGGCAACCCCATGTAGAGCCCATTGCAGTATTCCAGTCTAGAGATCACAAGGGCTCGAGTGACTGTTGTGAGAGCCCCCCGGTCTAGGTAGGGCCGCAACTGGCGGACCAGGCGAACCTGGGCAAATGCCCCCCTGGTCACAGCTGACAGCTGGTGATCGAAAGTCAGCTGTGGGTCAAAAGTCAGCTGTGGGTCCAGGAGGACTCCTAAGTTGCGGACCCTATCTGAGGGGTATAAAATTTGACCCCCCAGCCTAAGCGTTGGTATATTAGCCAAATTATTGGGAGGGAAGCACAACAGCCACTCGGTCTTGTCCGGGTTGAGTACCAGTTTGTTAGCGCTCATCCAGTTCTTAACGGCCTCTAGACCCTGGTTCATCACGTCCACCGCTTCATTGAGTTGGCACGGGGCGGACAGATACAGTTGCGTATCGTCCGCATATTGGTGGTATTTTATCCCGTGCCTCCGAATGATCTCGCCCAGCGGTTTCATGTATATGTTAAATAGTAGGGGGGATAAGACCGAACCCTGCGGCACCCCACATGTTAGGGGCCTCAGGGACGATCTCTGCCCCCCGACCAACACCGACTGCGACCTGTCCGAGAGGTAGGAGGAGAACCACCGTAAAACAGTGCCTCCCACTCCCACCTCCCGCAGTCGTCGCAGAAGGATATCATGGTCGATGGTATCGAAAGCCGCTGAGAGGTCAAGGAGAACCAGGATGGACGCATAGCCTCCATCTCTGGCCCTCCAGAGATCATCGGTCAATGCGACCAAAGCGGTTTCTGTGCTGTAACCAGGTCTGAAGCCGGACTGGAAGTGGTCAAGATAACTAGCTTCCTCCAAGGCCCGTTGAAGCTGGAAGGCCACCACCTTCTCAACAACCTTCCCGATAAAGGGGAGGTTGGAGACAGGACGAAAGTTGTTTAAAATGGCTGGATCTAAGGATGGTTTCTTCAGGAGGGGTCTCACCACCGCCGTTTTAAGTACGGCGGGGAAGTGCCCCTCCCGAAGGGAGGCGGTCACGACCGCCTGGATCCAGCCATGTGTCACCTCCCTGCTGTTGGCAACCAGCCAGGAGGGACACGGGTCCAGAATACAAGTGGAGGCACTTACAGCTCGAATGGCCTTGTCCACATCCCCAGAGGCAACATCCTGGAACTCAACCCAGAGATGGTGTGGCAAGTGGTCCTCCTGTGTCTCGGCTGGATCTACTGCGGTGGAGTCCAAGTCCGATCGAAACCGAGCTACTTTGTCCGCCAAGAATTGAGCATAGTCCTCAGCCCTACCCTGCAAGGGGTCTCCCGCATCCCTCCTATTGAGGAGGGAGCGGGTTATCCTAAACAGGGCGGCTGGGCGTGACTCGGCGGACGCAACCAAGGCAGAAATGTATGATCTTTTAGCAGTTCTTAGTGCTCGGACATAGTCCTTGGTGCAGGTAGTTAAAAGTGCTCGGTTCGCCTCGGACTTATCGGACCTCCACAGGTGCTCTAGGCATCTCCTCCGGCGTTTCTTCTCCCGGAGCTCCTCGGTGAACCAAGGAGGCCTCCGGGATCCACTGACCCGGAGGGGCCGTAGTGGCGCAATCCGGTCAAGAGACTGCGACGCCGCCGAATACCAGGCGGCAGCCAGAGTCTCCGCCGAACTGTGGGCGAGAGTATCAGGAATGACCCCAAGCTCCGTCTGGAACCTCAACGGGTCCATAAGTCGCCTGGGGCGGAACCACCTGGTCGGTTCCTCCTCCCTACGGTGGGGGTTTGGCCTCCGGAAGTCAAGCCTCAGTAGGCAGTGGTCTGACCACGACAGGGGTATGATCTCATTACCCCTCAGACCAAGATCACACATCCACTGCTCCGAGAGGAATACGAGGTCGAGCATGTGACCCGCTGCGTGGGTTGGGCCCCGAATTACTTGGGTCAAGCCCATGGCTGTCATGGAAGCCATGAACTCCTGCGCCCCATCAGAGCGTTCACCGAGCGATGGCAAATTGAAATCCCCCAGAACTATAAGCCTGGGGAACTCAACTGCCAGCTCGGCTACTGACTCGAGGAGCGAGGGGAGGGATGCTGCAACGCAGTTGGGAGGCAGGTACGTTAGCAGCAAACCCACTTGACCCTTGAGGTCCAACTTTATCAGCAGGGACTCACACCCGACAAGCTCCGGAGCAGGGACCCTACGAGGTAACAGAGACTCCCGGATTACAATAGCCACACCGCCACCCCTTCTCTGGGCTCTCAGCTGATGAAGCACCTGAAATCCCTCTGGGCACATCTCTACAAGGGGGACTCCTCCTTCTGTGCCCAGCCAGGTTTCAGTAATACATGCCAGGTCTGCCCTCTCGTCAACAATTAAGTCCCGGACGAGGGGAGCTTTGTGAACAACAGACCTGGCATTTAGCGACAACAGCCTGAGACCAGGGTCCTGACTGCTCGCGCCATCTGGTCTTGGAGTGGGACTCATAGGGCCGGAAGGAGGGATCTCTGTGATGTAGCGAACCCTCCTTCCCCGATAATGGCCGGCCCTAAAGTCCCCGCCGTATCTGCCTCTCCCTGTCATGACCGCTATGCCTGAATGCAAGTGTTTTTTTTCTTCAGAGTGTAGAACTACAAATAATTATAAAAACCAAGTTTTGTTGATAATTCTGTAAAGCCATTGCCTATTTTTTTAGGGAAGGTCTTTGGAGACTGCTGGAACTCTCCCGGAAGCCAATCTTCATTGTCTTTGAGAGCCAATATCGGGACATAGCACATCCAGCCATTAATTTGCTAAAGCAGCACAAGAGCAATGTGACCTTGTTGATGTGGCATGCTGGTTCCATGGTAAGCTGGGAGCAAAAAGGCTGCAACCTTATCCTTTGGGTTCTTTTTTGAATAGCAAGACAATATTTAAGATGCAGGGGTGGGCTGCTACAGGTTCGCCCCGGTTCGGTTGAACCCGTAGCTAACGTTATGGCTGGTTCAAAGAACATCCAAATCCCACCCCTGGCTGGCCCTACCCACCCCTCCCCTCTCCTCCCCTCCCAGGAGTCTCCACGCGGTCTGTTTTAGATGTGAGGTAAATGCAGGGCCCCTGCAGAGGCTCAGGAAGGGAAAAAAATGGGCCTCGTGAAAGTTTTGGAAGGCTGGAAACAGGCCGGTTTCCAGCCTCTGGAGAGCTTTCGGGGCCTGCGGGAGGCAGTTTTTGTCTTCCCAGAGGAGTAAGGAAAGCCTCCGGAGCCTGGGGAAGGCAAAAACAACCCCCCCACACTGTGCTGCAGGAGGCCGACTAGACCACACCCACCCAGCAACCGGGCAGAGAACCCGTTGCTGAAATTTTTGAAGCCCACCCAGCAACCAGGCAGAGAACCCGTTGCTGAAATTTTTGAAGCCCACCCCTGTTGAGATGTTATTCTAAATGTAGAAGGAGCTTCTCTTCTGAGAAGGACCATGGTCAAGCCTTTACTTATTTACCTAACAGAATCAGATATTGAGAAGCTTTGGCTATACTTTGAGGTCTAGATTTTGATTTCGTGTAGTAGTAAATTAAATTAGAAACATTTGCTAATTGTGCAACTTTTCATAATTGATTATTTACGAAGTGATGAATCTGTAAGTTCCCAAGATAATTTTCCCAGTAGCCAGCATGGTTAGTGGTAGATGCTGAAAATTGCAGTTTTCAACTTTGATGGATGGAGACTCCCCATCATTGCTAGAAAATAGATTATTGGGTCTGACAGGTTACATCTCTCCCAAGTCACATGTCTCTCTCTCTCTGTCTCTCTCTCTCTCTGTCTCTATAATGAATTAGTCTTAAGTGCTGCTACAGAAAATTGTAAGAAAAAAATATTACAATGTCTTGTCTTTAAAAATCCATAATGAGGCACAAAACCAGGAAAAATAAAAATTAATAATACATACTGTTTTTCACCCAAGATGTTTAATGCACCAATAGTTCAAAGGCAAATAAAAGATATGGATTAGCGAAGATGAAAAAACACAAATATTCTCAAAGCAGTAATGTAGAAAAACATTATATCAATGTACTCGTTTATTATTTAGACTTTTTTCTGTTTTCATATCAGTGGTAAATGGATAATAACACAGACTTTATCATTGGGTTATTGAAGGAGGGATGGAAACTTCTCTTGAGATATGAAAATAATTTAACATGAGCTTAGTACAAGCTGAATATTTGAAACAGTTTTTATTCCATAGGAAAAAAACAGCAGATGTGGTTTTTTCCTTCCCTCTATCTCCTGGCTTAGTAAAAAGTGTTTAATTTAAATTTTCTGTGTAGTATTTCCTGATTTGTGCCAGAACTAAATTGTATGATGGGCTGGGCTGCTGTTTGAGAGGATCAGGAAATTATTTTCTTGCCAAAAGGAAATTAATTGGAAAAAAGAGCTCAGGAAGGATTCTTAAATGAATACATTAAAAGATCAAATGCAAATAATTCCAAGGGGGTGGTGGTGGTAGTAGAGCATATATAAGACATAGAAAGAGGACTAGATTCTCAAGAAAAGAAACTGTGGAAAGTTTGGTTCTCCTTCAGTGGACTTGTTGAAAGCTAGACTGCTACCTGTCAGAAATGTTTTAATTTGGATTTCTCTACTAAGTGTGGGGGGTCAGTGGGGGGTTGCTGTGGGTATGGCCCATTATGGCCGTACCGGTAGTGGCTGGGAGCAGCTGAGAGCGTACTGCTACAGTGGCTCGTTTGGCCCACCTGCCCACCCATGCTCTATAGCTGTTTTTATGGGAAACAGCTATTTGCACATGCACACACAGCATGCAGCGCCTGCACAAGTCCCCAAAAGCAGCTGGTTCTCACAGGGGCAGTGGATTGCACATGCATGCGCAGCACACGTCAGGCATGTGTACAGCGCATGTCCGGTGCGTGCACAAACAGACCACAAGCAGCGTACCGGTAGCGATGGTAAGAGCAACCCATCACTGGGGGTCGTGGTGGTGGTGAACAGAATGCTTTATTCCATGATTTGATAGAAGTCTAACAACATTTATTTGTATGCAGATACAAATACAACATACGACCACAATTGAGCCCCAAAATTATGTTGCAAGACAATTAAGGGAGTTTTGCCCCATTTTACAACCTTTCCTGCCCCAGCTGTCAAATGAATCACTGCAGTTATATTAGTAACATGGTCGTTAAGTGAATTTGGCTTTCCCATTGACTTTGTTTGTCAGAAGGTTGCAAAAGGTGATGACATGTTCTCGGGACACTGCAACAGTTGCCAAGCATCTTAATTTTGATCACAACACCATGGGGATGTTGCAGTGATTATAAGCCTGAAAAATGGTTATAAATCTCTTTTTTTCCAGTAGTGTTGTAACTTCCAATGGGCAGTAACCGAATGGTTGTAAGTCAAAAACTACTTGTACTTTTATTAAATATTACATTTCTAAAAAGTGGCATCTTCTTTCACTTTTAGTATGCAGTTTTCAGACCGGCTGCCTTTCTCTTTTATTGCATAAAACAGAGGTGCATTTAAAATCTGGAGAGAACGTTGTTTGATTTTTGGGTTTTCCACGTGTGACATCAGAACAAGGCATTTTTGAAGAGTTCTTTGAAGTTTTTGTCTTCTTCTTTGCCTCTCTCTCTCTTCCAGAATTCTTTCAGAGTCATGGAGAATGATAATTTCTATTTTCTGTCAGTGTTTTCCAAAAATCATGATAGGTGATTGAAACATAGAAGCATGTCAGCCATATGGAGATAGAGGACTGGCCAGAATATGGAAATCATCAGAAGATGCTCTTCGTGTAAATTTCAGAATTGTGGGGATCTCAATTCTTACCCTGAAGTGAATTTGTTTTTAGATTTGAGTCACATGACCTAGCAGAAAATGTGATCTGTACTATATTTGTTTGCTGGTGCCCAGTGTGCTCTTTAAATGTATACCAAAATAGGTGATGCTCCTAGGGAAAATGACATTTTCAGCCACATAATCCTTGTTGCTTCTATTAAGTATGCATGCATTAGCCATGAACATCAGTGACAAGGAATCATTTCCTGATGGTTGGACTACGTTTACACAGATATTCTGTGCTTTAAAATTTTACATGTACACACTCTCCCATTAGTGACAAAATGGAGTTTAGGTGGACCTTTCAATTCACCAGTATATGGAGATTATACTTTGATATGCAAGAGAGCAATAGCGCTTTTGCCATTTTTAAGGCTTAAGATATTCAGATCTTGATAAATTGTAGAGTAACTAAAAGTCTATTTTATTTTTAAACCTCCTCTTTTGAGGTTTATTACCAATTAGAAGACCAGCATGATTTAATTTACACTATAAAGAATCCTAAATAAGTAAATAAAAGCTATGAGGGAAATTAAAATGAAGACTGTAGAAATATCTACCTCCCCTGAAACACTAACAAGAAGAAATCCTGTTTCAAAAACTCCTGCTACCTGAAAAATTTCCATCTAAATCCAACGTGAGGGCTCTGCAGTTTGCAATCAGTGCATGAAAGCTATGCAAACTTGAATAAATTTTCCATTTACTGATATTTCTAAATCGCATAGGAGCAGTGCGTTAATCTTTCATTCTGACTCTCCTTGTATGAACAAGGGAAGCAGGCTGTCACTCTGATCTTAATAGCTGGGGCTCCTGATTTGGGTTTTTTTCCTCCCCCTAATACCAAAAGTAAAGCTCTCATTTAACACCTCTCCTCAAAAATAAGGCAGCACAAAGCAAAATTATCTCAAGAGAGATTTTAAAGTGGTATCTGATGGAGGCTTTTCTGTCATGGCTAAATTTAATAATTATAAAGGTTTGCATTCCATCAAGATAAGTTCTGAGAATGCTGATCCCAGTTTTTTTTAAAAAAATAAGGGGGACTAATAAATTATACACCAATCAGTGTAATAGATATTTTTTAAAAATAGAAGTGAAATATTTCTTCTCACTTACTTATGAGGAATGGGTCCTATTGCTTGATGAAGCTGCTGGAAAATGAGCCAACGGTTCAAAATTAGAGAGCAATTTTGTACTTGCTCATTTAATTCATTTTAACATAAATAAATTGATGCAGCTTTTGTGGACTTTGAATCAGACAGACTATTTTTTAAGCAACGGAAATACATTCTCAAAGAAACTTGCTAATACCAACATCAATTACTATTTGTTAATTTTATTGAGAGACTCAAATTGCATACTCTCAGTATAATTGCTTTCTCTCGGTATAAGGGGAGGAAAATAGGCAAATCTGGAGCCCCATTCTGATTAAGATCAGAGTGACAGCCTACTTCTCTGGTTCATACAAGGAGAGTCAGAAGGAAAGATTAATGCTCTGCTCCTATTCAATTTAGAAATATCAGTAAATGAGAAACATATTTTCTTATGTTTAATGCCTAGTTATATTTTAGTTTCTGTCATAATTATGCATTGCTCCCTTTTTATTCCATCTTCTTAACAAATTTGCCCTTAATCAAAAGGATATTGCTCTTTTCCTGTTATAATCACTAAGAAAAAACTGACTGTTTTTTTTAAGGCAGTCAATTCAATATAATACTCTTGTTCTATTACTATATAAGCTTATTATCTGCTATCAGGTTATTGTCAACTTTTAGCAAGTATATAGACAGATTTTCTCCATCATGATCTCTCCCTAACCAGGTTTTCCAGGTCTTCTAACAGGGCACAGATCACTTCTGTAACTCTTCCCATTCATCTTTTCCTCTTCTTTTTCCTTCCACCTTTCCCAGCATTAAAGCCTTCTGCAAGCAGCTGGGTCTTCACATAATGTGTCCGAAGTAGGATAATTTGAACCTGCTCATTTGTGCCTCGGGTGAGAGCTGTGGGTTGATATTTTTCCCCCTGTGATCCATGTTTTTGTATTCTTGGGTGTCTACAGTATCCTCAAGGGTCTTCTCCAACAAAAGTTCAAATCATCAATATTCTTCCTATGCTCCCTCTATGGAAACAAAACCCAACTTTTGTTTCCATAGCGGGTCCCAGAGCATGCCATAGTTTGCACAATTCTGATCTTTGTAAGTATAGGCATGTCACAGCATTTGAATCTCTTTTCCAAGGCCTTCATGGCTGCTCTACGAAGTGCTTGTCTGCAGTGTATTTCTTGAAGGATCGTTGTTCCCTTAGTGTGGATGGTTGATTCTGAAAAGCAATAGCTATCTGCCACTTCAATATCTCCATTGTCAATTGTAAGACTGGTGGTTCTACTTATTATTGCAATGATGTTTCTTGACTCTTCTAAAATCTCTCTGAAACTATTATGTTCCTTTCTGAGATTTTTTTGTCTTTCTTGGCTTTGGCTTCTCTTCTTGACATTTTCCTGGTTTGTTCTGGCATCCAGTTTGCTTTCTTCTGTTCCATCTTTGGCTGTCTTCTTTTCACACATCCTTAATAACCTGTCTGAGTTCCTTCCATAGTTCTTCTGGTTCTCTATCAATGAGGTTCAGGATTTCAAAGTGATTTCTGATCTTCTCCTTGAAAATGATCAGTACATTTTCAAGAACATACTGTGAAAATTGGCTGGCTTTCTTTTTTAGCTTAACTTGGAATTTGCACATGACCAGCTTGTGACCTGTTCCACAACCATATGGCCATATCTTTGATGCTATAATTTAGTTCTTGCATCTTATTTTAGTAATAATATAGTCAATTTGATTTCATGCACATCTGCTGGTGATGTCCATTTATGCAGGCATCATTTGAGATATTTGAAGGCTGCATTAACTGTGTAGAAATCATTGGCATCATTGACATTGATAAGTTGGACTCCTGCTTCATTTTGATTTTCTAAGTTATACACTCCAACGACATTTTTTTCTTTTTAATGTTTCTAATTTTGGCATTCCAGTCTCTAATCACAAATTTGCTTGCATGTTCTGACAATTTTAAACTCAACTTGAGCTAAAAGTCATCAACTTCCTCTTTTTCTGTATGAGTGGCTGGAACATTATCTTGGATGATTGTTACGTATATTAAAGGAGTGCCCATGAAGCCAAACTGGTGATATCTGTCCATTGATTGCCTTGTAGCTAGGCACTGTTTGTGCTATACCCTTCCTAATTATAAAAGCAATGCCATTCCTTCATCTTTAAATCTCCTAATAAGCAATGTGATTTTCTAACTGAAAGTGTCCAATCCCAATCAGCAATCTTAATTTGCTGATATCTAATATGTCATTCTGCAGTTTTTTTCCGTCTTTGAGCTTTTCCGTATTTGAGCTTTTCCGTGTTCATGTTTCTTGCATTCCATGTTCTCATTGTAATTTTGCCTTTGCAGGTTTGGATTTTTCCCCCGTGTGTCAACATCAACAATTACATTTGAGGCTTAATCTAACCATGTAACATCATTACTACACGCACGCACACAAAATACTCCTGCATTGTTTCCTTAAGTAGCATGTTGAGTGTCACCTGACCTGAGAGGCCCATCAGCCAGCACTATATTGTCAATCGTTTTATATTTCCTACCCATGTGGCTTTCTTGAAACAAAATATTGGAGTGGTTTATTGTAAGCAGTTCTAAGATTACAACCACTCATTCAGTGACCCTTCAATGTTGTGAAGGTGCCAAATGAGTGGTGCTGATGACAGTCCTTAAAGTTCTGACTGCTGCAGCATCCCTGCAGTCATGCACAACTTGGGTGCTTGGCAATCAGCTTGCACTTAATAGTGGTTGCAATGTCCCATGATCATATGGCTACTTCCCCCCCCCCCCAAAAAAAGTGCAACTATGGAGTAAGAGATTCCAAGGACCTTAGGAACATACCCCCACTTATGTTCCATAGCATGCTTCTGTCTACACCATCCCCTCCACCTGCTCACACTCATTAGCACCAGCCTGCAGCCCTCACTGGCCCACCAACTGATCTTGCTGGCCTGCTTGTATCCCTATTGCAGGCTCATGGCACCCTTAATCTCTCCCCCCAATTTCTTGCCTGGGACTCCTTTTGTTTAACAACCTACATGCTTCTAGGGTTAGGACAGCAACTGAGGTTGCTGGATTGTCATTGCTAAGCATTGTGGTCACATAACATCATGCTTTATGACTACATCACTTAGCAATGGAAATTTCAGGTCCAGTTGCCATTGTAACCTGAGGATTTCCTGTGTTGTATGAATTGATGCCTTTTGTCATTGTCACTGAAGTGATCTTCTGCCTCCAGCATCTTCCTATATTGCTGCTGCCCAATATAGTCCCTGCTTGCTTTTGTTGGGCAGCTGGGATGACCTTCATGCCTTGGATGACACTGCTAGGAATATATACTCTTGGCATATACTCTCCACATGTTCACTTATCCTTCCCAGGAACAATACTCCTCCCCACTCCCCAGGATGAAGCAGCACAGCAAGACTTTGGTTAGGTGGAATGTGTGTGCACACAAAGTTACACAGCCTATTAATACCATTGCTTATGTTCTTCCTTAAGCATGCCATCAGCATAAATGATCAGACAGCTGAAATCCTTCCTTCTAAACATATTATAAGCTGTCACGTAGCACAGTGACATCTTTGAGATATAGAAGTGCTGCTAATATTCAGTGAACAAATGTATTTTGCGATGGTTTATTCCCAGATTTTTGAAAGATGGATGCTTTGTCATGCCCAGAAAAGGTTGTTGTGTTCTTAACCTTCATTAGATAATCTAAGAGCATTTCCTAGATCAGTAATGGGATTTTTCATCCTAAAAGTACTATACACTGGGTGCATGTGCAAGACACATGTAGAGACACGTGCACCTGCGCAGGGCGGAGGTCATGAGTGCATGTGCAGGGGCGACCGGGGTCACACATGCATGTGCAGGGCACATGCACTTGGGAGCGGGGACAGCACGGGAGTCATGTGCACATGCATGGGGCAGGGGCAGTGAGGGGGGGTCCATAAGCAATGTTTTTCGTTGTGTCTCAACTCACCCCACTCCTTTTCAAGGAAGGTGCAGCAGTAAATCAATGATACTGAAGTACATAATGAAAAAGCGGAAGGAAGGGCCACATCCAGGAAGGTGCCTGATGCCTCCTTGTGTCTGAAAACATAGTAAAGTTGGCTTCTATTAGTTTTGCCAGTCGACTGAGAAGTGATACGTACAGTATACATATCAGTGTTTCAATTTCACTTCCTCCTCTACAATTGCAATCAATGTTACCCAAACACTATTGTAATCTTATATAATTGCATGAAGACACTCGTTGCATAAAAATGTATTATGTTTGTAGAAGTGGAATTTTTTTGGCAGGGACAGAACTGGCAGACAATGGAATGATGGATTTGTGTAAGTCACCGCTTTCATCGCAACAAAAAGTCAGTTTGTCCAGAAATAACAGGGCAGGGAAAGGAATTTTTGCAAAGCTGCTTGATCTCCCTACAGTTTTTGAGACACCCCTTGATATATCCACACATTCTTCAGCTTTTTCTTCACAGGGAGGGAGGAAAAACTGGCTTAAAGCGTGCGCACACATATATAGAATATACAATTGCACTAAAATCGTAGGTTAAAGAGAAAGTAGGTTTGGCTGCTAACACCACTCTTCTCTGGTTTTGCAGGATGTTTCATCTCGGAGATGAAACAAAGCTGAATGTAGATATTGCTCAGAGAACTATTCCCAGCAACAGGCCTTTTATCTCTCTCGTTCAGTTCTTTGGAAGCCAGGCACAGTTTCTAGTCAGGGTTTTGTGATCTATTGCTGAAAAGACTACTTAAGAGGGTGAGCATATGACAAATCTGGATGTTTTTTCCACCCTATCTCCTGCTTCTAGGCAATTGCATCGAGTTTCTGGAAGGAGTTGTGCCTCGCCTTGCCGCGGAAAGTATCTTATCAAGGCCTCAGGGGGGACCCTCAAACCTTTCTCCAGGAAGACAAAGATCCGATGCTGATTCTCCAAAGCAACTATCCAGAATTCCAGGGGGACTCTCACCCTGAAGGAGACATTGGTAATAACACAATATCATATTAGCTCTGTCGCTGTTTCTTAACGGAATGGCTCTGAAGCAAACCTTTCTGGGGCACAGATCTCTAGCACAAATATAATTGATGTGACATAATTGATGTTAACCATACTGATTCTTCTGGGGCTTTACTTTTTTTTCTTTTTTCATTATTCCATGAAAAGGCTTGACAATTGGAGCTAAGGTTTGAAAGAAAAAAAATGGAATTGCCGAAGTATCAAAAGGCAACCATAAACAATAGCATCAATGGGTCAAGACTAGTGGTGGGATTCAACATTTTTTACTATCAGTTCTGTGGCCGTAGCTTTGTGGGTGTGGTGTGGCTTTATGGACGTGGCAGGGGAAGGTTACTGCAAAATCCCCATTCCCTCCCTACCCCACTAACCTGCTTTCCAGCTTTGTTCTCCTGTTCAGGGCAAAAAAAGAAGGTTGGCTGAGAGGCTGAGAGGCAGCAGGGCAGTGGTGGGATAGAAATAATTTAACAACCGATTCTCTGCCCTAATGACCAGCTGGGTAGGAGGGGCTCGGTGGTCATGTGACTGGGTAGGCGTGGCCAACTCAACGTCAATCACGTCGATGGGCACTTCATCTTAGCTGTTACAATGTACTAAGGGTTAACCGGAAAGGCAGTTTCTGTAAGCAGGGCAATAAAGATTAGGCTAGAAACAACACCTGAATGTTTCCTTCCTGCCTTCCTTACAGGATTAGCACTGTGAAGTGGAAAAAAACAAAATGAGATTTCTTCTAACAACCAGTTCTCCGAATTGTTTAGAAAGTTAACAACCGGTTCTCCCAAATAGGTGCGAGCTGGCTGAATCCCACCACTGCAGCAGGGGTGGGGTCAGCCTATTTGCTGGTTCTCTGAACTACTCAAAATTTCCACTACTGGTTCTCCAGAACCTGTCAGAACTGGCTGAATACCACCTCTGGTCAAGGTTTTCACAGAGACCTAAATGAGTTCAGCAGTCTGGCTAAACCCATAGTTTTGAGCAGACTGCCATATAAATGACACCATCTATGGATAAGACAGACCCTCACTCACTTAGTCAACTGTTTATACTAAGCAGTGGAAATGGCAGAAAAAGTGAGATGGCTTTAGGAACTGAAGGACTCGTACAGTATGCTGGGGAGAACAGTTTGCAGAGAAAAGGTGCAAGCTAAATGAGTGAAGCCAGCCAGGCTTCTTCTTCTAAATGAGTAGGTACAGCTTTTGGCTTCTCTAGATGAAGGTAACATCTTGGCTAAAGAAGCTTCCTTGGTTTGTCTGGTACAAGCCTTCTGTTTTTGCTCATTGCTAAAAAGTAGCTGTATGCTCTTGACTGCACTTACTCTGGGGTAAGTTCTCATGCTCTGAAAAAAACCATACACGTTCAAGAACATGGAATGGCCAAGGGAGCCAAGGGGGCTTTTGCAGAGGGTTACAAAAAGTTGAAAATGACTCCTGTGTGTGCCATGTACACTTGTTTCCATTTGATGAAAGAAAATGTCCTTTTGGGTTGGGCTCCAAGTGGGGAAAAAGACACTGGAGACATGGAGGCTGCTTGGAAAGATGGTTTATTGGTGGACAGGGCCACATGGCTTGAGCCCTGAACAGAAAGGGTGATCACATGCTTCAATGTTGGTGGAGAAGAAGAGAAGGGCTGAGGGAGGGGCTTGCTAGGCTTTTTATAACCTGTTCAGTCCCACCTCTCTGTTTCCTGTTCCTGTGTAAGAAATGTATTCTGATTGGTTGTCAGACTCCCATGGGGCTATGCAGGGGCAACTCTCTAGGCTGTGTTTTGAACCCAGGTTTGGTTGAGTTCTCAGATGCCATGTGGTCAGTTGGGGCCAATATTATCATGCTTTAATCCCATCCCCCCTGCAGCTGAAGTGGAGAAGTCTTTATTATGTAAAGGGACTAGCTTGGCCTTCTTAATGGCCCATTGACAAAGGGGGTGACCAGGAAGCTACAGGCAGCTATTCTGTCTTTTAAAACATGTTTCTTTCTTTTCACATCCAGAGAAATATTCTGCCTTTTCAATATTTTCTGGGAGAGGGCTGGATGATAACTTCCCACACATTTTGCTCCTAAGAAACAGATTTTTCCCCATTCTTTCACAAAAGATAAAACCTAGCCACAAGTTATAGTAGAGCCACAAGTTACAGTGGAGACAAGTGAAAAAGTATATATCCCTTGAGAATTTTAACTCAGAAATTCTCTTCTTCCAGTCCAGGTTTGCATAGTTAGGTTTAAATCACCCTAATTAAAGTAGCTTAACTTTCATGATATTTATATTAGGACACGTTCCCCTAATATTTTAATATGTTTTGATAGATTACCCCCCTCAGTGCCATTGTTTGCTGTTTCTGTGACTTCCAAATGACCTAATAGTGGCTGATGTATGGTGGCATCAGTTTAGTCAGCCCTGCTTTGCCCCAAGCACCTCTGACCTCAGTCTGTGTAAAAGTTAAAAAGTATTACAGCCAGTGAACCTCCTTAGCATACTGTGTGGCACAGTTTACTGCATGCTAATTAATCCTTACGTGTTTATAAATTCATATTAAATACTGATCAGCAAGCAAGACTGGCGTTTCCATAAAACAATTTGCCGTAACCATAAATTGTGTAGTGGTATATACTGTAGATAGATGGAGATTGCATTTTAATTATTGTGATAAATTTATTTTAATGTAGCAATATGGGAGGGTGGCATATAATCTTTTCATTAAGCAACATTCTAACTTCCTGTGTCAAATATATGCCAATATATCAAAACTGAAAAAAAGAAAGCAATAAAAAGCATGAATCAGAATTGGAAGGGGATATTTAGACCATCAAGCCCACTACCTACTCAGTGCAGGAATCTAAATTAAAGCAAACTTAACAGATTTCTGTGTAGCCTCAGTCAAACATATGCAATGAAGTTGAATCTCTCTGGATAATTGGCCCCAGTATTGACCCACTCTTACTGATTATAGATAGATAGATAGATAGATAGATAGATAGATAGATAGATAGATAGACAGACAGACAGACAGACAGACAGACAGACAGACAGACAGACACAGACAGACAGACAGACAGACAGACAGACGGACGTATAGGTATAGGTATAGGTATAGGTATAGGTATAGATATAGATATAGATATACATACATACATACATACATACATACATACATACATACATACACAGATACAGATACAGATACAGATACAGATACAGATACAGATACAGATACAGATGAGATAGAGATAGAGATAGAGATAGAGATAGAGATAGAGATAGAGATAGATATAACTTTCTTTACTGTATGTATCAAAAACATATCAGAAACTACCAACTAACTATCACAACCACATGGCATCCGCATAGCACACAAACCTACTAAAGACTTCCAAAATATCCTAAATAAACCAAAAAGTCCAGCAGCCACAGAATAAAAACAGTCATCTTCAACGTACAGTGTAAGGACTATAACAGCCACTATTTAGAACAAACAGGCAGAAGATTAACAGAGCTCATCCATGAACCCAATTAGCAGGAAATAAAAAGACCAAAAACTTCTCACCAGCAATCAACAATCAGAGGAGCAGAGATTAATACCAAGATTAGACCAACAATACAGAAGTTAAACAATACCCCAATCAAGGAACCAGCAGCTCAGACAAACAAACAATAAACAACAACTTAAGGAACCACCAAAACCTCTTGCAGGGCAAGCCACTTGTATATAAAATGAGACCAAACCCCACTCCGTTGTAGAACTGATGACGCTATTTATGAAACCTCTGCAAGAAAACAGCCAAACTCAGAGAGCATCAAGGACCCCACAGTTTACCCTGAGCTACAAATATTATCTTCTTTTTATATTCTTCAATATTTGAAGTCTGTCCTCATATCCTCTTCGCCACAGTTCTTCTCTGAAAATAAATACTGACTTCTTTCCATTCAATTTAAATTTTATTGATCAATCTAACCGCCCTTCTCTATACCGTGTCCAATTTGTTTGAATCCTTCTTAAAACCAGAAGGTGTCCTACAACAATACTTTACTTGAGATGGGATCTGACTAAAGCTGAATAAAATATAGAACAATTACTTCCCACAATTTGAACAAAAAACAAAGAGCAGTCTAGAAGACTCTCTTTATATAGGCCCTCTGATTTGAAAACTATGCTTCTGTTATAACTAAAATTGCATTTACTATTTTCCCAACAACATCATGTGACTGACTCATGCTGTTTAAAATTGTTTTGTGCTTTCATTCCTTTTTCAAAGGTACCATTATTAAGTGAGGTATCCCATCACATATTTGTAGCCTTGATTTCTACTCTCTAAATCAAGAACTTTGCATATGCATCTTTCATTTGGTTATATTCAGCCCACGCCTTTAACATATCCAGATACTTGGCAATGTTACATCAGCCATCTTTCCGTCTTAACTAATTTTCTTTCATATGCAAATTTGATTAAACATTCCTGCCACTTTTTGATCCAAGTCATTAACAGAAATATTGTATTATAAAGGATCGTAGGCTGAATTTTATGGTACCCATCTTGATCCTTCGCTCCAGTCGGTAAGGACTCTTATCCTTAAGGACTCTCCAGTTTGATGAGTAGTCTTTGATTGCAATTTCTGAAACAGCTATGCCTCCACTTATTCTTATGCCATTCAGTTGTTACTTTGCTAACTTACTACTCAGAATATCACGTGGAATTTTGTTGGATGTTTTGTTGAAATCTAGACATATTCCTCTATGACTTTCCCATATTCTACTCAGCAGGCTATCCAATTTAAAAGAAAATATGATAAAATTAGTTCTTTTTGTTTCTGGCAAATATGCACTGTCAACTGGTAGTTATTTCACTATTTTCAAGGTACTTAGGGATTGCTCCTATGATCCTCTCTAGGGTTTGTCCAAATATTGATGTCAGATTGAGGGATCTGTAGTTCCTGGATCCTCCTTCCCCCCTTTTTTTAGGGGGGGGGGGAGGAGAGAAGAACAATAGTTATTATCTGTCAGTCATTTGACATTTGATCCCTCTTAAGGATTTTTCAAATATAATTGATAATGCTTTGGCCATATTATCACCTGACTCCTTGAGTACACTAGATGTGATCTATCTGGCTCTGGAGATTTAAACTCATTCAAAGTAACATAGAAATTCTCTAGGTTTCCATCAACCTGCTAAGAGCCAAGGTGGCGCAGTGATTCGAGTGCAGTACTAACTTCAAGCTACTTCAGCTGACAGCTAGCTGCAGTTCAGCAGTTCAAATCTCTCCAGATCAAGGTTGACTCAGCCTTAGATTGTTGGGGGCAATAGGCTGACTCTGTAAACCGCTTAGAGAGGGCTGTAAAAGCACTATGAAGCAGTATATAAGTCTAAGTGCTATTGGTAATACTGCCATTTTAATCTGTTCTTCACAGTTGCTTGTTGGAACACATCCCTGCCATTGTGGCAAAGTAGCCATTGAATAGCTCTGCTTATATTCTGAAAAGCCTAAAGCCTGGAGATATTGTAGCTACTTCATATTATTCCTTTTTTAGGCATTTAGGCCCAGGGGGTGCACATTAGATCAATGGTAGGAAAATACCTGTGTGTGCATTCATTAAATCCAGAAGATTTAATGAACCAGTCCTGGCATTAGGGATTTGCTAATACAGGCTCTGCTTGCAGGGCAATACATTTTAATTTTAGCAACAGGAGCAAAATAAGTTTAGTGTTCATAAAAGATTTACCAGCATCTGGCAGCACAAAACCAAGCTCACTTATACTCTGATTTTAATTGTTGGAAAAAATAAAAGCAGTTCATGAACTTGGCTGGATTTCCTTTGTAATTGTGACAGCAGTGGTTGTCTTATTTTGTAAAAGGGCTATGTTCACTATCATGAATAAGGATTGTTCATGTCACAGCATTGGTCTGCAGATTATTGGAAGTTCTCATTTGTCTTGTACAACAGCATCTTTGGATGCTCAAGTCTTCTTACTCTCTAACTTGAATGAGAATGATCTCTTATGAATTAAAATTTGGTTTCTCTTGTCTTTTCCCCAACCAAAGCATCCAAAATTTAAACAGAAATACAAAAACAGAATGAAATAATAAGTCCTGATTGGAGTCAACCTTCGTAAAATGCATGCAAAAAAGAATCAAGTTAATCCAAAGATTGCTTGGCAGTGTGGTCTGATAATAATACAGCCAACAAATCATTAATAAGAAAAGATAAATAACCTGTCTGTACTACAGGGCATGTGCCCACAGAATCTCTTGCTTTTGACATGTTACCTGCTAAATGCTAGCCATCAACGCTCCTAATATTACTGAGCAATTCATGTTGAAGAAGAATTCTGCAGTGGAAAAAGTTGTATTGCCAAACATGATTAATCATCATATTTGTGTACAAAATGAAGGACTTATGGAATGGCATTAGTGTCACAATGTATTTATCCATCTGACATAATTAAATAAAAATTAGATCTCAAGGAAAATCTATTTGAATTTCTGAGGACAGACTGGAAACATCAAAGCTGTGTGTTGCTCTTGTTTTTAAGTCAGACAATTTTTAGGAACTAAGGAAAGGGAAGGAAATAGAAGAACAGGCCTGATTATATTTGCACTTTTACCCATGTATAAACTTCTTGTTTTCTCTTGCACAGTATATTCTTGCAAAATCTGCAAATATATATGAAGACGAGCAATGTAGACAAGAGGAATCAAAATGGATTTGGGAAAGACAAGAGAGCAATGTAGTATCTTGTTGTGATTGGAGCATGAAGGCTAAGAACCATTCAAGTTGTCCCTAACTCTATTAATTGACTCAGAGCACCATCTGATGTGATGTGCTTTGTGTAAAATGTAGATGAATAAATGTTTAAACAAAGTTAAGAATAAATATATACATATATTGCATTTGTGCTGACACAAAACACACACACACACATGCACACACACACACACACACACAAAGATATATATATCTTTAAGTGTACTGGTGGCACAGTGGTTAGAATGCAGTATTGCAGGCAAACCCTGCCCACTGCCAGGAGTTCGATCCTGACCGGCTGAAGGTTGACTCAACCTTCCATCTTTCTGTGATGGGTAAATTGTTGGAGGCAATATGGTGACATTTGTAAACTGCTCAGGGAGTGTTCTAAAGCACTATGGAATAGCATATAAATCTTAACCCTATTGCTATTATTTTGCACGAGATAATTTTTTTATTGGGTTGAACCTGAATGAAATCTTAGAGATCTGTAATTGGAGTTCTCTCACAGGGTTCAAGCTTTGATTGAAGTATTGATCACAAATAATTTTCATTCATTTCCTCCAGTAGAATTTCCCTCAGTCATAGATTTCTTGGATTTCATGTAATTTAATTATTATACTGACTTAATAGCATTTTGCAGAAATATTAGATCCAGAACAATGTATAATTTGCTGGGAAGTAAGCTACTTAAAATGGTATTGAATGGGTTCGGTATTAGATATAGCTTCACACTGAATATTTTGTAGGAATTATAATGTGCTCTGTTACTTCAAAGTAACTAGTCTTGTGTGAACATTTGGAAACATTATCCCATTATCACTTCTTTTCTGTCTTACAGTAATCCGGACACCAATTATCAAAAATCTACCCCCTCCTGTTAAGATTGATCCTGATGGTCCATGTCTTGGAGCAATGGAAGAGGTACAGCTTGAGGACAGCCAGAAGAATGAGATAGACATTTCTGACCTGGGATCTCGCAACTATGATGCAAGGACAGACTTTTACTGCCTAGTGACGGAAGATGATATATGAGGCTTGCTAAGATATTCCTGTGGAAATGATTTTTTTTTTGTAAGCATGGTATGCTTTGGACAACATGCTTAATTAATCTCTTTAATCCAGAAGTCCTACAGAACTCTGACCCGCTCATTCAACATGTCTTTTCCTAACTTAAAGGATAGGAGTAAAAGAAATGTTCAGATGACACAAAACAAAAGAGTAGCCAAGACTTCAGGAGACAGAAATAAAGCAGCTTAGGCTTGGCATCCTTCTGTTGGGCACATCATTAAACAGGGCAATTGTATAAAATGGCCTCTGAACCTCCTACATGATTCTATAAGCATTCACCATTGGGGGGATGCAAGGTTTTGGAGAACATCTGTACTCAATAGTGCCATACATTCAGATGATTATCTTGTATCAGATTGCAATGCTGGGGTTTATCTAAGCAACAGGCTTGGCAAAGCTTTTCAGTTACTGCTAACATCTCCAGGCAGGTGTTGATATGTGAGAAGTGAACATTAATAGCTAAATGTTATTAGGGTAATTGGAATTATAAGGGGAAATATCAATACTAAGGAGATCTGAGACTCCTCCTTGCTAGAAAAATGAAAAGAATGGCAGGTTTCTATATGAAAAAGAACTTTTTTTTGGAAGAAAATAACAAAGCACTCACTTGTACTTATTTCCATGTAAATTTGAAAATGCATCTTACTATATGCTAGCACCAAGGGATGCAGACTTGCATTGATTTCCCCCACCCTGGCTGATAGAATACTATTGCTATTTATTCTTTATATAATGCTAAGTGGAGGCATTCTTCATTAGGAATTTTTCAAGTTGAGGCTGAAACACATCCAGAGGGCACTAGATTGATTTTATTAATCTTCTCAAGCATTCTTTGTCTTTGGTAGCCAAAACTCAGAAGGTGTCTGTAACAGCCTTCCAGATGAACACATTGTATGAAGGCATTCTGTAATCTTTCAGAAACTACATGTCACATCAGATGCATGCAGTGACTAAAGTGATGTAGAATTTAAATTGGAATGAAGCAAGGGGAAAGAGAGGGGATCCCAGTGGGGTTATGAAGATGCAGTTTGATTGCAAAATACCCATTATGTTTGTTGAGATCTTCTAAGACAGCCTGAAATATTTCAATACACATGAATCCAGAACTCTCTTGCCCCATTGCATTGGTAGACTTCCTTTTTTCCAAGGGAAAAAGTATGTATAATAGAGTATCCAAGTCAGTTTCAATAATAAGTAACTTGAAAGAAAAAAAAAAGGGAAAAATATCTTAAATGCCTATTGGAGGGGGAAAAGGCACTTCCATGGGAAATGGAGAAGGGATGCAGAAATGGGGCCGAGAAAGAGACCAAAAGAAAAAAAAAAAAGAATTTGAAGTCAGAAGATGGGCCAGTATGATTTCAAAATGTGTAAAACAAATGTCTCACAGAGTATCAGGAATTGAAGCACATTGGGATAGATTCCTCTTAAGATCGTGAATAGCTGCTCAAGTTCTCCAAATCTGAAAGTCCAGCCATTGGACTAACTCTTCTAAGCAGCAGTTAGAGGCATATTGAAATTGCCTCTCAAGTTTCATCCAAATTAAACTCAAGAAAAAGTTAATTTAGACAGCAGCAAAGTTAATCTGGTAATGCAGAGGTGGGTTGCTCCCAGTTCAACTCGGTTCAGCCGAACCAATAGTGATGGTGGTAGGCTTCGCCCATCCACCTGGATGCTTCTGCGCATGTGGAGAAGCATTCCACGTGAGCAAGAGCACGAGCAAACCAGTAGGAAACCAGTTAGCAACCCACCACTGATGCAATGGTATTACAGTGATGATGCTTGTTTCTTTGTTTTTGGATCATTGTAATGACAAAAATTCATCTTCCTCTGTTTCTTGTTAGAAAAAGATTGTCCAAAAGATTGTCCAATGCACTTTATTTTCTTCAGACAAACTTCTATGTATCAAGGGACCAAGAACCATAGGGATATTTCAAGAAGTCAATCTTAGACTGTGCTTAAGTACTGGACTGTACAATTCAAAAGGCAGCTCTCTGTGGAGATTCTCAGTCATCCAGGTCATAGTTGTCTCAAATGTCCTTTTTTTTCCTTCAAAAGTTTTGAGGTTTTTTTCTTTGAGGAAGAAGAAGAAAACATTTTGCTTCTTGGATGAGAAATAGAATGTTTTCTTATTCCTCCTCTAGGAAAAAAACAGTCCAGTTGCCTTTTGAAGAAAAAAGCACCTTTGAGTCAAAAGGCAAGTTTTTTTTTACTTTAAAGAGTGGAATGCAAATAAGGTGTTGTGATTTTAGTCATCTGTAGCCCATTTCCTTTTAGCCTAGGCAGATGTGATCAATGGCTTACCAGGCATTAGTCTCAGAATAAAAACTGAAGCCACCTTTTTCATGAATATCAAGAAAGCAAAGCTGAACTGGAGGAAAATGGCAGCATTTTCAAGCAAGAATAGAGGTGACTTCCAAGACATAACAAAGGGGATCCTTAAAACTATCTTTCATTTCATTTTCATTTCATTTCATTTGTCTTGTATGCCACCCACTCCCAGAGGACTCTGGGTGGCTCACAATAGACAAGGGAAAGGGGATAAATAGACAAAGACAACACTTTAAAAAAGACACAACATTCACAATTTCCGTGGGGCTGGATGTTTCACAAGCCCCCCGGCCTGCTGGAGCAGCCAGGACTTGGTGGCTTTGTGGAAGGCCAGGAGGGTAGTAAGGGTCCGGATCTCCATGGGGAGGTCATTCCAGAGGGCTGGAGCTGCAACAGAGAAGGCTCTCCCCCGGGGAGTCGCCAGCTGACATTGGCTGGCAGATGGAATCCGGAGGAGACCTAACCTGTGAGATCTTATCGGACTGAGGGAGGTAATCGGCAGGAGGCGGTCTCTCAGGTACCCAGGTCCGATGCCATGTAGGGCTTTATAGGTAGCGACCAGCACCTTGAAGCGGATTCGGAGACTAATGGGTAGCCAGTGCAGCTCGCGAAGGATAGGTGTGACGTGGGTGTACCTAGGTGCACCCACAACCGCTCGCGCGGCTGCATTCTGGACTAACTGAAGTCTTCGAACACTCTTCAAGGGCAGCCCCATGTAGAGTGCGTTACAGTAGATAAAGGGTTAAAAAGATTGCAAATGAGAGCCTCTGTTTCTTGTAAATCAATATGATATTTTCAATAATTTTTGTAAAGAGCATCACTACCAAGTATTTTAGCATCATCTTGTGTTAGTCCATTTCATATGGCCTGTAAGTTCAAACACAGTTTGAAGGTCCACCTCTATCTTGCTTTAACTGGTTGAAATTCTGTCTGAATCCATTTGTGATTACTTTTCTCCAGAAGTATCAAAATTTAGAAAATTTTGCTGGTATATTTTTTCCTCTTTCAATCTAGACTTCAATCTGAAGTCAAAGGGAAGTTTGGATATGTGGTGGAGGTTGAGGGATCCAGTAGAATGTAACATAAGATAATGCAACATGAGCACAGACTGCAGAAAGAAGGAAATGGAAACACTTATTTTGCTCCATATCAAAGCCAATTACAATTGTTGATCAAGTAACAGCCAAGGTATGGTACTAAGTCCCAGTTTGTTTAAAAAAAAACAAACACCACTGGATGACAGAGAGGAGCATTCTGCAATATTGTTCAAGCAGCACATACCTGAACTCTATTAAGTTAAAATCTGTCCATAACCTTCTTGAAAGTTGCATACTTTTTGGTACAATACTACATTTGGTTTTTGACCAAGAGCATGGTTTCTTGATTGCATGCAATCAATACCTGCATGTTTTTTATTCATTCTGAGGACTTTCATGTAGTATACAACGGATTACATAAACAAACACTTAGCATTAGTTGCTGCAACAAAAGCAGTCCAAAAGTTGGTACTGTTTTACAATAAAGCAAATTGTTAAATATATTAATAAATTATAATAAAATATAAAGTATTTTAATATATTGCTTTAAAATAAAAATCCAGAAAATAATTATTTAAATATGTGAGGCAAGAAATCAACCAAGAAGCATTTGGGTTGTTACATGACTTATGGTGACAGGAATACTACCAAGAAAGTGGGTGAATTCTTCTGACTCGTCTTCATCAAAGGCTCTAAACCTAACATGCTAATCATGGCATAAATCAACCATCTCTGACATGAGAAGCAGCATAGAATTGTGACCAGAGCTATTACAGTGGACAAATAATTTGGAATGAGGTGTGCATACTGGTAATTAAATGGCAATGCCTAGAAAAGATGATTGAAAGACTGTTGTGGCCCAGCAGGAGCCATTGGAGCTGCCACCAGACTCCGACAGCGAGGGGCCCTGTGAGTCGGCTCTGGAGGATGTGGAGAACCCTGGACAGGGTTCCGACTCTGAGCAGGGCGTAGAGAGGCTGGTTGGCCACCAGGAGGCACCTGAGGCTTGGACCAGTGGGGAGGAGACAAGGAAGAGTGAGCTGAAAGCCAGTAGTGAGTTGTTCCTGGATGCACGGCATCGAAGAGCTGCTAGGCGTCAGGAACAATTACACAATTACAGGAGGTAATTGCACTCAGCTGGTGGTCATTAGGCTCCTCTCCAGACTATAAAAAGGCTACTTGTGAACACGCCCCTCTTTGCAGAAGGCAACACAGAATCAAATGTCGGAGAACTTTGTATGAGCTTGGCAGGCTGGATTGCTGCCAAGCCTTATCTGTGTTTATTGCTGCCCAAGCTTGTCTGTGCTGGGTTGCTGCCAAGGACCTGTTTGTCTGTTAATTAAATGCCATATTTTATCTCTGGCTCGGAGTGTGCTTTGGTGTGTAACGAAGGGGGTCAGAACAAAAGACAATCGGGCAAAAAGTCTAAAAAAGTTCAACAAAACAGTAATTCTGTTTTAGCCTTAGTATAATGTATTGCACTTTGAGCAACATATTTCATGCAGATGGAGAGGTCTAATGCACATTCCCCAACCTTTCTGGGTTGGCAGATTTGTGTGGGAATGGAGGGGGGAAGAAGGGATGGTTTTGTGCTAGGGACAGGTGTGAACATAGCTTAATTTGCATGAACAGCGGGTGGACATGCCTGCAGCTCACACAAGTGGGGCTGCAAACATTGGTGCCCACTGCCCGCGTAAGCAGGACTGCAAGTGCCCAGTGCCTGCTGCTCGTATGAGTCAGGCAGCACCTATGCGCATACGAGCCCACTGCTCACACAGCCTGGATGCAAATAGGCCGTGGTCTGGTTGTGCATTCTAATATTTAATTGTTGTCATTGCAATTGCATGCAGGTTGTACTTGTGTTTTACAAAGATCTAGATTTTGAGTTCAGTGTTGTCAAACATGTTTTGCTCTCCCTTGAAACCTTCCCATAAAAGCACAAAGTGTAATTCTTTCTCTGCCAAGTGATGTTGTTGCATCATCTACTTTTTTCTTCTTCTATAGATGCTGCCCTCATGGTTGCAAGGTTGCCCTTTTCTAGTCCAGTAAACACAGGTGACAGTTTATGACTTGGGTTGTGCCAGAATGACTGCTAATGCTAAGCCCTCGTGGTTCATCGATTAAAATCTGAGTCTCGGCACAAAAGTAGAAATAATGCAAGGGGAGAGGGGTTGAATGGCACAAGAGGGGAGGCTATCACATTCCAAAAAGAAGGAGCTGCCTTTGCTTTCAATCAATACTGAGAGTGTTTTTTTCAAACTGCTAAACTACTAGAGAACAAAAATAAATAAATTTCCTTTAGGCAGTGTTTATTGTACTGTAATTCCTGCCTACTGCATTCTTCTTTAATTACTTCAATATTTATATGCAGGGAGAATGTTTTCTCAAAAAGCCGTTCAACTTTTGGTGATAAGATTGTGTACTTTGATCCAAAGCTGAACAGGCTGGACTCAGTCTGGCTTTGCTTAAAGATACAGTCTACTGTCGAGTGAATTGTAATACCAGATGCAATTAGGCAAAAATGAAAAACTATAAATGCTTAAGAAAATATTTGCTTTACAAAGCATCTTGGCAAAACATGAGCTCCTCCCTTCTATTGTAGAGTTATAATGTTTTCCTAGTTTATCCAAAACCGAACGAGATAAAATAGACCTTGACACTGTCAAGAATGACATTTTTCTTTCCTAGCCTGTGCTACGTGGACAAATCTGGACTGTGTCCTTACCAGTTTTATTATAGCAATGTTTCCCTTAAAAAATTCTAGGAATGATAATTGGGTGGCAGTGCTGGAAATTCTTGCTAGAGCTGTGGAACAGGAGAATTGTACAATCAACTTATTAAGTTAATAATACCAATCACATAAAAAGGAAGTGACACCAGTGACAGGTCATTTTTTATGTTTCTTGGTAACAAATGAGTCTGTTGGGGATGGGTAGCCAGGAAACACCCAATCTGGAGAGCAGACTTTGCTCTAATTATCCAGGTGGTAGGAGGGCAAAGGCCTCTGGGGAGGGAAGAGTTTTGAAGGCAAGCAGACTTCCTATTATTTGCATCAGTTGTTGGTTACATGCTGTAAGAGACAGAATTTTAGCAGGTTCAATTTGTCCTGCAGGCATGAAGAAAAGGGTACAATTAAAAGATTATCTATCCTTTGTTAAAACTACAAGAGCCCTGACTTTCCTCTACAGCAGATCATTTTCAGAGTTAATCAGCTCAAAGCAGGATTTCCTAATCCTGGCAATTTTAAGATATATAGACATCAACCCCCAGAATTCACTTGCTGTCTGGGGAATTTTGGGAGTTGAAGTTCATATGTCTTAAAGTTGCCAAGATTGGGAAATCTTGCTCCAGAAGGCTCTACTGAAACCCACCCAGAGCTATTATCTCTCATTCACTTGGATTTAACTTTTCACGTGCTTCTCCTACAATGGCTCAGGCTTTCCTACAGCACAGAGAAAGAAAGATTAAGATACAGTACTGTCATTTGCAGTTTATAGACTGATTCAAGGACATCTTATTTGTTGAGACCAAGAACAAATAAACCACATTATATCCTAACATGTTATGCAAACTTGGCCATCCCATTAGGCTGTTAGGATTTGGTTGGGTGAACACAGCCAAGGTAACGTGTTATTGTAACTATATCTGGTGTGTAAAAGGTTGAAATTATGTTTCAAGGATTACACAATGGTCCACTTTTCTCCTTCGTTTAGGTTTGAGCAACTGATTTCATGGTCAAGGCAACGTATCCCACATTGCTCTGATGGAGAATCGACAGGCCTGCTAGGAAAAGCAAGAGATGGGCTCTTAAAAAGATGACCTTGGTGATGGAAGTAGGTTAGCCAATTAGCACTAATTTTATCTAGCTGCTCAACATGTTAAGCTCTAATCATTACAATGATCAGGTTGGATTATTACATCTTATCTCTTGAAGACAATGGGAGGGAAATTAGTCCAATTTTCAAACATTGGTCTCAAGCATCCTGCCTGAAATTGAGCACATTGGTACCAGAAAGATACAACCATAAGCACCTCTGTCCTTGCCTGAAAGTAGATGTTTTCTCAGGATGATATCCATGCCTTCTCCTAGTATTCAATTACTAAAGCATCACATAGTAAACACTCTACTCTCCCATGACCTCCACATAATTCAAATGTCATTGATTTTTTGTAGGTAGTTTATTTGTTCAGCACTATTGCCTGCCGGGAGAGACGACTTCACAATTATTTTACTCATATAGACTTTCCCCCCTGCTCACTGGACATGTCTGCTTGTAGAAGCTCATTCATTAGACTGACTTTGTGGGAGGAGGTTTCTTCTGGCATGCTTGCCTGTTGGGCATTTCACAGGTGAAGCTTAGGCGTTGAGTGAATGTGCCACCTTAAAGAAGCAAATACTTAACAGAGCAAGAGATCAGTTACGAAAAATAATCACATTTCTTTCAGATGAATAGTGCCCAGTATACAGACCTGCTTTCTCTATGACCCTGGGTTAATTTTCCAACCCACGCCCACCTTGTCTGGTCGCTAGAAAGTTTGAGAACAAAATGTTCTATGTGCAGAATACATAGCTAGCCTTGTGGGCAACTGCAGGCAGACCCCAGTCCAAATGAAGGGGGAGACTGGGAACTATGGGAATGAAAAAGAAATGTCCCATTGAGGAAAATGCTACTGTATTGGAGGCTTTACCTGATAGATCCATAGCGTTGAATAATGGAAATCAAAATGCTGATGAAAAAATAATGAAGTAACTAAATAAAGCCAAAAATTGGGAAGCAAAAAAACAAACAAACCCCCAAACCCACCCCATTTTAAACTGGCCACTTGGAATGTTGAAGCTGGTTTCTAGATCAGACCTAGTGAAATGATCATTCATGAATTATTTCGGTATGGAATTTCAATTCTGGCATTATCAGAATGGCATCTTACTGGATCTGGAATACAAGACAGTGACAATGTCTTTGCTATTACTGTGGAGACAAGAAACACCCAGAGCATATTGGCTTCATTTCCGTAGCATCTGAAAGTATTGCAAGCTCTATCAGCTTCAAGTCAATTAGCAGAACTGTCACTTTTAGGAACAATGAGAATGTGTTTAATTATGCTTCCCAGAAGGACGAATGAGGCAAAAGATTTATTCTATACAGAGTTGTAAACAACTGTGGATTCATTGCACAGAGGTAATAAATCCTGAACATTGGTGACTTTAACGCTCATGTTGGTAACAACTAGGAAGGCTAGGAAAATGTCTTGGGCAAATTTGGTATTGGAGAGATAATTGATAATGGCCTGTGCCTCTTATCATTTATAGAAGTAAATGAGCTAATGATTGGAAACATCCAATCAGCACCATTTAAAACCTCGGTTAAAATGGCCTTCACCCAGTAGAAACAATACATCAGTACTCAACTATTTCTAAATCAGCAGCTGTTTCCAAACATCACTCATGGACATCTGGTCAACAAGAGGCATCTATTCTACCACCTTCTACTGCAGTCGTATTATTTTGATTAATATAAACTGCTCATAATGTAGCCACACCAATTGTTATGGAAGAGTGAAATTACAAGAACTTACTTGCCAACAAGGATTCCACCTAATTTGTGTCACCATTTTTCATGTGGATGATGAAAATGATTGAGGCGCAATTGTCAGAAATAATTAACAAGCATGCCCACAAAATCTATCCCATTGGAAGACACTGAATCCAACCATAGATTTTGGATGAATGAAAACTCTGCAAACTCTGAAGATTTAACTCTGCACTGATCACTTAATTAGCAAATTGACACCTGCTTCAAAACAAAATGAACTGTCCGTTCAAATTGTATTGCAAAAGAACTTGAAGAACTTATATATTGCTGAGAACATCACAACCTCTGCACTTATTATGTTGCCTCAGCAGTAAATTTCAACATGAATGATGCCAGAAAAGCAGACAGATTTGCGAGCTCCAGAATTGAGTGACTGAATCATTTATATAGTACTTCCAGATTCTTTACAACTGCCCTGTTCTGAGGCATTCCAGTAGAGCCACCAATTCTTGACAGCTCAGATGGAACAATTGAATAATGTAACTCCAGAATCTCTGAAGCTACCATCCATCAGTTAAAAAGAGGGAAAGCTAGTGACACAGATAAAGTCACTGCAGAAGCAATAAACACTGCTTGTGATACACTAATCTGTCAGCTCCATTTATTCCTTCAAATTATGTGAGAGTTTGAGGAAATACTTCATTTGTGGAAACAGGCAATATTTCCAATTTTCAAGAAAGGCAATCAGGAGTACAAGAATTGATGTGGGATTAGTTAGTTGTCGGTCAAGGTATTTATCAAAGGCTTCAGAAAAGATGGAAACAAATAGCCCAAGAACAGCAGTCTAATTTCAGGCTTGGAAGAGGATGACGTGACCAAATATTTGTATTATGACAACTGCTTGATGAATGCATCAACTGTGGAAAGAGGCTTTTTTTGCTGTTTATTGATTTTGCAGTGGTGTCTATTAGGCAGTGTTACAGAAGGCTAAGGTGAGTCTGCTACAGCAGATACATGAGGAATCATGAAGTTTTGTGTGAATGGAGAAACATCCAGAACCTTCCAGCATGTAATAGCAATAGCACTTAGACTTATATACTGTTTCATA
This sequence comes from Thamnophis sirtalis, assembly GCF_051295495.1. NCBI lineage: Eukaryota > Metazoa > Chordata > Lepidosauria > Squamata > Natricidae > Thamnophis > Thamnophis sirtalis. The sequence goes on along the minus strand of NW_028261381.1, from coordinate 71,557,311 downwards.
GTGCTTTATTGCCCTATCTAAGCAGTTTAAAGAATCAGCATATTTTTCCCAACAATCTGGGTCATTTTACCAACCTTAGATTGATGGAAGGCTGAGTCACCCTTGAGCTGGTGAGAATAAAACTGCTGGCAGTCAGCAGAATTAGGCTGCAATACTGCATTCTAACCATTGCACCACCATGGCTCCTAGTAGTGTATTTCCCTTTCTTCAACCTTGTGATTTTTGCAGAAAATAAGGAAGATATTTGCTAGCATTTGATCATATTCAGAGATGAATTAATCATAGATCTATAATGTTTGCTAATAAGCATATGATTTTTGTTTTTGGTGGTTTTCATTAAGGCTGGGCAGGGATTTTAATTTGGACATCTGATTCTCTTGTGGGGAAATCCTTAAAGCCGCATTTCTTCCTCGTGCTCATGTGCACCACCAGGAAAAGATGTTTGATTTACTGCCAACTGGTGCAACATATGTGCTGCAAATCACCTTTTTCTCTTTCAATCCAAGTTGCTGCACAGATCTAATTTTCATATCTTTCCTATTGATAAGTGCCTATTGTAATACTTACCCTAGGACTCTTATCTCCTTCAGTCAGCCTTACTATCCCTGGCATTTTGTGATTCAAATAAATAATTGGATTATAAGAGGAAAAACTTAAATTCAAGTATGCTGACATATTCATTGAGGGACAAGAACTGCCTTCCCTAAGAGCTTTGTGCCATTATTTATTTTGTAATTTCTATGGAGGAAAAGCAGGTCAGCACTTTCATTACATATGCCATACTATAGTATTGTATGAAGCCACAAAAGTAGAGAGTGACATTTCTGAAGTATTTGACACCTGGGTGATTTTTTTTTAACACCCCCTCCCTTTCCTGCACCATATCACTGAGCACCAAACAGCAAATCAGCATACCGGCAACAGCAACCTGAGTCCACATTCACCACCAACCCTCCATATAGAATCTGCATCCCTAAGTCACCAGACAATGCACCCCCTTATTGACTGCACCCTGGGCAGACTGCCCCACCAAACCATCTTCACCAGGCCACTGAAACTATCTAGTTGCTAGGATGCCCTCTTCCGTCAGTGTCACCATGCATCAGGCGAGGACTGAGTATTCAACAGAACCTTTCATTTAGCAGGATGAGGATCAATGCCATGGGACACGAAAAGTGCTAATGAATGTAGCGTAGAAATGTTCTTTAGCCCAACGAAGTGCACTGCGAATACATGTTGATCTGAAGTTTATGAGTTTATTGCTGCTAAAACAGTTCAGTGGGACAGTCTCAGGCACTTTAATTTCACCAAGGCAATGCTATTCGAATAGAGGCAAAAGTAAAATTCTGTACAAATCACAGGGAGACTGATACCCAGCTTAAGTAGTTCCTTAGAGCAAGCGCTTCCTTTCCATAATTTCTTTCCCCATTTATAGGTTTTGTAACCCACAAGACCTGAAGTAGATTATGCTGTATTTAATAGCTCCAGAAAATTATGTCTTCAGACTCATTACTGCTTTCAAATAAAAATGAGAAAATCCATCACCAAACTCCACCATAAATTTATACTCCAAAGCACTCTTTCCTCTTGTGCATTGGTTAATACAACTTTAAAAGCCTACGTTTATTCCTTGGTTCCCAATAATTAGACTTTCCTAAAATCTTACAAATAGGTTTATACATACGGTTAAAATATATATCTCAAACTCATATAAGCCAGTCCTTTTGAAATTAAATGCAAGCAAATTATTTCCAGAATATACAGAGGTAGGAAAAATATACGCAATAGCCAGCGAAAGTTTTAAGGGAGTTCCGGGGAGAGGGGGATAAAAGAAAGCAATAAACATGAAAGCAAATAGAAGCACCCTTGATACAATGACCCCGGGTAGAACTTCTCCACTATCCTTAGCAGCCTGGAATTTCTGCTGTGACATCAACATCCATACATTCTAAAAAGAATCCCAGCTCTATGGGAAGTCAGGACGTGGCTTTGGCAATGTTGATAGGAGGCTTCAGAATTTGCATGGACATCGATCTGCATTTTCAGTCATGGGATACTTTCATGGTGTAAGATGGCCAAGGCAGAGTAATCTGAGCTTTATGTAGACTTTTAAATGCAAAAAATAAAACTGTTAAGACATCGGTTCTTTAAAAAGGAGGGGATTGCAAAAAGGGGTTTCAATGACGTAGGGTCACAGTCCTTAGTGGTGCTTTATTAACAAGATTCACGGAGAACAGTTGGGGCTGGAGAGTCCATTTTCTGTAGGTCCTTTTCTTTACAGGCTAAGGAAATGTTCTTTCCGAAAGCCCTTCTGTAAAACATAAAAAAAGACTGTCACAAGCACAAATCAGGTCGGTGATGATCCATCAAATGCTAACCTATCTAAGCCCCACAGACACCAAGGGTATCACCTATGGGTTCTATGCTAGAGACCTAGGTGCTATGAGCTCACTCTGGAAGAGAGAATAGAGAGAGGGAAAAAAACACAAACCGCTTTATAGTCCCGATGGAGCTTGTTGTATTGCCACATGTTAGATAAGAGGCTGGAAGCAGCTCTGGAGGCTTTTTCATTGTCCAAGCTAGAGAAAGAAGAGAAATCTGTAATATTTTACTAGTGCTCACTGGGATTCAAATATATCCATTCCTTCTCCATGAAATACTAATGGATGTTAAGTTGAGATATTCACGTTCATCTGTGCTGGACTCTTATCCTCCCATTACCTGGATTATGTCCCTTTGATCTCCAATATTTATTCAGCAGCATCCCTATAGGAACAGATCTACACTTCTGCAAAGCCAGGGAAACTGCTCCTACTTTTAAGAGGTTTTGAGGCTGAAGGAGAGACAGAGGCAGCCAAAGCTTTCTGTGTTCCTGTAATGCAATACTGAGTAGCCTTAGTTGCACACTCAGAAATGCCAACTGTTCTTCTAGGATGGCCTGTCTACATAGGCATTTTGGTCTTCTGTAGGCAGCTGGTGCCCATTCAACAAGAGCCCTTTGGAGAGGGGCATTTTCAAAATGAGTGTTTCAGATTTTTCACCCACCAGGCTTTTAAGGTAAGGCCTGTGAGATAAATGGCATGGATCAGTTTGGATGTCATAGTAGGAAACAAAGGAGCTAACAAAGTCAGATTAGGGTAGAAAAAACTCTCAAGTGTTGGAAATAAATCAGTTAGATCAGCAGTTATCAACTGGTGGTCCACAGAAAAATTACTTGCATTTTTTATACTGCACTAAATCAGGGGTCCTCAAACTATGGCCCCTGGCCCAGATACGTGCAATGAACAGTTGTGTTGCTGCAGAGAATCTCCCCCTTCGGGGATTTTTTGTGTGGGTCTGAGAGGGGCAGAAATTCCGACTTGGGGTCTGCTTCAGCCTCCTGGTGTGGGGCTTTGGGCGAAGGCTGGAGGGAAGCGCCACTGGTGGCAAAGAGCTGGAGGGCCTTAGTCCAGTGGGACTGCACTATGGCCTAGAACTGGCTGATCATCTCAGCCCACTGAGCCTCCAGAAGCTGGTACCTGGCCTTGCATTCCTGCAGGTCTTTCCTCTGCTTGGAAAGCCTATGTTCGTAGTCTTCAGTGAGGTGCTTCTGCTAAGCCTCCTTCTCGGTCAGATCCAATTTGAACTGAGCCAGCTGTTTTGCCACCTCTTTCTCATGGTGGCTACTTAGCTCCAACAATTGCTTCCTGTTGGGGCCCTAAGGATCCTAGATGGGCAGGTGAGGAGTGCTGGGAGGGGAGGGGTGAGTAGAGGCCAGCGATGCGCCCCTCGACATGAGAGACATCAAGTTGGCCATGCCCACCCAGTCACATGACCACCTAGCCATACCCACCCAGCCGATCATTAGGAAGGTCATATTAGTGGTCCGCGGGATTTAAAATTATGAATTTAGTGGTTCCTGAGGTCAAAAAGGTTGGGGACCCCTGATTTAGATGGACTGTTTACTAAAAGTAAACTGAAAATCTTTTGAGGTCTGACAGGCTTGCTTTCTTGCCCATTTTCTTCCTTCCTCCAGCCCTTGATTTATGTATGGGAACTTGCCTTTTGCAAGGGACTGCACCTTTTGAGGATTGTGTGTATGTGCCTTTGAGTGAGTGCTGACTCCAGGTGATTGCCTGGACAAGTCTCTGCAGTTTTCTTTGCAAGATCACAGTTTTTAGGATTCCCATTGCCTGCTTCCTAGGGCTGAGAGAGAATGACTGGCCCAAGGTCATCAGGTTGACTTTCTACCTAAAGCGGGACCAGAACTCTTGATGCCTTAACTCCCATACCAAATTGGTTCTACTTCTGAACATTAAGTGAATCTAGTAAACATCCCACTCTTGTGATGCTGAAACAAGGGGCATAAGGAAGTTTTCTGCAGCAGAGTCCAGAAATTAAGTAAAATGCTGCTCTAAGGATGAAGTCTGTATGGAGTATGGATGGAAACTGCTGGCCATTCCTGCATACCTGTCCCTTTTTCTCTTGATGTAGAAGAGTTTGCGCAGGCCATCAAAGTAGACAATGTCACGTGCAGCAATGGAGCTCTCCACAACCAAGTTGTTCAGCACTGCAATGATGTTGATGACTACCTCTATTGGGGGCCACTTATCTCCGGAGCTTCCAGGAAGTTTCTCAATCAAATGACTCACCACTTTGGTTGCTGCCAATCCAAAACAAAAATGGTTAGCAAATAGTATATAGACAAAATGTACTTTGTCTAAAATCTCACTGTGGATGATATAAGTAAAGCATTTAAAGGGAACTCTTTTTGTCAAGGCCCTGCTGTGTTTTCCTACAGGAATAACTCACACATTTCATCCTTGTTGCGTGCGTTCCGGGACAGGTTGCGAATCAATCCCGTCAGAGAACGAAGCTGGTGATGGTCAGCTGTGCGGACTCTGTCCAGTACAGGGTTCAGGATCCTCTCTTGCTCCAAAGCCACCCTACTGAGGACACCTGCCCACTACAGTGGACAAAAAGAAGAATGAGTTAGCAAATGATGATTCACCTGCCGAGTCAGTACTAATGTTCTAGGCACAGTGGAGAAATAATATCCGACTGATTCTTCTACTATAAGGTGCTCTAGAAAAAATATAAAACTTTCACATGCGCGCACACACATGAAATATCTGATTGTTGCAAGAGATTACTCAGTTTATTCTTTACCTATCCTTTATTCCCAGTGCTTTCTGGACCATTAATAACTGCCTTAATCATGTTTGGCTTTAGGCAGACAATGGAAGCCTTGTCACTCCTTTCCTTCCTGCAATCAACTTTATTGGTTTTCCCCTTTTCTCACCCTCCGTAACAAGATGGGCAAGTTTTCAATGCAATCACTGTTCAAGCTCAAGCAACTGCAAAGTAGGCAGAACAAGCATTCTTCAGAGATATCTTCTCTATATGTTATTTTAAAAATCTGGAGCTTTGGGAGTATTGATAAGTATTACTGGCTGAACCATGGGGAAAACCTCAGAGCCTTTTTCCTTCAGGGCACAAGAAAAAAAAATGGGGAAAAGTTATTGGTGGCTTTGGCAACAAATGTGTTGCATTGTTTGAGCAGGCCTACTTCATTTTGCTACACTGCTCTTTGAATGTAACCATCATAAAAATAAATAAATAAGGGAACCATCAGAGAGTTCATCTTCCATATCTAACTCACGCTTCCTACAAAGCATCAAGTTCACGTCTTAACTTCCTCCTCTCCTTAATACGCACTGCTTTATTTTAAAATCTTCAGAAGATTCAGGCTGGTATTTCTGGAGTCAGCCTTACCCGCCGGTCTCCTGCTGTGATATTCTGAAGCGCTCCAGAGGCTGCCTCTGTGGTGTGCTTATTCAGTTCACATCGCTGTAGCAGTCTGTTGTACACCCCTACAATCTGAGGGTTCCAGAGCCACTCCAATCCTTTAGGATCCTTAGAAACCTCTGTGAAAGTCACCATATCAGAGTTCATGTGGAGCTAAGGAGAAGAGTAAGAGAGTATTTAATGACCATTCTTGAGGCTGTATGAACTTTTGTCCTAGATACAATCTTGTTGTCTCCTTTACAGCTTACCCAGTTCAATAAGGCTTTATTATTGCTCAATCCATTCCCAAGGAGCCTATTCTCCCACATCTTATTTCTAATCATTTTGACCCAATTACTGTTCTTTGGGGATATTATTCCTCCCATAACAACTCTATGCCTTTCTTATACTTTAGCATTAATTCCCTCCAATTGAGGCATATTACTCAGAGGAACTGACAACACTCTGGATATCGCAACTACCAAAGATAATTTCTATTCCAGAAGAATTGTTGGGGTTTAAATGTGAACAGGGATAGGACCAACTGATCTAGAATACCTCCCCATTGATGTTGGGGATTCAATGCTGTTATTTAGCTGAGGAGAAAATCTATTCTGTCCAGAGCTATATGTTAGCGAAGACTCTAGATGTGGGACTGAGACCTGTTCTTGACTATAGGGGCTGGGATTGAATCCTGATGTGCTCAGAGTTTAGTCTTCTTAGTCAAGCTTTGGATTCCTCTCGTGCAGGGGCTTGCTTCTTTCCTTTCTTTCTCAGTTACTTTTCATCCCATGAAATAAGGGCTGCCCAGAACAAGCTCAGTTCTCTCCCATAATGGCATTTTTCACAGTCTCACCTCTCGGGCCTTCCTGCTTTGTGGGCTGAAGCAGCCTACTAGTTCACTTGTCATATTAGCTCCATCGCTCCTCTTATACCCTTCTAGCCGCTGGAGCGAGGAAGGAGGAATTTCATCATAAAGTCGGTAGGAGAGGTTGCGCAGGACACAGACTGCATTCTCAACACTCTGTGAGGACAAAATCCATTTTTTTTAGAAAAACAACATCTACCCCAAAACAAACCTTTTTATAGTATATTATTTATTGCAATTTTTCTATTTTCTTAATTTTTAATAGTAACTGGCATAGATTAAATTGGGTTAAATTGATGTTCAGGTGCTAATAGTGTATTTTATATATTTGATTCTTGCTAGAAGATCCCTTAGGCAATAATATAGAGCGCTCCAAACAGAGTATTTTACAATATTTTTGTATCAAACATACATATTTGTTTAATGATGCATCATTTGCCTTTCAAATGTTTGCTTGAGGCATCTTATAACAAGAATCTTCATCAGCTTTTGACAGATTCAGGTTGTTTTGGTGCCAGAAGCCATCCATATTGTATTTTTGCCAAGAATCTGTTAGGCTGAAGAATACGTTCCTGGATATATCTCTATTCCAAGTGACAATCAAGCATTGAACTTTACTTGAAGAACCAGATCATTAGACTATTAGACAATTCCTAATATGATATACTTTAAATTATTACTCTGATATCCTCTTTGCACATGGAGCATCAGATGTATTTCACTGGCTGTATTCATACAACATACTCAACTACAAACGTAGCAGCTACAGTTTCAGGCCAAGCTAAACTTGATTAACTTTAATTCTGGTTAGCTCTGAGTGTCTTAGAGTATTGTGTGAACAAAGGCTAGCTTTATCCTTCAATGTACTTTGCAAACCAATAACATAATCAGGAACAAAGTTAAGTGTGTTTTACAAACACAGCCACTGGCTCTCTTATTTCACCATTTTATTGTCACAATCGTTTTGTAAAGTAGGGCAGTTGGAAAATTATTGACAGGCTAAGATTACCTAATGCATTTCGTGGCTGAAGACGAATTCCAACCCACATTTCCTCAGCCTTGATCTGATATTCTAACTACTGTACTTGCAGTAATATAAAGTACTTCATTTTTTAAGATTATATCTAAAAAGAAAGTGTAAATGGAAGTGTTATTTTTTTAAGAGATGCATCTGGCAGGTGCCCACGCTAACCAAAATCTTCATCTTAATGCTAAATTTATGAAAGTTGGTGTTCTTGTGCATTATGTATAACACTTACTGTCACACCTTTGGTTTCTTTTCAATGCTTGCCTTAAAAATGTATGTCTAGAAAGTATCAATCTTCTACAATTTCTCTTTACTAAACTAGTAGCCTATAAATAGTAAATGTTTCATTCAGCAATTTATTTAGGTAAATAATGAAATGACAGGTTAAACCTAAGTAAAATATGTTGGATGGACTGTGAAGGACAACCCAGTTAAATATTTACAGTAATGGAGAACTATATGTGAAAGAATAACCACAGGAAATTGTCAGCAAATTCTGTCTTGGAAAAAGTGCATTTCCCCACTTGACTCAAGCCGGATTTAGAATAAAACGAAAGATCTCACCTTATCCTCCGATTTTCCCACTTCCAATGAACTATTTATGTAACTGACCATGGAATCTACCAATCCATGGCATTCACGCATTTTTTGCCGAGTCTGCTGGCTAGCAGAGCTAAGATTCCTACAGGAGAAACCAGAAGGGGTATCATTACTAGAATATTCCTTCAATGCGCCCTCTTCAAACTCAAGTCTTTATCCTCTTATTCTTAGAAAAGAAATACAATATCTCAGGGATCATTTTTCAGAAAAACTGTACCCCCTCCACCAAGCAGTAAAATACGAATCTAGAGTATTATCTGAACTAGGAATCAGCAACTTGTTGCAGAATTCTTATTTTCATTGACTCTACCAAGCACGACCAATTATAGACATTCAAACCAGCAAAAATTAGGTCATATAATTCAGCCACAATCTTGACAAAGTCAAGTGGCAGCAAATTTTGATTTATATTTGGGGGTGGGTGGGTATTTTCATAGTAAGAATTGCACTTGTAGTATCTTGCAATCCAACATAATGTTCCAGCAGCCATATATAGATACTTATCATAAATGAATTACTCTCACTTCAAGTACTGATTCAATTTGATCCTCTTCTGTTAGAAACATAATGTGCTGGTTGTGTTGGCATCGTCCTTATTCTAATCTTTGCTATGTTTCAGATTGATGACACTGACTAAAATAGCATAAATGAGGAATGCTATGGATGAACAACTCTCCCATATATATTTAGTGGAAGCATACCATATAGATAAGACAAATATTCTCTTCTATCCATACAATATAGAGTGCACACAATTGCCTGATAAACCTATGAAAATAATGGTGTTCACTACTTCTACTTTAGTTGTGAACTAGATTTGCTGAGTGAGATCCAGTAATGCTTGCATTTCTCTTTTTATCCCTACCAATCTTACAAAAAGGTTATAACAACAATGCCTACTATTATTGATCGGGATTTTCCTACTTCTTTCAGATCCTATAATTCTCGTATAGTTAAAGTACCTGAGGAAGCCAGTGGCATTGTAGAAAATTTCTGATTCAGAGGCATTTTGCTGGCTAATAGCCACATTCCTTGAGGAGGAGAGAGGGGTCAAGATCAGGTTTGTGAGCTGCTCCAAAGTGTCTCGGGCAAGGCGGTCCTTGAGGTTATCACTTGAAGACAGATTCCAGAAAATGCCTGCAAAGCAATCAATCAGGAGACAGAGGAATGAGACAATATCTTTGCAGAAGGCATTATTCAGCAAGATGGGAATGGCTCCCTTATACATACCAGACCTTTGGGATTTAAGTAATCAGCTTTTTATGAGAATATTTATTGCTTATGATATCAAAAGGAGAAAAAAGCTAAAACTAAAACAAATCAGAAAATATAGAGGGGAAAAAAAGAAAAAGGAAGTTGGATTGCATCCATAGTAACATACACATATATAAAACCGGTAACTTTAAAAACAGCAGTTTAAACTTTGACCACACGGAAATGTTCATCCAAATTTTTTCTGTGTTGATACAAAACAAAGTCACAAGTAGAGAATGAACATATTTCACCAACCTGAGATTTAAAATCACATATAACAAATTTTCTCCATGGAAATAAACAAGGTTTTTAAGCACAATACATCCAGAATTAGGTAAAAGTTGTAGTATATTATCCCTGTGTTGTTTTCAAGTTATAATTATCATCATCACCATTAACTTTGAGTGCAGAATGCTTCACAATTCTTAGATCTTTAATCTTTACAACAACTAGGTTTAGGTCACATTTTCACTTTTACAAGTAGGTAGTTAAAACTAATCTCAGAGGAAGATTTTTAACTACAAAGCCAAATTGCAGAGGGCAGACACCAGTCTAATGATGTCCTGACATGTCTTGAAGTTATTTTTGAATTATCCCAAATTCAGCCAGTGTCTTGAAACTTACATAGAAAGAATTTACCAGTTGGGAAGGTGTTAACCTGTCCCATTTGCTTTCCCAAGTCCCCTGGCACAGAATGACTTTCCCAAGGCCAGCTAGCCTATGGCTGAGCAAAGCCATTTAGCCCTATTACTAACCTCAAAGCAATGTTTTCTTTGCTGGATCCACAGCAACTCTAGATAATGCAAGGCCTCTTATTTACTGAATCCTGGAGTGCAACCAAGGTCACTCATTCATTTGATTTTGGTATTAAATGTACATGCAAGCTATTTCATGTCTCCTCAAACCCTTTTTTAAACTACTGTTCCAGTGAGCCAGCAAGTTCCCTTAATTAAAGTACAGTTGAAATAAACGGGAAACTCAATGTTAAAAAAGCAGTTTATCAATCAACCTGGTACAATTTTTTTCTTGGAAACTGCACTAAGCAATCAACTGTTTTCTTTTTTAAATGGATAAATAAAACAACACAGATCCAAGACTATTCTGCCCATTTTCAAATAAATTCTAATCAGATTCAGAACTGTGCCAATACTTCTGCCATTCCATAGTTAAATGGCAATTTTTTTTTAAACAGATTCTGAAAAAATCTCAAAAATTACTCTGCGGTTATAGCCTATCCCTTCCTTGCAATGAATGGGGCATCTAAAGGTTTCATCTCAGGTTGGGCTAGGCTAAATATCTAGATTATTTCTGACAACAATCTGGTTTCACATAGGATGCAACAGATAAGTGCCAATTGTGAGGAAAGAACCAACTGGGCCAACATGTATACTGCGGATCTATTCTGTAGAAAATCCCATGGTTGCAAAAATTCTGATTGTTTTAGTAAAGCCTGGGGAAATTAACAGAGTCCTGGACTGTTATCTGTTAGCTATCTACATCAGTTTGGGTAATGAGTAGAGACAAAACAGCAGAAACAGAGCAGCTTCCTGAGAAAATTATTTTTGGACAGCAAAAATATGAAACAGATAGGTTGTGTTTAGATGATAGCTGTGTATAAACTTGCACAAATCAAGCGCTGAGATGCTTTCAACATTATTAGAATATTTCACTGCAAAGAACACAATGGCTGAATCATAGCAACTTGTTGGTGCAAGACAGCCTTGTAGGCCCAGCCAACCACCAATGCCTTCCAGCAACCTATCTCCTTTTTTCCCTATATCTCCTCACAGCTGTGATCTTCACAAGATTAGAGGACCTAATTTTGTTTAGTTTTCATATATGTCAGGTTACTTTTCTCTTTTCTTTTCAGTAAGGATGGAAAACACTGTTCTCCCAGATACTGTTGAACATCAACCCCACCAACATAACTGAGGATAAATGATAATGGGAATCTCAATCTGATCTCTACAAAGCTATAAGCTAACCTCTGCCTCTTCCCTCTTGTTGTAAAGGGGTGTGAGCTATATAGTCACAAAAGGATTCTCCAGCTATGTTTAACTTTTGGTAGGCCTCAAACAGGCTTTCAATAAGGCCAATAGCATCAACTCCCCCCTCCCCCAATAACTACAAATATTGGTTGCCTAGCAATGTAAAAATTGCAAGAATCAGTTTCTGCTTCTTCGCCTTTCTAGTTTATTATCTGCTGCCACCAGGAAATGTCACTCATTCATTCTGTTTTGTGTTCATGAGCAGTCTTAACTGTTAAAGCATCCCAGTGCATCAGCCACTGTCACAACTGCTTGAGAAGCTGTAGATGTTGAAATGTCAGGCCTCTATCCCAGCAGGCTTTGGACTTGTTTACCTACTCACACAAGTGCCCCATACTGACTAAACTTAGTATGGCTACTAATTTCATGCCTCTACTCAGCTTTTGCTAAACTTCTGTAGCTGGTTTTGCTGGAAGGCATAAGCATTATCACTCTTGGGAAATTTAGGATGAACAGATATTTAGCATGCCTTTTGCAAAGGGGAACATTAATTCCCTACACTTGTTAATAAAAATGCAAAGAGTTTTAACCCAGCTTGGTAACCACTAACAAAAAGAGAATATGACAATTTAATAGCAATTTGAGCCAGGGACACTTCCATTCAGAATTGCAGGCAATCAAAGGTCAGAATTGCTGAATTCACATTATGGTTTACCAGTGAATGTAAATGAGCACAAGTTAATAAACAAGAATTTAGGTATCCCTTTTAGCAGCCAACATACATTTGCTTATGAAATGAAGAGATTTGTTGCAACTCTGCATGTTTGGGTAGCTAAAGAGCAGTTAAGCCATACATGGAGGGAAAATACTGCACTTCTGGAAAATCAGGTTATGTATATACAGAATTCTTGAGTGAGAGAAAATAAAGTAAGGCTTCAAAAAGTCGGAATTCCCTTAACAGAGAAGCAACATAAAGCAAGATGAGGTGGTATTTCCTCTTATGAAACTAAGATAGTGATGCAGATTTAGCTGGAATTTATTTTGCTTGCATATTGGTGGACAGGCAGATGGTTTATGAGGGAATTAATGGATGAAAATTAAAGGAGGATCCCAGGATTGTCTAGTTTAGAAAGTGGATCTTATACAAGACTGTAATTAATCCCAGGCTACTAAGAAAAATAATGCAATTACGACTGAAATATCTATTTTAGAACTTTGGACTTGCTGATTGCATATGAAGGGCTTTAGTACAGAAGAGAGTTGAGAAAACATTCCCATAATAAACTTAGGGTTTTGCCATGTAGTTGGCAAAAGATGGGAGATCACTCTCTCTGGACAAACTCATCATCACTTGAAGGTAGAAGACACTTGTCTGTTTTTTAAACTTCCAATCTTTTTTACTGCAGTTACAAGTACAATTATAGATTTGGACTTTACTCCTCATAACTCTCTTCTTTCTATAATCTATCCTGTCAAATCACCCAAACCATAAATCCATGATAATTCAATAAATCCATGAGAACGGTTTTCCAGTCAGCAGTAAATGTAGATACCGTGTTGCCTTTCCTCTGATCAAAGAAGTAAATGTATCCACCTCAGCAAGTTCCATCATCTTCACCAGCCGTTCCTCCATTGTAGGTAATGCTGAATCTTTCCAACTTTGTGAACTTTGAAACAGTTTGAGTATTTTGCATCTAAAAATTTCTAGCTTTTTTACATGCCCACCAAATATGATAATATGTGCCTTCATCTTGTTCACATTTCCAACAGGTGAACAGTCCAGCTAGTTTCTCTGGTGACATACACTAACAGCACATCATTTTATAAGGGATCTTATCTTCTCTAACTTTCACCCCCTTCCAACATAACAGCACCCTGTTAAGGTCATCTGGTCCCCTAGACCAGTGGCCTCCAACCTTGGCAACTTTAAGACCTGTGGACTTCAACTCCCAGAGTTCCTCAGCCAGCAAAGCTGACATCAGGGGATTACTCGCTCCAACTTCAATTGAATTCCATTAACATTCCACAAGAGTCCGACATGCTAGAAATATTCATGAAAGCTCAATGCACCCACCATAGCTTTGGGCCTACTTTTCTCATTGGTTTTGGTATTAAACAACCAGAGATTATTGGACAGGAAGAGCAACATTTTATAACACAAGGCAAATATAATCTCTTCCCTCTGGCAGATCTCTTTATTCCTATTTCCAGTTCTTCCTAAGGAAGAATATTTCCCAGCATCTGCAACATATAGCCACACTGTGCCCCTTGCTCCCCCAGCCTGCTTTTCTTTATCTCTTTACCTGATGTTAAGCAGAACAAACACTTAATTTATAGAAAATTTCACATCTCTTTCCAGAGCCCCTCCTAATACCCTTTTCTTTACCAGGATTTATTGAGGTACATTGAAGTTGAGCTTGTTAATGGACTGACATTCCAATCTCTACCCAAGAGGATGTTCAAGGAAAGAGAAAGTATCCAGGAGTTGTTAGTATTTCACAGATTCCTTTCATTCATTTACCCATCCTCAATGTAGTTTTACTGTTTGTGAATTAAGAAATAAACAAGTATTTTAGGAACATTAAAAGAACATCATTAATTATGAAGGGAATTTAGAACAGAAGGGAGGCAAATGCTCTGAACAAGAATGCATCTTATTGCACCAAACAAAATGCACAAATAACCTAAATATGTCCCTGATTTCATATATAAAGTAAACTTAGCATTTCTAGTTTAGTGTGATGTGCAAACTCAACCTGACATTGTGTATCACTCAGTAAATTATAGCTTACTCAGCAAATTCTTGGTTAAACATTTTGGTTTTGCATTGACTGTTACAAATCCTTTGGGATCCTTAGTGATTGTCTATAAATGTGATTACTATTTGTGTAAATGCAATTTAGCTGTACATCAGAGGCTTCTTTCCAGATGAAAGTAGAAGCCAAGGTTATTTTCTTCAGAAAAAGGCAAATACAATTAATATCTTTCCTGCACTTAATCTTTGTATTAAAGCAGACAGCAGTTTCACTTCTGGCATAAAACCTGCTGTACATTATTTCTTGCCAAACCTTCTCTCTTGATACATTCAGGTTTTCAAATCCTATCACATTTCAATTTAATCATATTGCCATTCTATATCATCAATTTAATCATATTGCCACCCTATTATAATATTTCTATATTACCACAAGACATTTTTTTAGATATAGCAATCTCTGAAACTTGCTTGTAAATTATAGGAGTTATGAAACGGCAAAATAATGAGGTGTGAGACTCCATTCTTGAGATTTCTTTTATACCTTAAAATTTGTGACTAAATTACTTACTCTAGTTATTTGTTTCCATTCTGGTTTAAGATTCTTCCTGGCTTAAATAATAATAATTAGGAGATAAGATGGCCATAGTTTCTTTCCTGACCCCTACCAATCTGTTTTCTCTTTATTCTTTTTTTTAACTCCTTCCATACCCCAGACATACCACATGTTCAATTATTAATTGTTTATACAGCATGTAATTTCATGGACTCACATTTAATGTGAATATGCAACAGACATCTCTCCAAAGTAACAAACAAGTCTATTACATCTAAAGTAGCCTGATGAAGCATTAAATTTACCTTCACTTTGCAACATCTGTAATTCACTTTTGCATGATTATGACATTAAACTAATTATGTTATGTATGCCATTTATGTAATTATGCAATAATAAATACATAAAATCATTAAAAATAGCATAACTGGCCATGATGACATACCTTCATATTTAATAGGCATTTTGTAATAACAGATGTCACCTCCACATAAAGCTTCATTAAAACTTGGTTTCACTTTATAATGGAATCTTAGGTCTAGCAACACTAGTGGGAGGAAGATTTCATCTGTCTCATGATTCTTCCTCTGTTTAGCTATTCTTCTAAAGTTATGCTTTTGTTTATATTTTATTATAATTTACCTGGCAGCTATTTGGTTGAACAGTAGAAAAAATATTAGCATTGTTTTATAAAGGCTGAATCATTTTCAGCCAGTTGATGCAGTGATATTTTTTAATTAAAAAATAAATAAATTTAATTTTAAAAGCCAGAATTGTTTCTATTTCCCATTAAGAACAATTTCTCTAAGATAAAAATTGCTTCCTTCTATTGTAACATTTGGCTATTAATCACAGAGAACAGTCTCATTATACTAAGATTTCTCCTCTTCTGACTCTTAAGATGCAGTGAAAATTAAATGTAATAATAGGGCAAGACATATTTTTTTCCAGTGGAAGGATATAACAATAGCAATAACACTTAGACTTATATACCACTTCATAGTACTTTACAGCCCTCTCTAAGCAGTTTACAGAGTCGGGATATTGCCCCCAACAATCTGGGTCCTCATTTTATCGACCTCAGAAGAATGGAAAGCTGAGTTGACCTTGAGCCAGTCAGTATTGAACTCCTGGCAGTGAGCAGAGTTAGCCTGCAATAATGCATTTTAAGCACTGCGCCACCATGGCCCCTGTATTTGGCAGCTTTTCTATTTCTTTTCTGTGAAGTTGGAATGCATTTAGGTACTTTGGGTCGACAGGTGGGGAAGAAAGACTATTTTGAGATTAGTTTGAAAAAAATTATGACTTATCCAATTTCTTTTTAATTTTCCTATTTCTTGGTGGGATACAGATCCATGCTCCTGATCCTCCACCCACCCATTGTCTACAGCAATGTTCGCTCACCAGTAACATTCTTGCGTAATTCATCATCCTGCTCCCGGAAAGTGCGCATCAGCTCATAGATTCCATTTTCTTCCACCAGCCCCAGTTTGTTCTCAGCATTGTCATAAATAAGATTGCGCATGGCACCAGTGGCATGGCGCTGCACTTCTTGGTTGGAACTGTTGAAGAGCTTCACCAGCTTGGATATGGCTTGGAGACTGCGAGCCTATGGAAATAGGGAGAGGGACACACATCTTAAGAGAAAAGAGGGGAGATGCGGACCCATCTCTGTTCTGACCTAGGCCTCCCAAGATCATGGAACAGACTCCTCGTGCCGATAAACCTCTTTTATTTAGGTTAAAGGGAATTCCTCTCCAGCAAAGTCCCAGCAAACAGTCTTTCATTAGATTTCACAACCACAGACCTTTATCAGGCTTGGGTAGTTGCCAGACCCAATATCTTCCAAACACTACGCTGAAGCAGCAATTACTTGGCAAGAAATCAGAAACAGATCTGCACCCTAATGAACTTTACTAATTTTTTCCTGCAAACTCCCCTCCCCTTTCGCTCCTCTTTATTCCCTATGGGAGGGGCTATTCACCATCCAACTGTGCCTTTACTCCTGAATCAGCCCTTGTTCCTTAGCTGTTCTCTTCTCCTGGCAGCTCTGTGCATGCACACATCGAGAACAGGCTCCACTGATATCCAACTCCAAAGGCTGTCGGATGGCCCTGGCCCCATCTCTGCCTCCAATGCAGACCACTCATCAGAGCTTTCCCCAGACTGCAGGACTGGCCTATATTCCTCCCCAACTTCCTCACTGTCTGAGTCTGCCACCAGCTCCGCTGACTGCTGGTGGGTCACAACACTCTCATCCTGTCTCATCTCCACCCATGTGCATCTCTCATCCTTTATCCAAGCTGCCTTTATTTCAGTCAAATAACATGCAGGAACTCCTCTCACCAGACCTGTTTTAACAAAGCATGACACAACCTCTTAAAGGAGAGTCATCATTGAGTAAACCACCAAACTGTATTGGGATCTTAGGCATCCTTTCAGCTATCAATCGATCCATCATAGCCTCACCTGTTTCTTGGCATCGTTGTCACTGTAGCATTTATGCTGGATATAAGCAGCCCCAAGCACCTGGAGGTTGGGGTCATTGGCCATCAGGTATTTCACCGCAGAGGGAAGATCAATGTCATCAAATCTGAAACCAAAGTTAAACCAAAAAGCACATGATGCAATTTCAAATCTCCTCTTTTACAGAGATTTCTAATAATATTCATCTGACTATTGTGCTTACCACCTTCCCCCCAATTCACCTGTACAGGTAGTGCTCGACTTAAAGCAGTTCACTTAATGACCATTCAAAGTTACAACAGCACTGAAAAAAGTGACTTATGACTGTTTTTCACACTTACGACCGTTGCAGCATCCAGTGGTCATGTGATTTACATTTGGATGCTTGACAACTGACTCACATTTACGACGGTTGCAGTGTCTTAGGGTCATGTGATCTTCTTTTGTGACCTTCTGACAAGCAAAGTCAATGGAAAAGCCAGATTCACTTAACGACGTTACTAATTTAACAATTGCAGCAATTCACTTAACAAATATAGCAAGAAAAGTAGTAAAATGGGGCAAGTCTCACTTAACAAATTTCTTGCTTACCAACATAAATTTTGAGTTCAATTGTGGGCATAAATCTAGGATTATCTGTAATTCAGTCCAGAATTATAGTCATAAATTGTTGCAGTTATTAAGTAGGTCACCACTTGACTATTCGATTGTTTTTGCAAAGGTCACTAAGTGAACATACCATGGTCATTAAATCAATCTATTTTATCCAATGAGCTTTTTTTTGTCAGAAATTAGAAGTACATGCTAGAAACCAGCAAAAAATGTGATTTTGTACTATGAGACACTGTAAATGGCCATAAATGTGTGCTGGTTGTCCAAAATGCAATCACATGACTACACAGGATTGCAGCTGTTGGAACTTCAAAATTGGGTTGTAAGTACCTTTTGGAGGTGTGTAGGGAGTGTCTGTTGTAACCCTGAATGGTCATTAAGTGACCAGTTGTAAGTTGAGGACTACCTATATCTACTTAAGAAAACTAAATGTATACATATATACATAATTGCCCTGCTAGCTGATCTGAAGCATACAAGAAATTTGAATTTCTTGCCAAAACATAAAAGATCTTGCTTTAAAAAAAGGATGGGGAAGAGGAGGTAAGAGAACAATAAGGAAAAAGCTTGGTAAAATAGGGTTATAGGGCTGGGATAATCAGACCATACTGCACATCAAGTTTCTAAATTATTACTTTGCTTTTGCTATTCAATATTCCCTTACATAAGCCTTTTCCTTTACATAAGTGCTAGAAACTTTCTTTATTTTTACAAATACAAATGTAAGTTCTCAAAATGTAAAACTATGGAGAAAAAAACCCAGATTTTATGTTGTGGTAAAAAAATTAAGATTCTGTGCCATCAGCTGCTTGCCCAATGCAGTGCAAAGATGTCAGAGATAGAGAGAGGGAGGGAAGGAGGGAGAACGAGAGGTGGAGAGAGTTAAAAATAATCCATTCATTCCCAGTGGTTTCCGTTCTAAGTTTCTTTCTTTCACTTTTCTCAATTAACCAAAACCTATTGGCTCACCCTATTGCTTTA
Organism: Thamnophis sirtalis; assembly: GCF_051295495.1. Taxonomy (NCBI): domain Eukaryota; kingdom Metazoa; phylum Chordata; class Lepidosauria; order Squamata; family Natricidae; genus Thamnophis; species Thamnophis sirtalis. The sequence goes on along the minus strand of NW_028261381.1, from coordinate 71,538,438 downwards.
AAAAGATGAGATATGTTTCCAAACTGGCTATTTCTAATCTGGGGACCAATGGTTCTTATCTTGTCAATCTCAGCTGTTACACCTACAGTCAACAAGGAATAACTGAAATAACCCATCTGCTATATAAACATCTGTTATAGAAAAATACCATATATTAACACCCTGTAAGTTTAATTAGGGCTGACAGAAATGTCAATGCCTGCCCAGGTTCAGAATAACCTCATTTACAACTCCCGTTTATGAAAATCAGTGAGCACACAGAACATAACTTGCATTATTTTTCTGTGTTGTTTATTTTAGGTGGCTTTCTACTCAGTAAAGGCAGGATCCAGAGACTGATGCCATTCTTTTGCCACCTGAGCCTTTAGGCATAACAGATAATCAGGTAGCCTAACTTCCAGATTGACCAATAAAGAGCACCCAGGCAAAGAAATAATATGCAAAAAATACATGTTCCATGCCCCAGTGGCTAGGTTTCTCAGTCTAGGACTATATACTTTGCGTGCCTTAACTACAGTCATCTCATTCTCGCCTTCTGCTGTTAATAGAAATTGATTTGCTTGGAATTCAGGGCAGCTAAGTGGCTGAAAGCCATCTGTTCCAGTTTCCTCAGCTCAGTTAGAGCAGTCCACTGCTATAAATTCCAGGCACACTTACCCACCAGAGTAGGACTGCTGGGACATCAGTGTATTTTGACCATCAAACATGTCCATGCCGCGCAGGTCTTGCAAATGGTGGTTGGATTCAGCCATACTGTGCACAGAAGGGGCACGGGAAGTACGCTCCACTGAAGCGTAAGTGTTCCCAGCCCCTCCTTGAGAGGTCTGAGTGCCACTGAAAGAGCCTGTACTAAATCGGGAGCGGTTGTTGCTCTGGAAACGTTGCAAAGTGCGCATGGCTGGTGCACGGATGACGGGCCTGTTCTGTGGGACCACCATACCATCCATCCAGTCAAGAGGTCGCTTTGCACAAGCGTTAGAGCCAGCGCTCATCTGCCTCTCAAGGGGGTAGGGTCTTTGGAAGCCCCCGCCACCCCGGGTTTTATAGAGATTTGCTTGGGTCAGTTGATCCATCTCAGACATTACACTATAGTGGTCATCCCCGGCCACAGGGCCACAGGGCCCATCGGCCAGACGCAAGGAGTGTAAGGACATGGTGTCATAGTTCTGACAGTTCCGGAAGTTCTTGTCGTTGAAAGATCTTTGCCGGGTGGTGGAGTTGTAATTCGTGCCATACACTGGACTTTTGGGGCCAGTGCCATTGCTGATACTGGCTATTCTAGAATTGGGCCTGAGATCCACTGCTGACCGGGAGGACCAGCCGGTAGCCTTCACAGAATTATAGCCATTATTGGCAACTGAATGGTGCAGCTGCAAGCAGGAAAGAAGGGAATGTTAATATTTATTTTCAAACGCAGACAAATTCTGTCTCTCATACACACACATGCATGCACATTTCCTTCATGCCAGTTATTAGATCAGCTGAGATATTTTGAAATAATCTAATCTATATACTAATGAGCAGCTATTATTGGGATTCTGGGGGCTACAGGCTGCCTTCAGTAACATCTACACCGTTTGTGGCTTACGAATAGGCTCTACTTATCCTGACACCATTACTAGGATAAACAAGAGTATCATATGGTACCATCACTTAAAGACTGCAGTGCTGGAAGTCAGCAACAGGAAGGACATATATGCATGTAAACTATCCACTCCAAATCATATTCCTTTGACACTGAAACATCTGGGAATAAAGTACAGTTGAATATTAAATAGAAACAAGCAACAGAAACAGCTCTACTTACCAAACCTTTGTGATCTGTGCCATTGGTTTGGGATCTGGAGCTAAACTGTTGCTGTAGAGTTCTAAACTGACCATTGGGGGAGATTCCACCTGCAGTAGGATACAGAGAGATATTACATTATGTATAGAAAGAGAAGAAAGAAATGGAGATAGGGCAGTAACCGGCTGAAGCTGGCTACATTTTAAGGAGACATGTTATCTGCATGGGAAAATATCAGAGTTTCTCCTCAAATTTAGGGTAGTCCCCAACTGAGTGATGGGGAATGATCTCCTGCATTCTGAATCCCATCACTCCCAGCCAGCATTCTCAGCCAATTTGGCTGAAAATGATTGAAGATACTGTCTTATAACATGGGTTCTGAGATTGTAGCTGGTTTTTTGTTCATCTAATTAACAGCCAAAGTTCTGGTTTCAATTATGCCCATGTTGTATTTTTGAAATGGCATAGGTTTATAATCTTAAGATTATTGAACGGCCAATCGAGTTCAATATAGTGTCTTCAAGTTGGCAACAGTCCTCTAAAATCTTAGTGACAGGATTCTTACCTGGTTCTGCCTCCTCCTATAGTTGGCAATGACTAGCAGAGTGAAATACCTGCAATATGGGATTCTTTCCCTGGAGATGCTAGATCAGGGGTGTCAAACTCGATTTCATTGAGGGCTGCATCAGGGTTGTGATTGACTTTGGAGGGCCAGGATGGGGTCATAACCATGGTGGGTGTGACACAGGACTTGTGTCGAGGACACCTGTGGTGGCCAAGTGCTAAGGCAGGACTTTACTGAGACCCTCCCGCACTTTCATTATAATCTCCTTCCCTCCATCCTTCCTTCCTTCCTTCCCTCCTTCCTTCCTCTTCTTTTTCCTTCCCTCTTTATTCTCCTTTTCTCCTTCCTTCCCCTCTTTCCTTATATTTCCTTCCTTGCTCTCGTTCCATCTTTCCTTCTTTTTCTGTCTTTCCTCTTTTCCTTTCTTGACCCTTCTTTCATGCTCAAATGTAAAAGGGAAAACATTTCTCATTTTGCTTTGTATTTAGTTTCTTTTGACAGCCCTCTGCCAGCGAAAATGGGGCATGCCCCATGCGCAGCCCACCCCCCGAGCTCCATTTTAGCTAGCAGAGGCACTGCGGGCCGGTCCTTTGCTGTTTCCAGGCCGGTCTCCTGGCCTTGAGTTTGACACCCATGTGCTAGACAGTCCAAGCATTTAACATACAACTGGCTTCCTTTACTATAAAATGAAAGATCCAGGAGGCTAAATTGGTATACAGCAGTCTGTCTAAATCATCAAGATTCTTCTTGTCAAGTATGCTATTTCTATATGGATTGTCCACAACAGTCCAGTTGGGCAATTAGGAAAAGTGAGTAGCTTCCCCACCTGTTTTGGGAAAACTGGAACAATTGTAAGTTGTTGACAGACAGAATTGTGGGTACAATTAACTATAACTTCTGTTTTCTGAGCTAACCTGCTGTCCCTCGAGGGCTGTGAAAAATGCTGTCATTGGTGCTGAAATAAAATTCCACTTCCAATCTAGTGTTAGAAGATGCACCATATTTGTTTTAGGCAGTAAAATATCTTGGACCAATGTTGGTGACCAACTAATTGCTTCTAGAAATGCACAAGCAGGCCATAAGGCAATGTTTATCTTGTCTGCCCACTAATTGTCCTGCCAAATATATCCTATGTAGGAGGATATATAGAGCCGAGGTGGCGCAGTGGTTAAATGCAGCACTGTAGGCTACTTCAGCTTACTGCAGTTCAGCTGTTCAAATCTCACTGGCTCAGGGTTGACTCAGCCTTCCATCCTTCCGAGGTGGGTAAAATGAGGACCCGGATTGTTGGGGGCAATATGCTGACTCTGTAAACCACTTAGAGAGGGCTGAAAGCCCTATGAAGCGGTATATAAGTCTAACTGCTATTGTTATTGCTATTGCTATATTTCATAATAGGGGCTCCAATTTACTCCTCACAGCTTTCTACAGGATATATTTAGAATAGATCTCACAGCCTATATAAAAAAATAATAGGTTCTTGCTGTTTCCAAAACAAAATATGAGCCCATATATTTTATCATATAATAAACAGCTGCCAAAGAATCCAGAAAAGTGGGAGCCAGACAATCTCTACTCTACATGGAGACTAGTCTTAGGTGGCATTTTATCTTTGGGGTTCTTTTCTACCAGTCCAAATCCTGTCATGTTTTGATTCTCCAGTTGGAAAACCTAATCTTTATTACACTCTCCCAAGTGGATCCTGTCACCACCTAGTCTTGGTGTGTATCCTGAAACTGTATATTCTGGACTTAGTGACCCAACTTCAGTACAGCATATTCAGTGTCATCTATGAGTAACAAAGATGTTTAAATGAGGAGAGGGTAGGCAAAAGGGCTGCTGAGCTATTGCTCAGCAATTTCTGCAATTTTGAACAAGTACAGTGGCTCCATATTTGTAGTGCTCTAATTAGAGATAAGTAGGGATGGTGAATTAAGGACACTGTTAAGAAAACAGCAAAAGAGGACAAGCAGGTACATGTGACATATTTGGCATGGGTCTAGACAGTTATTGAAAAGGGTTAGGCAATCCAATTGCAAAAAGGTTCACTCTGAAGTGGGTTATGTTTCTGCAATCGCCCTATTTAAAAAAAAGTAAACCAAAGAAGGGGGAAAATATTAATGGGGTAAAGGGAGGAAGTGGACTCCTGCAGCATACCTTTCGCAACTCTATATTAAATCTTGGATCGCGAGTTGCAAACAAAATTGACTAAATTCATGCAATACACTAATCCAAACCTAGAAAACTATGTTATGGCTTAACACAATATTGGCAATTTGGTAGTACTCATAAATTATATTGTTTGTTTATCAAGACATAAACAAACTACAATATGCCTTACCATGATATGTAATTATTTCAGAGTTGAAATTTTGTCTGAAAATATTTCCTAGAGGTGAGCCCAATCAGAACTTAAGCTTAAATCTACCACATCCCTCTTCCATTCGATCATATTCAATTCTCACAGACTGCCTGGATAAGCCTCCACAGTTTTCTTGGCAAGATTTTTCAGCATCTCAACCTGCTTGCAACCATTTCTTAGAGTGCCTACAGGCTACTTGATTCTATACCTCTCTGAATGGCATATGTTAAGGCTGTAAGGGCTTGGTCAGAGGGTATAAGGCTGCTCACAAGAAGCTGATAGAGCTGATAGAGAACCTTACAGGGCATTATAATGCTGCCAAAGTAACAATAAAAATTCAATTCTTTCAAGCTACCTGAATAAATTACAATCTTTCCTTTGGAATATTCTTACTTCCCTTAAGATGGATGCATAAATTGTATGTTTTGACACCACTGTATCTGCTCTTTGTTTCAGAGAAACAGTAGAAACATCCACAAAGATTATTTAAGGAAATTGTGGAACCTACAACATAATACCTGCTTTATAGTAGGGAATCTTTATCTTGGGAATCTGCTATTATGCCAGGTATCGCTGTCAATTACTCAGCAATTGCCATGGTTATTCAGAAGTCACCCAAATTTTAGATAACTTTATGGACCAAGAAAGATCATAAAACTATGTATGTTTTGCAGTTCATAGGTCAATCTTGCTTCACGTACATTGACATTCTATGTGTGAACATATAGGAAATAGGCATGAATATGCATTCTACAGAAAATAACTTTATGGTCAAATTCTCTACTTAGAGCCTGAAGAAAGAACTTTATTTTGCCTGGATCTCCTGAAAGTCCTATAGAGGACTTTACAATTTATGTCTACTCACTGGGCTACCAATGCTGATTGGATAGATTGTATGATTGAAGCTGCAACTTTGGTACTCAAAATCTTTAACACTACGCAACATTTTATCAACAGCAACTCACATTATTTGTCTATAAATGCCAACCCAAGACTATGGGAAGCTCCTGTAGAAGGTTCACCTTACTTTCCAGTTTGATTTCCTTCCTGCTACTTGCAGTGTTCCTCCTTTTTCATATATTAGAAGGTCCCTCATGTAGGCTTAACTACCATAAATAAAAAGGTTTCAGTCCCTTGTGTTGCCTCTTCATTAAACTTCTTCACGTCTTATTTCTCAGGCACCCTTTCCTTTTGTATCAACATTGAAACACTTTTACAATTATTTCTTAACAAAGGCCCTTTTGAGAGAGCTTTAGCTTGGCGTATTTCCTAGAGAAAAGAAAGGAGGAGACCAGCTATCAGGGTAATCCAGGTGCAGCCCAAACACGGCTAGTGATTATATTTCAGAAGCTGTATAGTTACTATAGAAACCTTAGCCAAACTTTCACAAATATAATGCTTTGAAAGATGAGATTTAGCTATTATAATTTAATATTTTCTGTCAAACGACTCCACACTGTGTTCATGACTCTAGAGGGATGGAAGTACAATGGTTTCCATATCTATTTTATAAGCCTGTAAAAGAAATTTTCATTTAAAAATAGCACAACAGAATTTTTAACGTCTTTAAGTAAGTACACAAAAAATTATTTTGACTGACGTGTCAACTGGACCGAGTACATTTCTAGACAAGTCTTTTATTGTGCAATTGCCCCGCCTTGTTCATATTTTAAGAGCAAATATGGAACACAATGTATTTTCTAATCCTTTCGTCTTTTCTCTTTTTATTTTCTTTTTTCAGATCACAAACATTTGTTAAAGAAAGGGAAAAACAAAACCGCAAAAATGCTTTTATGTGGGTAACACTAGAATTCAAAACAGAGATCTTGGTCTGAATTACACAGATAGCTTACTAATATGAACTGGTAGTTAGGATCTTGCGCTCATTGAAAAAAAGGTAACGGCACTAAATGAAAAAAAAACTTGCATTCCCAAACAATCCATTTTTTAAAAACAATCCCTATTTAAATGGTGGAGCAGTTTGATATTCATATATGTTCCCTGCCTCTGTGTGCTTAACTCAGAGCACTCTTCTCCACTTTGGTGACTGCCAGGCATGTTTAACTAACTCTGAACAACTCCAGCTAGCAACCCTGAAAGTAATTTGGATTTCAGCACATACCAGCTTGGGGAGACTTGGACAAAACTTTCTAAATGTGTTGATACAAGATCATAAGACAAGTCTCATCTCACTGTAGAGGAATGTATTTGTGCAAAAATGTAGTAGTGAAATACAGTAGTTTAATAATTTCATTAATTGCAACAATCACGTAACTTTTATGAAACTGATCAGTAAACATACTTTCAGCATTTTCTTGTTACAATCAAAAGCTAATATTTATACTAAGCATTTGGTTTAACCTATGTTGTCATCCTATATTAACAGTATTACTGTCTTATTTTCATCTCTTTCTTCTACTCCTTTGTATGCTCACCATTTGTGAAGTATCAATGATAAATTTTATAGATTTTATAGATAAATTTTAAAAAATGTTAGCCTACAATGTTTTATAATATACAAATATATAGTAAGAATCTAACACAGACATATTTTGATTTGTTAGGCGGGAATAACTGATTTCAGATTGAGATTGAAATTGTATCTCTATTTCCTCAAAATTCAGAGTGATTTCATAATTTGGTTCAAGATGCATTAAAAAAAACTACATATGCAATATATAGTAATCTAGGTATGAAATTAGAAAGTGAGAAAATACCAGCATGCAACCATAATCATTTGAGAAAAATGTAATGGAAAATATGTGAAAACAATTATATGAAATTTTGTTAGAAGGTTTAGAATCCTATATATCCCAAACAAGACTTATTCAATTCATCACTGATTATATCTTGATGAAACCAAAGCAAAGCAATTATCACAGACATTAAAAAAGATCACACAGAGAGAAATAAATTAGCCTAGTAGGGGTCTATGATACACTTGGGAAACCATAATTAAAACATACAAAGTCAATATTAGAAGAATGAGGGAACAACTGAAAGGACTATCACAATAAAGATTTGGTGGTGCTAAAACAAAATAGTTTTTAACATAGTACAATTTTTAACATATGGTACTTGTAAATTACATCTGTATAATTTATCTTCCCCTCCACTCCATCCCAATTTAAATCTACACCAAACTAGCCATTCTGTCTGAGGAAAGAGCTACAAGTCACAGTTCATGCTCTTTCTTAAAATGTGTTATTCAGAAATAATTCTACCAGATTCCTCCTGGATTTTGCTACCAGGGCCTTGAAGCTGTTAGGGACTGGATGAGGGCTAACAAGCTTGTGCTCAACCCAGATAAGACCAAGTGGCTGTTGTGTTTCCCGCCCATTAATTTGGCAAGTGTTCCATCTCTCAGGCTGGGGGGTCAAACACTACACCCCTCAGACAGGGTCCGCAACTTGGGAGTCCTCCTGGACCCACAGCTGACTTTTGACCACCATTTGTCAGCTGTGACCAGGGGGGCATTTGCCCAGGTTCGCCTGGTGCACCAGTTGCGCCCCTACCTGAACTGGGAGGCCCTCACAACAGTCACTCGTGCCCTTGTGACCTCTAGGCTGGAGTACTGCAATGTGCTCTACATGGGGCTGCCCTTGAAGAGTATCCGGCGACTTCAGCTAGTCTAGAATGCGGCCGCGCGAGCGATTGTGGGTGCACCTCGGTTCACCCACATAACACCTATCCTCCGTGAGCTGCACTGGCTACCTGTCGATCTCCGGGTACGCTTCAAGGTGCTACTTGTCACCCATAAAGCCCTTCATGGTAGTGGATCTGGGTACTTGAGAGACCGCCTACTGCCAATTACCTCCACGCGACCAATTAGATCACATAGATTAGGCCTCCTCCGAGTTCCATCTGCCAGTCAGTGTCGACTGGCAACCACGCGGAGGAGAGCCTTCTCGGTAGTAGCTCCGACCCTTTGGAACGATCTCCCCGTGGAGATTCGTATCCTCACCACCCTCCAGACCTTCCGCACAGCCCTTAAAATCTGGCTATCCCATCAGGCCTGGGGCTAAAGATTGTAACCCACCTGAATGGTATGAATGTTGTGCTTTTTTAATTATGTATTGTTCTCACATGTTAAATGTTTGTTTCCCCCCCCCTTGAGTTGTAAGCCGCCCTGAGTCCCCCCAGGGAAAAGGGCAGCATATAAATAAACTTTTAAAAAAATACTCTAGATTAACATGATCCTTCCTTTACAACAGTGGTGTGGTAATCCTAACAATTCCTAGCAATTTCCATACAGTTAAGGAGGCTTCTCTTGGCACCAACAATGTTAATTGTTCCATTATTATAGAAAGCAAGTAAGTCAAGGTGAGTATAGGGGACATTTTTCTTTATATCAAAGGATTAGAAAACCTGCTGTGCCTTGACATATGCTTTCCACTTAAGATAAAGTTTATAGAAGTAGCATAGAAGAGAATGCAAATTCTTCTCATTTTACCAAGCAAGTCATGTGCTATTATTAAACATGACTCCAACTAAAAATAGTTATCTATTGGTCAAACATACATTTAAACAAACATTTTAAAAATATACTATGGTGCATCTTCCAACAAAAGAACAAACATAATCCCGGCTCAAAATCCTACAAGGAACTCCACTCCTAGAGCTTCTTGTTAATATTGACATATTAATTTCCTATCTCATACTTGACATCTTAAGTTTGTGGCTTAGAGTTCATTTAATAGATTTGCTTTCAGGCTTCCTATGGAAATTGTTTCAAAATTCAACACAAAGCTTCCCTTATTAAAAAGTAGCCAAATAATTTTATCTGATCACAATGCTAGACAATCCAGCCCTCTGCTATTTTTTAACAAGGGAAAGGCAAATGCTCCACCTGATCATCTCAAACTGGTTCCAAAGTTTTAGACCCATGAGAAGAACTTGAGTTCTTGAGTTCCTCTCTGAAGACTTCCATTAAAAATAAAAGGACAGAGGTAGCATCCAGTTATCTCTCCCTCTGCAATCCCAGTACCACCTTCTGCATCTGCTCTCTGGTTAGCCCAATCATCTGTCACAGTTTCGGGGGAAAGTAAAAGAGAAAGCAATTAAACATAGAATTTTTTTGCCTCCTTAGCTATACATTCTTTTTAATTGACATGGACACTTTCATCTATTAATTTTTCTCCATGCAACACAGGGAATGGGGAAACGTATTTCGAGGTGTGTTGCTGCTCTAAAGAAGTTTTGCAGCAATTCAGTTGTGGAATCAAAATTTTTTGGAACCTCTTCTGTAGGTGTGGCCTGCTTTCTGGGTTCACTGGTGGAACCTCTTCTAACCGGTTCGGTAGATTTGACGAACAGGTTCTACCGAATAGGTGCGAACTGGTAGGAACCCACCTCTGCTCCAGACCTGTCTGTTCTCCCAAAGTCAGCTATTTAGGGAAGGCGAGTCAACCGAGTCAACCAATTTTTTGCTTTGCATGACTTTATTTGAAACTGGAGTAAAGCTGATTTTCCTTTGTAATGCTGCAGTTCTGAAGGGCTTGAGAGCCTGCTGTTTCCCATTGGGAAATTCTGGCTTTGCCCTGGCTTCCAACTGCAGGGCAAGCATGATGTAACTCTTTCCAATCCTTCACTGCGTCCAAGGAGACACAGTGAAGTTTTAACTCCATGAAGATTAAGGAGCTTCATGAAATGACTGAGGAAAAAGTCTGTTCAGTGAAAGTAGGACAGCCACAAGATTATTCCAAGAATCATTAATGTTTAAATGCAGTAGGAAACTCTGTGGGGGTCCCATAGTGTTTTGTGCCTGAGAAAACCACCTGCTGATCCCAATGAGACCATATCTAGAAAGGCTGAAGGCAGAACTTTAAAACAACTTCAATCTTTTTCGCTTTTTAAGAAATTAGGTTCCAACACACACACTTTAAATCGGGCTCAGATACGGAATGGTAGTTTACAGAAAAAGCACAATATAATTTGATAAGGCTAGAAAACATTCAATTATCCCAGAGCTCTGGATTCAGGTTTGCATTTTAAAATAAACTTGAATCCATATTCAATATGCCAAGGATGGTAGCATTCCTTAATGAAGCACTTGGCTGGACAGAAGACCCTTGAGCACATTTTCAGTTCCGTTTATGATACGGTGAGAAAACAGTGAGTCATTCTGGATCATATCTGATACTTGTCCTGAACTTCTAAAATCCACTCAGAGACTCTGCTTTAGATGGAGTTTTCCTATTTTATGGTTTTTCTCCTATATATTTGAAGCAGCATTTGCTGCCAAAAGATATGTAATTTGTAGGATTTAGGCCAAAAGAAATCCAGGACTGCCTGTTAAGAGTTAAAACAACCGAACACTCCCGAAAGTAATGTAATGTTAGTCGGAAAGAAAACATCATTTCATTAATAAAAGTCATCGGTTTACAAGGAATTTAATGGGGAAAACATGCACATCTATCTGTTAGGCCTGGCAATTTATTCCGAGTCCACTGAATAAGAAAGACCAAGATGGTCATTGTATAGCTTAATTTTGCTTCTGATTGCAACAGAAACCAGCCCCTTAAAGTAGGTTATTAGCAGTGTAGCTTTGTTTTTTTCTCAGAAGCAAGGTTAGTTTAGCGAAAGACTCTTGCCATGATTAATTAAAACAAAGCTTCAAAGCTTTTCTTAAGTCAAGGGCAAGAAAAGCATGCCTGCAGTTGAAAACAGATGTCATGTGATACTGGAATCACAGAAACATAAATTTAGAAGCGCCATTTAGGACATCGTCCAATCTTCTGCAGGAATCCAGATGAAAGCATCCCAGACAGAGAGTTATCTAGCCTCTGCTTAAAAGCATGAGGGGAGCCTATCATCTCTCTGAATAATTTGGGCTTATATCCAGCAACTATTAAGACACCTCTCCCCCTCCTGCTCTGCCCCTGGGCATCACTCATTCAACTCCTTCAACTGCTCTTCAGTCTTACTAACATCCTGGTCATCTTTTCTGCCTTTCTTTGCTCTAATGTTTCATATTTCTTTAAAAATAGTACCTGAGAACTGGAACCAGCCTTCGGGGGTGCAGATCTGATTAAGAATAAAGTTGAAATTATTATGGCCATGATTTGAAAGATATGCTGTCTAAACTTGCCTTTGCTTTTTTTTAAAAAAAAACTACGTCTCATATTCCATTTCTAAATTACTGAGATATTTCACAAGCATCATTACCAAGATGTCCCCGATCTCCCTCTTTATTAATGTATTTCTATCTTGCTGAAATTCTAAAGATTCTTGGCAGCGTACAAGTACATTGGCACATTGTTACATTTATTTTCTATTACTTTTAGCATGTTTCTCTAAATTATCAAGATTGTTCTGAATATTATTTCTGTCTATATTAGTTATTCCACACAGTTTTCTGATTTCAGCAAATCTGATAAGCATTCTCTCCACCTCCTCATCTAAACCATTACTAAAAGCATTGGAGAAGCCAGGTCTGATTCTTCCAGCTCCCCACTTGATTCCTTTTCCAATCTGATGGGGAGTCATTGACAAATCCTCTTTGAGTATAAATGTATCTATTTATTCACTTCAACAGGCCCATTTCAATATTATATTCAAAGAAAATCAGTATTTTCTTATCATTTTTTGACAAATCTCAGGCTTCAGTCCTATATTTTCTTGCTGGAATAGGTAAGTAAACCAATGAAACTAAACAGAAAAGCACTTGTGATGTCACAGAAATAAAATACAATACAATTTCCTAGAACATTCAAGTGTATGTATGTTTCTACACAAACATAAGAATGAAAGCACTGCACTGAAGAATTATTTCTCAGACTCATAATGCATTTTAAGCTAAGAAAAGGGAGGAACAACATTGTTGGGTGAGGCGAGCATTTCACATTGCTCAGATCTTCAGTCTACATCCAAAATAAATATTTATTGTATTACTCCACCAAACACAGAATTAATTATACAGTTGTTGCTGAATGCTGCAATACTTATGTTACAAGACACAGTACTGCATCTTAGTTCTGAATCATCAAATTTTCTATCTTATTATGAACTTGAGTTTCCTTTTTCTTATTTTTCTGCTGTGCCAGGTTGAAACTAAATAGTTCTTGTATTTATCCATCATTTTGATTAAAAAACCACAAATATAAATAACGTAAATATAAAATGTATTTAAAACAATTTTACCTGTCAGATTTGTAATTCACACGAAATAATTCTTACAGCAGAAAGAAAATCTGAACTTACTTCAAATTTCTTTTTAGCATACCTTCTGGGGAAAATCAGCTAGCCTCATGAAGAGCTAGCTCAACAAAAACTTTATTTTCCCAAGTTTATAATGGATGAAATAAAAAACTAATGAATGAGAAACTATGATACTGAACTGCTCTGATAAGAGATTAATAATAGAACAAAACATTTGCAGATTTTATATACTTACCATCTAGATTGGTTCCAGGCAATTCCCTGTTTTTATTAGAGTGATATATTTCCTATGAAAGTTGCAGAATTTGAAGTAGGCAAAGGATCTTAAAACCACATATTCCTGAGCTTCCACAGCTACCTTTAGGGATATGCTGTCAAGTGCAGCAAGGGTATTAATCATGGTTACACTAGTGAGTATGGTTACAAAGGACTACACTATCATAACTGCATACTTCAGCAGTTTTCTCAAACATAATCCCCCTAGAGATCCATCTATCTTTAAAAAGTCTTTTTCCCTAGCCTTGGGTTAGCATCAATGATAAGCCCCTTCTAGGATTTTATGCATTTGCTGAATGTTTTCTTTAGATGTGCAATGCTATTTTCTCATGGAGGGGGGGATTCCATTGCTTTCAATGTTGCATATCACTCCAAGCTTTTAAATGCAGGGTTGCATCTGGATGCTGAAAGTCATTCTGCCATACTGATATTGCTGCACAATAGTTAAAATCAGGATGTAAAGGTAGATAACATTCCCAAACAGTGGTGACTTCAGCAAGATCTATGCTAGTTGGCAAAGGCTATTTTTGGTTCCCAGGGAATCATATAAGTTGGTAATAATCCTGAGTGAATCTCATGCTAATAGTGTCCTTCAGGAAACACCTGGACCAGCATAAATCTGACCTAGTTCTGTTTTCATCTATCCCAAGGAAACTTTAAAAGCTCACTTAGGTTGCAATTCCTGCTTCCTTTTGCAACTGTCAGCATCTACCTTACTGCCATACATATTTAATCACTATTGGATGCAAAATGTCAGATGTCAAGGAGTAACCAGCTAATAGCTGCAAAGTATTTGTTCAACTTGAGGAAATAATGATACGAAGAAAACTTTTCTCCTATACTTGCGACCCCCACTTGATCTTTTTTAGGGTGTTTTATCAAATAAATAAGCTTGTATATTTTCCCAATTCTTAACTCCAAAGGCCTGCCAAGCTCTGCTGATATGGACTTCTGAACAATATTTAAATCTGCCTAAAGTCAAGGAAGTTGAAATGAACAGATCTAAATTGTGAAGTGTGAGGTAAAACATAAGCTTGAAATTAAAAATAAGGTACTCATTAAACTTGAGATCTGAAAACCTATGTTTGTGTAGAGAAAATTAATTCAACAATATGGTGCTTCTGCTGTTACACAGCCCTGCAATAAATCCAGACTCCAGGAATGACATAACTACGATACTAATTGCTCCAACCATATGCTGTTTCCACTGCCTGCTTTCCTCACAAGTTTTAGAAAAGATCTGAGTTCCCACTGCCTGCTCTGCCTCGCCTTCTCCTTTCAAAATCAAGTATGCATGTGTGTGTACAGCCCAGAAAAACCTTGCTCCTTTTCAGGGAATGTTTGTGAAATGTAAATTCTGTAGACAGTCAGGTGTTTGAGTGGTTTCTTTTAGCCATACACCCAAATAATTAGAGTTCTCATTTGAAAAATAAACACAAACATGCTTTCATATATTCTCTCTCCATAGGGCAAGGGGCGGAATGTGCATACAGTACAGAAAAAGCAAGACTTGGTTTATTAACTGTGCCTAGAAACAATTTGTGAAGGTGGATCTGGAGAAAAGATAAGAAGAAAAGAAAGTAGCTGAGCTAACAGCCACCCCCATATGAGGCCATTTATACATGTAGGGATAATGTGATGGCAGAAGAGATAAAATGGGTGGGGTTCCAAAGTATTAACTTGCTCCAGACAAAAAGATTGACTCATAATTTCTTCACATATATATGGCATTATATATATTCATCAAATACATGTATAGATCACCCTTTGCCAACTTACTGCCACCCAGCTATGTCATCCAGGATTCCCAGAATACCCACTTGCTGGCTGGCTGGCAATTCTGGGAAATCTAACAACAAACCCTACCAATACATCCATATTCACTGCCCACATCTAAGAGAGATCAGCAGGGGGTAGGAATTAGAAAGTCTGGTGAAACATGTACAACTTTTAGTTAGGAAAATGTTTAAGAGGAAACTTTCCAAAATAACATAATGGGATTGTGTGCAAAGAACAGGATTCTGAGTGCTGGAGGAAAGCTGGCTCCACTGGGGCCCAAGAACAGAAAAATAGATGATAAGGGGATCCTGGAGAATCTTAAGATATAACCCCTAGAATTCAAGCCGATAGTATCCAGTAGAGATGTGCAAAATATTTTGATTTTGATGTCCCAGTAAAACAAAATGCAGTGTTTTATTCTGAAACTAAATTAAGGCTCAGCTTTTTCCTAGGTCCTTTTTGGGACATAGTCTAGTTCTTCTGAGCATGCAGCTGAGCTCTTGTTTTGTGACTTATGATTGGGTTATATTTTCCAGACTTTTTCCAGCCCAAGCTAATAGAATAGCATAGGCCACATTCTTTGCTGTCGTCTGGATCAGGTGATGGGGGGAATGGAGTGTTGAGAGGAAAGAGGCAATCAAGAGCAAGGTCAGACAGAAGAAGACTACAGTATTTGCAGCTGCAAAGCTGCTAATCTGCCTGGTAAATTTGTGCTGTTTAAAAGAAAGAAAAATGTGTGGGAAAATAAAGGAGTTCCTGTGGGTGGGTGAATGGGTTCAACGAGGGTTACACCATGCCTTAATTTGTGCAGAGACATATATGTGCATTCACACAACAGTTTGTGTTAGAGACGGGTGGTACCAATGTTGCTGAATCTGCACCCTGGTTTTGCTTAGTCTTGTTTATGGAACTTTGTTATGCACCTTTTGTCTTATGTAACATTAATATTATTCATATACTCAAGAAACATCAGCACTTCTTTTTTTGTAGCCACCCCTATATGCAAGTAAAAACATCAGGAAAGAGTAATACAAATGCATTTGTTTTTGTCTGCACCCAGCAGACAGCTGGGGGAAAAAATGCAGTGCCCTTTAGAAATTTGGCCATAGTATTTTTTTAAATTCAAAACATGAAGAAGTTTTAACTAAAATAGATGTACTATTTGAAAAGAATATTGAAGACTTTAACAAACTGGGGTGGGGGTGGGGAGTCTAATTTTTTTCCATAGAGGGTAGAGAACAGCTTTCCTGATATTAGATGGTAATTGAAACAGATCTCTGTTAATAAAAAACAAAGCTGCCTTTCCATTATTTTATGGGAATGTAATTAAAGTTTTCAAAGTGTTTTAGAAATCATGCTCTTAGCCATATTTTCTAAAACTCGGGTAGTAGGTATCATTCAGCATAGACTACTATCTACCTACTCCTGCATATTCAAGGAAGAAAAGTGATCTCTGATTTTCCATTTTTTCCCCTCTGGTTAATATCTTCAGAATAATACAAGTTTCATTCTGCTGGGGGGGGGAGGGGAATGTTCAGACTGTTTCGATTTTTATTCTAATGGAATAGAGCCAAGTAGAAACATTTGAGAGAACATTTGAGTGGGGTACTTTGTTCTAAGCTAAGAATAAAACATTTTCTGTTTTATGTATATATTCCTATCAACCACGGAAGTATGCCACTGGCACTGCTTATGAAATGGATAAAACTCCTTTAAATGCCTTCAGTACAACAGTGCATTCTTTCCGTGCATAAAAGTATATTTATTTTCGAATAGCATCATCAAAGAACAAAGTATGATAATGGCTTGCCAATGGCAACTTTAAAACAAAGCAAAACAAAAAAGAAACAAAAGTTCAGTACTGGACACAGAGTAGCTGGTAGGGAGAGGAAGAACAGAGAACAGCCAACTTGTTCAGGAGAGCTTCCCCTCCCCCCATTGTTTTAAAAGGAAGAACTTGAATAAATAAGAAGTACAAAACAAATCAGATTGTGCTTAAGTATGAGGAAAACCTTCTACTAATAATAGTTTGACAATATAGCAGACTTTTCTCACAGGTTGTAGACCAGGGGTATCAAACTCAAGGCCCAGGGCCCAGATCCGGCCCTTGGGGTGCTTAGATCTGGCCCATGAGGCCGCCCTGGAAACAGCAAAGGAATGGCCCACTGTGACTCTGCACAAATGTAAACAAAATGTAGTTCGGGAGGGTCACAGACAGCCCCACCGAGCTCCATTTTTGCTGGCAGAGGGTTGTAGGAAGCCATCGCAGCCAAAAACAGAGCTCGGGAGCCCATTTTTGCTGGCAGAATGCTTGGGTGCCCTCGACAAAAGAGATGTTGAGCTGGTCATGCCCCCCCCGCCCCCCCAAGTCAAATACAACCCCAAGTCAAATACAACCCTAATGCAGCCCTCAATTTAATCAAGTTTGACACCCCTGTTGTAGACAATCCTTTAAACAGGAATTTTAAGAAAAGACTAGGACATTATTGGTCAGGGATGCTGTTTATTGTACTCTGCATTAAGCAGAGATCTTATTTGATCAGCTCTAAGTTCCTTTCCCTACCTGAATCGGGAGGCTCTCAGAACAGTCACTCACGCCCTTGTGACCTCAAGACTGGACTACTGTAATGCGCTCTACATGGGGCAGCCCTTGAAGAACATTCGGAGACTTCAGCTTATCCAGAATGCAGCCGCGTGAGCGATTGTGGGTGCGCCTTGGTACACCCACGTTACACCTATCCTCCGCGAGCTGCACTGGCTGCCTGTTGGACTCCGGACGCGCTTCAAGGTGCTAGTCATTACTTTTAAAGCCCTACATGGTATCGGACCTGGGTATTTGAGAGACCGCCTCCTGCCAATTACCTCCCTACGACCAATTAGATCCCACAGATTAGGCCTCCTCTGAATACCATCAGCTAGCCAATGTCGACTGTCGACCCCTCGGGGGAGGGCCTTCTCTGTGGCTGCTCCAGCCCTCTGGAACGATCTCCCCGTGGAGATTCGGAGCCTCACCACCCTTCAGGCTTTCCGCAAAGCCGTCAAGACCTGGCTGTTCCAGCAGTCCTGGAGCTGATGAGTTCCCAGCCCCACTTGAATTGCTGATTGTTGTGTAGCTTTTAAGCTGTTTTTGTATCTTGTTTTTGTCTTGTTTGTTTTTTGTATCTCCCCCTTCCCCATGTGTTTGTTAGCCGCTCTGAGTCCCTCGGGAATAGGGCGACATACAAGTATAATAAACATACAACATGCATACATTTCTCATTTCTATTCCTATTTTTTTTTGGTCTTGCCTTCTTTATGCGTTCACAAATGAAAAGTGTGGAATGTACATTTTATAAGTAAGTAATAAAAATAAATAATTTGTGTAAATTATGTCCCTGTTGAATGTACCAGAATAAATTTGATCAAGCTTTCCTCCCCCGCCCCCCAATTCTCACTCATTCTACTACCTTGTTAGCAATCTTGGAAATTTTGGGTAGCACATGGTTTTTTGCTTGACCCATTTTGGGAATAAACTAATCCCAAGTAAGCCTCCAAACATTTTTTTTTAAAAAAACCAACAATAAAAGTAATGTAAAGCTTCATTAATATAATTGACCTTTTGGTGCAAGAAAATAATGTTTGTTGGGCATTCTTGTCTTTTACAAAGAATTGGCAAGGTGTATACTTTTGTATGAGCCAGTTTAGTGTATTGGTTAAGGCATCAGGCTACAAACAGGGAGATGGTGAGTTCTAGTCCTGCCTTGGCATTGAAACCAGTTGGGTGACCTCTCAACCCTGGGAAGGAAGCAAGGGCAAACCACTTCTAAAAAAATCTTGCCAAGAAAACTGCAGGGACTTTGTCCAGGCAATCTCTGAGAAACAGACGTGGAAGAACCAGAAAAAAACCTTTTGTATACAGATTTCATCAGAAAGAAATGTTTAATCTACAGATGGTAAATGAAGCAAAAATAATTTACAAATGTTCAGGTGGTAGTATGCTCAGGCATGCATGCATGCGCATCAATTCTATTACTTTGGATCTTTATGGCTGAATCCCCTACATCTTATTCCAATTCCCCTATAATCAATGGAGATGGTCTACTTTGTTTTCAGAGATGAAAACTGCTGAAACTAAAGGAATGGGCAGGAGGTGCAAATGAAGCTACTGAAAAGCAAGAATGCCTTTGATAATTAGCCTTACAATAGGCAACCAGCTTGACTAATATATTCAACACTTTTTCTTTCCTTCTCTATCCATTTATCTCCGCCCTGTGTTTCATCTGTATTCATCCTCTATTTTTCTGTGACTTGTGTGTGAGAGAGAATGGATAGTGCCTACAATGAGGAATCAAACTATTTAACAAATGAGTTACTATATTTTACTAATTTTAATCAGTAATTGTTTTTATTGTGATTCTATCCTTTCGGAAATGGGTTTTTTAGCAGGTTTATTTATTTGTTCAGTCAGTCCATATACACAATATATCCACAGATGTGTGACATGTACACAGATTTATTGGTGGGGGTAGAATCTGAAGAGGAAATCATAAATTCATTTTTTTCTCTTATATTTATATTATTATATTTCTTTTGGGAGGTCATTTTATATTCAGGGTAGTCTTCTTCTGTGGTAATTACAAAAGGAGCCACATGAGCTATCAACTTTCATTCTAGCTCTCTTCTTCTTGGATCTAATTGTGATCTTGTTTTGGATCTTGTGCCAATCACTTCTACTGAATCAAGTCAGAGCACCCTTTAGTGGCCAAGTATCACTTCTTATATTTTGGGGTGACCAAGTGGTAACATGGACTGGAATGGGGAAGAAGATTCAGGAAAGCTATTTTTAGCCTTACACTTCCATTTGCTTAAGCTTTCTGTGCACGAAAATCGATAGAAAAATATGTTGTTACTCTTCAGTAACAGTGAGAGTAGTGAAGGCCACAAAGGCAAAATTCAGTGTCCATGATCAGCTGGAGAACTGGAAATTACACTCTTGTCTTAAACAATTAAACTGGTATTATTTTGCAACTGGACTATTCTATCTTTCTGAAAAGACTTTGCAAAAGCCTATGTTTAAAGCACACAACAATTTCACTATGAAAACCATTATATTGTAATCTTTCAGACCTAAGCTTCAAAACAGAGAACATTATCCTCCCTGAGATCTACTGCATCAAAATCCAAACAGCAGGGGAAAAAACAGGTACTTTAAAAAACAGATTTAAAAAGAAAAATGAAAGGAAAATATGTCAACAAAACATCAGTTGAGTCAAGGCTGATGACTGGAGAAGGATTGCAATCCATCCTCGAAGCATATACCGTATTTATCGGTGTATAACACGCACCGGCGTATAACACGCATCCCCCATTTTAACACAAAAATTTGAGTAAAAATTTTTTTCATTAAAAATAAATGACTTGAAAGCTCGGAACTTAATGTTGGATTAAAATTTATAACATTAGAACATGAATTATAACATTAACTCCTCTTAAAAGGCAAATATGAAATGAAAAAACACCTCTTTGAGCAAAAAGTTATTTCCATTTTCTTCCTTATATAATATTTTCTGTTTCAACATAAAGTGCCTTCCTTCCTTCCCTCCCTCCCATCCCTTTCTTTATGTTTTCTTCATGCTTTCTTTTCTTTTTCCTCTGCTCTTTTTAAATCCCCCCCCCTTCTTCTCCTCCTCTACATTTAGGTTGGATTAGTTTGTACAACGGTCATCAAACTTCTGAAGTAAAAATAAATAAATAAATCATATTTAAGAAGAAGAAGAAAAAGGAAGACGTTTTTAGTTAAGTCAAACGTTTTAATAAAAGTTTCATCTTTTAAGATTTGTCCAACACATCCAATTGTAACCTTAACAGTAAAGAATATCACCCCAGCTGCTAAAGGTTCAACCAGTCTGAGAACCATTGAAAAGACAACAGTGCAAAATCCAAAAGACACAACTTCCTCACCGCCATTGCTTTGGTACCAAATCTTTGAGGAAGGGGCTCCAGAAAGAAGGAGGAGGGGGAGGAGGGGGAGGAGGAGGAGGAGGAGGAGGAGGGGGGAACCAAAGAGAGGCTTTTACCGGGTCTGCGTCTGCGCCCCACAGCCAGGACCGTCCTTGCGCCCCTCAAGCCGCGTTTCTTCCCGCAAAGCCCTTCGGGCAACCCGAGAGTTCCGCTTGACGCCAGAAGGGCTTTGCAGGAAGAAACGCCGCGTTTCTTCCTGCAAAGCCCTTCTGGCGTCAAGCGGAACTCTCGGGTTGCCCGAAGGGCTTTGTGGGGAAGAAACGCGGCTGGAGGGGCGCAAGGACGGTCCTGACTGTGGGGCGCAGACTCGGTAAAAGCTCTCTTTGGTTCCCTCCTCCTCCCCCTCCTTCCAGTTTGTGTGACGCTGCCGCCAGGCTGAGAGCTGCCGCTGAAACAAGTTTGGGGAGGTCCTTTGCAGCCAGCCAGTTCTAGCTGCCTGCAAAGGACTTCCCCACGTTTGCTTTGAAAGAAACCTCTGCGCGGGAGTTAGAAACCTCTGCGCGGGGGTTTCTTGCCATGTGCGTGGCCGCGTGGCCGCGCACCTTAGAGGGAACAGTGGACCCGGCGTACAAAATACCCATATTTATCGGCGTATAACGCGCAGTATCGGCGTATAACACGCAGGCAGGGTTTAAGCTTCCAATTTTAGTTTTAAAACTGCGTGTTATACGCCGATAAATACGGTACATAAAGGGATTCCCCAGTTCAGTTTTGGCAAGGCAAGAAACTAAAGATGATTGATGACACACAAGGTTATAAAATATAGTTACTATAAGAATATATAGGACATCTTCTCAACAATGTTATTCAGAATCTGATTCCCATTTTCTTTGTGGCAATTTCTGCCTGTCTTCCCTTGTCTTCTCTCACTTGTTCCATCACTTCCACAGGACAGAAGATGTATACAACATCCAGCTTCCTCTCTTTCCAGAGGCAAGTATATCATACATGAGATGCTTTCTCTTAAAGAATTAAAATCAATTCTGTATGCTATCATCACAATTTTTTCAAATGTGGTTGTGGGGCAAAGAGGACAGAATAGCAGGAGGAAGACATTTCCCTAAACCTAACTATGCCGCATGCTGTGGTTGAGACAGCCCCCTTCCCCAGCTCTATATCTACTGAAAACAGAGAACAAACAGGAAATTCTTTGTTTTTTTCCCTGAAGGACTTAAATGTAAGCATTTCAAAAGCTCTTTAAAGACACTATTATCTCACCCCTGTATTTGAAGGTGAAAGACCTCTTATCAGTCACTGGAGGGCAGCTATTCAAACCAGAAAAGAGTTAATAATACTGAGTCCTTTTATCCAGATCTATGCCTACCCCCAAACTGAGAGAGATTTTCGTGTAATCTTATTATATGAGCCTGCTGGTATAGTATATAGTATGAATCCATATTTAGTTAGAGAAAGTCTTTCATAACAAATGTCCTTAGAATGGAAATGTTCTTTTTTCCTTAAAATGGGATTGGAGGAGGAGTTGCAGCATGTGACCTGTGAGCCAAAAGTATCTCTAAGCCATGGTCTGACAATATTTCTATGATGCAGTATTTCTCACTATTGAACACACCTATAAAATTCAATTCCCCCAACTCTGGATGGAGTCCCAAGAAGGTTCCACAACCTTTTGCACTCTGATTCAGGTCACCTTGAGGACACAGATAAACCCACAAGTGGCCTCAATGACTCTCACGGAGCTAACTGCCAACCTTCAGAGTGCTAATAACCAGATGATTGCAAAGCATATAAATCGATCCATTCCCCATAATTCAGTCAGAACTGAAAAAATTTCTTGGATGAGAACTGAAATGTTTTCCAGAAAAAAAAGAAAGAAAGTCCAACTGTCTTTTGAAAAGCACTTTTGGGACAACCATGATTGAGAACATCTACAGACAACTCTGTCAAAAATTAAGAGAAACAAATGATTGGACTAATGATTGACCATGACCAATGGCCAGCAATGATAAAAGTTTTAAGATTTCTGAAGGGAGCACTGCAGTATGACATGTATGAGCACCATCCTTTCTGTCAACGGTAAGGCTTGTTTTGAAAAGTCTCAGCCCAGTCTCCCAACTACTGTTGATCTAGGAACGATTCCCTATCAGACAAAACAATTTAGACCCCATAGGATACCTGTCTATCCTAAATCCATTAAAGATAAACATGTTTTAGAAGCAGCCAGGGCTGAACCTGTACCAGGTCTGTACCACAATAGGAAACCTATCTATGTATGCCTTGCATTTTATGGGAAAAAAGAAATATGTATTGAAGCCTGCATAATTCTGATGCAGGAAGAAGATAAATAGGTTGTCAGTGGGAAATGTGTGGTTTTCTAGAAATACAAATTCCAGCTTCCTGCAAATAATGATCCTGCTAGCTCAGTATTGGTGCTCATCAATAACTAAAGAGTGAGGGGTCCTTCATCCTGGAATACATCCTGAATAATTATTATTATTATTAATAATAATTCCTGAATAATCTGATTAGAAATAGTTACTTGCTTTTTTTTTATAACTGTGGATAATTCTTATTTCAATCCAATTTAAGATCCCCATGTTATTTAATAATGACTTTGTATAAATCCTATCTTTCTATTGGATATATAACAACACTGTAATACATGCAGGATAGACACCAGGACAGGATATAGGGTTAGTCTATGATTATATCAGACTGATATATCAAAACATAAACAGACACAAAAAGCAAGGTCCTGGTATCTTCAAAAGTGGTTTACCCACTTCTGAAGCATTAATCAGAGTACAGTTCAAAGAAAATTTAGTTAGCATAATCCTCTGTAATGAATCTACTACTATTCAGTAATCTCAGAATGTTATGAAGACATAAATTAAGATAGCAATCACAAAGCTTTTTAATACAGAAATTCAAAAGAACTTCAGAGAACTCATGAAGAAACAATGAGTTGATAAACAGTGTCAAGGAGAGTTCAAATCGGCTATGTTAAGAAACCACTGTTTCAGCAACAACTCACACCAAAGTCTCAACCAGACTTCTCCACTTACCTTCTCTGCAGCAGAGCTAAGACTAGAGAAGAGCAAATTGTCATATTGACTTGAATTTATCAGATAATATATAATTTCCTGATAAAGAATTAGATATGGCAACTTTTATCCAGACTTTCTACTGAAATTGTATGTAACAAGCTAAACAACGGTGATAAATTAAATAATTTATGAAACTTTCTTCCCAACATCAATTATGTCAGAACAGCTAAGGCATTCTCTTAAAAGATTACAGGAAGAAACTTTCAAGCCAAACCTCCCGAGCCAGAAAGTACAATATGAAGTCTGACTAGCTTTGGTGGCTTACTTTATATACATATGAATTTAATTAATAAATTTTTATACCACCTCTCCTAATTTGGGAGTTTGTCTCAAACTCCCAATACAAAACATGAAAAATAATGAACAGAAATGCAACCAAAACATCTCAGACGCCATCTTAAAAGGAAACAAAATGGATTTCTTTTAAATGCTAGTCAGTTTTTCAGATGTAACAGAGCAAAAGCCTAGTAATTAGAGGCAGTATAATTGTAACAGATGCCATCTCAAAAATGTGAAGTTCAAAACTATAATTCTGCTCAATGCTTTTATTAGTTCCTGTATTGGCAGACATCCAACTGATACAACTTTCCAGAGATCCTGGGGTTGTGAAAATGACACCAAATTGATTTTTTTTTGCCAGTGATGCAACTATGAAAGACATAATGACTCTGGCAAGAAGGCTTTTCTAACAAGACATTTGTTAATTAGTGAGAAATAAACTCCTGATTCACATTGAAAAATGTGTAGTTGAAATAAAAGGGGAAGGCAAATTCAAATCTTACTCTGCTCAGCTATTGAATTACTTGCACTGTTTTCAATAACTCAGACACACATTTACATGTAATAAATCCAGTGGGACATAATCTCCAAGTAAACATGCCTGGGATCAAACTTCCCATCTTGTTTATCTCACTATGTTCAGTCTTAAACCTTTTTACTATAACTCAACTGTATTTACAGTAATTGAGTGACACCAACTCCTAAGAAAGTATTATCCTGATAATGGTTCTGTATTATGTAATATTTTGAATAACTATAATATTGTATCAATAAACAATTAACAAATTCCTTCTACTTTTTTCACCATTAGATAAGCTTTAGATAAGTGTTGGAGATGAGATTCAAAAAAGAACAGTATGGAATATAATATTCCTGAATTGGTTTAAGAAGAATAGTTATAGTTTGAATGTCTTCAGTTTATGTCATTCTTTTCTGGAAAGGAAGGGGAATGAAGGGGTATTCTAGTTATCTAAAACCTAAATGCTGTGTCTTACAAAACTGGGAGTCAGCAATGCAACATAGGCTGGTGTAGCTACTTTGAAGACCAAATTAATGCAAAACCAAATTAATGAAAGGAAAACTTTTCTCTCATGCAACCTTCCTTTTGACTGACAAATCTCTGATAGATTTGAGATAAACAGAAGGCTAGAAATGGAACACAACACATGGATTTCCCATCACTTTCCATTAACTTAAAACTGCAATTGGAAAAATAAGGTTTTTTTTTAACAAAAGCACTTCTAATAACACAGCTAATCACCTTTTCATAGATTTCAAAGAAGCTTCAACTGGTTACACTGCTGCAGTCAAGGCCACACACCCAACCCAACATATTTCTGGAAGCGATATTTGCATCAGCATTCTTGAACTAACTCCTCCAAAGTCAGCCTCCCCCACCTCCCCACCCCAAAGTCCAGGCCTTTTATAAATGCAACTTTGCTGAAGAAATTTGGGAGAATTCACTGAACAATCGGAATTGGGTGCAATAAAAAGCGTCCTTTTTTTTATTCTAAGCCTAGACGCTTATTAGAGTTATAAGAAGTTCTAAGCCAAGAGGCATCCCAGTTCACCTCTCACGCAATCACTGGGTGGCTTTTGGCAAGCCACGATTTGCTTGGTTTTTTACCCTGGGAACTAGGGAGAGAGAACTGTCACTCCGCAAAGCATTCGCGGGAAATGGCTGTTGTTAAACGGCCTGCTCAACCCACTCAAGTCCCCTTATAGCCCCCTAGAATGGACGCCTCCACGCTCTTTGCCCGAAGGCCCTAAGGTCATCTCAACCCCTCCCCCCCACATACCCGCAGTCCCTCACCTCAGAGCCTACCTTTCAACTCGGCGTAGTCCGAGAAGACTCCGTTACTCCTGGGGGTCGTGTGGCTCTTCTGCAGCATCCGCATCCGGACTTGCTCCTGCACCCGGGCGTTCTTGAGCAGCTCGGCGTCCGGCACCTCCTTGCGCTTCCTGTCGAGCTGCTGGTCCGAGGGCAGCGCCAAGGAACACACGCCGTTCTCCGGCTGCAGAGCCGACAAGAAGAAATTATTTTCATGCATGGTGGCAGCAGCCTAGCAAAGGGGGACATTCAAACGGGCCCCGGCTCTTTTTTTTCTGCTTGAGGCCTCCTTGGACCCAGCAAGAAATTGCTCGGGCGGGGGAAGTGGGGGGGAAAGTTCCGACAACTCTGCGGCTGTTCTTCTCTTGAGCCCGAGCGGGCCAGTTCCACACTCCGAAAAGGCGCGAACTTGTCTACAGGTGGCCTCCGGCAGGCCCTTCCTCTCTACTTCGGTTCCTCAGCTCAAGAAAGTTGTTCCACTCGGGGCGAGGGCGGGCGGGCGCACAAGCACAGACTCCTCCAACCTCCCCGGTCCCGCGCCATGCTCGTCTTCCCCGCCAGCCTTGTTTTGGTCTCCTGGGACTCTCTTTGCCCAGTCCTCCCCCCCCCCCTTACTTGTAACACACCTACGGGGTCACACCCCTTTCTCTATCAACTGACGCCTGTAAGGAAGGCGGGCTTTAAGGCAGAGCAGGCCGGCCGGTTCCACCTTAAAAAAGCAGGTGAGGCGTTTGGCAAGTTGCGAGATTTCCGACAGAATCCCAAGGGTGCCCGCGATGCAACCGCCGGCCCTGCCCTGGCCCTCATCAGCCTCCGCAAACCAGCAGAAGCGGTTCTGGGTGCGGCGAGGCCTCCGGGGCTTGAGGGGGGGTGGGGTGGAGTGGGGTACCATCTCCTTTCCTCCTCCTCTGTAATGGAAGCAAAAGTTGCAAATCGCTGTGGTCTGGCTAGGGAAACTGCCTGGACTCCCTGGGGCGGAAAGGCCGGGAAGAAAGCAAGGAGGGGGAAGGCGCGCGGCTGTCCCGCCTCGGCCGTGTTTTGTTTTTTGCGCCCAACAAAATAAAAGTACACGTCGAGCGAAGAAGACTGGCGCTCCAGCCGAGGCAGGTCAAAGTCCCCGCGCTGTTTTCTCTCTTTTCCCCACCCAGAAGCCCGGGAGGCGCCTCCGCCTTGCGGAGCGTGCACAACCCGATCGGCAATTACTAGGGACGCGCGTCGCTTCCGATAGCTGGACTTCAAAGAAGTTTCAAGGGGAGCAAAAGCAGGGAGGGTTAGGAGAGCGTCTTATTATTATTATTTCTTTTCATCAGCAGTCTTTTCCCTTTTGCAAAAGTATCTGGTGGGAGTTACGAAGGGAGAGATCAGAGTGATGGCAGCAGCTGGCTTGGAAACTTCCTGCAAGGGGTTCCCAACTTCCCACGTGTATCCCTCGGTTGTGTTTTCGTTTTCTTTGGAGGGTGTGTACAACCATTTAAACTTGCCCGGTTTCAGAAGAAGCAGAGAGAATTTCACATATCTGTGGGGACAGCCCTTGTGTCATTGCCCACCCTGCTTATCTGGCAAAACCTAATCATTATTCCCCCCCCCCCTACTCTCTCTTGTGGGAAGTTATCATCCAGCCCTCTCCCAGAAAAATGAAATATCCTAGGAAATATTGAAAAGGCAGAATATTTCTCTGGATGTGAAAAGAAAGAAACATGTTTTAAAAGACAGAATAGCTGCCTGTAGCTTCCTGCCCATCTCCACTTTGTCAATGGGCATTAAGAAGGCCAAGCTAGTCTACTTTACATAATAAAGACTTCTCCACTTCAGCTGCAGGGCAGGATGGCATTAAAGCATGATAATGGCCCTTTACCCAACTGGCCACATGGCATCTGAGAACTCAACCATACCTGGATTAAAAACACAGCCTAGAGAGTTTCCCCTGCATGGCCCCATGGGAGTCTGACAACCAATCAGAATACATTTCTTACACAGGAACAGGAAACAGAATAGTGGGACTGAACAGGTTATAAAAAGCCTAGCAAGCCCCTCCCTCAGCCCTTCTCTTCTTCTCCACCAACATTGAAGCATGTGATCACCTTTTCTGTTCAAGACTCAAGCCATGTGGCCCTGTCCAACAATAAACCATCTTTCCAAGCAGCCTCCATGTCTCCAGTGTCTTTTTCCTCACTTAGAGCTGAACCCAGAAGGACATTTCTTTCATCACTCCTACACACCTTTGTTCATATGATACTTCTACTATATGATACTATCACAGTCAATTATTTCCTTACATGCTGCTGCTTACACACATTTAAGTTTGTGAGTTTCTTTGGGCAAGTAATTTTTCCTCCACTTGGTAACCTTTTGCCTGTTACTGGACTCTGCAACCTGTTCCTTTATGCTTGTCTCCAATTGGCTTAACTGAGAGTACAAATGCATAAACAGCCCATGATTGAGCAGCATATGCTGTACAGAGTCCTTGCACCTTGCCCACAAACAAGACTTCCCCAAGTCAAATGTGAGGATAGGGACTTTCCTTATCAATAATATGGAAGAGGATTGCCATTACTTTTTTCTGGGATTAAAAAATAAATAAATTCCCAGGCTGGTTTCTAGCTATTATATGGGTACCTAGAATTATTGTTCTGTACAGTAATAGTATGTTCTATATACAGCAATTGGTCCTATACCTGAACCCACCTCTATGTCATTCCGTCAACCTTGTTGCTGTCTGATTAAGTTATATCTATCCACTGAAAGATATTTGCATATTAAGAAACAGTTAAATGATATTGAAGTAGCTCAGATATTTCCAGTCTGTAATGATATGGCTGTAAGAATGTACCTTCAGAAGGGATGGAACCATGCAGTGAGATTTTAGGATTGATGATATTCCAAGTAGTACTACAGTAATAAAATTTGACTGCAGTAGTAGATATGAGCCATCCTCTCCCCTCTTTCATATTACTAATTTGGTTCATTCTTGAAACAACAATTATTTCTGCAAATATGCCAGCCTGCGGCCCACCTGGAACAATAATTATTATATGTACCATGTTCATAATATTGTTTCCTTTGTATGGTCTCTAGCCAAATAATAATTAGCTAGCATTTATGAAGTGCTGTCAGATGTCCAGACGAAAGACTCTCTTGAGGTATGTAACCTTGATGATAGTACAGTAATAACTAGACCCAACCCTGCTTAGCTTTATGAATTCCACACAGCACAGCACAACATTGAGTATCCAGTTATTAAACATTTTGTGATTAAAGTATGAACCATCCTCTTGGATAAGAAAGCATTCCCAAAGGAAGATGACTTTGTTAAAAAGGAGTGACCCTTTGTTGTGGGAAACAGGCCCAAAATGTGCAGCAATTAAGTCAGACGTTGGGACAAAGCATTTCCCAGTACTATATTGAAAATGGAAATAAAATTGCATTTTTATATTCTTACATATTAAAAGTTTATGTATAACTTGCTTCAATATATTCAATCAAACATAATACCATAGTTTTGGATACATTAATTTTTAGATTCATACTTTTCATTGCATTATGCAATGGATCTAAAATTTGTGGCATATCATTTGCATTCTCAGCCAACCACTTGAGATCAGCCATTTACATATAATGCACTTAGTAATGCACCATTGATGTCAGTCCAAGTGTTCCTTGGAGAAGTTTGTTAGCACTTGCAGATGACTATGGAGGATATGGATTATCTAGACATGTTTGAAGGCACTCTCCATGGGAATTCTCCTTCTATGGAAAGCTGCCCCTTGAAATGAAGATAGCCTTAATCTGCATGGCCTTCCAGAGATTTCTAAAAAAAAAACCTATCTCTTAAAAAGCCACTTATAGAAAGCACTCAGGGACTGATTACAGATTAACAGAGTTGGAAGGGACCTTCAAGGTCATCTACTCCAGCCCCCTGCCCAAGCAGGAGACCCTGCTTACTCCATTTCTGACATGGCAATCCAATATTTTCTTGAAAGCTTCCGGTGATGAATCTCACACAACTTCTGAAGACAAGCTATCCATTGGTTGGTTGTTCTCACTATCAGAAAATCTCTCCTTCCTTCTTGACTGATTGTGGAGATAAGATTACCTATGCTACTTGAATTTCAGTTAATGAATGAATATAACCTGTATGACTTATTATTGTTCCATGTACTAATATCTGCAAACCATTTAAATCTACCTGTATAGAGATGGTAGATAAATTGCAAATAACAAAAATTCATATCTGTTTCTCTTTCTATATATCTCTATCATCTCTATCTTTATCTCCATCCATGTCTGTCTGTCTGTCTCCTGCCTGCCTGCCTGCCTGCCTGCCTGCCTGCCTGCCTGCCTGCCTGCCTGCCTGCCTGCCTGCCTGCCTGCCTGCCTGCCTGCCTGCCTGCCTATCTATCTATCTATCTATCTATCTATCTATCTATCTATCTATCTATCTATCTATCTATCTATCTATCATCTATCTATCTATCTATCTATCTATCTATCATCTATCTATCTATCATCTATTTATCCTAAATGACCAAGGACATTATACATCTTCATCATACTCGCTGTTCTGTGTTGAATCTTTCACAAGGTATTCTATTTATTTTCATTCTGTACATGCTTCCATCATATATATGTTACTTCATTCAGTTAAAAAAAACTGCAAGCACTGCAGGAACACTGCAGTTCCATATTTGTACATAACATCCTGTAATTCAAGCCTTAAATAAGTCATGTAGCTATTCCATAAACAAACCATAACTATATTTTAATATTTCTCCAGAAAAATGTCCATTTATGTGGCCTTACCATTTTAAAGCATTCTCACATTTATGACTTCTTCATCAGTTTTTTTCATATGTTTTAGCATTTATAGTATTTCTTTCAAACTCGCCCTTCAACATATCACATTTTTTGCCATATAACACTGTAATATTCTTATACCAGCATTGCCACACATTTATTTTTAATTACATGCACTCTGCTGGAGGCTCTTTGTTTGCTATCTTCACAGACTTTCAAAGTAATATCTAAATTATTTAATCATATAGTATTTTTGTTTATATCAAAATTGTTCTTCATTTTCTCTCCTTCCTTAACCTGCCTTGGTTATATTTTTACAACCATATTTTGTCTCTTTAGACATTATTTAGTATATTTTTCTCACCCTTATTTTTTGCAGCATATTTTAATTCTCTCCCACATTAGTGGCTATATCTTTCTATCTCTATCGTCATTGCCATCTCCATCTTCATATCTGTACTTTATCCCAAGGAATGTTGTAGGAATGATCATTTCCCCAGGCATTCTTTTTTATACCGGTACTTAGTGTAATTCTACACATTTCTGTAATATAAATGTCTACTCCAAATAGTGTTCACATCATACTTCCTTTCATATCCTTTCCATTCATTCTGTTGGGAAATTAAACTACAAGTTTAATAGAGGATTCTATTTTTATCTAGAACTCTAGATAGAGGATTTACACTTTATCTTCTTGCAATAGTGTGGTTTTCATGTTTGTTCTTTTCACATCTTTTCATTTCTTCCATGTCCCTTTCCCCCAAAATCCACTATTAACAAATAATAATCTGTTCCATGCTGAAAAATTCTCATTATACTTATATCTTTGTATTAGTCTTTCATGATAAAAATGAAATTAGTGATGCTTTTTAAATAATTCTTTTTTTATGTACAGAAATACAGAAACATTTATTTAAACAACATACTGTATACATATTAAATAGACACTTTTCTAAATACTTACTGACCAAATATCACCATTTCCAGTTATTTTTGGTCTCAGAATAACTTAATCATATTCTCTATACTCTTATCATCATATTTTCAGACACCCACTTATGTCACCTAAACGAATATCACACCCTAGCCTCTAATTTGATCACTTTAATTCAGAAGATTGCACAATTTTCTTCAAACTCATACCCAGTTCTTCCAACATTACCATCCGCTGAAATGTGACACACAGATACTACAAGGTATAGATTCCATATTTCCTATAACAGCCTAGGTCAGTGGTTCTCAACCTGTGGGTCGGGACCCCTTTGGGGGTCGAACAACCCTTTCACAGGAGTCGCCTAAGACCATAGGAAAACACATATTTTTGAAAAAATACAGAAAACATAAAATAATTTTGTGGTTGGGGGTCACCACAACATGAGGAACTGTATTAAAGGGTCATGGCATTAGGAAGGTTGAGACCCACTAGCCTAGGTGACACCAATTCATTGAGGCTTTTACAGAATGTTATTTACTATAGAGACGGTCCATACTAAGTCATCAACCTTGGCCATGTCCATGTCCTACATAGTATTCCTTGCTAACGGTAAAACATAATCCTGGTCAGTTTTGGTATATTTTGGCTAATCTCCCAGAAGTGAAATCTAAATCAATCTTATTTCCATGTGAAGATGGGAAATCTAGGGACTGTTTCAACCCAACATAACATTGACTGCATCCCACTAATTAGGAGGCACACGAGTACACCAGTACACACTTAAAATACTAATCCTAGAAAACCTTAGGTGGTTTGTGGTAAAGGGGGGGGCAGGGCGGGAGAGCAGTCTTCAACATGACACATTGTATTTTTATCTGTAACAGCCTAAGTGCAAATAGTGTTATCCCACCCAAGACATCTCTGTTGACTTGATACAGGAAAACAGTGTGAGGTCATTTTCATGATTCATCACAGAAAACTTTGTCTTTGTGGGAAGTCTGCCAAAATGGGAAGTGGGTCAGCCTGTGGTGACCACAGCATAAAATATGCATGACATCGATATGTTCAGCTCCAAGTCTAGCTTTTTAAGATAAAATCTGTCCCAGGTGTTGTTTGTGCTGATTCAATGTACTTGCTTCTTGTTTCTAACGGTAGGGTACTCTTGAATGTTCCAAGGACACCCCAGTTCTGCCACTCCTTATACTGATCTTTTCTAGCCTAAATGGAGATTGAGACTTTTCAGATGAGAAAGATCTTGTCAGTCTTGTTCTTTAGTGTTATTTCACTGAGAATCAGGGATGCTACTTTCAGAACAACCTGTCCTCGTTATTTCCTTTAAAAATGGTAGTTTGATCTCACATTTATTATTTTTATTTTATTATTTGCCCAATGTAAGAAGTGTTGGGCAGATGGTGAGAAAGCTTTCCCCTCATCTCTAACAACTATCTGCAACCTCCGTTTCTTTTTATGCTATTCATTTATTTATTTATTACATTTTTATGTAATATCCATCTCCTCTATAAAGTGACTCTGGGCTATGTGATAAAGTCTCCAATAAAAGCATCAGGTGCAAGGAATGTACTGTATGTGTTGCAAACAATGGAGCAGGAGGAGCCATCAGATAAAAGCAGGAATGGGCTTTTGCTTCCATCCATTCTTCAATGTGCATTCATTTTTAAATAATGATTTTTATAAAGCATTATAGTTAAACTACAAACTAGTGCAACCTATAGAAAATAAAAGAATAAAAGGAAAAAAAGTGCAGAAAAAGGGAAAATATTTTTAAAAAGAAAGAAAGCATAAGAATACAGGTAGTTCTAGATTTTCAACAGTTTATTTAGTAACCATTCAAAATTACAACGGCACTAAAACAGTGATTTATGACCATTTTTCACATGACCACTGCAGCATCCCCATGGTCACATGATCGAAATTCAAATGCTTGGCAACTGGTTAATACTTGTGACAGTTGTAGTGTCCTGGAATCATGTGATCAGCTTTTGCGACCTGCCAAGCAAAGTCAATGGGAAGCCAGATTCCCGTAACATTCATTTTACTAATTTAACAATTGCAATGATTCACTTAACAACAGTGGCAAGAAAAGTCATAAAATGGGGCAAAACTCATTTAACAAAGGTTTCATTTAGCAACATAAATTTTGGGTTCAGTTGTGGTTGTAAGTCAAGGACTACCTGTATAGCAAAGGAAAAGAAGTGACTCCGCCATTTGTCACAACAATTGTAAACAATTTTAACAACTTATCATTTTTTAAAAAAAATATAATATCTTTATCCCATATCATATCTCTTATGTATAAACAGATCCTTGAAATCTCATCATTCAGTCCTGGTCAGCAAAAGTCCATTAAGTGTAAGAAGATATAACCACATATCTATTTTAACCTTGAGCAGATAAATCCACTTTGTACTCTTTTAGAGATAATCATGATCTTTAATCCCTTCAAATCTATCACTTTTCATTTTGTCAAAAATTTGAAATTGACCTGCTATGAGATCAAGGGCATCTTTGGACATAATGTGTACCTAGTACCTTAGGTGCAAAAATCACAGTGAGGTACTTTGCACATATTTATTTTTGTATCCTGAACCATTAAAGAAACCGTACTTGCTAACTTTTACATTTAGAATGAGACCATTTGAATCTTTCCTTGTCTTTTTTTTTTTTTTCATGTCACTGAAACCTGCATCACAAAAATGGTGTATCATCCACATATCTCCAATACAAATTTTGCTTGCTGTTTTTCCTTTCTGGTTGTTCTATCAAACTAAATTGTACTCATACAACAACAAAAATAGGTGTATTAGCTAGGCAGCCATTCCCAAATCTGGTACCTCCAGATATTTTGGATTTAAGCTTCTAAAATCTTCCAGCCACCTCAGTTGCTTGCACCACATAGCTAAAGGTATTGACATACAATGAGCCTTGCAAGTAATCTTGCATGAAATGGCCTTACTTTAAAGCAAATTCAGAGAACAAACAGGAAAATACATTTCTTATATAGTCTTGAAAAGTACATTTACAGTGCTGTCCCAGAATTTAAAGAGTCCTACCTTCATATGACCCCTTTCTGATGGTTTGTTTGTGGCTGAAAAATGCCTGAAATATAGTTAGTCCTTATCTTATGACTGCACTTGGGCCCCAAATTCTGTTGCTAAGTGAAAAATTTGTTAGGTGGGTTTTTCTCCATTTTATGCCCTTTATTGTTATAGTAATTAAGTAAATCACTGCAATTGTTAAGTTAGTAACACGATTGCTAAGGGAATCTGGCTGTCCCATCGAATTTGATCATCAGAAGTTTGCCAAAGGTGATCACATGATGCCAGGACACTGCAACCGTCATAAATACGAGTCAGTTGCTGCTAAGCATCAGAATTTTGGTCACATGGGGGGCTGTAAAGGTCTTATGTGTGAAAAATTGTCATAAATCATTTTTTTCAGTGCTGTTGTAACTGAATGGTCACTAAATGAACTGATGTAAGTTGAGGACTCTGTAGATAGACAATCCGGACTTTTTGGAATTGAGAAAATGTAGGAGTTTGGACAAATACATTTTTTTCATCCATGCATAAAAACTCACACTTGTCACCCTTTTATATCACCATACATATGTGGAATTGGATTATTGGCTTTTAAATTTCCCTTTTAAGCTTGCCATCTTCCTATTATCTCCTACTACAAGCGGTTATAAGCTTCCAGGGTAAAAGGGTGCCATCTAGTTTTCTGGCATGTTAATGTTTCACTGGCAGATGGGAAAGTGCAGAATGATTTTGTTTTGTGGTGTACTTTTCAGCAACTCACAGGCAACTGACCAAGGATTGATTTGGAGCCTTTATTTATAACTGTAATCTTGATGTAGTGTAAAGCTGGGATCTAGGCTTTATTTGAACAGTCTTCCTTCACGTTGAAGTTGTTTGAATGTTTATGTATCTTGATACCTTCTTTATGCAGTTACACATTATACTTTGACATAGTTATCAGTGCTTGTGTGTTTTCAAATTGGGTTTTGTATCCATCATGAAGCAGCACATAATTTTTCAAGCTAACAATGCCTTTCATATTCTTATTCATATTAATACTGCATTTTGTGACCCTAATATATACCCGTCCACAACTGCGGGGGATGTGGTAAATGGCTGTTAATGAGAGTGGATTTTTGTCATCCTTGGATGAGTGAATAATTTCTTGAATTTTTTCTTGGCTTGCAGATGGTTTTAGGCTGTGCTTCCCTAATAGTTTTCCAAGTTGTGTAACTTTCTTAGAGAGTATCACCTTTCCTACTGGATGTAGTTTGTCTTGGATGCAATTTCATTATTGTTTTTATTGTTGGATTGCATTGTCTGCTTAACCTCCTTGGCAGAATGTTCATTAACTCATAGAATGTTTTCAAAATTGCAAGTAGGTCAAAGTAGCATGTGCAGCTGCTTATGAGATGCATAAACACTTTTAACAATTTTAACAATAAGGAAGGTAATTTGAAGGTCAATCAAGACTGGAACACTATACCAAAATTAAACTGCACTTAATTAACATCAAAATTAATTTATAGCAGATTCACCTGAAAGCAGTGGCTTATTTTAGGCTACTGTTCTAAAACAAGGTGAATTAGGTATTTCTTCAATATAGACCAGTTGGAACTTTACCTAGGTTGAAGAACCAATCATTTTTCTTGGATTCCTATAACATGGACCAGTTAGAAATCAGATCAGCTGGAAATATCAATCAGAAATCAGATTAGCCAGTTACAAATGCAAGAGCCCAGGCAATTCTTGCTCATTTAGTTGTCAGCTGCCAAGGGGGACACTATGAAACAGCTCATTTTGCTTCTGAAGTTATCAGCCACAGACATTGGATAAATATTAGGACATCAGAAAGTTAAACTGAAGCTTATCATCACATAGTCAACCCTGCCCATAAAATCTACGCTAGCATAAATATTACTATATTTTAATATACAAATCTAGCTTTTTACATATTAACTATGCACTGTATTATATGTATTACGTGTACTGTATTATATGTATTCCATTATAACTATGTACTGTATTATACTGTATGCGCTATGTTATCACTATAATATATTATAACTGCTAGAATATTCTATGTCCTTCATTGGAAAGCACATAAATTCTTCCTGTACAGAAATTGCAAATGTAGTTATTGGAATATGCCTTGATGTCTAACATTTCATATCTGAAAAAGAAATCTGATATAGAATTTAACATTCAACAAGACGTTTGGGGATTATAAGTCTGTTACCACATCTAAAATATGGGTTTCTTTTAATATAAACATTTTAATATTTAATTTTTCAATTATTTGTTAAACAAGGATAGATTTTTTAAAATTGATTCAATACAAGTAATTTGGTCACTCAGGTTTACTCTTTGTGCTGTTTTGGTTATTAATACCACTATTTAATTTGACAATGATCTGCAGTTTTAAAATGGGTTTTTAATTTGGTTAATTAAAGTAGTATTACTCTGATAATGTATACTCAGTTTACTTAATTTTATGTTTGTAAATCTTCTCTGTTTACTTCGTGCTATGCTTTTTTCTCTTTTCCTTGTTTTTTTCCTTTCAAAATGTTTTGCACAGAGAGAATAGCATTGTCACCAAAGATGATTTTTTTTCTTATGAGACGGCCTAGTATTGAAAAGAAAATCTTTAATCCTCTATTCACTCTCAGTGAATATATTGTCTTGGAGTTGCCCAGTATAAGGAAAGATTGTGCACCATTACCATTTTTAAAGGAAATATTACTTCCAAGAGAATCCCTGTATTGTCCAAAGCAGGGATGTCAAACTCAAGGCCTGCAGGCTGAATCTGGCCCACAGGGTACTTAGATCTGGCCCTCAGGATCAGCTCGTGGTGCCTCTGCCAGAAAAAGTGGAACTGGGTGGGGGGAGGGAGCACAGGGCCCCGAGCTTCGTTTTCACTGGCAGAGGGCTGCAGGAGGCCTTTGCAGCAGAAAACAGGGCACTGAGGGATTGCAAGAAGGGACAGGAAAGGCGAAAGGGAAAGAGGAAAGACAAAGAAGGAAAGATGGGAAGAGGGAAGAGAGCGAAGAAGGAAAAATAAGGAAAGGGGAAGGAAGAAGAAAGGAGAATGAAGAGGGAAGGAAAAAGAAGAAAAGGAAGAAAGGAAATTATAATGAGAGTGAGGGAGGGTCTCAGGGAAGTCCTGCCTTAGTTCAGTTCAGTTTATTATACTTGTATGCCGCCCTATTCCCGAGGGACTCAGGGCAGCTAACAAACCAATGGGGAAGGGGGAAATACAAAAAACAAACAAGACAAAAAACAAGATACACAAAACAGATTAAAAAACAACACAACAATCACAGCAATTCAAGTGGGGCTGGGAACTCAACAGCCCGAGGCCTGCCGGAACAGCCAGGTCTTGATGGCTTTGCGGAAAGCCTGAAGGGTGGTGACGGTCTGAATCTTCACGGGGAGATCGTTCCAGAGGGCCGGAGCAGCCACAGAGAAGGCCCTCCCCCAAGGGGTCAACAGTCGACGTTGGCTAGCTGATGGCATTCGGAGGAGGCCTAATCTGTGGGATCTAATTGGTCGTAGGGAGGTATGCATTAGCATTTGGCCACCACAGGTGTCCCTGGCACGGGTCCCCTGTCACGCCCACCCCTGGCCACACCCACCATGACCATCCCTCCCAACCGAGGTCAAATACAACCCTGATGCAGCCCTTAAAGAGTTTGACACCCCTGGTCCAGCGTATAGACTATAAAACATTGAATAAAATATATTTATTACCTTTGCATTTTATATTTAATTTAGAATTGCCCAAAATTTGCTAGGCACAAGTTTCTGTTTGAATACTACAAAATTTTCTAACCTCTGGGAATATGATCACCAATCCTGAGTTAAGATGATCTTGGTGAGATGGTACATGTAGGCTTATGTAGATTTCATACAAAAACAGTATCTCAGGCTGGAGAATGTCTACCTCTCAGGGATGTTGTAGTGTTCTGCAGTGCCATTTGGATTTCAAATGGAGGCCTGGGGTCCTTTCCTGTTGTGCCTCTAGAATTCTTTATTATCAGAAATATCCAGAAATCTCAAAAGGGTTGATGCATTCATAGCACCATACAGCACAACATTCTAAGTTCAGCATGATAAATTTTTGATGTGTGCCAAATCTACTTCTGATGCCAGCCTATTCTTGGCTGTTAAAA
Source organism: Thamnophis sirtalis (assembly GCF_051295495.1). Lineage (NCBI taxonomy): Eukaryota > Metazoa > Chordata > Lepidosauria > Squamata > Natricidae > Thamnophis > Thamnophis sirtalis. The sequence continues at coordinate 71,499,397 of NW_028261381.1, read as the reverse complement.
AGAAATTTTTATTAAGCTTATTATTTAACCCCTCAGCTTCATAAACAGCAGAATAATCCAGCACAATGGGTTTAATCCTGGAACATTTAAACAATCGACACATGAAAATGCCCATTCAATAGCAATTTCTTGAAACCCACCTGCCTGCTTTTCCAGGTGGTGCCATTCAGTTTCTCCTTCAGCTCAAATTTCTCTCTCACAGTCAGTCACAAAAGCCTTCCGAGGCAGTCTTGCAGGGCAATCAATACACTTTTTGTCTCCCCTGATATACCGAAGCAGTTTAGCCATGAATGCGAAACACAAGATGAGGCCATTTGAGAGTTGCATCCAGTGAAAAACTATGAGCTGTCATTGGAAACTGTGACTTCATGCATGAGTACAGTAAAATCATAGCAGATGGCAATGGAAGGGGCAGATGGAGGACAGTTTGTATCAATATTATGAATACCAAGAACTGCTGCTGTTTTCAATAGCACTTTTAGCATGTAAAAAGGCAGCATATTTTTAATCGAATTGATATCCACAAAGAACCACAGCAACGGCTGATGTGGTTTTGCTGTGCAATTGGAACAAGACTAGATTATGTCCCCTATTGGGCATGCTCCAAATGTAAAAGAAGGATCACTTCCCCTTCCCAAATTTTCAGGCAGTAGCAGTGTTGGCTGCAAAATCTGGAAACTATAGCTGGAAAACAGTAAATAGAGATTGGACTAGATATGCATGAAGCTATTGGACCCTGAGCGTGTCTGTTCGTCAGCCTAGGTCACAAGTATCCATGCTGACAGGAAGTGCTCCTTAAGGCAGTCCCCCAACTGGCATTCTTTCTTTCTCTAAGACACAAGCAGGACTGCCCAATAGCAGAAGGCTGAACTGAGGTCTTCTATCGTATCAATGAGATTATTTGCAGAAAATATCCTTAAATACACTCTTAGTTGTGTTTTGCATTTGAAAAATTTCCCACTACAGGTAGTCCTTGACTGCTGAAGAGACTTTCAGCTGAAGATGCAGTGTGTGTCTTTTTTCTTGGAATCACATGTAAACAGATGACTCTGAATACAAGTAGCTAAAGAATATGAGTGGGGACTTGGTTGATTATGAGGAAATAGATTGCTGGGCTGGAGAGACCTTTTGTCTTTTGTCATGTTATTTTATGTCTCATTTCCTGCTTCGGCAATCCAGTTTTTTAAAAAAAGTATCTTTGGAGTCTACTATTATTTCTAACTATAGACATTACATTATGGGTTACCACTCCATACAGAGTTATTTCCTGTCTGCTACCTTAGGCCTTTGGTCAATTCCCCATTAGGTTTTATTCTACCTCATACTCATCTAATTTGGTGACCCTGTGCTATTGTTAAGAGCCAGACTTCCCATTGTCATGGTTAACAATCCCCTGCTGCCTTTAAAACCACAGATCGATGCATATCAAGCCATCAACAGGCATATAGAGATAAACCACATTTACACATCATTTAGAAGAGACAATAAAAAACTAAAAAAGGGAACAAAAAGATTAGATCACCTGTTGCCAGCAATCAATATACAGATAAGCAGGGATTAATATCAGACAAAAAAGCAGTGAACAACAACCTAATCAAACATTTACCTAGGAAAACCCCTCCACACACATACACATAACAGCATTGACTGTCAGGCCTGCAGTTATATACCTTTTAGGATCTTTGGCTTGCCTCATTCTCTTTTATTTCACTGTGCTGTTTCATTAGTGTAGTAGTTGGGAGGGGGGAATAGAAAGGAGTAGAATTGTGGAATGTGTTGTTGTCATTCTTTTCTAGAAGTCCAAGCTCATCTTTTGTCTCCACATCTCTGCATCTGACCAGAACTAGATGGGTGGAAATGCCAGCATGGCTGAAGAAGATTGGACCATGTGATGGATTTATGGGTGTGGGGATAAGATCATGAACTTTCAACCAGGTGGAATCCCAGGAAGCTTTTGATTTGGGATTTCCACAGATGTGCCAACATGTCTGTCTTATTAAATTGGAACTTTAAGGATAGCTCTGCCTTGGACTCTGATTTAATTCTGCATGATATTTGGAATGCTGACATTATCCCAAATCTCTCTTTAAAATAAATCCAGCATTGGGTGCTGATTTCCCAATGCTGACCGCGTCAGCGTAAAATATCAGTGAACAATTATGAGAAAGCCTTTTGAGATAAGAAGCTGAGATGAGACACTTCTCTGCAAATCTTCAAAGTGTGAAGGAATTTCTGTTTCAAAATTTATAGCAGCTAGGAAGAGGCACAGCCTGAGAGGGATAGAACGGAGGGAGCTGGAAAGGCTTATTGTACACACGACTAGAGGATGGGCAGAAGATCTGAGGAATGGAGATCCCAGCCATCCTCTGATGGGCTTCCTGGACCAGTTTGGACAACTAAACGTGAGTGCATGCTCCCCCTCCTTCCCCCAGCCAAGGCTTGGAAAAAAAAACCTGGAGTGGAGATTTTGACTCCTTCCAAACAGTGATAAATGAAATGACCCATTACCCTGCAACTGAGTTGAAGACAGATTCCCTATCAAAAATGGGAAATTCAACCCAGCTAGCAAGAAGGGATTTGGCCAGCATCTTTCACTTGCCAGCCACTGGAAATTGGGCTGCAGCTTGTGAATGAAGCACCATCAAATTGGGCTTTCTTCCCAGAGTATTGATGGAAAATATGCCAGTGGGCACCTGCTTGGCCATCAGCAATTCTCCAAGCCAGCAGAGGGGGCCTTGGCACACAACCCCTCCTGCCAGCCATTGTTGGTTGAACTGCAATCTGTAAATCAGGAACCCCCGGGATGGGTCATAAAACCAAGTCATGGATGGAAGGGATGCCAGTGGGCACCTCAGCAGATGGCACCATGGCAGATAACTGGGCAGTGGCCAACCCAGGGATTGACCTCCCCACCAGTTCCAGTCTTCCCTGCAATGCCCCAACAGGTTCTTACCCCACCTTCCTACAGAGAAGGGTTCTCAACAATGGAAGAAGGGATTAAAAAGGGGGAAGCTACAGGATGGATAGCGGAACAATGTGATAAGGCGGTTCCTAAGTTTAGAGATATAAGTAGGTTCCTTTCCTCATAGGGGCCAGTAAAATGCCATCATTGCTGTCAACTCCATGAAAGCTTAGGTTTCCATGAGAACTTGATGGATATTCTGTGAAAGTTTAAGGGCAGAAATGTATCTCCAAATAAGCACAAATCCTCCTTTAATATATAAAGTCGAATAAACAAATTACAACAAGCATTTTTTTTGTTTATTGCCAATTTTATATCACTAGAATTTTGTCTTTTGATCTTGGCTCTGGGATTATGCGGTCTGAAAAAGTTTTAAAATCTCTGCTCTAGATCCATTTTAAGCAGGATTCAGATCTAATTTTGGGGTAGAAAGTGCTTTGGTTTCTTTGTGAGATACTTTTTACACACACTGTAGAAATGGGGGACTTCAATTGGGTGGATTCTCTCCATGGCTTTTTAACACCAATCGTTATGGTGCTAAGAAGCCTTCTGGCTAGGCTGTTTGGTCATTTCCACAAAGAGTTTCTAAGATTTTTTTATGGACTTCTAACTATTTTTATCTCATGTTAGCATCTTATTTATTAATGTTTTGATTTATCTATTAACATAATTTGTCTACCACTCTAATTTCACAATACTGGATGAGTATCAGCAAGCATATCAACAGAAAACACTAAAATACCACAAATGCCATTGAAACAACATAATACAAGTTTTTTTTTTAAAAAAAATCTCATTAAATGTGTTCAAAATATTTGCTATTTTTGCCACCCAAAGCGTGTAAAAATGTTTGAGCCATCAAAGAGGGAATCAAAGCTGTTGGAAATATATTCCAGGAACTTGAATAGAGAGAATCAGAACATATCTAAAAAGTAGCAGTGAATTTAATGTAAAAATGTGTTTATTTTGGCTCCAGGCACCATGAGTAAACATGACTACAAGACAGAGTGTCTGGCCCCATAGCATTTCATTGATTGTAAGAAACAATGAACAGATCCAATTCCATTCTTTTGTATGTGGCCATGATGGAGAATTTTGACTTTTGCAGGGAGGAGATGAGCCAAAAGTAGCATGTAATCAGCAGCTAGTCTCTTTTCAAAAGGAGTAGAAAGATTCTGTGTTTTAATATAGCACAGTTCATTTTTAATTTGCAATGGTTGGGAACAGAGGTGGGTTGCTCCCGGTTTGGCCCAGTTCAGCCAAACCAGTAGTGGAATTCGGGCCTGGGTCACAGAACTGGCATGACCCAGACCTGCCACATCCCCAAACTGTTTCCCTTGCCACCACTGGGCCACTGCCATTTTGGATTTTAGTGACTGCATGTGCGCAGTTCACTGTAAATTGTTCAGCACATGCACGAAGAACAATTTACATTGAATTGTGCACACGTGCAGTTTGCGAACCGGTAGTAAAACTGGCAGCAACCCACCCCTGGTTGGGAACAATATACTAAACCCTAGGACAGTGGTTCTCAACCTGTGGGTCGGGACTCCTTTGGGGGTCGAATGACCCTTTCACAGGGGTCGCCTAAGACCATCGGAAAACACATATTTTCAAAAAAATACGGAAAATATAAAATCATTTTATGGTTGGGGGTCACCACAACATGAGGAACTGTATTAAAGGGTCGCGGCATTAGGAAGGTTGAGACCACTGCCCTAGGACAAAGTAATCAAATCTTATTACTGAATTTATGTTGTTGAATTTGTTAAGCTCAAACAAGCTATGTTGTGACTTAACGACATGCTAAGACAAAGGCTGTGATCTCACACAGTACTGAACCATAAATTAATATCCAGTGTTATTTAATGTATTGTGCAAACCTAACAGATTTGCAGTGTTTCAAACAAATTTTTAAAAAAAGCTTAGATGTGCCAAAAAAAAAAAAAAAGAAAAGAAAAAAGAAAGAAAAGGGTGTGTTTGCTGATTTAAGCAGAAAGAGTGGAATTTATGAGTGTCTCACCCTCTAGTCTAACCCTTTACACGACTTCCTGATGGGTGACTCTTGGCCTCTCCCTCAAGAGAATGAATGAGCTTGGCAGAGGAAGACCATCACAAATGTGCTCTTGACCTGCATGGCAACTGTGGAGAGATCCCAGGTTCCTTGGCTTCTTTTGACGGTCAATTAGATTTTTCCTTAGGGCCAAATTAGACATTGTGTACATCGACTAATTCATTTAAATCAGCTGTAATTTCTCCATCTCCTTCCTCCCTCCCCCCCCTCTGGATGTATGTCCATTTATCGCTAAGAATAAAGTGGGGAGAGATAAAATTCACCTTCTTTCCCTTTACCTGCCTCTTCTTCTTTTGAAAATCAAATTTCTACCCTATGCCAGTTCATTTTTTGGTCTCAAAGTGCCAGATGGATAGGAATGTAAGAGATTTAATTTAATCTTGAGAAACAATGCTACTTTCTGAGATCATCCCTCAATCTACCTTTAAAAGCACCCTCCCTTAAAAGCATATTGGCAAGTGTGTCCTGAACAAATGGCACAGGCTTCAGGTGCTCAGATTCACAATACTGGATGAGTATCAGCAAGCATATCAACAGAAAACACTAAAATACCACAAATGCCATTGAAACAACATAATACAAGTTTTTTTTAAAAAAAATCTCATTAAATGTGTTCAAAATATTTGCTATTTTTGCCACCCAAAGCGTGTAAAAATGTTTGAGCCATCAAAGAGGGAATCAAAGCTGTTGGAAATATATTCCAGGAACTTGAATAGAGAGAATCAGAACATATCTAAAAAGTAGCAGTGAATTTAATGTATGGGAGGCCCTTCCTAACTCCAGGTAGTTCTGTTTCTCCTCATGTACCACCCAATGGGCTTGGTTTTTTTTTTTACCAAAACCTTCTCTTTGCACAGTGTACATGCCTGGAGTAGCATTTCCCCAAGCTTGCATGAATTTGGAACAGCAACAAATCATTCCTAATAAAACAGATAAAACTTCTGAAAATCGTCAGTTGTGCTCTGAGAAAACATCTTCCAGTGTGAAATGCAGCCAAATCTGACAATCACTGCAGTTAGCAATTGCTTCATGTGCAAGCTAAATCTTGTGTACAAGTCTTGTGGTTGGTTACACCCAGCCCAAGCCTGGGAATCTCCCTACAGCCATTCCAAGATCTAAGCGAATTCCTAGCTGCAAAAGAGCAGATGAGTGTCAAGGAAGCAATTGGTTTTCTTCTCTGTTATGAAAACAGATGGGTGTTTTCCAACTGACAAGTTTTCATTCATTCCCCTCTGTTATAATGGTAGTTGTTGGTTTGCACAGTTTAAGGACACTGCATTTTATTATGTTACAAAGAACATATGGTCACTGTATGGGACATGTTTGTGATAGAGTTGGATGAAGTCTGTGGGCACCATTTTTTATAACACTTCGAGGAAAAATAAGAAATTAAATAAATCAGCTACAACTATGTTCTATCTATATCCATATTTGTTTAATTTTATTAATACTTTCTTTGCATGTGCTTATGTACCCATATGCAAGTTTTGATAAACACATGTATATTTTTCCAGTCAATGCTGTTCCAAGAAATGATTCATGATGGTGACTAGAAAGATCATGTTAAATGTCTCTTTTATTAACACAATAGAAAAATAGCACTCATCTTTTTTTAAAAAAAATAGCATTATAGCATTATGGACGTACCATACTAATAATGTTAATTAGAAAACCATTTTAAAATAATGTTTTTGTCACTGCTGCCATAAATCATTTTGCTAAAATGATAGGGAGTGAAAAGATTTCCTCCCAGCATTAGATATATTTAATTGCAATATCATGATTATATTATTCTTTGTGATTACTTCGGTGCCTTACCACTCTTTCAGTTATTGATTTTAAAAAATGATAACTCATCCATTCAAAAAGTTATATTTGGGCAGAGGTTCTTCTGCCTGTAAAACAATTACCTCATGTTAAAATCAGATTTCTTTAAAAGTGAAGAATAATGTTAATAGCATCTATAACTATGGAGATTATCTGCTTTTCTGTCCTCAAAAATTATGGGCACAACACAGAGGTGGGTTTCAAATCCCAGCATTACCATTTTGCTCGTGTGTGTGCTTGTGTGGCTGGGCGTAGCCTCCCGCTGCCGCCATTACCGGTTAGGCCAATCCGGGCAGATCCGGGAGCAACCCACCTCTGGCACAACATCTTTACAAATGGTGACCATTTTCTGTGGAGTTTACATAAAATGAGAGTGATAAATTAGGCTGAATCCACAGTAAACCTGTTGGAACCAATCTTCATCTTTCTATACTTCTCTTAGACTTAGCCTCTCCATCTTTCAACACACCCATTTGCTTTGAACCTTTCAAAAACAGTGAAAATAATACCCATTTTATCAAGGAAAAACCCTAATGAATAAAGAAAAGGCCAGAATGCAAATAATAGCATGGGGAGAGGGCTTACAGATGCAGAAATCCATTCAGGATCTGAATGCAAAGATTATTCTGTTAAAAAGAAGAACGACTGCTTAGCTATCAATTTTTATTATTTTTCACATTTCTGTACCACCCATCTCCCTCAAAGATTTACTCATTTACACATGCTCAGTAGATTAATGACCCTGTGTTACAAATCTAGGTAATTTGGCTTGTATTAGCCAAACCTCACCATCAAAGCTGACACCAGCCAGAGCATAGAATAACCCAAAGAAATAGTGCAAAATAGGAAGATGTGGAGAGACATGGCCTGTAGAATCACCAAGAGTCGACAATGAATAGCAATAGCAATAGCACTTAGACTTATATACCACTTCATAGTGCTTTTACAGCACTCTCTAAGCTATTTACAGAGTCAGCATATTGTCCCCAACCATCTGGATCCTCATTTTACCCACAGTGAACCTTGAGCTTGGTGAGATTTGAACTGCTGAACTGCAGCTAGTAGTCAGCTGAAGTAGCCTGCAGTACTGCACTCGAATCACTCCACCACCTCACCTCTAATGAATGGATAACATTATCAATGTTCATCATCCAAACCTAGCTGGGCAAGGGTGAGTATCCTTTTTTGTGTCAGATTTGCCTTCAGTTTTGGGTTTCCGTTTCTACCATAAACTGTGCAAGACAGAGGTGGTATTCAGCAGGTTCTGACCAGTTCTGGAGAACCGGTAGCAGAAATTTTGAGTAGTTCAGAGAACTGGTAAATACCCTCTGACTGACCCTGTCCTCTTCTCTGCCTCCCGAGTCCCAGCTGATCAGAGAAAATGGGGATTTAGCAGTAACCTTCCCCTGGAGTGGGGAGGGAATGGACATTTTTACAGTATCCTTTCCATGCCACACCCAACAAGCCACACCCAGCCAGCCATGCCACACCCACTAAGCCATGCCCATAGAACTGGTAGTAAAAAAAAATTAATCCCACCACTGGTACAAGATAAGGAGGTGTGATGATGATGGTATTGGCCAAAGTCTATGTCTCAGAGGACAGGCTATATATCAGATCATGAGGTAGAAACAAATTGGGGATCATCTTTAGGCACTGCCTACTTCACTCCAAAACATTTCCTGAGATCTCAGATCTTATCAATAGGCTGGTTTTAAAATCTCCCCCGATACTGTTGCTGGAAGACTACAATCTTTATACCTAGGGAGAGAATCACAGACATCAGAGGTTTATACCACTGTGGCAACCATGGCCTAAACCCACAAAGTTGTTATGTCAGTTTTAATTTTCCCATCAAAGCAGCTGGTAGTAATGTGAAGTTGGGGGGCTAATGATTAGTCTCCTATTGTTAGTGGCCTCTAACCTAGGAGACTCTTTTGTGGAATAAAGCCAGGAGTTAATTTGACCAAACAAAAATAAAAGTTTGCATTTAATCCTACGCTGTGATGATAAGGGTGGTTCATCTCTCCAAGCTATGTTCTCCAATATCAACATAAAACCACAATGTGGGTATTATTCCCAGATATAAATCTCCACCCTGGGCTGAATCATAGGCTACTATAGACTTGATGCCTGGATTGTGTAAATGATTGGATGGGAAAGAACAAGCTGAAGCTGAATTGCTACACAACAGAGGTGCTTTGCCCAAGACTCATTTGATTGCTTATCCGCTTCAGTTGTTATTTTGGATGGAATAGCAGCTCTTCTAAAGAAGGAAGTCTGCCACTTGGGGATCTCCTAGACTCATGGCCACTGCTTGGGTAGGCAGTTAAAGCTGTTACAATGGGGGCCTTTGCTCAGATTTGGCAGGGCACCAGATTAGGCTAACCATGTCTTTATCCCCTCCTGCATAGATTTCTGTAGTTTGCTTTATGTGGGACTGCTTTTGCAGACTACTGTACTCAAAATATACAACTTCTATAAAATAGAATAGCTCTGCTAGATGAGACCCCCCCTAACTTTAGAGTTAGAGACCCTCTACATCTAGTATTAATGTTGTGGGTGCTACATCAGTTGCCAACAGGTTTTTGAGTGTACTTCAAAGTGCAGGTCATCACTATGAAACTGTATGATTTTGCCCCTCGATAACTTCAGTACCACCTGCTTCAAATTGAAATGATCCGTTCCGTGTGTGCATTGCAATTAGAAATTCCAAAACCTCTCATAAGATATTTGGAATAAATATATTTCTTGGGTTTTGTTCTATGGAACGGCTTATCCCCAAAGATCCAGTTTGGTCTTCATGAAAATAGTTAAAACAGAATTATTCCATAGAGGATCTAATGTATTGCTGGAATGGGACACCAAGGGAGGGGCATTGTTTACAACCTTGAACTAAATGTTTGTATTTATAATCCATACATACCGGTATGTATGAAATCCACCAGATGTCCTCGTAGAGTTGGCAGCAGAGAAATAAATAAATACATAAATAAATCACTCCCACCCCTACCCGTTTCAGCCATTAAGATTGTGTGAACATGGCGTGAACAGCCATGGAAATGAATGACTAACAACTGAATGGTGAATATTTCTAGATGATCTCTGCAGGTATGGCACTCCATCAGTCCTATCCACTTGTTTAGTATTCTTCTGCAACAATTGATGCTCATCAGCTGCTCACTATCTTCCACCTGCCATTCTCATTTCTTGAGACCTGCTGTCTTTTTTGATTTGAGGAAGCTTCTGGCAGAATGTGCTTCTCCTGAAGCTTGCTTCTGACTTAAATCTCTTCCCTCTATTAACCCTAGACTTGCTTGACCTGTTTTGATTTTTCTGACTCTATAAAGCTATCTGCCCCAGAAGGAAAAAAAGGAGACTATCAAACATGTAATCTCTCCATATTCTTACACCCAAAGCTATGCTTCCTGACATTAAATTGAGTATCACGTAAAGCTCTTGTGAAGCAGTTTTTGTTGGTGGGTTAGTTGCCATGATTTTTTTCACATTTAACAATTCTGGCCCAAATGCCTCAACACATTAATGTCCTTCTGTCAATCTTGACTTCTGTAGCCAAGTCTTGCCCCTTTCTTTTTTGTCAACACAAACCTGCATAAATCACTGATAAATACCATCCAGTACAATAACTTGAAAATTGCTGTTCCCCTGCTAATTCCCATTTTGTCTTATTGATTCTATTCCCAGTAACTGCATCAACCAGCTTCCCACATTGAGGGTGATGATGATTAGCAGATTTTTATATAGTGTGAGACTGCTCTTCAATGGTGTTAGAACAATGGAGAAATTAATTACTTAAGACACCAGAATAGGTAAGTTTGATTCAACTCATCTCACACTTGGCCTGGGGATACAATGAAGGCAACATCATGAGGACAGGCTGGAAAACCCCCAAGATGGCTACTGTTAGTGACAGTCGCATTTGAGAACCACATTTCAATCTGGTATGTTTTATCCCTCCTGCCAATGTATTGGGGCAGGATAATGCGACGAGTAAGGCTGGTAAAGGGACAATCTAGTAATGCATCAGATGACGAAAACCATTTTTAAAAAAGGATTTAAAATAGTCCATTTGGTGTAGTAGAAAAGGAGCTGATCGAAAAACTAAGAGACTGAGGGTTCTGGCCAGCGGTGAAATCCTCTGAAGTCTGCTACCAGTTCAGTGAGTCTGCTCCCGAGCATGTACTTTGTGTGCATGCGCGCTTGAGGCACGCCCCGCAGTGCTAAAAAAAGAAAGGTAAGTAGAGGGGGGGAATCCGCTGTGCCACACGATTTAGATTAGATAGAAAGCAGGAAATCCAACAATGCTAGCTAATATAAATCACACATCACAGCTGATCGTTGGAAATACCAGTTTGCCTGAATCGGTAACATTTTTTACTACCAGTTCAGGTGAACCAGTCCGAACTGATAGCATTTTACCCCTGGTTCTGGCCCTCTCTTAAGCATGAAAGCCAGCTGGGTGACTTTGGGCCAGTTAATCTCTCTCAGCCCGACCCACTTCATAGGGTTATTGTGAGTGAGAAAATAGGAGGTGGTCATCATCATGATCCTCCGAAAGCAGGAAGGGAGTTATCACAGAACAAAAACAGGAGTTGCAGCTGTTTTCTGAAAGAGACGCTGTAGAAATGTTGAAACCAGAAAAACGGTGTATAGATCCAGCAACCAAGTCATTCTGTTTTTTGCCTTTGATTGGACAACCTTTGAATCCCCGACTATTAAACAAAATCTATTTCAAAATGTTCAGCAGATTGGAAATTATTTCGGACCTTAACAGACCACAGTGAAATATGGAAACAAAGATAAGAGCTTTAATTCTTTACTTCGAAATAAGATTCCATTTAATTTTCTTCCTCTGTCGTCCTGGCCAACAGTGGGATTTTTGACCTCTGTCCACTTAATAGACACCACATCATATTTCTCTTAGTCGGCTGAGAAAGCAAATGATTTGATAGGTTACCAATGCAATGTCCCTGATTGTTTTAAATGGTTGAAGAAGGTTTGTGTTGCTTGTTAAAAGGACATAATTGTTTGTCTGCACTTGGGAGGTTATGAAAACACATTTATAGGCTGTTTTACAGGAATCTAGTGGGATTTTTATGTTATCATCTGTTACAATAAATGAACTGGGCACTGTCATTCCCTTTGCAAACATGTGCTATGAATTGTATGAGGAAACGGAACAGAAGTTTGTTCACAGACCAGTTAGACTAACATCTTTTATTTGGAGCTGCCCTCAGTTTTGCAATTCAACTTGAAGTCTGTCTATCTGGCTGACTTTGGGAGATAAATGGGCTATCACTCTATTCTGTTGAATTTATGAAGAAATTCAGAAGTGTGGTAATAGTGGCCTCATGTTTTGTCAGATTAGTAATAAATGAACTGCCCAGGGCATAATGAACTGTAATTATATATGTACTGCTGTAAGTGGTCACTTAACAAATATTTATTCCCTGGAGGTGGGGATCCCCTCTACCCAGTCAGCCAACCCCAATATAGCAGGCCCCTATTGGGGGCCCAGACCAAGGAGCAGAGCCAAGGTTATAGGCTCTTCCAGAAGGCCAGGAGTGTCGAGGCGGATCTCAACTCCCTTACCTCAATAGTGGTTGATACTTGCCCAGTGATGTCTCCAAACCTGTGATTGAAACCCATGAATTCAATTCATTCCCAGGACAATTTCAGAACTGTATATACTTCCAAATTGGTGGGGAGCAGTATTATGTGCCAAAATGTGACTGACTTTATTGCTACTACTGGGAGGAAATGCAATATAACCAGTAACCGTATCTACAGACAGATTCTGCATCATACTAAAAAAGTGTCATGAGTCTCAGTTGACCAAAGTTATGAGAGGTGGCAGAGGTCATTATCATGAGCCCATCTGGAAGGACCGCAGCACAAGGAAGATTGCAAAATGGAACACAACAGGAATAAGATAGCAAAAGCACACATTTGAACAAAGATAAAAGAATAAAGCAGTTATGTTCTGCATGTGTTTACTAAAATCTCTATTTCAAATACATGATTTGAACAAGGGGCAGCAACTATTGCCCCCTTACAACTTGTGGACGACTCAGGGAGTTGAAGTTCACAGGTCATAAAGAGGCCATAGTTGCCCTCTTTAATTTAAACCTAAGACAATATATAAACAACCATCACAGTACTAACATTGAAAACGATGACTGATTTTATTACGTACGATGAATGAATGAAAGAAATAATTTTAAGGACATTAAAAAAATGAACGTCAAGTTCTGAATTTAGGATGAGACGGTAGCATCAAGAAGGGACCTTGCCTGAAATGGTCAGGAAGAAAAGAAGTAAAAATAGAGCAATTACAGGAGGAAAAGTTGCATATCCTGGATGAGTCATAGATTAATTTCCCAATAGAATGAATAGAAGCAGACATAAGGAAAGAAGATGTGGAGGCTACTTGGAGGTGTGCTAGTGGCAATGTGCTGGAACTAGTTTGCACAGGCTCACACGAGCCAATTGTTAAATTTTCTGGAATTTTGTGAGCCAGTTAAAAGCAGAACTGAGCTGCAGTGCACACTGCACCGATCAGTCCTTTGGCAGCTCATAGTGTAGCAGCACTAATAGGCAGTAAAGCTATTTGTTATACGGTACCGTCAGCACACCACTGAACAGAGGGATAAAAATGATGTTACGAAGCGCTACAGAAACGTGTAGAGTTGCAATAATGGGAAAAACAAAAAGGATGGTTGGGGGAATAAGGATGGAACGAAACACCAGAGGAGACCCAAATGTTTATAAAAGAAAGATTGCTGCAAAAATGTGGATGGGAGAAAGTGATGGATAAAGCATAACGAGAGAAACAGATAGTTGCAAAGAAGTGGTCAACAAAAGTGAGGACTGCTCAATAGTAAAAAAGGAAAAGAAAATGCAGAATGATTTTGATGGAAACCAATGCGGAATAGTGGAATGCTGTAGAAATATTGACAAATTGTGGCATATAACTGGATATACTATCACACTATAACTGGTGATACATCATTCAGATATTAAAATCTGGATGTCGCTTCCATGTGAGTAGGTGATTTGTTAAAAGGTATGATTTATACCTGATGTTTAAACAGGTGATTCTAGACTTATGTCTAGTCACTTAGCATCTGCTCGAAGTTATGACAATCCCCCCAAAAACTGATTACAACCCGATTTTGAATTTCTGATGTACAGGCATGTACACACACACACACACACACACACACACACACTCACTCACTCACTGGTCAGCATTATGGGTACTTTGCAATAAGCTCACCTTTATAGCTATTTGCAATGTCCCTCAGTCGTGTGATCATAATTTTCAATGCTTTTTGCCAGTTTCTAGTGTTTATTTCTAATTGCCAGCAAAACATGTTCATTGGGTGAAATTGATTCATTTAATGACTGCATCATTCGCTTAATAACTGCCACATTAGCTTAACAACCATCGCAATAAAGATCATAAAATAGGGTCTGGTCATGTGGTGACCTGCTTAATGACCACAGCGATTTATAGCTGTAATTCTGGGCTTAATTACAGTCATAAATCAAGGACTAGCAGGGTTTCGCAAACTGTGAAGTGCAGGCAAAAACTTTTAGTTAGATTTAGTTACCGAACAGAGTGAAAAACTGATCAGTTATACTCCTACAATAAATCCATTCTTCCAAAAGTTTTGTTTTTTTCATAGTTCATTTGTGTTTATTTTGATATTTGGATTTTTACGGGAGGTCTGTTTAAGGCAGTGTTTCTCAACCTTGGCAACTTGAAGATGTCTGGACTTCAACTCCCAGAATTCCCCAGCCAGAATTCTGGGAGTTGAAGTCCAGACATCTTCAAGTTGCCAAGGTTGAGAAACACTGGTTTAAGGTAACATCTAATGGCAAAAAGTTTAAGAACCCCACCCTACACAAAGGGAAAATAGGGAGAGTGAATACTAATCCAGTAGGATTTAGTTTGTCAATGGGGAGGAGCTTGGTAGAATTCTAACCAAAGAGTACAGGAAATGGCAATGAGCAAAATGCAGGGCAGCTTTCTGCCTACAGAGGTCAGAATGAGGGAAGGAAATCTTATTGCATGTTCACTGAACTAGAGAAAGAGTAGGATGAAGTAGCTTGAATTATATAATGTTTTGTATGAATATGGAGTTTATTGTTGCTTGCTGAGTAGGAAGAGAGCAGTAAGTAAAGCAAGTGTGAGGCTAAATGGGATGCTTAGTGAATGGCTCAACATAAGCAGGAAAGAAAACAAAGTTATCGTGAGTACACGCAGTCCTCGACTTACAACCATTCATTCTGGGACCATTTGAAGCACTGAAAAAGTGACTTGCGACCGTTTTTCACACTTAAGACCGTTTCAAAATCCAAGCACTTGGCAACTGGCAAGTTGCAGTGCTGCTTTTATGACCTTCTAAGAAACAAAATCAATAGGGAAGCCAGATTCATTTAACAACTCTGTGGGTAACTTAAGAACTGCAGTGATTCGCTTAAAGTGAAGTGAGTGGCAAACTCACTTCACAAACTCACTGTCTTGCTTAGCCACAGATATTTTGGGCTCAATTGTGGCCATAAGTCAAGGACTACTACATGGCAAGAAAGTTTGTGATGAAGTTGGTGGAGTGTTCTTGAAGACATAAATGAGGGGGTACCTTTATAGAGAGACAACGCTGTATTTTTGGATGAAAAACTCAAATGATACAGGGCAAATGGAATGTTAGATTGTCTGATGCAATGAGGATGATGAAGCATGGATTAAATATATATATCTAGGACAGTGATGGCAAATCTTTTTGGTACTGCGTGCCGGAAAGGGAGCACACATGCGCACTCATCTGGGCTGCAACCTGGAAGTGGAGCTTTCCAGGGGGCATGCCTGCACTGGAAACTGAACTTCTGGTTTCCAGCATGTGCAGGTGCACCAGCAAGCTAGTCTTCCAGTTTCTGGCGCACATCAGTGGTGGGATTCAAACAATTTAACAACCGGTTCTCTGCCATAATGACCAGCTGGGTAGGCATAGCTCAGTGGTCATGTGACAATTTGGCTGTGGCCAACTCACATCAATGGGCGCTTCACCTTAGCTGTTACAATGTAATAAGGGTTAACTGGAGAGGCAGTTTCTGTAAACAGCAATAAAGATGAGGCTAGAAGCAACACCAGAATTTTTCCTTCCTGCCTTCCTTACAAGATTAGCCCTGTAAAGTGGGAAAAAGATAAAATAAGATTTCTTCCAACAACCGGTTCTCCGAACTGCTTAGAAAGTTATGAATCAGTTCTCCTGAATAGGTGTGAACTGGCTGAATCCCATCACTGGCGCACATGCATATGTGACAATCAGCTGGCTGGAGCACATGGTCACACCAGAAAATGGAAGACCAGCTCTTCCAATTTCCAGCACTGCTGCATGCACAAAGGCCAGCTGATCATCATGCACACCAGAAACCCAAAAGAGGAACAGACAATGCCATGCATGCCAGGCGACATGGCTCCTTGTGCCATTTTGGGCATGCATGCCATAAGTTCGCCATCATGGATCTAGGAGGCTGTTTTCCAGGTGAAGTGGAATAAGCACTTGGAAATGAAAAAGTGGAACAAGTTGATAAATTTGCATTTCTTGGTAGAAAATTTATTCAAGATAAGAAAATGCAAGGAGACATCTTAAGTTGTGCAAATGCTGACAGAGTTAACAAATATGATAAAAGGAACAAGTTCTTGTTGAAAGAAGCAAACATGGCTGAGTATAAAAACATGCTTTGGTCCACCGTCATGTGGAATGAGAGTTGAATATGTCAGGAAAATCATAAAAATAATTTGCATGCAGAAGAGCTTAAGAATGTGCATGATAAAACAAGAAAAGATCAAGAGAGCAACAATGAATGGGCTGTACAGTAACGATTGAGTACAAAGGCATGATTTCATATAGAAAGAATGAACAAGGATCAATTCTCTAAACAAATGTATATGAGTGGTTGAGAGGAAGGAGAAGGCTGAGAAAGTCATGGCTGGATGGAATTGAATTCCTCTGAAAGAAAAGATGAGAAGTTTAAAGAAATCAACATATATATGGATGTGGTAGAAGTAAGGGATGGCTTGTATGGACAGGAATAGTGTCTGATGCTGTATATATTATATTTAGCTACAGTTCCTTTCATTGTCTAATCTCATGCCTTTAATTTTTTTAGCTTATTATTCTTACTCATTTCTGCACTTTTTGTAGTGTTGCTTACCCCAAAAGAGAAATGTATGATGGTATATACATATGTGTATATCTACATATGTTCTAGGCACACTATTTTCAGATGTGCACTAGGGTTCTCTCAGAACAATGTTAATAGTAGAGAACAAGACAAGATTAAAGGCAGAAGGATAATAAACTTTAGGAAGTTTATGAATATATAAATTAAAAGCGATGAATTAGCATGGGTAATGACTACTGGGTATTTTTTTAAAAAATATGAAGCTTGAGATAAGCAAAAGGAAATTGAAAGGGCCTGTCAAAACATCCCCAGCCTAGTGCTCTCCAGATGCCTTAGGACTTTAGAGTTGGGAATTGTGTAATTCTAACACATCTGGACAGCAACAACATGGGATAGGCATTTCTATTCATCTTGTTCATTAGAGATTTAGTCTCATCAGTAAGGTGACAGATTATTTTTCCTTCCGAGCTGGAAGAATAAGAACACAGAATATCCCATGAACACTTTCCCATTTGAGTCTCCACTAATATAAGGATTGAAGTGTTAAGATAAATTCAGAATACAGGTAGTCCTGGAGTCACAACAGTAACTACTCCTGCCCATTATGGTTGTAAATTGTAAGTGTCATGAAATGAGTTGTCACGTGGCAATGTTTTTTGTGGCAGCAGTTAAGCGAATGCCACAGTCATTAAGTAAACCCATTGTTCATGATGGTATGGTTTTGCTGAAAACTAGAAGAGCTGGTTTTTGTCAAAACCATCATATCAGAGGTGGTATTCAGCAGGTTGTGACCAGCTCTGGAGAACCGGTAGCAGAAATTTTGAGTAGTTCGGAGAACTGGTAAATATCATCTCTAACTGGCCCCGCTCCCATCTATTCTCTGCCTCCCAAATCCCAGCTGATTGGGAGGAAATGGGGATTTTACAGTATCCTTCCCCTGCCACACCTACCAAGCCACACCCACAGAACCAGTAGTAAAAATTTTGAATCCCACCACTGCATCATATAACTAGTCATATGATCACGGAACCCCACAAATGGCTGTTAATACAGCCATGTTGCCAAAAGTGCAGTCACGTGACCATGGGTTGGGGGAAACTGTCAGAACTTTGGATCCAGGTTGTAAATCCCCATTTTTTCCAGCAGGTTGTAACTTCCAAGTATCACTAAACAACTGGTCCTAAATCAAAGACTATCTATAGAGTACAGAAAATGTAATACTAGATCATAACATGAAAAACCTGGACTCTTAATAGTACCTTGATAGGCAGGCAATAGGAATCCACCACGGCCCTCACCTTCCCTGTTGTTTGAGGGTTCCAAATTGGGGGCAGCCCAGAGAATGTTTAAATTTCAGTGGGGGGGGGGAACTCTCAAAAACATTTGGCTTTTAAGTATCCTGATTTTAAAAAAATCCCCATAGGAAAGCATTACAAAATTCTCATTTATCCCACTTTCCCTTTGCTAGCTGAACAAAAATGGAAGTTCTGCATATAAGCTGATCCTGCTCCTGCTAGCCCAATCTATTCTTCACCAGGAAAGGCCCTTGCTCAGGATGGGGCTCAAAAGTTGCCAGGTTGGAAAGAACATAGACAGAATGAACAAGTCCTTCAAACCCACGCCTACCCTTAAAGCCTCCAGCGCTCATTTAAATTATAGCATGTGCAACCATAAGCAATTTTGAGAAATAACAACTCGAAAAGAAGTATAGTCTCCTTCATCAACGTGTGCCAGTCTATTCTTGCAGATAAGTTGTAACTGGTACAACACACAGGGGAAAAGCCTCTCTTCTTTCCCCTGTTGCCCTAATTTGACAAACAAAGGGTGTATTGGAGGGGCAAATCTGTTCTTCCGGTTGTGTAGCTAGATACCCAAGTGAAAAGCCTTGTTCATTACATTTCCATGGTACGCATTTCCAAATTCTTCTTCCCACACATATTCCATAAGGCAAAGCACTTATTCTTCTTCACAGCAGCCAATTAAATATTTCATTAGTATCTTGGTTTTGTTGGTTGGGAAACGAGAACAAGAGAGGATTGCTTTCCAAAATCTGCAGAGTATTTGAAATTCAGCAGCAGTTCCCACCCCAGGCCATCCTTCTCACTTTAGGTTCCCACGCCACCGCTACCGTTCTGGCTTAGCATATATAGCCACACTCTGTCTCTTAAAAGGAAATGCTGACTTCTTGAGAAAGATAAAACATCTTTACCTGCCCAAGTTATATATTTGTAGTAAATTGTGTTATTCATGACAAAAATGGTTTTCCAGGCTAAGGAAGTTTATAGTAATGTTCTTTACAATCAAGTGGAACATTTTTGCTATGCTTCACTGTAACTCTGTGGATGAAGCTGTTCTGAAGTTATTCGTCATCTGTAACTGTAAAAAGTCCACTGTTTTATTTCTCTCAAACAGAGTCTCAGCATTTCCTCAGACATCATTATAAACACAATAAATTGGACGGCCAACTTTGTTTCTAATGTTCACCTGAAGAAAGACGCCAAACAACAACCACCCCCCCCCAAATAGCAAAGCTTGAAGCTGGGGCATTACTTTTTATTTATTCCCCAGCACTTCCAGGACTATGACATTTGACAAGAAGCATTAAATTGATTTTGAAATTATGGAAGCTGAAGTCATTGCAAGGAGGAGACACTAGATTTCAATGGCTAATAGACTCTGAGAGTCTCATCCCTTGCTGCGAATTTATCTATTCCTTTGGACCTATCAAACACAGTGGCCATTATGCCACAGTTCATAACAGGACACCTCGCGTGCTTGCCGTATCAAGAAACATGATTTCACTTGACCACAAAAGAGTTGTATTTTGGAAATGGAGATGGGCTTGCCCATTTATGCCTCTTGTGGGATTTCTGAATTTTAGTTTCAAATTCACAGCACCAGTTCCCAGCATTTCTAAACAAGATCACCCACAATAGGGAGGAGAGCAAAATGCTTTTGGACCATCTCACTGCGAGAGCTCAACCCTTAGCTGATCAGGTCATAAGTTGCGAACTATTTAAATACCCCATTTACTTGCTTACAATTTGCCAGGCAGCCAAGCATTCTGCGCATACAGGATTCTTGCTCTGAAATAATTCTGGGTTGGCTCCCAATAAAGAGTATTTCAAAGTGCAATTTGTACACGTTTCCCCCAGATATTTATAAGACTTGCCTGTTCCCAAGCAGACTAATACTTTCTGCGCCATGATATGCACTGAAATGCCAGCCTGCTTACAATAGCCCGAGCCAAAATATAAAGCTGCCCTGCCCTTGCTTAGCACAGCTCAAGACCAGCTGCCTTAAAGTCAGCTTATTAATCAAAATGGAAAGGCAGTAGAAGAGAGAGAGAGAGAGAGAAAGAAAGAGAGAGAATGAGAATGAATAAGACATACAGTGCTTGGCATCTTGGACCTCTTGTTTCCTTGCAGCATCCTCTCAGAGGTGACGGAGAGAATTTCCCACGTGCCTAAGCTTGGGGCCCTCGAAGTCCCAAATGTGACCAGATGGGCAGTTATTTCCTTCTGCAAACACCTGGAATGATTAAGCTCTACTGTTCAGTAACTGTTGGTGCGAGCACAAGCAAGGCTTGGCTAGGGTAGGTTAGGGCTGGGCTGGGCTGGGAGCTAACAGTTAGTTCCACCCACTAATGTTATCCAACCGGTTACTTTCCTTATTGTTAGGTTTTCCTTTAAAAAACAAACTTTGAAAATCAACAAGACAAGTTTGAACTTTCTGTGGCAGTGATGATAGAGCTCCTTGTGCAAGTTGCCAGAGGGAGAATCCATGGGCCTCTCCAAGTTTTCTCAGTCTTTCTACCAAAGCTAACTCAACCCACATCTCAAGTTTTAAGTCACTTTCAGAAGAATGGGGTGTCTAAAAAAGCACTGGGTTAAAAATGAGGTTGAATGGTCATATGATTTGAACCATTTCCTTTGTCAATTTGAAACACGGTGGAGTGTCTCTCTGATCACGGTTCCTTCCCTTGCTTTATGCCAGCTTTTCTCAACATCCTCCAGCTATTGTGGACTACAATGTCTATCAGTCTGGGTCAGCTCAGTCAATGACTCTGGCTGTCATGAGGAAAAATGCCCTTAAATGCCCTTAAGACAGGAAAGAATGCTTTCATTTCTGTCCTTTCTCTCTTATCTTAATTTCCCAGATATTTCTTCTCTTTTGTTTCCTTATTTACTTCATTCAGTGACACCATGTCAGGTCTCAGGGGCTGAAAACAATGTGGAAAATGGCAAACTGCAATTGCAAAAAAAAAAAAAGAGAGAGAGAGAGAGCCAGTTTAGCGTGGTGGTTATAGCAACAGACTAGTTCTGCCTTAGGCACAAAGCCAACTGGATGGCCTTGGACCAGCCACTCTCTTGGCCCAAGGAAAAAGAAGGCAAGGGCAAACCACTTCTAAACTCTTACCAAGAAAATTGCTGCCACGAGTCAAGACTCACTTGAAGGCACCAAGCAAAGAGCAGCTGTTTTTAAGAGCATTCTTTATTTTAATTTGTTTTGGTTTTACTTCACTTAATTAGTTTATATATGTTCCTGGTGTATCATAATAATACTTAGAACACCAGAGTACAGAAATGTGAGAAATTAGACCTTAAAAGAAAGCCTACAGTGCTACAGTTCTGCTGGCTCTTTTTGCAGGCTGAGTGAGTGAATTGTAAAAAAAAACATTTTGGGAACAGTAGCTGTGGATTCTTCCTTTGCAAGAGGCAGTCTTCTATCCAAAGGGCTACTAGAGGTTCATTCAATATCTGAAGTTGTCTCGCTTTGAAGAGCTGCCTTATTAATGGTTGCTTCCGGATAGACTTGCCAAAACACAGCCAGCAATGCCTCTTTAGGATTTAATAGAACAGAAGCTGTTGACAACCCTTATTCATTAGTGTGTGTGTGTGTGTGTGTGTGTGTGTGTGTGTGTATGTATGTATGTATGTGTATATATATATAGGCTGAGGTGGCGGATTCCTCACACCTGTGCCTACACTATTTTAATTTTAACTTTTTATAGAAGAATGTTAGGCTTTGAGAATATCAAGGGATTATTTGAAATTAATGTCAAGCCTCTCCTCTGCGTGGTTGTTTTTCACCTTTCATATTCACAGCAGAAAAATTATTTCCCCCTGCACATCCTCAAGGGGAAGATAACTACAAATAAACACACATTATTTTTTAAAAAAATGTTCCTGTAAGTCTGTATGTGCACACAGAGGAACAAGTATGTAGGTATATTTATAAGCATGCATATGATTATGAGGACTGGGAAAAAAGAAATCTTTTGATCTAACCCCTACAGTTTCCAGGGACGTGCAGTCAGGGGAGGCGGGGCCGCACCAGTTTCATGAGGAAAAGAAAAGAATTTTTAAAATAATTAAAAAGGCTAAGGTAGTTGCTGCCAGACTCCAGAGTCACAGTGACTCTGAGTCTGCTTAGTGCTAACTGTAGGGGGAGGTGAGAGAACTATGGGCCTCCTTTGCATAAGGAATTTTTCGCCTTTTAACCCTTGCTCAGAGTTAAGCAAGGGTTAAAAGGCGAAAAATTCCTTATGCAAAGGAGGCACGTGATTCTCCTGCCTCCTGATCTGGGAGCAGCAAATCATGCCTTGCCTAAGTAAATTGCTTTTTTATTTAATTTTTTACATTTTCATCATGGCGGGCGAACAAGAGGAGAGTTGAAATCCACAGCTGGAAAAGGTATGTGGATCGGACGGAGGGAGGGGGGATTCAAAATGATTGTAATTTAATTTGTAATTTTTTATTGTGAGGAATTTGTGTGTGTGTGTGTGTGTGTGTGCGTGCATGTGTTTCTTTTGGGGTGGGCGAGGCGGTGGAGCGCGGCAGTGGCAGGGACGTTCTCGCCGCTGTGTCCAACAAGCCAGGCGTCTCGCGTTTATGTCCACCATAAACGCGAGATGCCTGGCCTGTTGGACATAGCGGTGGTGGGGGGAGGAATGGGCTGGCTGGGCTGGCTGGCTGGGGAGGGAGGAAGCATGGCCGCTCAGGCCCCGGCGGCAGGGCTTTAAAGTGGAGGCAGGGCCCCGGCGGCAGGACTTTAAAGTCCTGGCGCCATGTCCGCCATAGAGAGGGACCGGGTCCCGCTCTATGGCAAATGGCACTGGGACTTTAAAGCCCTGCCTCCGGGGCCCTGCCTCCACTTTAAAGCCCTGCCGCCAGGACCCTGCCGCCATTTTAAAGCCCTGCCGTTGCATCCCGGGCGGCAGGGCTTTAAAGTGGCGGCAGGGCCCTGGTGGCAGGACTTTAAAGTCCCAGTGCCACATCCGCTATAGAGCGGGTCCCGGTCCCGTTCTATAGTGGATGCGGCGCCGGGGCTTCGGCGGGGCTTTCACGCTTGCCTCTCCGGCCATGAAGCTCACCGCACATCACTGACAGTTTCAACCTTCAGCTGTCTACTGTGGACCTCACTCTATTCCTAAGAGGTCTATAAAGGGGGCGTGCATGAGCACACCAGTGTGCCTACCGTCCCTGTCCTACTGTCCCCATTTACTTGTATTCATTTCCTTTGTTCATGTCCATGTTCATACTTATACCTGCTATCCTGTACATATTTCACAAACAAACAAATAAATATAGACTGAACCACAACATTTGAAGAGCAATATTTTACACAGGGAAAAATTGTTTGGGTACCCAGAAAACACAAACACTTATTTGGTTTGTAGATCAACAGGATAAGGAGTAAGGTAAGTCTCATTGCTCTTCCTGTTTTTGTATGTCTGCATTGGTCTGTATTTATTTAAATTATTATTATCACTAGTGGGATGCCGTAAGAGCATCTTGTGATTCTAGAGTACCTGTGTGTGAATGTTTTTAAAATGATTGAGTGCTTGGGGAGAAGGCCAGGTGGATGAATAAAACAAATACTGTAGAAATCCAAATATACCTCACTAAATATCCCAATATAAAGAGCTGGTTTGGTGTAATGGTTGAGGTGCTGGTATAGTAATCAGGAGTTTTAGGCTTCCCGCAGATATGAACACTGGCTGGGTTACTTTAGACCAGACCTCCCCTCTATCTCAGCCCAACCCACATCACAGTGTTATTGTGGGAAAAGAGGAGGCAGGATATTAGGTATGATTGTCACCTTGAGTTATACATAAAAGTGGCAGGAAAAATATGATTATTGTTTATTTGAACAAGATACTGAAGTCTTCTTTATAATATAATGCATTATACAAAGTTGTAATGTGAACTGTAGATACATAATTGGAAAAACAGATATAATGTGAAAGAAGGATGGAGACAGTTCAAGAATGGTGGTGTAAAGAGCAAGAACTGTTAAAAATAAAAGCCTTACCTGACAAAAGGTAGCACTTGGACAGCAGATCAAGTTACAGTTTCCCTCACATTTACATTTCTACTGCAATTATGGTAATTGTTTCTAAATTGGCATCTACACATGTAACTAATAAATACAAAATTTTGCACAATGCCATGTTCTTCTGTTTTTATTCATTTTACTGATTTATTAAACTTTTACATGCTGCATCTCTCCCCTATAAAAGTGACTTGGATAGTTGTTTTTTTCTTCTTCTTCTTCTTCTTCTTCTTCTTCTTCTTCTTCTTCTTCTTCTTCTTCTTCTTCTTCTTCTTCTTCTTCTTCTTCTTCCTCCTCCTCCTCCTCCTCCTCCTCTTCCTCTTCCTCCTCCTCCTCCACCACCACCACCTCCTCCTCCTCCTCCTCCTCCTCCTCCTCCTCCTCCTCCTCCTCCTCCTCCTCCTCCTCTTCTTCTTCTTGTGATGCTTGAAGGCCAGGAGGCAAATTGCTAGGCTGAATCAGTTTGCGGTCCAAGAGGCTGTGGGTGGTGGGAGAGAAGAAGACCGGTACTGTCCAAAATGAACTGTCTCCTGATATAATCTAGCAAATGACCTTGGAGAGCACAACTGATAAAATTAAACTGATTTGGGGGCAGAAGATTGAAAGTCATTGTTGAAATGAATTTCCAATCTATGATGGATCAAGTTCAGGAGTGGGCTACTGGGAGTTCGGAGGGGTTTCAGAGAACCTCTAGCTAAGATTCTGTGCAGCTCGGAGAACCCTCAAATCCCACTCCTGGCTGGCCCCTCCCCTCCCAGGAGTCCCCACATGGCCCATTTTGGATGCAGGTAAGTGTAGGGCATGCATGGAGGCTCAGGGAAGATTAAAAACGGGCCTACCGGCAGTTCAGGAAGGTCAGAGATGGGTTTGTTTCTGGCCTCCAGAGCCTGGGGAGGCCGTTTGCGTCCTCCCAGAGGCTCAAGGAAAGCCTCTGGAGCCCGAGGAGAGCAAAAACATCCCCTCTCCACTGTGGTACAGGAGCCTGACTAGGCCCCGCCCACTGCAGCAACCGGGCAGAGAAACTCTTGCTAAAAGTTTTGAAGCCTACCCCTGATCGAGCTACAATCCTATCTAGTCTAGTTCAGCGCTCCATTACACACAGGGGCTAATTGGGATGCTCACAGATCTGGACAGGATCTTCCATCTCCCTCAGTATTTTAGGGATACTGCCTGTGATGCAGAGGGCAGGAAATCACCATCAGGATTTGTGGCCACTGATAGCTCAACCCTCCATGAACCTGTCCAATTCTCTTTAAAACCACTCAGATTAACTGTGGCCCCAATTTAAATATGTGATGTGAAAAGTTATTACCTCCTCGTGTTCTACCATTGCTTTTGAAGCAGAAACAATTCTTTCTGTCCATACTATTTTATGCCATCCATCTCATGTCTTCCTCTATTTCACTCCAAGTTATTAAGCCCCAATTGCTTGGGCCTTTCATTATAGGAGAGTTTCTCCAGCATCCACATTATTTAGTTATTCTGTAAATGGGGCACTTTTCTTAGTACTAAAAATAATAATGGTAACCAATACTCTGTAATTAGTAAAGGACATTATTATACTAGCAGTTCTATTTTCTGTTCACATTCTACTTTCCAACCTGATTCCCCCCCCCCCAGTAGCTTCATATTTGAATATTTTCCCTGAGCTGTCCACCATGACCCCAGGATCCTTTTTGCAGCACCTCAGATCTCATTAATGAAGCATATAAACATCTGGTTAGATTATCTGGATGGGAAGGTGCAAGCTGACAATCTTGGCATCCTTGTGGTTCTCACTGAGGCATACAATTATCACTTAATTGCACTCAACAAGTCATTTTCTTTCACACAGTAGCTACTGAAGCAGCTGCTGTACTTACTTCACTGTTCTTGTGTAACCTTCCAGTGAACCGGGATGGACTGAACAGGAGTAGTTCTTCTGCACACAGAGCAACTGTTTTAGCAGACAATTCCCATGCTCAATTACTATTCATATTAGCTGTTCCTCTGGTTTGTAGCACTCAGAGATGCAAACCAACATAGCCATCAAGAGGCCCAGCTGTAGAAGGGAGAAAGACACAAAACGAGGATTGGCTAGCTGTTCAGCCAGGGCTATAGAAGTGCTTATTTCAGAAAGGCATTAAACTTAGCATCTTTTGTTTGCAAGAAATATAGCAGATGATGCCCTTGGTTTTGGACTTCCTTTTCATGTTCTTTAGCTTCTCGATAGCTCCTGGTTAATCTTTTCAAGGTGAAGTGTTGTCATTTGGCATCTGGAACTCTTTGTTCTGTGTCTGCAGATTTCTATCTGCCTCCTTCTCATCTAATGTGATACCAGAAATAATGCCCACCAACCCCAAGCTATTCATGACGAAGAAGCTTTCTTCATAAATCATTTGGTCGCTGCATCTTCCCATAAGGCACCACTATCAGAACTTTGCTCGGATTTCAGGATAGTGAGACAGGGTAGAAGAGTTTAAGTATTCGTGATACAGGAAGGGATATTGTAAATAATTGTGTGACGCAGGGAGGGTACAAGTAGCCCTTGATTTAGGACCACAATTGAGCCCAAAATTTATGTTGCTAAATAAGACATTTGTTCAATGAGTTTTGTCCCATTTTACAACCTTTCTTGCCATGGTTGTTAGGTGATCACTGCAATTGTTAAGTTAGCATGGTTGTTAAGGGAATCTGGCTTCCCCACTGACTTTGCTTGTCAGAAGATCACAAAAGGTGATCACATGCCTCCTGGACCCTGGAACGGTCATAAATATGAACCAGTTGCCAAACATATCAGATTTTGATCACATGACCATGGAGATGTTGCAACAGTCGTGTGTGAAAAATAGTCATAAGTCATTTTTTTCAGTACTGTTCTAACTTTGACCGGCCACTAAATAAATGGTTGTAAGTCAAGGATGACTTGTATTGGACTTTCATAGTGAAACAATGTTGGGTTCTGGAAAACCCCAAAGCTAAAGCAATTTAAGTTTCTGGGTTGAGTCCTTGGAGCCACTTCCATTAGACCCTCATGCTGATCAGTTCTTTGGGGCTGAGTGGAGTCAACCAAGAGACAATGATCACTAGGTTGGGTTGCTTAGGAGTGCCAGATGCTGATGCAAGCCAAGTAGAATAAGTAGGTAGAGGTTAGACTACCATATTTTTCGGAGTATAACATGCACCTTTTTCCCTCAAAGAAGAGGCTGAAAATCTGGCTGCGTCTTATACACTAAATACAGCATTTTTTGCCACCTGAAACTCTGCCCCTTCACCAAAATGGTCATGCATAGCTTTTAGAAGGCTTTCAGAGAGGACCCGGGGAAGGGCAGAAATGAGCAAAAAATGGCCCATTTTTTGTCCCCCCCCAACCCCCAGCAACACTCTATAAGCTTCCTAAAGGCTATCCGTGGCCTTTTTTTTTGGCAAAAATGGAAAATGGTCCAGTTTTTGCTTCTTTTTGCCCCCACCCTGGAGCACTCTACAAGCCTCCTAAGGACTATTGATGCCCCTTTTTTTTGAAAAAAATGGGCCCGTTTTTGCAAAAAACGGACTATTTTTGGGAGGTTTGTAGAGTGCAAAAACTTTTTTTTATTTTCCTCTTCAAAACCTTGCTGCGTCTTATACTCCGGTGTGTCTTATACTCCGAAAAATACATTACTTTTTTGTCACCTCTCTTCATTAGAAGACTAGGTTAGTCTCTTTAAAGTGTGAGAACTTGGACTTCCCCACCTCCTCTTTTTCCAAACACTTTTTCTAGCACTGGAGCATATATTGACTAAAAGTTAGCCTGTGCTTTCATGGCTTGGATCTCTGTATGTTAATCTGAAGCTTTCCTGTCACACAGCACTCAGAAGCAGAAAAGATGACACAGCTTTTTGAATACAGAAATCTATCTGCGAATGAAACTATGCTATGCTATGCTATGCCATGCAAGGTCTTTTCAAAATGTCTTGACAAGGAGGAGCCAAGGAGTCACTATTTCTCTTTGCATGGAAACAGCTTGTAAGTAATAGGATTATGAACAATTGCATCAAGCCTGTGAAGCAAGATTTTCCCCTCAGGGAAAGGGGCGGCCTACAAATTCTAATAAAACTATATAAAAAACTATATAAACTATATAAACTAAACAGCTGTAGGGCAATTGCTTCACCTTCAAAAGTAACTCTTGCAGAATTCTTTGTTATTATAAAATACTATAAAAAATCATGAATCTGCTGGTATCCCAGTTTGATTGACGGCCACGTCACATATTGTGACTTGTTCTTATATCTACCTCCCACTCTGTGGACTGTATTCCAATGCTTTTGATTAGAGTTTTTGTAGAATCATAGCATATAGACTCTACCATACTCATTGTTATACACTGTTACTTGTTATAAATTGTTATTTGGATGGCATTTGAGCCTAGTAAAATAAACATTGACTGACTGACTGACTGATTGATTGATTTGGGCTTAACTCTTAATGACCATATAGGCCAAAAGGCCCTCAATTTGACCTTCAGGGCTTCCAATGATTCACCCATCCCTACTGTGATTCCATATACTTTGCTGCTTATCATCCTCTTTTCTTTCCTTCTATACTTCCCAGCATCCCGTAGAGTACCCCAGGCAAAATGGTTGCCTACATGATTCTGATCTTTGTAGATATAGACCCATAATGGCACCTGAATATATTTCCCAAGGCCTTTATTTCTCCCCTATCAAGTGCTAGTCTGTGGTGGATTTCTTGATTGCTAGTTCTTTTACTGTTGATAGCTGATCCAAAAAAGCAGGAACTGTCCATTGCTTCAATGTCTTCATAGTCAAATCTAAGGCAGGTTACTGATGTTTTTCTTCCATTTTTAAAACCATACTTTTCTTCCAATCCAGCCTTCTTTAAAATATATTAAGCATATAAACCTGAACAAATAAGGATACAATGTACAGCCTTGTCTCATTGCTCTGCTGACCTGGAGCCAATTTGTTTTACCATATTCTATCTGTTCTATTTTGAATGATGATACAATATGTTGGGATTCCCATTTTTGTAAGAACATTCCAAGCTTAATCTAGTTGACACAATCAAAGACCTTTTTATTTAGGCTTCTTTTTGTATTTCTTTGATGTATTCAATTATCCAGCATGCATCAGCAATAGCTATTGTTGAGAAAACAGCAGTCTCTTTTCTAAAACCATCTTGAACATCTGGCATTTTCCTTTCTATGTACAGCTCTAATTGTATGCGTCAAAGGATTATTTTGCTAGCATGTGAGATTAAGGATAAGGTGTGATACTATGTACACACTATTGAGCTTCCTTTCTGTCCTCTGTTTGTTCCACAGTTTGTTTTACTTTTGGAAGGAACACTTGTCTTGAAAGAGAAGTTTTCTGAGCCAAGAAACAGAGGAATACTTTGACATTTCGAAGAATTGCAAGCCCCTGGTTAGAGCGCAATTTTATCCTCATCTCATGCCAAATAAAAATTACTTCTTTACTTAGCAATTCCCAAGTACAGAACCCAACCAGACTGTGGGAACCAAACTTCAACACACCGATGGAATAGCCTCCATCAAGCATCTAAGAGCAACAGATTATTCATGAGAAACATTGAGTTTCCACTTCTTGTCTTCTCTGCATCTGCCACTTGTGATGACCTCCTCACTCTGGATTATAAGAGGGACAATCATAGGTATGATATATCATTATGATGATGATGATCATCATCATCATCATCTTTGAGTCAGTCTTGACTCTTGCCAACTGCCTAAAAACTTTCTGCAGTTTTCTTGGCAAGACTTTTCAGAAGTAGTTTGCCATTACCTGCCTCTCAATCAGGAGTGAAATCCAGCACGTTCTAGAAAATTTTGAGTACTTTGGAGAACCAGCAAATACCACCTCTGGCTGACCCCGGAGTGTGGTGGGAATGTGGATTTTACAGTATCCTTCCCCTGCCATGCCCAGCAAGCGATGCCCACAGAACCGGTAGTAAAAAAAAATTGAATTTCACCACTACTCTCAATGCTAGGAAAGAATGACTGGTTAGCTTTGTGCATAACATGGGACTAAAACTCATGGTCTTTCAATTTGAGTCTGGTGCCTGCAAATCTGAGTAAGTCTTCTTTAGCTATCCCAACGTGATTCCTTTCAGAAGTGTTGGATTCCAGTGCCCAGATGTTCATGAATTATGGAAGATGAACTCCAATGTATCTAGAGGGCATCAAGCTAAGTAAAGGCAGCCTGTTGTTAGAAGATGCTCTAATCAAGAAGCGCTGACTCCCCAGAGGATAGATATGTGTCCTTAAATACAGAGGTTGTTTAGTAGGATATTGCAAAGCATAAAGCTCCTCTGTCCATGGATCCCAGGAGTTCTAAACTTGTACACATTTCCTTGCTGATTCCTCCATGTCTGCAAACAAGGGATTAATAAAGAGTATTTTAGAGACCATTAAGTTCTACGATGTTTAAACGAGCCAGAGTCTTTTGGATGCTAAACTAAATAGCCACCTGAATTGCTTGTATTTGGTCAGCATCTTTGCTCAGCAGGCTTCTGAGGTTAACTTTAATGTTAGAAGGGCATGAAATAAACTGAAACATAAAAATAAACTATAAGAGTTATGAATAGCAGTTTAACTTTGTGGGGCCTAGCCTAGAATAGTTTGGGATAATGTGTAATGAAATGAAAAAAAGCAGCCTTAAACAACAGAGCTTACTTAGTCAAGTAAGCGGAAGTATCTGGAGAATCCTACTGCAAGAGAAAGTTCTACAGAAGCCTCCAGCCAAGGACTCTAAAAAGAAAACTCAATGCATGTGCAAATATTTTGTACCTGGTGTAGCCTTTCCTCAGGAAGCATTAGCTAAGCTAGTCCTCCCTCCAGCCCATGTTAGATTTGCAATCAAAAAGTCCAACTTAAACATTCTAGGAGGTCCTAAAGCAGATGTATTTTTTTCACTTCCTGGCATCTCTTCTAAGGCTGAAGATGCTCTTTGACAAGATATAGAACAGTGAACAATTGTTTCCAAGCCTGGCGTGGGAGGGTATAGGGCTGGGCAAAGAATTGTAGCGAAACTGATGAGAAAGGACTGCTCCTAATCAGAATAAGATCTCTTTTCCACAAGGAGTCAGTTATATATGAATGACTGGAGTGAAAACCATTACCTAAATTTGTCCTTTATTTCCTCCACCACCTCTGCTCCCAGTACCATCTCCAGATTTTTTTTTTGTACTCCAGCAGATGTGCAAAATTCTTTATTTTCTCTTCGAAGGAATAGCCGCTAAAGTTCTATTCTACGAAATATTCTTTTTTAAAAGGTAGATCCGGGGAAAGAAAAATAAATTAAGTCACACGTATAACTGGAGCCATTTGTCATTCCCCGGCAGGTATAAATGCTAAATGCTGGAGCAGAGAGCTGTTCTCTGGGAAGCTAATCAAATGCTAATGTGGCAAGCCACTGAGATCTGCTCCATATCTGAAGAATTGCTTATGGCCTCAGGAACAGGGTGAGCGCCAATTTAGGAGCTGCTCTTCAGGAGTAGAAATTCTCTAACCTATATGTTGAATATGCAAATAGGGATTGAAGCCGAGGGAAGGCTTCACTCAGGTCCGGGGTTAAATAGGACATTAGCATAACCGCTGCTCATTGGCCCATTTGAATGGCGGGAGAAAATAAACCAATGTCAGTGGCCAGGCTGCCTGTCAGTGCCCTTTAAAAAGAGAGTGCTGTCAGCAGCTGGCTGAGCTGCTGGCAAAATAAAAAGCTGAAGTCATTTTGAAGTCCTGCCCCTTCATTCACCCCCAATTTAACACTATATACACCATGATTCAAGGGTGGGAGAAATTCTGCAAGGATTCTTTCTCCAGTAAGAAACAACCAGGCAAGAAGCTGCTTATTTGTTGTGCGTCGCTGATCCTGCCGCTCTTTTTATGGCGACCATTTGCACGACAGAAGGGGCGCGGTGGCTAGGGTTGCGGGAGTGACCGTTAGGTAAGAGCATGTGGGGTGCATGGGGCATGTTTTCCCCTCCCTTTCCCCCCTCCGGCCTCACCTTCTCACCTCGTGTTGTTTGTGCGGCAAGCAATCAGAGAAATGGCGGGGGCTGGCTGCCATGCATTTAAATATTTTCAGGGAGGTCTTATTTTCAGGGAAACATGGTATTACTGTTATTTATATATTATTAACTTATTTATAGAGAGTTGCATAATCATATTTTGGATGGCTCAAAAATTGCCATTATAAAATGAATAATTTTTTTAAAGAAAAAAGCTAGTCAGAGTAAATATACTTATTACTAATAGGTTATCTTTTATTTTAATGAACTAAAGGAATTCAAAACAACCATTCTTTTCTGTGGTCAAGAAATTGGTGTATTTCAGGAGTTAGATACCACTAGGAAAAAGTTATCTCCATAGTAACAACTAGGTTCATGTGGTTTGATAGATTATTATTATTTTATTTTACAAGCTTATAATTGCTCTGATTGAAGCCAGCTCTGAGCAGTAGGCAATTTCTATTTATTGTAAATTCAAACAAAAAGATAATTCCATTCACATATTTGATAAAACAATATAAACACATTCATCTAAAAAGATGTGGATACAAGAATCCTGTTAAATTAAAATAACTTAGGAGGACATTTGAAATATTTAAGAAAGGTACATAATCCATGAAATAATCTCATCTCAAGACGTTCTGAACTGTAATGGTTTAACTTCAATCTGAGCCTATAATAGACCAGTGCAGCCAGAAAAGGGGAAAGTATAATGCGGTCAGAAAAATTGATCTTCCCTTCGTACTTCAGATCAAGTTAGTTTAAAGGCAGCTGACATACAACAAGATTCCCATGCTTACAATTGCAGGTGTGCTTTAAACGCTACAAAGCACTCAGTGGTGAATCCCCTTGATGGCAATTTTGCTTCAGAGCAAATGCACGATGGGCCTAACTTCCATCAGAGGCAGTGTTTCCCATTCTTCAGTTATTGGTGTCATATCATGTTTTATGATAATTTTGTAGCTGTTGAGATTTTTTGGCTGTGCCTCGTATCAGTGAAGTGCTCTTTCAGTCCAAATGCAAAAAAAAAAGAAAAAGTGAAATGAATTCCCGGGATTGTAAAACAGAAAGAATGCCTCAGCGGAGAGCTGAAATGGCATCTTGCTTTGTGCAGCGAAGATGCAAGCACATAATTAGTCTCCCTGGCCTGGAGCTGGCCATCTTGAGTGGAAATGGAGAACTCTCTTATTGAAATGAAGAGGGAGAGGGAGGCCTACGCCATCTCAGAAGGTGGAAATATAAGCCCTCACTCAGCTGCTGCTAAATATGGAGAACAGAAGAATCTAATAGAACAAAAGCAAAAGGGTCTTTACTTTCCTGAATAGATGGGAGAATCAGCTTAGATTCATGGTGAATCTAAGCAGCTCCTTGCTTTCTCTTTTGTCTCCTCAGGGAACCATGTTTTAAATTCAAGTTCCTCTTGCTTTGGGGTGAGTGCAATATTTTTTGCAAAGAGATCTGCAAGGAGCATATTTGCAAGACTTTTCATGATATCGTGGTTTATTGGTTGTTTTCTTTTGCTTTATGGTGCTGCAGAAACTTCTAATCAAATGTATTTAATAAAAAAAGTTCTAATCATGTATTTAATAAAAAGCTTGTGGTTTAGACAAGAATATTTCTTTACATAATTGGCTTAAGGCTGATCTTTCTTTTTGCTTTCCTATTTGTAACATTTTCAGCTCATGCATTAAAAAAAGAGCCCGAAGAAACAATCACCCACCCAACCCCTTCTCTTCTGGGTAGTCATTTTGTGGTTTTGTGCTCAGCAGCCTTTTGTGAGTTGAATGGCATGTTGAAGGCTCACAAAAGGAATAGAGGAACATAAGGACTTCGGGAGTGGGATTGGTGAGAGGGATAAATTCAAAGACTAACCCAGGAGTTAGCTCCAACATTCTTGAACAACCAAAAAGAGACACAAGGCTTTATGCTATGGGTGCCTAAAGCTGGATTTTCAGGGGAAGACTATTCTGTAGGACAGGAGTTATCACAAAAAGTCCTTCCCATGCTTCATTGGATGGTGGAGCTTCTGCAAAGAACACCAAGCTTTCCAGTGATTGACAAGATCTGTAACAGTGAAGGTATCTATTAAGGATCCTGGTCCCAATTATAAGATCGTGAGCCCCCAGCTAAATAGTCAGCAGACTACTCAGCGTGGTAGTCAGCAGAGTGACTTGGTCACTCCATTTTTGACGTCTTTAAGCCACATCTTGATGTAAAACCTTTCTATTCTGAAATTTTCCAGCCACAATATCTTTCATGCACTAAAATATGGATTCCTGGAAGGTTTCTTAATTCTACGGCTATCATTGAACATTTTCTAAAACTTACAGATTGGAAACCTTTTTTAACAAAAGCTCTATTAATGTTTTTATTTTATTTTTTATTAACTCTTTAGCTGGAATGATGGAATAGACTAACATCTATACTTATACCTTGAAATAAAGACTTTCTAGTAAACAAAACGTGTTAAACCTCCTCAATTTGCAACTTTGGAAATTCAGTCATATTTCTATAAATGTTTAATATCTTAGCTAATTTGTATATCAACATATTTCTATCACTGGTAATGAAGACATTAGGTAGTTTTGTCACTTGAGAGCCGTTTCAAATGGTTAATTAGAGTTCACATAATATAATTTGATCCAGGAACTAACTAGACTCAAAGCAGTTGAAGCAGGGAGCCTAATGGTAAAGGCTTAGCCAAATTGTTCTCACATTTTCATGTTTTAATTTGAATTATGGGGCTATCAATGAAGATGTCATTATCATTTATTTTAGTTATACAAAAGCTACACCTATTAGAAAGAATGTAATAGATCTTGTTGCCTAGTTTGTACATATTTGTTAACTGATTACTAACAATTTTGTACATGTTTATTATTAATTCAGTCCATCTCAGAGTTCATTAATTCTTATTCTTAGGTGCATAAAACTGCACACTGAATATGCCTGCATAGAATTAATGACATACCTTACTTGTTTTTAATTCTTTTAACTTAATTTACAGCAACATTCTATACATTTTAACAAAAACAGTTCCACTGAATGACATCTCGAAATAATCAGTTTTGATCCCATCTTATTTTTGATGGGTTGGTCCATAAATATTGATACAATTTAATTATAAATTCACCGGATTGTGGGATGAAGCACATCTGGTAAATGGCTACCAGTGTGTTAAGCACATGACTGAATTCCAGCATTTTTGAAATGGTGTCTACTTCAAAAGGAATGGGCTACCTCTGTCAGGTGCTGTCAGGATATCCTTTGAAGATTTCGTGAAGGAAGGACAAGGAAACTACTATATTCACATTGTTTAGGCTCTCCATTGCTGATTGCTAGCAAGAACGCAGGCTTGGTGTCAGTTTGCCTACACATCAAGCAGCTCCTATGCCTCTGCCTTCATTCATTCCACTAATAATAGTGTTGGGTTCCCACTTAACTACCACCCAACAGCCCTGGCAGGCTTAGCTTCAATCAGCAACCACTGAATCCATCAGTGAACAAAAGAATATTCATTTTGCCTTGTAACCAACCTGCACTGAACCCTCTCCACCCCCTGGAACTTAACAATAAAAGATAACATACACTTCATCATAAGGGTCTTTATGCTAAGTTTCTTCTTCAAAGTTTTCAGTCCTCTATCTGGAAACCAGCGCCAAGGTCAAATCTCTGATCTTCCGAAGATTTCTGTTCTTCTAACCCCCAGCACCTTTGCCAAAACGTACAAGCTTTCTCATGCAATAATTGATGGCTTCTCTAGAAGGCACATTTCTTTGCAAATATCTAACAATAAAGGTTGCGGTGCAGCATAAATCTGAACGTAAAAAGACAGACCCCCCACTCTTTCTTTTCCTTCAAGGAAAAAAAAAAACAAATTAAAAATGTAAGAGCCAAGCCGTATGGCATAGTTATCCTCTTAGTAAAGCTAAATGTCTTTTACTGCCTTGATGAATAAATTAAACATGGTTCACAACTCTCTAAGTCAATATTGTGCTATTTGAGACATGCATGAAATTTATACAGCAATTCTACGCATATTTACTTAGAAATATAAAGCTCATTCTTGGTAAGCTTATTCATAGGTAAGTAGAGCTTCCAAATATAAAACAGATATTAAAAGTAAGATAATGTAACGAGAGAGTAATAAAAACACAGCCAGAAAGACTATTAAATTAAAAGGAGCTATCAAAATGCTAAAGCAACCTGAAACCAAAGAAGACTTCAGCAATGCAGTTTTTAAGAAAACCCAGGTAGTCCTCGACTTAAACAGTTCATTTAGTGACCATTCAAAGTTACAACAGCACTAAGAAAAGTGACTTATGACTGTTTTTCACACTTATGACCGCCATAGCATCCCCATGGTCATGTGATCAAAATTCAGACTCTTGACAACTGAGTCATGACAGTCACAGAGTTGTGTGTGACTCATGACAGTCACACACCGCTGAGTGCTGCGATAACTAAGTGGAAAAAATCACAAATTCCACCACTAAGCATCTGCTTTACAAATGATACACATATCTCCTTTTCTAGATGACTTCCTAAACCCTCCCCACTTTTAGAATATAAAAAAATGAATGCACTTTCAGCATGTTTTTGTTTAGATCCCTATTTAAACATGATCAGGAATCAGATTTTGAAAATAAAAACTTGATTATGTACCAGAAAATTCCTAATTTGCATCAATATTAGGAATTGGGATTTACTTATTTATATATTTGTTTGTTTGTTTATCCCACCTTTATTATTTTTATAAATATCTCAAGGCAGTGAACATAACTAATACTCCTTTCTCTTCCTATTTTTCCTCCACAACGACAATCCTGTGAGTTGATATGGGCTGAAAGAGAGTGACCGGCCCAAAATCACCCAGCTGGGAGTGAACTCTCTATTATTTTCTCTCATCCCCTTGAAGTGATTTCCTTCCATGTTTTTTTAATCCTTCTGTGATGTCAATACAGTATAGTCTGGAATCTCCTGGGTACCACTTTTCTTTAACTG
Organism: Thamnophis sirtalis; assembly: GCF_051295495.1. Taxonomy (NCBI): domain Eukaryota; kingdom Metazoa; phylum Chordata; class Lepidosauria; order Squamata; family Natricidae; genus Thamnophis; species Thamnophis sirtalis. The sequence goes on along the minus strand of NW_028261381.1, from coordinate 71,461,967 downwards.
TTACCAAACTACTGAGTTAGCATCTCTCCTGAGGGTTTATTGCAGTGTTTCCCAAAGTGTGGTACGCGTACCCCCAGGGGTACGGGAACAGTTTGGTGGAGGTACGCGTTGCACCGGAGTTTGGTGGGGATCACGTGGGAATATCCACTGCACCGTGCTTAGCTGCGCCCACAGAACAAGGAAAGAAATAGGTGTGTATCGCAGTTTTTACATGGGAACTGGGGCCATCGTACATCGTATCACAACTCATTATGGCGTGAACTTCTGCGCATCCTTCGCGCAGCTCGGGTTCGGCCATTTTTAAACTGCGGGAACATTAACAGTTGACGTTGAGCTGCGGAGCTGTTTAAACGCCGGAGAATTGCAGTATTATCTAATGGTTAGACAGTCTTATGAGGCGTGACACGGCGTGAATATACTGCACTTCGTTACAGAGACAACTTACTTCTTTAATAGTTAGTTCCTGTTATCGTGCTTTAGTAAGTTCCACTGATTTTGATTATTTTAATAAAATACAATTTTTATCCCTATTTTATTTTTATGAGGGGTACTCAGCGTTACAAAAATCATAGAAGGGGTACACATATGTCAAAAGTTTGGGAAACACTGGTTTATTGGAAAGGACCAAGCCAAAGCCATTGCAGGACTCTTGCCTCCCATTCTACTTCTCTTCCTTCGAAGGAACCTTTCTTTCCATAGGGAAATTAAACTGGGAAATTAAAAAATAACCACACTAGACAGAGGTAGTGATAAACTGCTTCCATACTATTGCTAAGAAAACTGTACGGATAGATCCATCTAGAGACCAGCAGTGGAGATCTCTTAGTAAAGGAGAATATTTGTAGCTCAGGGTTGAAATGAAGGGTCCTTACTATTCTCTGAGCTTGGTTATTTTCTTGCAGATGTTTCACTACCCAAACTAGGTAACAAAATCAGTGTTGGCAGTGCTGGCACTAGCACTGATGATGTTGGGGAATGAAACATCTGAAAGAAAACAATCAAATTCAGAGAGCACCAAGGACCCCTCATCAAAGCGATTCCATGTACAAAGTTCAGATAACGAAGATCCCTTTCTCCTGTCCTCTCCTTCTGTTCTCGCATGATCCTGTCTATTTCTGGCTCCGAGGCATCAGAAGATACCGGTTCAGACTTTGGAGGACTCGAAGGAATTTCAGTTCCTGCATATTGATGCAAATTAGGAATTTTCTGATACACAGCTGAGTTTTTATTTTCAAAATCTGATTCCTGATAGTGTTTAAATTAGGAATCCAAACAGAAACATGCAGAAAGTGCATTCATTTTTTATTTATTTAAGAAGGGGAAAGGATTTAGGAAGTCATCTATAAAAGGAAATATGTGTCTCTTTTGTAAAACAGATGCTTATTGGTGGCATTTGTGATTAAGAAACCTATTGCTATTGTCAAGCACAAGTACAGAATATTAAGTAGCCTTAATTTCCTTCCAAGGGTTGATGAGCCCTTGGCCAAATGCATATTATTAGAACAAATTTCAAATTTCTTATTACAGCCTAATTTTCTATTGAACATGAATGATAGCTTTAGTAAAGTATAAACTGTTATGTCTCATTATTTAAGGGTATTTCTTGGACTGAGTTTAGGAAAAGATGACTTTCCCAATAGCAAATGTTTCAGTTACGTTTGCTATTGTCTGGCTTGGTGGGAGTTTTTTCTATTTTTGGAAGAGGGTGTGCGAATAGAAACTAGTGTAAATGAATAATAAATAATAAAAAGTACAAATTAATAAAAACAAATAATAAAAACAAGCAAATGGCAATGCATGTACATTTTGATGCATATACATTTTGATGCATATATTGAACAAACAAGATTCCTACTTCGATTTCGGAGGTGGATTGCATTTCTTGAACATAGTAAGTGAGAAATATTGTCCTTGCTTCTCATTCAGAGTTTCTCAGAGATTTCAATAAAAGCAAATAAGTCATAACTTGCATGGAGTACAAAGACATGATTCTGACAAATGAATCATGTATGGTTACTCATCAGGGAGATTATTAGTATCTGGACTTGGGAGCCTCCTAATATGGATTTTGTGCCATTCTTTACCTTGCATCTTTAGATTGATAGAAGGGGATATATGAACTCTTGAACCAAGAAATATAGAATAGAATAGAATAGAATAGAATAGAATAGAATAGAGTAACAGAATTGGAAGGGACCTTGGAGGTATTCTAGTCCAACTCCCTGCCTTGGCAGGAAACCCTACACCATTTCAGACAAATGGTTATCCAACATCTTCTTAAAGACTTCCAGTGTTGGAGCATTCACAACCTCTGGAAGCACGTTGTCCCACTGATTAATTGTTCAAACTGTCAGGAAATTTCTTCCTAATTCTAAGTTGCTTCACTCCTTGATTAGTTTCCACCCATTGCTTCTTGTTCTACTCTCAGGTGCTTTGGAGAATAGTATGATTCCCTCTTCTTTGTGGCAGCCCCTGAGATATTGGAACACTGCTATCATGTCTCCCCTAGTCCTTCTTTTCATTAAACTAGACATACCCAGTTCCTGGAACCGTTCTTCATATGTTTTAGTCTCCAGTCCCCTAATCATCTTTGTTGCTCTTCTCTGCACTCTTTCTAGGGTCTCCACATCTTTTTTACATCTGAATGAGTTTCATCTTAAGTCCGACTATTTTGTCTATCCCTACTGGTGCATCTTCACCCAGCTTCTACTGTCCTTATGAAGTTCCTGCTGAAATAATGACAGTACTGAGCATTGTGCCATTGTTTGTGCATCATGCTTCAAGCGTGCTGTTTGCTTAATGAAAGACCTCTGATCTCTCCCACCATGAATCATGCTGCTTCCCTGAAGATGTTTTGCTCTGTGGATGACTTAGCTTTGATAGTCGTCTTGTCTCCAAACCTGTACTTACGCATTTATTTTATTTATTATCAAATTTATGTAGTTGCCCATCTCTCCCAAGGTGACTCTGGGCAGCACACAATAGTAGATAATAACAGCGGCAATATCTAAATTCACATTGATATTCACTTTATATTTGTAAGCTCTATTTACTGTATCTATGGTTAAGCTTTATGGAAAGCGAGTCTTACTTCTCAGTAAGATTGTATAAGATTGGTCTATAAACTGTAAATGAATCTTATATTATAACAACAGAGATAAAGCAAATTTGTCTCCCCTATCATTATTCTTACTGGCATTAGAGCTACTGACAGGGAAGGTATAATAAAATAATATAGTAGAATATACAACAAAAAAAATTCCAAGGCACTCAGAATCTTAACGAAATTTGAAAGCTTCACAAAGACTCGAATCCCTAGCACCCTGTAACAGAGTTAGCTCCCGTTACTTGTCTCAGCTTCTGCCAACCTAGCAGTTCGAAAGCATGTAAAAATGCAAGTAGAAAAAATAGGATCCACCTTTGGTGGGAAGGTAACAGTGTTCCGTGTGACCACGGGGATGCATTTGGGCAGCCCTGGATCTTTGGCTTTGAAACGGAGATGAGCACCGCCCCCTAGAGTTGGGAATGACTAGCAGATATGTGCGAGAGGAACCTTTACCTTTATGATTCAGAGACTGAGGAATGTGTGCGTTCTAATGAGGATATCACTGAGGAGGCCAAGCCAGAGGACTTTGAAGATGGTATTCCCACAGTGACATGGCCTTCAGCAAACCCTCTTTTTCAGATCTTACTGGGATATTCCACTTGGATGGCAATCTCCAGGCCTTTACCTGGGGTATACAGAGCTTTAAAGGTGACAACTAGGACTGTGAATTGTACCTGGGCTAGCAACCAATGCAACCAAATCAATGGTAGTGGTGTTACATGAGCAAACCTCTCACCTGTAGCATCAGGGTGAAGCATCAGGAGGCCTTCAAATCAGCTCGCTGCAGAATGCCTGGCAATAATCCAGCCACAAAATGATCAGGGCACAAGTGACTGTTAACAAAGCTTCCTGATCTACAACTGAATGACACAACTGATCCACAAAATGGTACAGGTAGTCCTCAACTTACAACAGTTTATTTAATGACCATTCAAAGTTACAACGGCACAGCAAAAAATTGAACTTATGACCGTTTTTCAGTTACGACCTTTGCAGCCTCCCCAAGGTCAAAAATTCAGCTGTTTGGCAACTGGCTCATATTTATGACCGTTGCTATGTCCAGAGTTCATGTGATCATCTTTTGCCACCTTCTGACAAGCAAAGTCAATGGGGAAGCCAGATTGACTTAACAGCTGGGGAACTAACTTAACTGTTGGGAGTATACTCCTAGTGTTGGGTAGGCAATCTATATCTATCTACAATAACAAATGGTCGTTGTTGCTTTAAATGAGTGGATGTACTTAACAGCTGTAATTAACTTTACAATAAGAAGGAGTCAAGAGAGCTCACTCTCTCTCTCTGCTTGTCTTATGCTTGATGACTTGATGACTGGAATTTGAACTGTTTAATAAATTGTTAATGTTTAATAAATTTATATGCGGCCCAATCCCAAAGGACTCCGGGCGGCTTACATAATTTGCCCCCCCTCCATCTACAACCATTTTACATAATACGGACCTTGGACTTTGGCCTTGGATTTCTCTGGAACTGGAGGAAGGGAGGCTGGCTCTTCTGGAACTCATAATTTAAACTCTGTGCTTGCGCAATTTTAATCGGGTATGTTGAGTGTATGGGACTGAATGTGTTAGTATGAAAGACCCACTTTTAGTATTATTACTGCTGTATTCTTTTTGTGTTTTAATTATACTGTGGGCACTGTTTGTGTGAGTGTCTGAGTATGTCTGATTCGGAGGACCTGGCGGGGCATGCGGGGGTCATTGGGGTGGTTGGGGGAATTATACCCACGGGAGAGAGTCGGAGCATTGCGGTCATAACAGGGAGAGGCAGATACGGCGGGGACTTTAGGGCTGGCCATTACCGGGGAAGGAGGGTTCCCTATATCGCAGAGATCCCTCCTTCCGGCCCTATGAGTCCCACTCCAAGGTCAGATGGCGTGAGCAATCAGGACCCTGGTCTCAGGCTGCTGTCGCTAAATGCCAGGTCTGTTATTCATAAGGCTCCCCTCGTCCGGGACTTGATTGTAGACGAGGGGGCAGACCTGGCATGTGTTACTGAGACATGGCTGGGCACGGAGGGAGGAGTCCCCCTCGTAGAGATGTGCCCAGACGGGTTTCAGGTGCTTCATCAGCCGAGAGCCCAGGGAAGGGGTGGCGGTGTGGCTATTGTAGTCCGGGAGTCTTTAGCTCCTCGTAGGATCCCTGCTCCGGAGCTTGCCGGGTGTGAGTCCCTACTAGTGAAGTTGGACCTCAAGGGTCAAGTGGGTTTGCTGCTAACGTACCTGCCTCCCAACTGCGTTGCAGCAGCCCTCCCCTCGCTCCTCGAGTCAGTAGCCGAGCTAGCAATTGAGTTCCCTAGGCTAATGGTTCTGGGGGACTTCAATCTGCCTTCGCTCGGTGAACACTCTGATGGAGCACAGGAGTTCATGGCTTCCATGACAGCCATGGGCTTGACCCAGGTAATCCGAGGCCCTACCCACTCAGCGGGGCACACACTCGACCTCGTATTCCTCTCGGAGCAGTGGAGTTATGATCTTGGTCTGAGGAGAAATGAGATCATTCCCCTGTCGTGGTCAGACCACTACCTACTGAGGCTAGACTTCCGGAGGCCAAACCCCCACCATGGGGAGGAGGAACCGACCAGGTGGTTCCGCCCCAGGCGACTGATGGACCCTGTTAGGTTCCAGACGGAGCTTGGGGTTATTCCAGATGCTCTCGCCCACCGTTCAGGGGAGACTCTTGCTGCGGCCTGGCACTCGGCAGCATCAGGGTCTCTGGACCGGATTGCGCCACTACGGCCCCTCCGGGTCAGCGGCTCGCGGAGGCCTCCTTGGTTCACCGAGGAGCTCCGCGAGATAAAGCGCCGGAGGAGACGCCTAGAGCACCTGTGGAGGTCCGATAGGTCCGTGTCGAACCGAGCACTGTTGACAGCTTGCACCAAGGAGTATATTTGGGCATTGAGAACTGCCAAAAGATCACACATTGCCTCCTTGGTAGCGTCCGCCGAGTCCCACCCAGCCACCCTGTTTAGGATAACCCGCTCCCTCCTAAATAGGAGGGAGACGGGGAATCCCCTGCAGGGTAAGGCTGAGGAGTATGCTCAGTTCTTGGCGGACAAAGTTGCTCGGTTTCGATCGGAACTGGACTCCACTCTTGCAGATCCAGCTGAGACACAAGGGAATGACTTGGCAGACCATCTCTGGGTTGAGTTTCAGGATGTTGCCTCCGGGGATGTGGACAAGGCTATGCGAGCTGTGAGCGCCTCCACCTGTATACTGGACCCGTGTCCCTCTTGGCTGGTTGCCAACAGCAGAGAGGTGACACGAGGCTGGATCCAGGCGGTTGTTACCGCCTCTCTTCGGGAGGGGCACCTCCCCACCGCGCTTAAGGCGGTGGTGGTGAGGCCCCTCCTGAAGAAACCGTCCTTGGATCCAGCAGTTCTTAATAACTATCGTCCAGTCTCCAATCTCCCCTTTGTGGGGAAAGTTGTCGAGAAGGTGGTGGCCTTGCAGCTTCAGCGTACCTTGGAGGAAGCTAACTATCTTGACCCCTTCCAGTCTGGCTTCAGGCCCGGTTGCAGCACAGAAACCGCTTTGGTCGCATTGACCGATGATCTCTGGAGAGCCAGAGATGGAGGCCATGCGTCCATCCTGGTTCTCCTTGACCTCTCAGCGGCTTTCGATACCATCGACCATGGTATCCTTCTGCGACGACTGCGGGAGGTGGGGGTGGGCGGCACTGTTCTACAGTGGTTCTCCTCCTACCTCTCGGACAGGTCGCAGTCGGTGTTGGTGGGGAGGGAGAGATCGTCCCCGAGGCCCCTAACCTATGGGGTGCCGCAGGGCTCGGTCTTATCCCCCCTGCTATTCAACATATACATGAAACCGCTGGGCGAGATCATTCGGAGGCACGGGATTAAGTACCACCAATATGCGGACGATACACAGCTGTATCTGTCCGCCCCGTGCCAACTCAATGAAGCGGTGGACGTGATGAACCGGGGCCTTGAAGCTGTTAAAGACTGGATGAGAGCTAACAAACTGGTGCTCAACCCGGAAAAGACCGAGTGGCTGTTGTGTTTTCCTCCCAAAAATTCGGCTAACGTTCCATCAATCAGGCTGGGGGGGCAAAATTTATACCCCTCAGACAGGGTCCGCAACTTGGGAGTCCTCCTGGACCCACAGTTGAGTTTTGACCATCATTTGTCAGCTGTGACCAGGGGGGCATTTGCCCAGGTTCGCCTGGTGCGCCAGTTGCGGCCCTACCTGAACCGGGAGGCCCTCACAACAGTCACTCGAGCCCTTGTGATCTCTAGGCTGGAATACTGCAATGTGCTCTACATGGGGCTGCCCTTGAAGAGCATCCGGCGACTTCAGCTAGTCCAGAACGCGGCCGCGCGAGTGATCATGGGCGCACCACGGTTCGCCCACATAACACCGATCCTCCGTGAGCTGCGCTGGCTACCTGTTGATCATCGGGTGCACTTCAAGGTCCTACTTACCACCTATAAAGCGCTCCATGGTAGTGGATCTGGCTATCTGAGAGACCGCCTTCTGCCAATTACCTCCCTGCGTCCCATCAGATTGCACAGGGTAGGCCTCCTCCGAATTCCATCTGCCAGTCAGTGCCGGCTGGCGACTATGCGGAGGAGAGCCTTCTCAGTTGCAGCTCCGACGCTATGGAACAACCTCCCCGTGGAGATCCGTACCCTCACCACAGTCCAGGCCTTCCGCACAGCCCTCAAGATCTGGCTATCCCGTCAGGCCTGGGGATAGGATTTACTCTCACCCCGCCCGAATGTTGAGTGAATGTTGTGTTTTATGGTCAATTTTTTTTTACTCACGTTTTTCTTTTACGTCTTGTCTTGCACTCCCTTCCCCCATTGTTGTAAGCCGCCCTGAGTCCCCCCAGGGAAAAGGGCGGCCTATAAATGTTCAATAAATGTACAAATCTACAAATCTACAATTTAAAAGAATACTAAAAGATTTAAAAAATAAAAAATAAAGAGACAAGGCAGTTAAAAAGACACAACATGCACTCAACCTTAGTGGGGCTGGACCTCATTCAGGCCCCAGGCCTGCCGGAACTGCAACTGTAAGCTATTGTTTGTTCTTTGAATTGTGTTTGGACTAATATCTACTATCTACTATCAGTGCTTGTGAAGCAATTATCAGTAGTAAAGCTACTTGTTTTTACTAGCAGTGTCTGAAACTCTATTCGTGTTTTTCTACTAGCATCATTCTTTCTCTCTAGCTGTACATTCCGCTGCACTACTTTCTGTCTCCCAACATTAACAATTGCAATGATTCACTTAAAAACAGTGGTAAGAAAAGTTGTAAAATGGAGCAAAACTCACTTAACAAATGTTTCACTTAACAACAGAAATTTTGGGCTCAATTGTGGTCGTAAGTTGAGTATTGTGCAAAGTTTCTACTGGCCATAGCCTCTATCTGCTGTTCAAGTAGGAGATGAAAATTCAGGAGGATCTCCAAATTACAGGCCAGACCCATTTGGGAGAGCACATCCCTTCCTGATGGACTCTCTCTAGATTGAGGTAGCCCCTGACTCTATAGCCCCTCTGTTTTGGTAGGATTCAGTTTAAGCACGATTCTTCTTCTTCAGATCCTAGCAGCCTCTAAGCCCTGCAGACCCTCTGTCCCCGGAGAGGGACAGAGATCCAGAGATCGCGATAGATCAGCTGCTGGGTAGATTTGCATTTTTTATATTCTACTACAGAAATATTTGATTTTTAGACCTGAACTCAGAACATATTTAAAAACTATTGTGACTGTATAGGTCAGTGAGGGCTAACTTTTTTTGATCGCGTCCCAAAAGCGAGGGAAGCCGCAGGGGGGTTGTGCGCAGGCATGCCACACCCATAATGCTATGCATGCAACCTCAGCATGCATGTGAACATTCCCCCCCTGCGCATATGCACGCACCCCCTGCTTTTGGCACACTTTTTTTGCCCTCTCCAGGCTCCAGAAGCTTTCTAGGAGCCTGGAGAGGGTGAAAACAGCCTCCCCTGCCCCCCCCCAGAGGCCCTCCGGAGGCTTCAGGAGCATCCCTGAAGCCTCTGGAGGGTGAAAAACAGTCATACGAGCAAACTGGAAGTCCGTTCCTGAATGTCTGGTTTGCCCGTAGGGCCAGTTTTTTGCCCTTCCGAGGCTTCAAGGAAGCCTCCGGAGGGTGAAAAACAGCCTCAAAAGAAGACCAAAGTCAGTTGGAGCTAACAGGGCAACATCTCGCATGCCCTAACAAATGGCTCCGTGTGTCACCTGCTAATCATTCAGATTGGAAATGGTGCTGATTGATGGGAGGTTACTTATGACCAATCCTCAGAGTTCTGGCCATCACCGAGACCATGGTCATGTGATCATGATTTCCGGCATTGTTTACTAACTTCCCAACTATCAGAAAATCAGAAGTTGCGGTCAGCTGAGGTCCTTGCTTAATGATGGAAATTGGGATTCTCTTGATAAGTAACATGCAATATCACAGTTTATGACCACATTGCTTAGTGATGGCAATTCTGGTCCCAATGGCTGTCACAACCCAAGGACTAACTATTTATGTAATGAAGAAAAGTATTCATAACATAGGCACACAACTACAGCTATTTAAAACTGCTTCACCTATTCCAGATTGAACCTAGCATCAAAATCAGGTGATCCATGACACGCTGGCTGGAATGAAGTCCATCTAACACTTACGGGAGGTTTCCATGATTTACATGCAAATAATTTACATTATTTACATTTACATCAACTGCACCCCCTTGTGGACAATAGGAACATTGCCTCCATCTTCCTTTGAGCCTGGAATTCCTTTAAAAAATTGCCTGGAAACCTTGGGTGTGCAGAATGCAGTAGTTTTTCTGCATGGTGAATGTTGGATTGGCACAGTGTCAAACCAAATATTTTCTGGCTGCCTGTATTTTTGTTCCCAGAGTGTTTTGGGGAGTGAGTCAACAAGGTGTTTTCCTTTAAAGTCCTAATTACTGAATGAATCTATCCTAAGCTTGGAACACACAGGGGGAGCTTCCCTTACCTCTCTTTTGAGGTAGTCTGATGTAGTATTGGTTCCTATTTCCTGACATCAGGGGTGTCAAACTGGCGGCTGGCGGGCCAGATTAGTCATATGTAGGCCACACCCACTCCAGCTCCATAAATGAGGAAAATGTTGCAAACATCATATGACGGCAACATAACGCAGCAAGTTTGACACCCTGCCTTACATAAAGGAAAATATATGTTATGTTCTGTAGTTATAGGATAATATATAGATTTTATTTACTTTGTGGGTGACCTCTGTTTTGATTTTAAGGCATCAGTGAGGAGTAATATTAAAATATATATTAAAAACCACATGGTTCAATACTAAAATGAATATACATACTAACATAATAGCAATTAAACAGCAGCGTCTAATTGGGTTAGGTTTGTTGCTAGCCAATAGTGGCCTACTATTTAACTTTGTGTTTGCTTACAACTGTGAGATCTTTATGTTTCACTGTCACTGCTCTAATGGAGGCTTCCCCAAACTTTGTACCTCTTAAACACATTGAAGTACTACTCTCAACATTCCCAGTCAGCTTGCCTTAAAAATAGGGATCTTAGGTTCTCCTTAGGTTCCTGAGGCTGAGGAAGCTTCTCCATTGCTCAAGGCCAGCTGCCTATCCACATTCCTGCTGAAGATTGTCCATGTGTTGGTGGTGGCGAGGGTGGCAACAGGGAGGTCTCACTGCCTTGGGAAGGCGTGCTTGAGGGTGTAAGGAAGAGCAAGGAAAGTGCGAGGAAGAGGCAGGGTGTGGCTGATGCTGGGTGGTGCTCATTGCCTCAGGAGGGTGTTGTGAATGCTCTTATCAAGTCAAGACTTGTGTCTGTGTAGCAACAGGTGAACGGAAAGTTATTCCCTCCAAATGCCCCAAGCAGGCAGAGAAGTGTAACTCTTTCCTTGAACACCAAGACAGTCCCCCCCTCCTTTTGTGTTAAAATAAAGAAACTAGATAGTTCTCCCCTGGTTTCTTATCCACTGCATCCTTCATACTTCTCAGTCTAACCTGGTTCTATTTTAGCAATTTCTTTTCTCCCTTGGCACCTGGCATTCTGAATGGGTGGCTCATGCTGTCTTCCTATGCAACTGCCACACCTCATGCAAATGGGAGAACATTTTGTTAAAAACTTTCAGGTAAAGTAGGAGAGAGCAACTGTTAATGAGAAGATGCACGCTTGACCTGAACCATTACAGGAAGCAGAGTAATGGGATTGACACTTTTATGAATGAAACTTTTTAAAAAGTCATCTTACTTGAATATTGACAATGTGAGCAGCAAATGAATATTTTTATTTTTTACTATGAAACAGCTGAATAGAAGGAGCATTGGTTTAGGTTTTTTTGCTTACTTGAATAAAAGTTAAGATCTATCTCCTCCAGATCTCAAGATGTCATTTTTCTAGTGGAATTCTCCAATGCTTCGGATACTGTTTCTCAAATCACTTTACCTGGATTAACATTATAGTACCTATCAGGAGCGAGAAAAGCTTCTAAGCAGATGCCTTTTATACTCTCTGTTTTCAGAGAAAAGGACATATGAAAAACCCAATTTTCTGAGGCCAATGCAATTAAGTTCTACTGAGAATCAAGTTCTCTGTTCAGATTTTAGCGAGACCTGATTGGTTTTAGCAAGACTTGATTGTTGCTCCTATTCATCCTTCATTACCGGTTTCACACTTCAGTTTTAGGTGCCAGATATTTCCACATGTGCTTTATTTCACACAACTCTGCCTAGTACATAGGTTTTAGATGTTTTATAAATTACACTGCTCTGCATCAAAAAGGGCGAGAATGACTTGTAAAATTCTTGCAACACCTTCACCAGGTTCTCATTTTAAAAGGATAGATTTGTAGTATAGAAGACAAAAATTAATTGATGGAAGAAGGGAAAGAGTTGAATAAGTCTGTCTTTTGAGATTTTGCAAGCCAGCAGTGCTTAACACCTTGGAAACATTCTTCACTCTCTAAATTTAATTTTTGTTTTCTTGAAGACTAGGCACAATTAATTGAGAAGCTGGGTATCTTTAAAAATAAAGTCCTCCAAGCTATTGATACTTCTACTTGGCAGACACAAATAGGTATCTACATATAGCACTTAGACTTATATACCGCTTCACAGTGCTTTACAGCCCCCTCTAAGCAGTATATTAAAGAGTCAGCATCTTACCCCCAACAATCTGGGCCCTCACTTTACCAACCTTGGAAAGATGGAACTTTGAGTCTACCTTGAGCTGGTGAGAATTGAACTGCTGGCAGTTGGCAAAATTAGCTTGCAATACTGCATTCTAACCACGGTGCCATCATGGTACATTCAACAGATATCACTTGTTTGGCTAGTCCCTAGGTTTTTTTTCTTTTGATTCATTTCTCAATTTTTCACAAGTTCCTCTAAGCCTTGTAAGCTACAGTTCACAATATGTATGTTAAACATCTTGATTTCAGTGCTATAATTTTACTACAGTACAATGGGCATTGCTAACTAAAGCAGTAGTTGATGCAGTTGATGTGGCCAGATAGCTTTTTCTGTGTAGCAAACCTGCACTTGAAATGGTGTTTGACCATTTGCTTTGTCCTCTTCTGTTTCAGCTCCTTTTTGTACTTTAATAAATAAGTTGCAGGCATGGTGAGCAACCTTCCTCCTGCAGTGGAGAAATCCAGGCTGTTAACTGCTATTGCTTAGTGTTTATATCCTAAGAGATAGCTAGGCACTCCCATCACCAATGGCATACTTTTTGGGAATGATGCAATTTGCAAATCAACATATCTGGCAACACTACTGGGGAAGGCTAATTAAGCTGCAACTGCATCTCAGGCTAGTTTACAAATAATTAAAACACAATTAAAATCAGTCAATCGAAACTATTATAAATATTCAACAAAGTGGCGCAGGAGAAAAGGAAGCAACTCAATGAATAACAAGCCATTCATCACAGGCAGCTTGGGTGAAGAATGAGCTCTTTGATGGGTGCCTAAAACTAAATTTCAGGGGAGAGGTTATTCTATAGGAATATTTCAGGGGACAGATATTCTATAGGACTGGTGTTATCACAAAACGTCCTTCCCACATATCATTGGATGGTGGAGCTTCTGCAAAGATCTCCAAGCTTTCCAGTGATCAACAACATCTGCAACAGTGAAGGTATCTATTAAGGATCTGGTTCCAATATGATTTTGGCTTTTTAAGACCTTGAGCCAGCTAAAAAATCAGCAGACTACCCATTCTGGTATTCAGCAGAGTGACTTGGTCACTCCATTTTTGATGTCTCCTTCTTAGTCTCCCATCTTCAGTGGGTGGGACAGTCAGAGCAGGATGCCTCATGATTGCCTTAAATAAGAAGGGGTTCAGGCTGACTCCATTCCACTGAAATGCAAGTAGGAGAATATATGTATGTTCTTTGCCATTTAACAAACTAAGGTTTGATAGTCCTCAATTGTAGACTTATCTGTGGCTTGCTCATTGAATACTTATCTGAACCACAAGACAATATCAGTTCCCGATTCCTGGGTATTCGGTGGATCCTCAGGACTTTTGATTTGATCATTTAAACAACCGCCATTCTATGGGCTCTAATTGTAATACCTGCAATGGTCCAAATCATGATCCTTTTAAGATACATAATATGTCTAGGTTGACCTTGCTCAGAGAGACTTGAGCAAGTCAACCAGATTTGCAAAAAACATCTGATGAAATAGTGAATGAAGTTCATTTTAGTCAGATGAGTGTGAAAATTTTAGGCAAGGGAGAACTAAACTGTTTTATGCCTTAACTGTAGGCTGGGGTGGGGGGCGATGTCTTTGTTAGACAGGTAGGATTGAAATTTCAGTCTCATTCTTTTCATTTTAGGAATTAGAGAGAGGTAAAAATCAAGCATCATTCCCTAATTCTTGCAGACTCTTAAACAGTTGTTTTTCTTATGACATTAAACCCTATGCCGAAATAGAAAAACCCCTCCCCATACTCTGGGAGGAGTTATGGATCTATAGATGGAGCATTGAGGGACTATAAATGGCCTACAGGCTGATCATCCCTGTTGTAGTAATTCAGATGGAAAGTAGAAAGTGTGTAGTCTATACATTACTATATTAGATCAGCTTTACCGGAGAACTCTAAGGAGACTTAATTTTGACATAAAGCTAAAGGTTCAAAACAGCAACTTAATGGAATTAATGTACATTTTCGCAATCTGCTTAGAGCGGCATTAGATCAAGTCTCCACATGCATGAGATACCACTCATGACTTCTGAAAACGGAGCAACAAACAGGAATGAACAGCTGTGGATACCTGAAGGTGAATTGGAGGAGAAAAGCAGCTTCACTCCCTAGAAACAAAAACCAGACCCCAACCAGCTTTTTGACCTTTTGTGAAACAGAGATGCAGCCAAATGCCTCTGGGCACTGATGAGATTTATTCATTAATATCGTTTCATGTAGCCATTGGGAAGAGGACTCTCTTCTTTGTGATGGAACTTCACTGTGGGACTGTTCAATGCCCGTATTTTGTCTTCAGTGTGGTAGCTTTTCTCTAACAAAATGTAAAATAACCACTAATTAGGGCCAGGATCATGCCTAGGAGAGCTACTCCATCTGTAGTTGTTTAACATCATGCATTTGCCTAAGGCAGTGGTAGTCAACCTGGTCCCTACCGCCCACTAATGGGCGTTCCAGCTTTCATGGTGGGCGGAAGGGGTTTGCTGTAACTATGCTTTATAAATTTTATAAAGTAAAGTTACTTCCCTACTTTATAAATCACTATTACTGTGGAACCGGTGGGCGGTTAGAAAATTTTACTACTAACAGAGATACAAAAGTGAGCGGTAGGTATAAAAAGGTTGACTACCCCTGGCCTAAGGGAACACCAGAACTTTGGGCTGTAGTCATTTGCATCAGATCCACATCTCTGTGTGTGCTTGACACGGGGCTAAGCTTCTGCCTGAAAGCTGCAGCTTTTAGCACAGAAAGAAATACTATGGTCCCTAAATAGATTGTTGTAGTAGTTATTTCAAAGAAAAGAAAATGTTTACTTTCCTAACCCCAGTAAAGAGAGAGACTGTGGGTCTTTCCTTTTCTTAGGAGTGGTTCCCGTCGGTTCCACCACAAAACCGCGTTCGACTAAAGCGCGCTCGACGAAACTGCGTAGCTGACATCATCACAGCACGACAACAGCGCGGAGAAAAAGCACGCTGTAAACGCTAAAGCTAAAATTAACCCCTAAACCTAACCCCCCCTAAACCTAATCCTAAACCTAACCCTAACCCTTAACCTAACGCTAAACCTAATCCTAACCCTTAACCTAACCCTAAACCTAACCCTAACCTTTAACCTAACCCTAAACCTAACCCTTACCTTAACTTGAATTGGCTTGCTTTCAAAGCGCTATTTAAAGCGCCCTTTTTTCTCCGCGGTCGCTGTTGTCGTCCTGCTGATGACATCAGCAACGTGCTTTAATCGGGCGCGCTTTAGTGGAGCGCGGTTTTGTCGTGCCATGGTTCCCGTCCACATTTCCCCACCTCTTTGGTTCTAAACATAGCCCCCCCAAGAGTTATTCAGAATGCCACCGTGTTCTTACCCTGCCCAACCGCACCCCACCCCACCCCACCCCATGAAAACCTGTAGGACGGGGTTGACGTTAATAAAACAGATCCTGAGCACTGCTTAGGAGACATTTTGCTGATGCATCATCATGCTCAACCAGCTGTAAAGAAGAACAGTAAAGTAGTGCTGGGTTTTCCCCAGTTTAATATAGTAGAGAGCAAGTATAAATTCTTTCTTTTGTAGGACACCAACCGGGGTGGTGTCTACATGCTTTAATGTATATATTTCTTTCTCATTTCTTTTATCACTTTGACGACTGATTTGACCTACTTCAAGCTTAGTTGGCAGCAATTTGGTTACTGTGACCAAATTTGATCCTACTTGCCTAGCAGGTATAGTTTGGCTTTATTGTACTTGTGTCCATTTTTTTTAATTGCCTTAGAAAAGAAAGGCAGATTAAAGGACAAAAACACAAGGGATCTGTCTGTCAATCCATCATTGTCTATCTATCCACAGGATAATGTTGATTACTGTTTCGGGTTTGTTGATAAAGAGCCAGTTTATAAGCAAAAAAACAGACACATCTTATCATTTCAAAACTGTAAATCAAGGATGGCACATTGTTTTTCCACTGTAAAATAAAAATCTTCTTTTGCTACATATCACGCTTTGTAAATGTATAATTATTCATATAGTACTACCTTTTTGCACATAATTGAAAATCACATTCAGATGTTTAAACTAAGTTACTCTTCAAAAAGCATATTAATGGATAGAGGTATAAATATAAACCAGAACAGCCTGAGAGCGGAGCAAGCTCATTTCCTCTGCATAAGTGACCTGCAACATTTTATATTTCCAGCATAAAGTGGTTGTCAGCCAACTGGAGAGGTGACAGATTCAAATGCAAAACAGACAAAGGTGCTTCAGATCCAATGCAAGCACCCTGTCTGAACCTGTTGGATATTCCTTAAAGCAGCAGTGAATATTCCAGGATTCTCAAAGTAGCTGCATGAACGTAAAGAGAGTTAAAAATGCAGCAACTGCCTTCTTAACTGTAATAAGCATTTGCCTTAGCCTGCATGGGCCCAAGACCCAAAAAAAGATACTACTTCTTTATGGGAAAGACAATAGGTCTAAAGCGAGTGCCCACATTAGATAGGAAGCATTCTTGCCCACTATGGATCCAAATGCATCTTTAAGGCTAACCTTTTTACACATTCTCAGAGGTAAATCTGAACATTTGCACATGGTGTTGAATTAAACTCATCCTAAGATTTAAAAACCATGCGAAATATTCTCCAAGAGCCTTCACATTGATTAGTAAATGTGAGGCATTCCAATTCTTTATTCCAAAGTTCTTGCAAATAATGCATCTCCACCCACAGGCCTTTGTGTAGGGCAAAGCAAGAGTTCCATTCCCCCCTACATTCATCCACATATTTAGAAAACACACACATACATAGCCCCACCCTGGCTGAAAATAGCTAGGGAGGGAGGGACTTGGCTGATCTGGTTTTCTGCATGTGAGGTACCATATGGGACAGCAGCATTATTGATGCTCTTCTTTTGTTTGCTCAGACTGAGCAACCAGCCACATGAGGCAAATATAATTCTGATAAGCCTCGGTGCCTCTCTACATCCCTGCCTGCTTATTACTGCTAAAACATGCCTCATGTGCATTCAACACCCTTGCCAAAATCTGTAACACAGAAAACCATACTGAAAAACTGAATCAATATCACTGATCAAAGTTGTCTATAAAATAAGGTACTATGCTCATATAAAATGAATTCCCCCCCAACTACACTTACACACTGCGCTCTCTCTCCCCCTCCCTCCCTCTCTCTCTCTCACACACACAGAGCCTTTACATTCATTTTAAAAAAACCAAAAACCAAGAATATACATACCGACCCAGACAATTCTCTCATTCCCAGCCAAAAGGAAGAAGGGGGGGGGGGGAGAACAGAAATTGAGAAGAGGAGAAGGGCAGCAAAGAAAAGAGAAAGGGATTTTTTTGTTAGGTGTTACAAAAATAATTACAGTAACCAAACAGCTCCTTGAAGCAACAAGCTATTTTCATGGTGAGTTTTTAAAAGCTTTTTCGGAAAGATTTGCAGAGAGTTAGCATCTCCTGCTCTTTTCTTGAACAGACTCTCTTTTTAACAGCATTTATTCTTATCAACCAATGGAAAAAAACTCTCATAAATTTAACAGATTGTTCAATAAATCTACCTTCTCCTGATTAAGATTCATCAACTTGGCTTTAGCCCGAATAGTCTACCCGATATATACCAAAGAGCATTGTATCACACTTTTGTGTGCGATGCTATTCTCTGTTTATAGCTTCAGGTGAAAACATATTTCAGGTATATTTGCTTGGGTGTAAACTGCTCTAATAAGTGGCTATATATGCCAAAGATTTCTGAGTCAGTTCCCTCAAGGAAACTCCACTCCTGCCATTGACAGCACATCATTCCAGATGTTCCAGTCATGTGAAGAGCAGTCAGCTCATCTTCTCCTTTCGTGTGTTTATTTCTACCAATGCTTTCCACACAACGTGCCTACAGGATAGGAACAAAATGGAGATATATTTGGAAATCATTCCAGGGTTTTCATCTCTGTTTTAGCAGGAGGAAGAAGGGGGTTAGCCTTAGATCAGCTCTCTTGAGTTTGTTTGAAGGATAATCCCAAAGATGATTTTGATTTAGAAAAAGAAAATTAGTGAAACCTCATTCACTCTCTATATTTGATGCGCTGTATATAAAGAGAGATTGCTCCAAAAACAGTCCTTGAGTGGTGGTGGTGGGAATGGTCAGCCCCTTCCTACCAAGTCAAAGGTGATTTTTCAAAAGGCAACTGGATGTTTTGTTTGTCTTTGGAAATGTTTTGCTTCTCATCCAAGAAGCTTCTTCAGTTCAGTTCTGAGTGGATGAGAAGCAAAACATCTTCAAGGAAAAACAAAGGAAGACCAGTTGCCTTTTGAAAAAGCACCTTTGGGACAGCCATGACCTGGATGACTCAGAATCACCATAGATGTTTGCATGATAGGCTGACTTGGAGGAGGGGTTGGAGCAGTGGTGAAATTCTTTTTTTTTTTACTACCGGTTCTATGGGCGTGGCTTGGTGGGCATGGCAGGGGAAGGATACTGCAAAATCCCCATTCCCACCCCACTTTGGGGCCAGTCAGAGGTGGTATTCACCAGTTCTCCGAACTACTCAAAATTTCTGCTACCGGTTCTCCAGAACCTGCTGAATTTCACCCCTGGATTGTAGCCCCAACCAATTGTGCCTTTATGGGGCAACAATTAATCCCAGGGCTGATTGGGTTTAGCTGAAGGCATGATATGCTCACCTGAGCCAGTTAAGTATGTTATGAAAGAACTAACGAGACTAATTCCCTATTCTGTGAAAACAGAACTGCACCTGGTTGAGTACAAAAGCACCTGGCAGAGAGGATGGGAAATCCTTTTGGTGATCTGGAGGAAGCAACAACTGAGCCTGCAAAGTGTCTTCTATCAATACTGCAGGCCTTGTTTGGGCCTCTGCAGGAAGGAAACTTGGTACCATGACTTCAAACGAATTTACAAAACAGAAACTCGAGAAAAAAAGTCAGAACCAGGACATTTACTTTATTTTTTTTAATAACAATATCCATTAAAAAAAATCAGACATAACTTTCTGAAAACAGCTTTCTACCTCATAATTTCACAGAAATTAGCTTGGAAATATTGTTTTGCCCTTCTCTCTACTCCTGTTT
Source organism: Thamnophis sirtalis (assembly GCF_051295495.1). Lineage (NCBI taxonomy): Eukaryota > Metazoa > Chordata > Lepidosauria > Squamata > Natricidae > Thamnophis > Thamnophis sirtalis. The sequence continues at coordinate 71,442,552 of NW_028261381.1, read as the reverse complement.
TGATACTCTCACCATAGCAACCCAAAGATGAAGCCAGAAAGTAGGGAAACCTCATTCACTCTCTATTTTTGATACGCTGTATATAAAGAGAGAAGGTTGCTCCAAAAACAGTAATTGAGGGGTGGGGGGGGACATGGTCAGCCCCTTCGTACCAAGTCAATCTTTTCAGTCCCTAGTCTACATTCTTAGGTTCTGTCTCTCCCAAATAAAAAGGATGTTGGTTGTGTTTTTTTTTTAAATGTTGGGTTTTCCGTTAACATGGCACAGAGTAGGGAAGTATGGGCAGTGACTCCTACTGCAAGCCCATCACAACCCAAAAATTCCTTTGTTCCCATAATTTCTATTTAACCTTTGCTTCTCTGCCGACAATTACACCAAACATATTTTGTCTCTTGTATTAGTCCAGTCTTGGTCCGTACCAAGCAACAGATGAAGAAAAATGAGGAGGATATTCAGAAGCAACTATGTTGTGGAAGGAAAGGGAGTTAGTTGCACTTTCTGCTTCCTGTTCCTTTGCCAATTCTACAGTCTCTCTACCTTTCTACTGGAAAGTTATCCTGTTGTTGGGAGCCTATGTGTCTCCCAGGGGAGAAAAGTGGAGGTTTGATTTTAGAGGACCCAAAGAGGTAGGAGAACAGAAAACCTAAAATACTTCCCATTCCTTTGATGAGGAAATCACACCACAAAAATGCTGGAGCCCCAAAGTTCCAATAAACTCTTTCCTGGCTATTCCTTCCTCCTTATAAAGCTAATTTTTCAGGGGAGTGCATTTGTTCCACCATCTCATGTTGGAGATGGTTATTTATAATTCTGTTGAATGCGGAGTTCTGGAGCAATTCCTACCTCAGCAGTGGTGGGTTGCAGGTGGTAAGCCCTGGTACGGACATACCGGAGCCTGCCCGGAGCACAGGGTTCCATTCTGGTACGGTGCTCCGGAGGACCCACCCGCCTGCCTGAGCTCTACCTGTCCTTTAAGTCTTTAGCACTTCCACGCATACGCCTGCCATGTACAGCGCCTGTGCGATGCTCCACTGAGCAGCTGGAGCATTGCAGAGGCTTACGAAGGCATCACAGGCAGGTACGATGCATGCGCGCGCCACACACATCCATGTGGGTGATGCCAGGCCCGTTCCAACCGTACCAGTTGGAACGGGATCCAGAACCCACCACTGTACCTGAGGCACAATATAACTGAGGGACTGGAGCAGCAAAAGCAGCAGAGCTAGCAGGGAACAAAAATCCAAAATTGTATGGAAGGAACTGGAGCACCTCTCACCCAATACAAGTCTTTTTATGCCCCTTTGAGATTTTTTTTTACAGTTCTATTCAGCGTCTCCCACTGGCATGAAAGTGTGCAGTGGCCTAGACACATCAAGAAGGAACCATTTGTGGTTCCATATTGAAGAGTCTCCCCCCTTCCCTGCTCACTTCAGGAGTTAAAGTAGGGCAAATACAGTCATAAACTTTTCCTGACAGTTACATGAGCTTTGAGAAGCTGCACCAGCTCATTCCTGGTTGGCAGTAATACTGGTGGGCTTACCTCACTCTCCTATTAGCAGTACTCCTTGCCTTTCAGCACTACCGAGTTAATAAATGTAATTGCTGACTAAGAAATTAGACCCTTTAAGAAAAAGTCACCAAAAAACCCCAAAATAAACATGGTTTGCTTTAAATAGTAGTTCTGTAGAAAACCTCCACTCCGAGTGCTCTTGGCCTGGCCTCTTGACAGACGCTGCATCCAGAAGGCTACCTGTAGCAGTAGAAAAACTGTGCTGGGTCATGCTGTGGAGTCCAGTGGCTGCTGCTTCCTTGTTCCTGCTTAAAGAAGACCAGGAGGAGGAGGAGTCCAGCTGATGGCCGAGCTGGTGCTTAGTCTTTGGGTGTCTTCTTGCCGTGTGAATTCCACATGCCACGCTTGGAATGGTAGTAATGGTAAAAGTTCCTGAGTCGCAAACGTTCTACCTCTAACCCACTTTGAAGCACCCTAGAAACAATGGGAGCAAATCAGGCGATGGAAGGGAAAAGAGAAAGACAGGAGACAGAAAGATCACGAGTTAGCTTTTCCAAGGAAACATCAGCTACAGAACCCTTTCACGCATAACAGGAATATATCTTCACACGTATGGATTATCTGGTATGATTTGGAGCTAGTTCACAAGCTGCATCTGGTGCAGGGACATCCAGTGCTACCAGACCTGGCCTGAAAAAAATCTGGATGATCCAGCTAGTTGCCATCTAATGATCATCAAATCATTTATACTGATACTAGTATCCCCAGATATTAGGGATACTAACTTGGACTGTGGAGCATCAGGCCTTAAACTATTTCTGTCCATGTCTGACTGGGCCTCATTTATTAAACTTGGTTCCATTTATTTGCTGCTTATCCTGCCATGGGGCTTGAAATGAAGACATTTGTCTCTTAAGACCTAATTGGTTTCGAATCTGAATATTTGAAATAGTGCCTCTTCCAATATAAATGGGCTCATATGCATGAAGATAAATGTGGCCAGCAAGATCCTGTATATGACCTTACATATACAGTAGGTATTTCCCACACAGTATGTGATTCATATCCCCTGGTCTCCTCAATTATAGCATTCTCTCTATAGAGGTAACATACACTTGGCAGCTTGTAATAGATTTAGTCACTTGTGTGGTACATACTGCCCCAGTATTTTTAAACAGTAGTGCCCCACATTTAAATGTTATTAAATAAATTATAAATGTGTTGATGTGTATTGGTATTGATACATCTAGCTGCATAGAAGTTAAAATGTTGTATCTACTGTTTTTCCAGTTCTTATTGTACATTGTCTCTTTCAACAGGAAATTTATCAAGACTATTTCATACTTTAAGAAGACCTCACTAAGGACAGGATTACATTTAGAAGTAAACACAAATGATGGGTACATCAAATCAAACAGCTAAGGCTATAATCCTCTGCCATCTTTATTAAATTCTATAGGATTAATTTCCAAGCAAACATGCATACTCAATCTGAGCAAACCTGTTGCCCTGCATAACATTTTGGGCGGTGCCCTCATTGGTTATTCTGGGATTCTGGAACTCCTTTTCTCAAGATTTGACAAAGTCTCAATTCAAACCATTTCCAGCGGGCAAAACAAGACTGTTTGATCTACCTAGGGACATGCAGGAGTCTGTGGTTAGTTGAGCATCTGACTTACACATTGTTTACATTGTGAATATGCACTGCCTTTACTTCAAAGGGACTAGATTCCTCCCCCCTCTGACCCAATAATTTATTTTCAGAATGGGAGATTGCCTTTGATTTATCGAGAATAGACGAAAGGAAACAGTAACCTTACTGTGGGAAAGAATGTATGTGGTTGGAGAAATACTGTATGTATGAATTGCTTTGGGCACAGACAACAAAAATAAGCCATGCTGTGGAATATTGGGAGTTGAAGTCCATGTGTCTTAAAGTTGCCAAGAATGGGAACCCCTGCTCTAGAGCTTGTATAGTTGAAGGAGAAACCAAGAGAAGTTGAGAAGACAATGCAACCAAGAGGGTATATAGGGTGCCTTTTGTACCTGATTGAAAAGCTGGGTAAAAATAAAACAATGTGCTAGTTTTCTGGGGGGAAAATTGTGCTAGCTGGTGTATTCGATCTTGGAGAAGGATCCCAGAATATGCCAACATTCAAACTAGTTATTGTGGCATAATAATTTTCTCTTCTCTGAAAGGATTCTCTTCTTCTTTTCAGTCTATATACAGGTAGTCCTCGGCTTATGACCACAAGTGAGACCAGAATTTATGTGCCTGTGAGAAATTTGTTAAGTGAGTTTTGTCCCATATTTCAAAATTTTCTTGTCACATTTGTTAACGGAATCACTGCAGTCATTCAATTAGTAATACGGTTCTTAAGTGAATCTGTCTTCCCCATTGATTTTGCTTGTTGGAAGGGTGCAAAATGGGATCATATCACCCCAGGACACTGCAACGGTCGTAAATGTGAGTCAATTCCCAAGTGTCTGAATTTTGGTCACATGACCTCAGGGACGCTGTAATTGTCATGTGAAAGATGGTCATAAGTCACTTTTTTCAGTGCCATTATAACTTCAAAGAGTCACTAAATGAACTGTTGTAAGTCAGGGACTACCTGTATACCACTTTCCTGGGTCAGTTCTACAGGGTAGAAATTCCAGCTCAGAATATAGCAGCTAAAGTAGTCATAAAGTCGAAGAATTTAGAAAAAAATAAATACAAATTCAGAATCTGAATATATTTGCTTGCAAGTCTAATTTAAACTGTTAAAGCCTAAAAATCATGATGAGATGGGCGGCAATAAAAATGACTGACTGACTGACAAAATTGCAATCTTATGACTGCAGGATGCTACAAATGACTGTAAAGGTACCCATGTTGCTGAGCTCCTGAAGTTTGGCCACATGACTATCCCCAGGGTACATCTGTTTTAACTTTGAACAGTTGGTGAGTTGGTCATAAGTTGAGGACTACCTGTATTGTCCTGGATTGCTTTGCTGACCAGCAGCAAGTAAATAAAATGAAAAAGATAAAAGACAAATACTTGGTTCTTTGGCTGAATCAATCAAAGGGAAATGTACCCTATCCCAAGCCCAAGGGAAAACAGAGATAGCCCCCAACTGTTCATTTAATTATGGTTCAAAGTTACAATGGCCTTGCCAAAATGGCTTGTGACCCCTGCTCTTATGACCTTATACACACAGTTACATGATTACAATTTTGTCAGTTTCCAGCAAAACAAACAAGCTGGATTTGCTTCATGATCACAGCAATTCATTTAATGACAGTCATAAAAATTATTGTAAAATTGGGTCCAATTTCTTATGACCATGGTGACGTGACCAAAGCTGCAGTCCCAATTATGGCTGTAGGTTGATGACCATCTGAAAGTAAAGTATAAATTAAAAAGCATTCTTGGAAAAACCTGGGAAGACTGGATTTCCCTCTTTGAAGCAAGGGTTAAAAATAATCAAAGGAGGGTGTAGCACTCTAGTTCTGGTGGGGGGGGGATGGTATCTATGTCACTTGAAAAGGAAATCTTCAATAGGCTAATAGCCTGAAGGCATTTTTGCACAGGCTTCAAACACATTTTAGATTTTGCTTGCAAGCCCAGGTCTTTTTAAAGTTAGGTTTCACAACTTCCAGTCCACATATAATAAAAGCAGACAGCACAGACTTGCTGGGAGAGAGAAGGGTGGTGATAGGGAGGGAGAAGAATGTACTTCAGTTTGCCCTTGCCTATTGGAAATTGTAGCTCATTGTGTCTTAGGACAGTAGAAGTGGAAAGCATTGCTTGCAAATAATTTAATGATCCTGCAGATGTAAAAGCAAATATATAGATAGTCACCAATAGAAACCTCTCTGCCTAATATTCCTAGCTATTTATTCAGGTAAAAAAAAATAGTCTGGTTTTTCTTGTGATCAACAGAATTCCAAAATGGGCCAGAAGAGATCTGGGGAGTTTATAGAGAGTAGCCTCACCTGTCCAACAGCTCCCAGTCTTCCCCGCCCCAGCGGTCCCGAAACTCTTCTGTGTTCATCCCCCCAATACGATCAAAGTCAGACTTATAGATCCCAAAGAGGCCAAAGCCATTTACTTCCCAGTAGCCTGAGAAAAGACAAGCCAAGAATTCTTTGTTCAGGTTTGTTATGGAAAGCATCAAAAGCTTGAATGGTCCTGTTTGGATCATAGCACTATGTCCCGTAATGGTAGCAAATGACATTATCTCATGTACATACGAAAGACATGAGGAGGTAACATTTGCTTGAACCAATTTAGGGTAGGGGAAGGATACACCAATTTAGGGTACACCAGCTTTATATGTCCCTTGTAATTGTACCTTTGCTCAGATCAAATTGGTTTCCAATTAGTAAAGAATTGGCTCCATAATGAATGTTGTCACTCACTTATTAATGAACAAAATGCTGGAAGAGTATGCATGTACCTTCTTATTCAAAATAATTTTCTAATGGGTCTATACACAATAGGTATAATTGCCTGCTATAACGTGAGGATTTATGAAGAACAGTTATGGGAATAGAAAGAAGATAAACACATTCAGGTTGGGTACAATCATTCAATCTTCCTGATACAGTATAAAATGGCTTTCCTATTGCATTCTTCCAGAATGTTTTGTTTGTTTATACAATATTTCATGTGTTTCCCATTCCTAACAGTCCAGTTGGCTCACAATGAGATAAAAGCTATAGACAAATACGTATCATATTTTTTGGAGTATAAGATGCATCGGAGTATAAGATGCATCATGATTTGGAAGAGGTAAATTTAAAAAAAGGTCTTTGCACTCTGCAGGCCTCCCAAAGCTCTGCATTCCCCCCCTTTTTTTGCAAAAAAAGGGGGGGATGCAGAGCTTTGAGAGGCTTGTAGAGTGCTCCTGGGGGTTGGGGGACAAAAATGGTCCATTTTTCCTCATTTTTGCCCTTCTCAGCCCCCAGGAGCACTCTACAAGCCTCCCAAACCCTCTGCACATCCATTTTTGCAAAGGGAGCAGGGTTTTGGTAGGCCAAAAATGCTGTATTCAATGTATAAGACACAGTTATACATTGTACATCGAACAGTTATGGGAATAGAAAGAAGATAAACACATTCAGGTTGGGTACAATCATTCAGTCTTCCTGATACAGTATAAAATGGCTTTCCTATTGCATTCTTCCAGAATGTTTTGTTTGTTTATACAATATTTCATGTGTTTCCCATTCCTAACAGTCCAGTTGGCTCACAATGAGATAAAAGCTATAGACAAATACGTATCATATTTTTTGGAGTATAAGATGCATCGGAGTATAAGATGCATCATGATTTGGAAGAGGTAAATTTAAAAAAAAGGTCTTTGCACTCTGCAGGCCTCCCAAAGCTCTGCATTCCCCCCTTTTTTTTGCAAAAAAAGGGGGGGATACAGAGCTTTGAGAGGCTTGTAGAGTGCTCCTGGGGGTTGGGGGGCAAAAATGGTCCATTTTTCCTCATTTTTGCCCTCCTCAGCCCCCAGGAGCACTTTGCAAGCCTCCCAAACCCTCTGCAGGGTTTTGGTAGGCCAAAAATGCTGTATTCAATGTATAAGACGCACGCAGATTTTCAGCCTCTTTTTTGGGGGGGGAAAGGTGCATCTTATGTTCTGAAAAATACAGCAATAAACAACACCATAAAGTTAAATGATAAAATATTTCCTCTCTGGGTCAGCTAACTTCAACTCAACTCCATCTTCTTATCCAAAGTCTATTGGAAAAACATTGTCTTGATTCCTTTCTGAAGATAACAAGGGAGGAGTCAACTGTTCAAAAGGGAGGGGTTGCCACCAGGGAGGCCTGTTTCCTCCTCGTGAGGGAGAAGTTCTCCGCCTGTTCTCCTGCCTTGTAGAAAGTGAGAAGGTAAACTCTACCTCAGTCACATGATCCCAATGTTATTGAGGGTCTAAGTCACAAAAGATTTTAACAAAACTAACACTTTGAAATTGTATCCAAAAATCTACTAGCAACTGATGCAGCTCCCTACATTTTTTTTCTTTTGCACCTTCAAGTTACTCTTGACTCTTGGCAGTTGCCTGGACAAGTCCATGAAGTTTTCTTGGCAGAATTGTTCAGAAATGCTTGGCTATCGTCATCTTCCTAGGACTTAGAGAGAGTGACTGGCTCACTCATTCCAGAGTGCAAGGCATGGAATAATGGATTTAAGTTACCATGAGGCAGATTCTGACTAAATGCTAGAAAGAAGCCTTGCTAACAATAGGCACAGAGGTCAATTATCCAGTAGGGTGGTGATCTCCCTTCCATGATGGAAAACAGTTGACTCTGTTCAACCAGTGGCTGGACAGACATCTATCTGTGATGTTCTCATTTGGATTCCTGCACTCAGTAGGGGCTAGACTCCAAAGTGGTTTTTATAGATGTCCTTGTCTCTTTCTCCACATCCAGAAGAAGCACAACTAAAGTATGCAAAACAAGTAATTGCATTCTCTTTTTGGGATGCATTTTTATTTCATTCTGCTGGTGCACTTTTGTTTTTGTGTTTTTATGATTAGTTGTAAACAGCTTTGAGCAATTGGAAAAGCATATGTAAATATTTTAGTCAATGGATCAATCTATAAAAATAGCAGAATCTAATTTTATTTAAAATACAATGTTGACCTTCTCCAAGGATAAAATGTCATTAAGTCTAATGTATTCGTGTTATTTATATACCAAAGGTATGCCTATTTTATTTCTCATTAGAATGTACCTGAAAGAGACTTGTAAGCCATTCTTTACAATGTGAAAGGAAAACCTTCCCATTCTGTTTCCCCCACCCTCATCCTCCTGTCGATAGTATCCATATCGAAAATATTAGGAGATATGACTATATTTGTCACCAACATCTATTTTATCTATTTCACTTTTGCAGGCTAGAAATGAATTATCTCTATTCAAATGTCATACAAGACTTCTTCCCCCTGGATGCTTGTCTAAACATCAGGGAAATTCCATTTCTGATCCATTATGGAAAATAATATAGAAAGTGGGGAAAGAAATAGACTTAATGATAATTGTACTCAAACTATATCAGAGACAGGGAATTTGTAACCTTTTAGATTTGCTGAACTACAAGTTCCAGCAGTCCTAGTCAAGAGTGATCTGCCTGGCACAGATTTTGGCCTCTGGTCTAAATCTTTCCTATGTTGCCTTCTCTGCAAAGACAATGCCCCTGGAGAAGAAGTCATCTACTTCATATTTCCAAGAATAGTTACAACTATGAAACAGAATTTTATGAGATGAAAATTAGGCAGAAAGGAATGTCTACTGCACAGAACTCAGATGATCCTGAAGACTTTAGAGAATAAGCATATGGCCCCATTTATACAATAATAAGTCATTAATAGCAACAATATGGTACATATTTTAAAAAGAGTACACTTCCTCTCAGCTCTTTTCACTAAAACAGCCACACATATGCTGACGGCTTTCATTGAGCAGCCACACTTGTCAGTGTTATCATTTAGTGCTTTTTATTTCAAAACCACTTAGTGGGGGACTCTTGAAGGAACGGACTAGCCAGGATTTCCCGTTCTGTGCCTGAAAATGCTACGCCAATTCACAGGCAATAGTTTCCCAGCAGCAGCAGAAGTACCTTACCGTTGGGTTCTCGTGGAGAGCTCCCACAGCCCAGCCTCATGACAATGGGTGCATAGGCCAGCTTTCCCTCCACACAGTGTTTCCGGATGCTGTCCAGAATATTGAGGGGAAAGTGAATGTGCAGGTCACAAAGGAATACAATACTGCTGCCATCCTGAGGGATGAAAGAGCATCATAGGCAGGCCATGAGTGTGGGGACAAAGTAGACATTCAACACCTCCCACTCCTCAGGAAGACCCACTCACTTCTCCTTGGGTCTCACCTCTATGGCGTCCACCCCGGCCTGTAAACCCGCAGAGCGCTCAAAGTTCCCTGTACGTTTCAAATACTGGTACCTGTAAAGGAATGGCAAGAAGTAAAGACACAGAGATGGGGGAAGCCAGCGGGAAGCACAGTCCGTTCAGCAAAATGGCTCTAAGTAGCAGAGGTTTCCCAGGATCAAGGAAGTGGCTACAAATCAAGAAGTGATTATTCTAGGTGGAGGAGAGCACATGACAGTCAAGAAGAGGACATGCAAGAAAGTTGAGCATTTTAACGCTTAACTTTTTAACTTTTCAACCAAATGTAAATAAATTCATATCTTATCAAAAGTTCACCAGTAACTTTTTAATCAGTGAACTCTTCAGTTATTTTAAGAAGGAAAGTTCATCATCGACATTTTCTTGCTCATTGTAGAACGATAATTGAAGCCAAGAGACATAAAAACAAATGGATAATTAGGAGCTGTTCTTTAACTTGCAGGCCCACGAATTCAGAATGAGTTTTCTCAGATGAATTCAGGCGGCATGCTTAACAGGGCATAAATCCTATTTAACTCAGTGGAATTACTTCTATGTTCGTATCCACAGGCTCTTGTTGCAAAGTTTTACGTCAATCACAGGACCACTCCCTCAGCTCTTCTGGCTTTTCATTACAGTTGTTTATTATTACTTTCCTCATCCCTCCCTCCCCCCCCCTTTTGGTTTAGACTGTCAATAGGAGGGCAAGGAGCCTCTTGCTTCTCACTGCAGAGAACAGGCAAGGATGAAGTAAGGGACATTGTCACCCTCTCTGCTTCTTCTCTGCTCTTTTCTTTTTTCTTTTTAGAAAAAACCCTAAAAGTGATTGACCCTTAAGTTGCCATACTCTCAAATGGGCATAGCTGGAAGATCAAACTGGAGAGTGGCTAACTGTTTTGTGCCAGCTAGGGCTTTTGAGCAATAACAATAGCACTTAGACTTATATAGCACTTCACAATGCTTTAAAGCCCTCTCTAAGCAGTTTACGGAGCTAGCCTATTGCCCCCAACAATCTGGGCCCTCATTCTACCCTTGGAAGGATAGAAGGCTGAGTCAACCTTGTCTCTGCATGCTCAAGCTGGGTTATAAAATCACAGTCATAGCTGTCTTTCTTCTTTCCGTAACTCTATATTAATCCTGGGGACAGGCTCCATATAATAGTGGTGACTTCAAGCCGATTGTCCTTTAATTTTTTTATATCTGGTGTCTCTTTTAGGTTCTTAAGTTTCCTTCAGTTATATCTGCCTATTGGCTTTTGGAATGATTATATCAAAAACATTTAGCCAAAGTATAACTAGTTGTTTATTGATACACTGATTATCCTTTTCAATGAATGGGATTTATGGAAGTTGCTTTGGGAGTTCTTTTGGCTGAATAAAAGGTGAGACATGCTCCACTGTTTTCAGTGAGGTTCACTGTTACATTACCTAGTACATATGTTCATGGCATAGCTTTAACCTACAAATAAAACTGATTAAAGCCTGCAGCCCTAGAAATGCTATCTGCTTATTAATTTATCATTTTGATATTTAAAATAGTTAATAGAATTAAGAACTCATTCAGATTTAATAGAGTGAAGGCATTAACTAGAAACACCACATACACACACACAAACACACACACACCTTTGATCTCTGTATAGCTGTGTTGTTATTGTTATTTCTTTTTTATATACACAAGCACTGGTTCATTTGTGCTGTTATCCTTTGCTACTAAAGCCTCATTCCCCTACACACTGAAGAAAACAGGTTATTTGCAATGAAGTGGCAAGTTTAGAGAGGGAATTGAGCAGATTTTATTTAAAAAAACTTTCCATCTCCCTAGTGGTTAACTGAACTTACCATATGTCGCACAGAAAAGTACTGGGCAACGTTTGCAGTCATTAAAAGAGGTTTGGGAGTTTTAAGATTTAGCAGTTGAGGACATAGGGAGAACCGTCGGAAATGGTTCTGAAGCTTTCATCACTGCTTGGGTTACCTGGGCAGGTGAGCCTCCTGAAGTGCTTTCTCCACATTCATGTCGTCACTATCAAAATCCACCAATATGATATTGAAGTTGGCATCCTTGGTGTTCAGAAATAGGCTGGCCATATCTGAGATGAACTGCTGTACCCAGCGTGCTTGGTTTTTCACTGCAAAATATGAACAGGGATTTTTGTCATTTTAACACAAAAACTCAATAGAGTATTCATGGGGAAACATTCCTCTAATTAAAAGCTTCAATTATCTTTATGGACACACAATAGCAAGGGCACATGGACAATTCTCAGCATAGGTTTCAATCATGACTTCAAAAGACTTCAGAAGTTTCTAGCCCATAGAAATTCAGTATTTGAACATTACATTCTTCTAAGAGCAGAAGGAAAGAATTATATAGTGAAGACATGCTAATATAGGTAAGCACCCAGGGGTGGGCTGCTGGGGGTTCGCAGGTGTTCAGGAGGACCTCTAGCTGAGATTCAGTGCAGTTTGGAGAATCCCTAAATCCCACTCCTGGCTGGCTCCACCCACCCTGCCTCTTCCCTCCCAGGAGTCCCCACATGGCCCATTTTGGATGCAGGTGAGTGCAGGGCATGCATGGAGGCTTGGAGAGGGCGAAAAATGGGCCTACTGGAAGTTCGTGAAGGCCAGAAACAGGTCTGTTTCCGGCCTTCAGAGCCTGGGGAGGCTGTTTTCACCTCCCCGGAAGCGCAAGAAAAGCCTCCGGAGCCTGGGGAAGATTAAAATGCCCCCCCCCCCCCCAGTGCCGTGGTACAGGAGGCCGACTAGGCTATGCTCACCCAACAACCGGGCAGAGAACCCATCGTTAAATTTTTTAAGCCCACCTCTGTAAGCACCAATATAATTTCCTTATCACCTATTGATCAGTGCAGCTTTGCTCCTCCTGTAGCCTTGTTGTAGAATATGGGATTTATCAATCCAAGCAAAAACACATAATTTAAGATCTGGGATACAGTAATTCTTTATTTGCTACTCTTCTTTCATGGTGTACAGAGATTAGCTTGGGAGGAATAGATCTTACTCATTTTATCCTTCTCTCATTTCCTTCCCACATAGAGCATAGACAAGAGTTTCCTTTCATAATTTCTCCATTTCTTGTCAAGAGGGTCCCAAAGGAACAACAATGAGGTAGAAGTAAATTCATCTCTGGTCAAAAATCTCAAGCATGGCTCTTTCTTTTGCCTGACTTATTTTTTTAAAAAAAAATACGAAGAAAAAATGAAAAAAGATTGCTAATTATGCCCATGCAAAATATATTCATCCCAAATCTTTTCCTATTAAGCAAATTATTGATTTTTTTAAAAACCCTGAAAATTCCACTTATACAGAAGTAATAGCAGGATAAACAGAATATTTGTGTATTCCAAGACAGATTTCTTTTCCAAACTACTTTCAACCCCAACCCAACTATAGTTGGTCTCCGGTTTTGTTTTGCCCTCTGCCTCATACGTCATGCCATCTCTGCTGGGAAAAGTAGCCTTTCAGCCCTGCGATAAAGGGATTGAATTGCTTACCTGGGACGACAAAATGTACCATAACATCATGCCTCCAGCTGAGCCGCAAAGGTCGGCAGAGGATGGGTTTTCCATACAGAAGACTCCAGGCACTAGGTGGTGGTTGAGATTGAGTGGACACAGTTGCAGGCCCTTCAGGGTTGACTTCAGTGCTGTCCTCTGACTTGCCCTGGTGGAGCAGGACATAGATGTATTCTGAGAGCCGGACTGTTCTCTGGCCCCTCTCCATCAGCTCTAACTCCATCAGATAGCGGTTGCCTCGGGCTGTGTCTCGCCGCTTCTCAACATTAATGATTCGCAAGAGGGTGTAGATGCTGGGGAGTGGAAGGACAGAAAGCTCTCATATGGAATCTTACAAATACACAAATATACAAATGTAACCATTTCCCCTAGAGTAGTACACCTAATTGCTGAATGGAAGGGTGAAGGGGAACCTCACACCGCCCTTATCCATTCTGGTGATCATACCTCCCTTCACATAATTCTCTTCCATTCTTACCCGCCATTCTTCTCATTGAGTTTCTCCATATACTGAGCCACCACATCTACCACCTCGCTCTCACTCAGCTGCAAATTTCCCGAAACGTTGCACCTCAGATCATTCCAGTCTGAACGGAGCAATTCAAAGTCAACAGGGCTGACACTAAACGTCCTTTGCCAATTGATGGAATCCTCTAGCCAGCTCTGCTGTATCTCAGAGTTTTCATAGCTATAATCAGACACCTCCTCTTCCACTTCTTCCTCCTGGGTCTTCTCAGGGCCTTCAAGCCCCTTTTGTTGAGATTCTGTCTTTTCTGACATATGTAGGAAAGATGTCACTTGCACACCTTCAGACAGCACTACCTCTGAAGAATTGAAATCTAACATAGTCCTTGCTGGAGTGGTGACTTCAAAGTTTTCTTTGCTGAACAGCCCTTCTGCGGGCAAGATTGAGGCACTTGGATGCATCTGCCGCTTAATACTGTCTTTGAAAGGTTGCCTACCATAAAACTGTTCCCATTTTCGGTTGACTTGTAGGCCTTTCCTTTTAGAAATATCTGTTTCCTTGGTGGTATTATTACCAACAAGCAAAGATGTTCTATGGGCAGAGAGAGAAGGAAGTTTGGTGGAGGGAGCAGGGCGACCCTGAGGGATCCTGGAGTTCCATCGCACCTTCCTTGGAGATCTAGGATAGAGGAAGACTCCAGGGAAAACATCTTTCTGTGATGGGGTCTTCTTCTTACTGGGTTGCAACCTGGTCACATATACTTTCTCTGGAGGTTTGTTTGTCTCTTTCTTTGATTGCTTCTCCTTCTTAGGAGTCTGCTGCTTGGTCTTCCCAGCAAAGAAGGGCACAGAAAGGTGAGGCTGGAGGTTGAAAGAGCTGGCTTTTTTTGAAGATGACAATAGTCCCTGATCACCTTCCTTCCTTCCCTTCTCCACATCTTGTGCCCAGTTGAGTGACCGGCCATTGATGATGACATGTTCTCCAAAGGGTGCTGCATTCTCATAAGCCTGGAAGCTCTTAGATGGAGTCTGAGGACTCAGGCTAGGTTCACTGCTTGGTCCTACAGAGACAGGCTGCCTTGTGAAGTCTCCTTCTTCATTAAACTTATCTTGCTTCTGAAGAAAGCTATCATAGTCCACATTATTCCCGTAATCTTTTGTGGCTAAGGGCCTATCTTTTCTCTTCATTCCAGTGAACACATGGGCACCCAACTCATTGGGGCTCTTGACATCAGGAAAAGGGTCAGTAGGTTCAGGACTATCAGCACCTTCCTCTTCCTCATCAAGGAAATCTAGGAAATTATTCACAAAGTAGGTCAAACCTTGGAGCGGCATCTGTGATTAGTAGATGACTTATGGGTAGGGAGGTTGTGGCAGACAATGAGACAAAGAACACAGTTTTGAGTCAACAGAGCCTATAAGAGGAGACCGAGAAGAGACTGGGGAGGTAGAAAACAGCAAACATTTAGAATGAGCATAAGCAATTGGAAAACAGCCATAATATTCCTATTTCTTAAGCTCAGCAGCCTCCATTGCTCTGACTGTACGGTAGGGTTGACTTTTTCTTAAATTCAATTTCCATGAATCCTAGACAGTATGGCTAATGGTGAGGGATGATGAATGAGGCAGTATAACAACATCTGGGGGTGTGTAACAGACAAGTTGTCCCTCCCTGTTCTATATAAGATACTTGATGAAATAATGAAAAACAATAGCCTTATGACCTTCATTTACCTGTACTATTGTTCTTCCCTGTTTCTAGTCTATTCTGGCTAACAAACTATTTTGGGTCAAAAAATAAACGTACAAAATTACTGTGCACAAAATAAAAAAAATACATACTATGTAGATTTCCATTATTTGTTTTAAATGCAGAGTTTTTATATTTTGGGGATAGAACTAGGA
Source organism: Thamnophis sirtalis (assembly GCF_051295495.1). NCBI lineage: Eukaryota > Metazoa > Chordata > Lepidosauria > Squamata > Natricidae > Thamnophis > Thamnophis sirtalis. Next base: position 71,427,235 of record NW_028261381.1, on the reverse strand, counting down.
ATTTGAGTGATAGTTTCCTTGGTCTGTTTCCAACCAGAAACATTAAGATATTTTTTCTCCCCATATAATTAACAAAGCCTCTCTCTCTCTCTTTTTTATTTTTAGAAGAATCAAAGTTATATTTTGCAGAGGCTAAAGGTGTAATATTCTTGCTACTACAAACCAGATTTAGGTTAGGAAAAGTACTGATTCCATTTGCTTCCATCAAGCAAAATATTATTCTCAGGATTAACAGTATCTAGATTGCAAAAATTACTTCCTTGATTGGGACAGCTTTTAGAAATCCAATGTCACAAAGATACAGGGAAGAACAGAGATCAGTGAGTTGCTGAAGGTACAGGGAGTTCTTGATTTATGATAAGTAATTGGGACTATAATTTTAATGGCTAAGTGATGTGGTCATTAAGCGTTGTCCTGCTGGACAACAGGGGTTGGACTAGATGGCCTCCAGGTCCCTTCCAGCTCTGGATTGCTGTACTCTTTCAAGGTATCCTCTGAAACTGCATCTAGTGCCAGGTTTGTGGTCCTTTCTCCTTCTCCTTCCCCCCCACCCTCAAACCGGCAGAAAAAAAAATACTTTAAAAAGCAGAAAAAAGCTTCCAACAATCGCATGGCTCACAGCTGAACCCCGCAATCCTCAAAAGCTTTTTTTTTTACTACCAGTTCACAAAACCAAGGACAATCATCCCTAACGGTTTGGCCGAACCGGGCAGATTTCACCCCTGCTTCTGTGCTCAGGCAGTACTGTATGCCTTTAATAAAGCCTCTTGAGAATCTGCTCGTGTATAGCCAGTAGGATGTGCACAAAATCAATATGTTCATTTTATACGTATATATATGAAGAACTGATTTTCAAATTAGCTTTCTGCATTCAGAAATCACCCCAAAACACAACCTGCCACAGATGGAAATTTAAGCTCTGCAAGTGGATAGTTCAAAAAATATCACAAGTCCTGCAAGTGGATGGTATTATTATAATACTGCTGATAGCCCAGGATTCAATAGCTGCTTATAAAATAGGTTAAAAACTAAAAAGGGCTCTCTGATTGGCTGGAAGAAGCTGGATCCTGGGAATACTCACTATCAGGATTCAGGAAGAGGAAGGCTCTCTGGTGTAGATCTTCCTCCTCTTCATCCATTTTCATGTACTTAGAAAAGCCAAATCTGCAGGTAAAAAGAAAAAATGTTTCAGACAGTGTATGTATACATACACAAACCCTCACACAATCTGTCTTGCTCAAATATAGCTAAGGGTCTTGGCCTCCCTTATCCTATTTTTCACAGATTCTAGAAGGGCATTTTAAAGACTTATAAATATTGCAAGGGTAGGTTTTTGTGAGTCACAGTCTGTTTCATCAGATGTCTGGGGTAGTCTGCTACATACATTTACTCACCTGGATGCACCATGGTATTGAAGGACAGAGAGAGTTGTTGAAACTGTGTTTCTGAACACTTAGGTAGAAAAGAACACAATGCACATTGGTGAAATATATTAGTAAGGAGCAAAGCATGGGAAAGGTAAGACCCGATCTCAATGCTGATGTCAGAAAGCACTCATAATAAAATTTAAGTCACAGAAATTTGTACTTGTTGTACATGACTCAGTTGTAATTAAAACTGACTCACATATCAGGAGAGTGTCATGCCGAGGTGTGTCAAGGGACCCCAATCCTCCTCTAAGCCTTCTCCATGGGGTTCACACCTGTCCTGCAAATGGGGCCTTGTAGAAATATAACCATAAATGCAGAAATTTTTTCACAAGCTGGAACCTGAACGGATTAAAATCACAGCTCATGTGTGACTCATGTAAAGGCTCATCCCTGCAATTGTTGATAGTCAAGAAGTGGGACTCGTCAGCATATGTAACGTGTCATGAAGTTGCTTCTCATCCAAAGGTTATTTTAATCAGTTTTTAAAATGACAGAGTAGGGTTGGGGGCATCTTCAACAGGGCATCATGAGTAAGTGGGACAACTTGCTTCCAGAAGTTGTGAATGCTCCAACACTGAAAGTTTTAAAGAAGAGATTAGACAACACATTTGTCTGAAATGGTATAGATTTTCCTGCCTAAGCAAGGGTTTGGACTTGAAGACCTCCAAGGTCCCTTCCAACTCTTCTCTCCCCTCTCTCCTTCTATTCCTATTCCTACCACATTTCTATTTCTATACTACGGATGGCAATGCAAATATGGCTAAGATAAATTGGGATATCTGGGAAGGGAAAGAGAGGCAAATCATAAAAGAATGGGTCAACAGTATTTGACCTCTAGCCTTTCTATCATTATGTGTACCAGAAGCCCAAAGGTCAAATATCTCTTGCATTCTTATTTTTTATTTCAAATATTTCCACAGAGATGTTTTTGCTGTGCTCTCCTCCTGCCCCAGAGCTGGGAGGAAATCATGTCAGCATAAATTGTGCTGCTCCTAAAGACCATCCAACGTGAGGCCATGCTGTGCTGCTTTTTGTGCAACTTCTCCAGTGGCAATATGAGAGCAGGGACTGGCACTGTTCCTTGGTTAAATTCAAATGTCACTAACGATAGGAAAGGCCATTACCAAATGCTGTGAAAAATGTGCACCTGGGTAGTGATATATGGTCTGGATGATCTGTTCAATCGTTTCTTAAATTCTTTTCCAAAAGAGAAGTTGATCTAACAATAACTAGATGGCAATTAAGAGTTTCTTGTTCTAACTGCAATGTGGTGGTTATGTGGATTTGCGCCACTCAGGTGAAGCCACTGAATAAGTGTTCTTGGAGAGTTAAACTGTTTTTAGTATGTCTCAGAGAAGTGTTCAGCTATGAGATGCTCTGCTCAGGCACATCCATATAATTTCTCCAGTTTTATTTCAGATCTATTTTTTAACTACTAGATGGTGGCAACCCCCCTTCCTCAAAAAGAGCCTCTCTTCCTTAGCCACCTAGCGAGCATCCAGATTCTGTAACTGAGATATAGCTACAGTAGTGCATTGTTAAAGAGCTGGATATTCTTTAGCAATTCATTTTTTTATAATTTTATTAAGGATTTTTTTAAAAGTTAAAAGCTAATACAAACTAATGAAAAGTGAAGAAATAAATCAAGGGGAACCCTAAAAATTCAAGAAAGAAAAAGAAGTAAAAAAATAATACAAAGAAGTAGTTTCCAATCTTCTTTAGAGCAGCTATATGTACAATTATAATTTACCCCTTATTCTACAGTTATAACGCAACTCCCTTCTTCCTACAATTTATTCAGTCTACTCATCAAAGCCGTAAATCACAAATTCATTTTTTCCTTGTTTCATGCAAAACGTCTATAAGGCATTGCCATGCAGCAATAAACATAGTCATTGCCTTTTCTTTGATCAAACAATTCAATTTAGCCATCTCAGCAAGTTCCACCACCTTCAACACTTCACTGATTCATGTATCACATCACAGCACACATACACAGTTTTGAACATCCAAAATGATAGAAGAGGAAAAATTTATAACTGTATGTTGAAGTCCTGTCTGTACCAGATTGCAATTTGCAAGTAACCTTTTTTTTTAAAAAAAGAAATTATAATTCTGGGAACAGAGTGACTGAGGGGCATTCCCAGAGAGCACTGGGCACTGGGAAGGGTTTACCTCATCATATGGGTCACAGAAGCATCGTTTTCTGATTCTATTACACTTGTTGAGGCAGAGAAGGCTAGTCATGAAGAAGCTTCATGAACTCTAGGTCTACCAGTCACCAAAACCTAAAGTGAGGATGAGGAGGGAGGATGTCCCTGTGAAAGTGTGACAATTTTAGTCTCCCACAGAGTCAACATAGTACCACAGAAAAAAGTATCAGGCTCAGGGACTGAACAAAAGGGGGTGGTCCCATCACAGGCCTGTTAGACCAATTGCAGCTGAGCAGATTTGCACCTCTGATCATCTCCCCTCAAGCTTCTTCCCCCATATGCCAAGGAGCCACGGTGGTGCAGTGGTTAGAATACAGTACTGTAGGCTAACTCTGCCCACAGCCAGGAGTTCAATCCTGACCGGCTCAATGTTGGCTCAGTCTTTCATCCTTCTGAGGTCAGTAAAATGAGGACCCAGATTATTGGGGGCAATATGATGACTATAAACTGCCCTGAGACTGCTGAAAAGCAATATGTGGCAGTAAATAAGTGCAATTGCTATTGTCCAAAAGAGAGATCTTCTATGAAAAATATTTATTTCATGCCAAAATACCTTGGACCCACAGGCAACATGCCTCAGTAGTAGGCTACCTACTAGATGAGGCTCCATTGCTAAGTCCACAACAAACAGATAATGGGACATATTGTCATTGCTGTGAGCAGGTCATATGAATGAACCTTCAATCTGTTAAAAGATAACATACTTTCTTTCGCCAATAGACTTTCCACACTTCAATCACTTCTTTCAGAGGTGCTTTGTAATGACTCTTCTTCATACTTACTTCTCTAGGTACATTGGAGATTCTCTGTAGAAGCATTTGTTTTCTGATTCCATGTGTGTAAGCCGGGTGAAATCATTAGGATAAACAAAAGAGAGGTAGACCTGTAGAACGGGAAAATTGGTAAGAAAAGTCACAATAAGGTGTCTATCATTCCAGTTTCAACAGAGATGAAGGAAAAAGAAGGTGTGTAGTCTATATCAACAGGAACAAGGAAATCCTAAAACATGATTATTATATAGGACCATAAACCTTTATAACTGGGGTGAGAGAAACTGTTAAGATCTGCATGTCAATATCTGCGTTGTGTTATATTTTAAATCTAGCTTTTATTTTCTTTCATAGAGAAACAAACTTCCACTCCAGAATATTGTGGCTAAAGAAACATAGGGATTTATTCAAAAGACATAAATATGGTTTCGGCATTCAGGCAGCAATTACCTTCCCTGTCTCTGCTCTATCCCTTCGCAATTCTTTCTTCCTAGATTCACCTTCCTATCTTTTCTGGTTTACTAATGTTAATGCAGTTCCCATTAAAACGTTCTGATCACTGTTGATGCTGTTATTTTGCATATTAATAAGAAATAACAAAAAGACTAGAGATGTGCGCAGGGGGAAAAATGGTAACAAAGCCCATCAGACACTTACAAATTGCAGGCCCTGATAGCGGGCAATAGGAAAATCCTTCACCACATATGTGGGGCTGTAGGCACAGGGGACCAGCACATTCTCCACATGGGACGGCTCAATCTGGGGAGCTGATATAAAGGCAATTAAGAAAGAAGAAATAAGATCTTTCTAGACCACATGATGTTCCAGGGTCCACACGAACTCAACATAACTGACTATTCACTCCAAATTGTGATCTTCTTGTCTTGATTCGTCCTCATCTGTGACATTCACACTTAATTTCTTCAGATAAGTGCCAGATATTTATCTTTTTGGCACTTTATGAGGAGGAATTTTGCTTTCTGTGGCGCATTCTTCCTTCCAGCATAAAGTGATCTCCCTACCCTACCATATTATAAACAATACCAGACCAGTTTTCATTATTCCCATGCTGAGGTATCCTAATATTCCTGGTGAACATCAGGTTAGAAACATCTATCTTACCCTTTCCAAAGTTTTCAAGATAGTAAAGGTGGTCAATTTCCCACACATAAACACTTTTTATGAAGGCCTGTTTAACACTTTGCTGCTCACATGGATATTTACTTAGCCTAATCCCCAAGCTTCAGCTTTTATCGTACTTCAGAGCACAATACAGTTTCCTAGTCTCCAACTGTGTTTCTCTTAGTCAAATTGTTTCTTCTCTCCCACTTACTGAGGAAGAAAATATCCCGAGGGTCAGGCTTCAGCATATCAGCTCCATGTTCATCTCTTTGTGCAGCCCAGAGGTAGCTGTCAGCATGGCTAGCAAGAGACTGAGGCACATGGTCCACCTCATTCATTTTCAGGCTGGATTCATCTGAGGGCAGAGGAAGAGAGGGGCAAGAAAAAAGGAGGTATGACTGGTGCAGTTAAAACATACATATCCTTGGATATTCACACAGCAAAGATAGTCCACATCTTACATTTGTTAGAAATAAACATCGAGCAAGAGGCTTCTTGGAACAGATTCCTAGCATTTTCACACAGCCTATTAGCCGCAATCAGCCTACCCCCAACTAGCAATAATTAGTGGTTTTTCTTCCTTATGTAGTTTTCTTGTTCTTATTAATGCCATTTTCAGAGGGGGGGCATTGTAATTCTGAGAAGCTGTGAATTTTCTAGAGCTCAAATAGTTTGCGTGCATGTGCGCTTGCATAAACGCACACACAACATGTTTAACATATCATTAGAAATTCTTAGACCAAAGGCTTGATTTACACTGCAGCATCTTTTTGATGAATGTGTCACTACTTTCTTTGTAAATCTATGCTACTAAATCTGGTGATCTTGTTGCAGAACTTGCTTGGTATTATGGTTCCCATTTTCACCAAAAGGCCCTGCCATTTTTGTTACTGCCTGCATGCCTCCTTTATACCTTATCAGTTCTTGGTTCTCTGTTTTTTGTTATTCATGGTTGGGTCTCTGTCTGTCTGTCAGTCTGTCTGCCTGCCTGCCTGCCTGCCTGCCCCCCCCCCCATCTATTTTTACTCTCCTTGAAGTTTTTTTAATTTAGATTTAGACATATGTCACATTTTTATTTTCTGTTGCTCCTGGGGTTTGGATAGGGCTTGTGACCAAAAGGAAGTTGATGGAAGGAACAGACGAGGGGTTGCAGTTTTTACAAGATATGCAGTGAAAAACAAGTTGCCAAGAGAAGTCCATATAAGATCTATCAAGGAAACAATGAGCACACAAACACTACAAATGGCAAGAGATATAAGATTGCACTACTATTGGAAAGATACAGGATGATGTAATGAAATGCTATAATAAAAACTAATTTAAATTTAGTTAAACTTAGAATATTACGCATAAAATGAAGTAATAATAGTTATAAATAATAGTAATAAATGATTAATGATAATTATATATATATGATTGATAACATGAAATTTTATATAAATTGTAAATGAGGACTATGGAGAGGATGCGCAAAAGTTTTGTAACCAAAGATAAATAATTTTATATAGAATGCAATATGAAGATGTAATATTACTGTATGGTTTTAGGATGATGTAATGAAATGCCATAATATATATTTATTCTAAATTTAGGAAATCTCACATAAAAGGAAGTAATAATACTTATAATCAAATAAATGTTTAATAATGATAATTTTATACATATATATTAGATAGATAATATGAGATTCTATATAAATTGTAAGTGAAGACTATGGTGAGGAGGCACAGGAGTTTTGTGACCAATCGACATACTGTATGTAATTGGAGGATGGTTTTTATGGTTAATATTTACGTTTGATTGTTTAAAAATAAAAAAAAATATTATAAAAAAATATTCCCACAAATGTCCGGTTTATTTGTCTATTTTAATTCCAAATTATTCCAAAGCATATTCACTAAAACAATGGATAAATAATAAAAATAAAAAATGAATTTCAAAATAACTATTCACTTTATCTTTTTTCAACATCCATTTCTTGTTAAGTTATTTGCCAAAAGTCTTTTAAAATATAAAACCTTGCCCCCCTTTTAATCCAGAAAGAATGTTGACTCACCAAGTGGAAGTCTTGCCACTCAGAAAATCTGCCCTTAGTTTTAGTTACATCTAAGAGTGTTTAAGAAATTGATTCATGTGTCCATATATACTGCATTAAGGTTAATGTATGCTTCACTGAAAGAACAAATAATTGTTGATAGATCTAACAAAATCTAACAAAAACCTAATAGAGATACTAAAAAGAAATACAGAAATTCCTTGTTTATTTTGGTTCTTGAAATAGTGAGAAAAGATATAATATTAAATGAGAGAATGAAATCATTGAATAAGGGAATACATGAAATCATTTTGCAGATGACGGGGTTGATTTTTGAAAGCTCCCTTAAAGAGAATTGAAACATTAATGGAAAAACTAAGATAAATTAGTGCATTAGCAGGATTTAAGATCAAAACCAAAGATGAAAATATTAACAAAAACATGAAAAGAGAAATCAAACAGAATTGATGAATAAAATTGTTTTTAACATTGAGAAGAAAATAAAATATTTGCATATCACTATGTCAAATACAAACTGCATTTGATTTCAAAATAATTACGTTGCTAAGATGGGAGAAACTATTGTACAATTGTTATTGCTGGGGAGAGTTTTGGTAATAAAAATGAAAGTCCTGCCTAGAATGATATTTTTATTTTACATAATATCTATTTTGACAACTGATGCATAATTTAAACAGTGGGGAATGTGTGTGGCAGGGGAAAAATCTTTATATTAAACATGAGTTAAATATAAGGTATTACAAGATGCAAAGGAAAGAGAAGGATTGGGTTGATCTGATTTGAAGATGCATTTTGTAGCTTACTGTTTCATTTGGATGAAAGAGTAGATGTTGCTGAGAAACAGAAGGTTTTTGGAGTTAGAAGAATATAGCCAGAGGCTTGGATGGCATGGGTATCTATGGCACAACAAAGTCAAGGTTAATGTGGATTTTAAAAGTCATTATGTTATATGTGACATATTGAGCATATGCAATAGATACAAACCCAGATTGTGCCCAAAACACATTTGTAGCTCTCCACAAGAAGCATTTTATAGATGAAAAATCATTGGCAGAGAAAAATGACTAACTTATCAAGAGATATTATAATTTTGTCAAGGGAAATAAAAATAAAACCAAGAAAAGAACTGGTGGCATAGTTGCCAATGGTTTTATTATTTTGCAGGCATTAGGAAGATTTAAAGTAGACAAAATAATTTGTTTCTGAACATTGGAGAACTCCGTTTGAAATAGAATTGTGTACAAATAAACATGCAATTTCTAAAATGTATAAGTTATTGATATTTGAAACATAAGAACAAATAAAACAATTTATAGGTAGTCCTTGACTTATGAGTGTTCATTTAATGACAGTTTGAAGTTATGATGGCCTGAAACCAGAGTTTAAAAAACACTAATCTAGCAGATCTTGCATTCACCATAATCTCATTCAGGGTTTGCTCAAAATAATGCTCATCAAGTGAGTGCTTCATGTGAATCCTATTTCCACCAACGTCATAAAAAGCAACATTATTTATCATTATTTTCTCTCAAGAGAGCTCAAGGTAATGTCCATAGTGTCATCTTCTCCCATTTTTCACTACCATCATGACAACTCTGAGAAGTAAGATAGGCTGAGATAGTAAGAGGTGCCCAAAGTCACCCAGTGAGCTTTTATAACTGAGGGTGGGTTTGAATTTGAGTCTTAATTTTACATCATGCAATCAGCACAGCTGTCCATCAGGAGAAAAGCTAAAGACATATTTCCATTTGAAGATTTTCACATGAACCAGGATCATATAATACAGCTGAACACATGATATTGATCACATGTGAGAGATATCAGTGCAGGGGAGACTGGATCCTCATGTACACCTGGAGTAACACACAGGAAGGATTGTGTTATATATTATGATTTGTGTTCTGTCATATTCAAAAGGGCTAGCAACTGCTCTGTGCTCCCTGATTGGTTGGGACACAGAGGAGGCCGTTGCTAGCGTACTCGGATTGGCTATTGCTGCCTATAAATACTCTGGTGACCGTTGGAACCGTTGGAATTGCTGTCATCTCTCTTCTGTAACTAATAAAGTACACCTACTGGCTTATCCATGGCTCCTGTGTTCCCTCCCACATCAGTATGCAACAACTGGCGACGAGGGTGGGATAAGCAATTCCCACAGGACCTGGATCAAGAAAAAAGCCAGTCGCAGCCACCTCTGTTACGCAGAGGTCCAGAGGCTACCCGAGGCTACTGTCCAGCAGCAGCAGCTGTGGCCACCGCGGTGTCCATGCCAACTTGCACTGGTGCCAAGGACGAGCAGTGGACAGCGGAAACCGAGGCCAGCATGCGCCCAGCCAAACCAGTTCCTAGCCAACTGTCTGGGCCCGAGGTCATTGGGTGATCTGGCCACTCCGCCTGCTTGCAAAGCCAGTCCGCCTCCCTACACATGAGATCAGCCTGCCAATCTCCAGGAGAGCTGCCTCTACTAGCCATCGCCGAAGCCGAGAGCCGAACTCTGCCTCACCACCGGCCTCCGTTCTTCAAAACCGCACTGCCGGCTCGCCCTCTACGCCCTCGCCCGCTCCTACTGCCTCCGCTCCGTTTCGTGGCTTCAAGAGTGACACACCGGTCGAATTGAAGTCATTTAAGCCTCTGCCGGCTTGCAGAACTGCCTTTACAAGTTGTCAAAGCCTTCCGAGCCAAGCCGCAGCTCAATACACATTCGGCTACATTGTAACAGCCTTCTACCTTCCTGAAACCGTCTTGCTACTTTGTTTCTTACTGCCGGTCTACATCGATACAGTGTTACGAAACATGCTGAAAATGAATGAAAACAAAAGAATGTGAGGGGAAATTATTAAAACAAAAATAAATAAATTAACGAAATAAAATGGTGAATATGCACTGGGGGGTAAGGAGAGTGGGGAAACTAAATTAATTGAAAAAGGCGTTGAAAAAACTACTATGCTTCTGGGCGTGTTCTTTTACTGTATTCATTATTTTTGAATTGCTAAAGTTGATAAAAAACTCCCCCCCCCTTCAACTGAGCTGGGGGGAAGGAGTGTTATATATTATGATTTGTGTTCTGTCATATTCAAAAGGGCTAGCAACTGCTCTGTGCTCCCTGATTGCTTGGGACACAGAGGAGGCCGTTGCTAGCGTACTCGGATTGGCTATTGCTGCCTATAAATACTCTGGTGACCGTTGGAACCGTTGGAATTGCTGTCATCTCTCTTCTGTAACTAATAAAGTACACCTACTGGCTTATCCATGGCTCCTGTGTTCCCTCCCACATCAGTATGCAACAGATTGTGGTGCTACATCAGTGTCTTTCCTCCACAAGAATCCAAGCAGCTCACAGATCTCCAGAAGGGACTCTATCACCTATTTCTTACTTGGCTTCTCATCTGCCCCAAGACAATTTTTTGCTCTTTATATTGGAATTTGCTAACTTCATCTATAGATGGGATATCGACTGTTTATTGTCTGTACTCTTTGCTAGTTTTTAGACTTACAATGTACTATTTACTCTGTCCCTATTTTGTGAATCCCAGAATAGTTATGGGCTGGAGAAGACAGAATGGAAACTTTCTTTTTCTGAACTTCCTTCAAATAGCATATGTTAGAATTTACATTTTGGGAGGGGGGAGGGGAACAATTATTTCTCTCCTACACAATCTCCTAGAAAAGAGCAGTATTTTTTCAGTACTACAAACCTAAACCTTCAATTTTCTGGATTCTGGTCTATTTCAGCCAATAAATAAGCCAAGCATCTTTTAACATAGAAGGGCGGAGTAGTAGGGAGGGAAGAGTGATATAGAATACACTGAGGATGTTAATTGCACCATGCATCACACTGCTGAAAGAGCAATGGCTGCCTCAGTGGAGGGAGAGAAATGTCAATATTAGTTTTCTTTCCTTGGATCAGCATGAGATCCTGGCAAGTCTGCTGGAGGTAAGGCAGATTCACCCATCAAAGAAGAATAGATGGTTCCATTCTTATCTGCTTCTGATTCTCTGGTGCCAAGATAATTAATGCTTAGAATACAGGCTTGGCTAAACTCTCTAAGGAAAGGGCAACTGTGATTGCAGTAAAGAGCTTAACAGAGATCTTGGAGAAACAATTTCTGTAAAATGGTGGTTTATAAAAGCTGCTCTTATTATACTTTATGAAAGAAGAACTAATTAAAGTAATTAAGGGGAGGCAAAAAATATAGATTATTTCAACAAGACTATTATTGTTGTTTTTAATTATTTATATTCACCAGAAGTGGGTTCCTACCAGTTCGGACCAGTTTGGCTGAATAGGTAGTAACTTGGCCTGCCATATCCCCAAATCTTATTTTCTGTTTGGTACTGTGCATGTGCGCATAGCGCGCATCAAGAACGCACACGTAGGGAGCGTGTCCCTGAGCAGGCCGGCAGTAGCAGCAGCCAGAACCTACCCCTGATATTCACCATACAAATCCAGTCTTCTATTACTCATTTATTATTTTTGTAATAAGCAACTCTGTTATTCAAGCCAGTTAACCTGAGAGATACAATCCAGGATTCTTCATAACAACAGATTTTTTTCTCCCCTGCACATTTCTACATGAGAGCAATCAATACCTACCATTGCTATGCAGAGCCTCTTGCTTTAAAGTAGTTTAACCCAAACACAAAATATCAGGTCAAACAAGTTTTGTCGGAAATTGAGGCTTTAAATTATTCAGCATGTCTGCATGTCCATTATTCTCCTGAGACACCTTTTAACAATTTGTCTTTAAAACCATACTAGCTCCATCTGTTAAAACAAACAGAAGATTGATGTTCCTAGAAATATTCTGTCAGAACTGCAAAACATTTGCGGTTGGAGGTCATCTCCTTTCCCCCATCTTGTATTGTGCTTCTGTATAAGGAGAGTTTGTTACTTGTAGAAATTCCATAAAATTAGACACTAAGGAGGCTTTTGCTGTCAAAGTGGCTTATGAAATTGACCTGAGTCTTTAAAATGATGGGCTTTTACGGGTCTATGACAGCTCGCCATGACCAATTCACCACAGCCAACTTGCTATGGCCAACTCATCATAGCCAACTTGCCACAGGACAAGAGTTACACTAATATCGAAGAAATAGTTGAATAGGATAATTAAAGAAAGGATGACAAAGGAGGGGCAAAATAAATTCTGAATGACAAAAATTAATTTAAAAAAATATTTTAAATAATTAAACTGAATTGTTGAATTGTTCCACAGTGAGTTGTCCCATGGTGAATTGGCCCATGGTGAGTTAACCGGGGAGAGTAAGCCATGGTGAGTTGGCTGTTTCAGTTTCAGTTTTTGGTATTTGTATGCCGCCCACTCCCAGAGGACTCTGGGTGGCTTACAGAAACAAGGGAATTAAACATTAAAAATAGAAGTAAATCATTTTAAAATTACGCAACATACATACACTTAAAATGGGCTGGATGCTGATCAACAGCCCCAGGCTTGCCGGAACAGCCAGGTCTTAGTGGCTTTACGGAAGGCCAGAAGAGAAGTGAGGGTCCGGATCTCTACGGGGGGATCGTTCCATAGGGCCGGGGCAGCAACAGAGAAGGCCCTCCCCCAGGGGGTCGCCAGCCGACATTGGCCCGCCGATGGTACCCGGAGGAGGCCCAATCTGTGTGATCTAAGCGGTCTTTGGGAGGTAAATGGCAGGAGGCTGCAGTGAATTGTCCTATTCCGGGCTGGCACTTGGGGTCGAGGGCGAAGAATTAATGTTGGGCATTTTGTTGTGAACAGTCCTGGCCTGTACCTCTTCAGATCCCTTAAATGAGCCAGCACAATATTCAGTTCAAAAGGTGCATCAGAAAATACTTCAAAAATATCGGAGATCATTACTCCAAAGTAATGAATTGGAGAGAAATCAGTTTAAAATACGTATTCTAAGCAAGCCTCAGAATATTTTCAAACTCATAAGAAAGCAGGATAGGATGGGCATTTGTGTTATCATATCCAGGCTGAAAAGAGTCTGATTCATTCATCACTGTTTCAAATACACAAAGAGAAGGTGAGAGGCCTGAGAATTGGTTGCCTGGTTACTGATATATATGAAAGAGTAAAATCCAGTGGATGGCCAGCTCCAAGAGCCAGAGAGTAGAGCCTTCAAGTAATTCTAACCAGGACCACAATTATTTGGCTAATTCAGTTTATTTCTGAAAATATTTTCTCTTTTTTGCTAATTACTGCCAAGGCACTAACTTTGACAGCACAAAGCCATATTAAACAAAACAAAACCAAAAAAATATGCATCATGATACTATGGAAAACAATTCTGAAAGCTTTCAGCACTCACCTTGATTAAAGGTTTCCTAGCTACAGTGAGAAACTACACTTTCAAAACATGAAAATAATCCAATCTAATTTTCTGAATCGGATGTGAAGCTAATGCGAATGCCTAATGTATCTCTCTAGTTTCCATTCCTTCCATCAGGCAACATGGATTAAACAGTGCAGAAATATAAATTTAATTTGCCCCATGGGACAGTGACCTAAATTGCTATACAGTATTCACAAGTTGATAATGACACAAAATAAAGGTCACATTGGGAATTTCAGAGCTATCACCAAAGAGCAAAGTCCATGTATTTTGAAGCCCTGAAAAATAGAGGTCACTTCTCTCTTCCTTATAAAAAGATGCTTCATGAATGTTATGGTCATATCGGTTTAGCAAAGGTTTTCATCCAGATCAACACTAAGAAGCTGCTACAGCTTCAGAAAAATAGGAAACCATCTTCTGGCTAGATTCCTATGTCAACTGAGTTCCATGTGGCGACACCATCTTCAAACAGCAGGATCGGAAGGAACATTGAGAATTCAGAACCAAAGCAATCATCTGCATGTTTGGATCACACTAAAAGCAAGCAGTGGTAATAATATTTCACTTGTTTCCAAGTTTACCTCTAAGACAATACAGCTTGCATTAGCTGACAGCAATCTTTATTATTAGATTTCAGAATAGCCAAAAAAAATGGCCAGAAATGTCAATCATGATGTAAAGATATGAGATATTTGGAATGGGTGTGAGGGTGGGTGCAAAAGAAATATAAAAGTGAGTAGACGTTATCAAAAGATAGAAGTTGAGTTTACTGGTACCTTATTTCATAAATCACAATATAGCCAAGCTGGCATGAATTTTTACAAGTATTTCAAATAACGTAAAGAGATTCTGCCTTAATAAACAGACCACAGATTGAGGCAGGAATTGTCCAACTTTCTGTAGTTACGCTGGACTAGCATTAAAGATACTTTACTGAAATCTGCACAGTTTCTGTTTCCTTGATCTTGCCTAGTTGTGTTGGGTTTGACAAAAGGACACTTTGCTCTGTTTTTGTGCCATGGCAATTAATTTGTCTTAAGAGGATTATATACTTGTTTAGCTGTGTAAAATAGAAATATGAGGATAATACTTTAATGTATTCTAAATAGTATCATTATTACCCATAGATTTTAGGTTTGATATATATAAAAGAGAGCAGTTATTTGGAGACCTTTCTTCCAGTTACACTAAAAATGTAATGACATGTTAGAGGAAGCACGATACCAGAAGGACAAGAGTGCATGTCACTCAGTCTGCACTTCAATTGCTTCACCAACTTTCCCAAGGAAATCCCTCTTGAATAGCTGGTACATATTAACTACAACATAGTTTTGTTGTGTTGTCTTGCATTTTTCAGACATGCTTGCTGGCTGTTTTCTTTCCAAAGTGTTTAGACTCTTTTTGATCAAAGCTTTGCAAATAATAATGGGTGCTACAATTTTTTAAAAAATATTTTAGCAAGCATTATTTTTTTTAAAAAAAATGATCGGGAAAGCAAATATATAGGCTAAGAAGAATAAACAGGTAATGCTGCAAAAGGAAAAGCAGATAGGGATAAATAGCTAGACAGGAGTAGCTTGAGGAGATGGGCAGAGTAAAAGGAAACAACTGCAATCAAAGAGGGTAATTCCAGATGCTAAATAGCAGCAAAATCTGTAATAACATCCACAATATTCATCCACTCATCTATATCTGGCAACCAAATTACATAATTAAATCTAGCTATTGTTATTAAATGCTTCGGGGTTTTCCAAAACAAAGCTTTGCCTTCCTAGAAAGTTACTCTTACCTGTTTTTCAACTAAGATAACCTAAAGGCAGGAAATGATACGGGTCTATCAAGAATTGTATTGTTACTAATCTGGTTTTTAGGTAGCAAGAGTCTTGCCCTTCTTCATACTGTGAGGTAGGCTGGAAAAGTTCATTAGATAGGCACTTCTCTAATAATATAGAGTAATGAGGTACAACCTTCCTTATTATAGTCTGCTTTGGGAAATATAACCTCCCATTTATTCCAACTGCCTTTGAAGTTAGTGACTGATGAGCTGCTTCTTGATTTTAATGTGAGTTGTTGATTCTGTTTTTGCAATTGGGCTTAATTTCTGCATTATTGCTGTTGTTATCCCTAAACTGCTTCATAAAATTTGAAAAACACAATACAAATACAATAAAAACTGCAGTGAGAATTGCATGAATTCCCTGTACGGAATACATCTACAGAAAAGCTTATTTTAGTCATCCCTGGACACAGCTGAATAATGATCAAATGCAAAAATTATGCCGGTGATAATTTGTGTAATGGTTAAAAATATATTAAATATTAAATGGTAGCATTTTACCCTTTTCCTTCCCATCTCTTATAGGTCCATATGCAATTATTCCTGTTCTATTATCCTTTCTTTTCTTTTCTTTTTTTTGGCAAAGGAAGGAATTTCAGGCAAAGAATGAGATACTAAGGAAATCACTTTTCATGGAGTGGTAGATGTAGACCAGAGGACAGAGGTGAAAATTCACAGTGACTGATGTCTCCAGAAGGAAATGTTCCCTCACAGTCCATCTATCTTACAGGCACTTCTGTCAATACCCCAATTGCCCTGATCCCTTGTGCGCCAGTCATGCCCCCGAACTTCTTACACACGCCCTCTGCTTTATCTATACCTTCTGCTGGATACTTAATTACAGGCACCTTGTGTATTGAGTGGCAGGCAGAAATCTATTCATCAAGCGCCTCCTGCTGCCAGACCAAGTTATGAGCAGGAAGTGGAAGATCTATGGATTTAATTAAATCTGGCACTATCTATCCTTGCTTACAAGACAGCTGTTCATAATTCAGTTTAGGAAGCATCATCTGATGGACATTTGCTGGGATGGGGGGGAGGGGCTTTCATGCTAGCCTCTTCTCCTTTTGCCCAGAGACCAAAGAAGCGCCTAGAAGCTTCTGATGCACCTAGAAAGTATTTTATTTATATATACTGCTGCCCAAGAAATATTGCACATATGCACTTTTGCTTTTATGCGAAGCATCAACATTTCATGTTGTTTTACAGTGCCTTTTTTATTTGTGAAATGCCTTTTATAGCTCAAATGCTTGATCCATCTGGTATTATTTTATGGAGCGTACTCACAGCTTCATAAGCATTCGGCCAGATTCATAGACTAAAGACCAGCAGCGATTCTAGACATGAGTTGCACCGCTTAATTTGAATTAAACTCAGCTAAAGAGTCTTAGACACATGACATGACATGGCATGGTTATATATTACTTCCCACTGCATATCAGAAAGACATTATTAAAATAGTTGATTGCTTCAATCAACATGAAGGTGTGGTTCCTTATCATACCCACTGTGGTTAAATTCCAGCCCTTTTCTCCTACTCTTCCTGCAGTTTGTGCATATGTGAATATGTGCATTGAGCTTCTTAGCGTCTGACCTCAGAAATCCTCCATTTAATCCCCACACAGGGAGCTATTTTGTATTAGATTCAGAAGATACTATCAGAGGTATCCAAAGAAATTTAAGACTGATTGAATGCAAAGTTAATTAAATAACTTTAGATAATGTGCATTCTTCAAATTAATATTTCACCTTTGCCTTACAAAAGGAAAAGTGAAATATCTTTCCAACCCATTTTGGTTTATCCAGTTGTAAATGCTCACAAAAAAGTTAGTTCCACCATCTAAAGTTTGTACGAAAAACAACCAACCACTTTTCCCCTTTCTAGAATGAAAGGCTTTCAAAGATGTAGTTTTAGAAGACTGGAAAAAAGGCTAGAGTGCAAGATGATAACTCAGCACAGAAGGGAAGCCAATATTCTACAGTATTAATAAAAGAGCTGGTAAAGTTTTGAGAAAAATGAATATGAAGGAAAAAGTTCAGGGAAAAATTTATTCAATTAATTTATCCAGAAGATTTCTATTTCACCTTGAGGCCTCTCTTGCTATTTACATATTCTATAAACAGCAGCATTATGAAATAGTAATAAAAACACAGCAGTTACACTTTTAAAATGATAAAAGATCGGAGAAAAATAAACTAACAAAATCAAGCAATAATACAAACAGCCAACAACAAAATTAATCAAACTGACTAGCAGTTTCAGAAAGTAACAAAATATAATGTAATTGGGGGGGAACCCCACAATATTTAATCAACAAAGCTTGAGCACATAAACAGGCTTTACGTGATGCATAAAAATAATAAATCCAATAAAGTTGAAATATGATCCTTAGACTGTAAACCAAGTTCAGAATTTTATGCCTTTTTCTCTGATTGTCTGATGGAAGATCGAGAGGCAAAGCTGCCCCTCTGCCTAAGAAAAGGGATCCTTATTCGTATTTCTCTGGGATTTCTTCTATCCTGTGCTGATCAACATTTCTTAACACTAATTATACTGAAAAGATGATCCTCTCACCTATCACAATGATGCTATATGCCACAAAATTGGCATACAAGGGCTCAATACAAGAAAAATATCGGAATAAATGGTCTTTTAGACAGTACATACAGATGGCCCTTTACTTTTTTTGCATACTCTCCTCATTAACCATAAACACTGCAATCCTATTTATTAGTATGCAGGGGGAAATGGTTTTCTAGGGTTTCAGAGAATCTTTACCTGTATAGAGTGAGATATAAGGGGAATCAATGACTTCAAACTTGAAGCTGGGAAGGAAAATTCGCCACTGAAAGAAACAAGAGAAGTCCTTTAATTTGCATGCGTTTATATTCATAAGTAATAAAGTCTACCAGTGAAACTACAGATTATATCACATAAGTATAATACATAAAATATAACGCAAACATGATCAGATGTGAATAAAATTGATTGAATACAATTGTAGCAAATGTAGATATCTATCCTAACTTACAACATTAATGTCATTAAGAGTCACCAATTCTAAAACTGCAGCTTTCCCAGGGATCTTAGACTAATTTATATTTCTTTCAAGCCAACAACAAAATAAGATCGACTACTTAGTAACTAATATAAAGGAACACAGACACACAAATCTATACATTCCACTTCAGAAGCCATTTCAATCATCTGATCCAATGTTTGTCTCCGTGGTACCATATTATAAACGGGACAGCAGATAATATAATGGCTGCAATTCTTCACTAAAAACAGGTGCAAATCCTATTTCACAGGAGCTTTATGGAATTTTCCTTCAAGATGCATTGAGGATATAATTTGAAAACAAAACTTCTTCCTTAATAAAATACTGATAATTTTGAGTAAATACAGTGACTACAATCTATTTTGTTTGCATCGAGAAGACCAAACTTGAGCATTGGCATAAATCTACATCTGCAGAGCCAAACATGGATCTTCTTCCTATCCCCAAATTTAAGGGTGTGGTTTTTTTTAGAGAGAAATGATCCAGGCATTGTAGGAAAAGGTAATACCATTCTCTTGGGTGATGTCTCAGTGCTTTTTGACTTGCAGACAAATCCTTTATCCTTCTGTTGAATGTATTATTATTATTTCCTTTCAAAGAATGTAAGCTAAGTGTTTCTATAAATGTACTAAAAAAGTAATTGCTTCCCATCCTCTGCCTGTCATATGAACTCATCTTTTGTATTTCAAAATGCAAATATTGCATACAGTATTCTAAATAGCAATGCAAATACTAAAATCGAAAAGCAATTGTAGCCCCACCTACAATTTTACGGTTTCAATATTATTCGTTCACTTTTTTAAACAAAGCAAATGATAAACAATCGCAAAACTGCTCTGGATGTGGAAAATGGTTTCAGAATAACACTGTAAAGGCAGTGTCATTTTAACAAAATTTTATCTCCCTCTAGTGAATACCTTAAAATAATATGTGTCAGAAAATCCTCTAAATAAAGATCATATGTGAGAAATAGAACCTGGATTATTCAGAGCACTGATTTTGAAGGTCACTGATAATATCCCTACAGCTGGCCTGAGAGTTATTGTCCTGTTTGTGATGCTTCCATTTGAAATATCTGAACACAAAGCAGTTCCAGTAACTTTGATTTTCCCCTTAAAAAATCTATTTCCCTTTCCTGCTCTTATAGGTTCAATATTTTGTGTTGCTATGTTTAATCCTGGGAGGGCACCTTGAGAATAATTGATAAGCATTTGGACACTGTGGAAAAGTATCAAAAGCATTCATGTGTCTGAGTTTATCTGCTTGTTTTATAGACTTGCATATGCTGTTCATTCGTCAAATTTAACATTGACCCAGGCACATCATCTCACAATAGTTTTACAGGCCCAGGTGCTTTTCAGCAGCCAAAGGATGGTATACATCATGTTAAACCCAAGATAATCCCATGGAGCATCTTGCTCATTGCCTGTTCTCTGGGTGTTACACCTCCCAAGATGATCCAAAATCCTTTGAGAAAGACTTCACAGTAGGTACAGGCAATCCCTGGGAGGGAAGAACATTTACACTGAGTGGCTATTCTTCCTTTTAATTTAGAAACGGGGCCTCTTTTTTAAAAGACTAATATTCCACCTTCAGCAGCCTGCAGTGCAGGGAAGCCTTATACAAAAGGAATACAGCTCGACTAAGAGGCAAGAAAATGAGCCTGGTTTTTTGAGACATTTTATCTTGAGAATAAAAGTGTTTAAGAAATTAGCAGCTAGGAACTCTTTCTCACTCTCTCCATTTTCCCTAAAGAAGACTGCAATTAATTTGAAGCGGGGGGACGGGACCCTCCCCAATCTCCATTACAGGCATGAGAAGATGGGACTTATCTCTTTCTCCCTTATTCTTTGTTTTACTATAGACCCAATTAAGGCACTTCAGGGGGAAAAAATATGCTCGTCTTATCTGATAAACATTGATCTGATAGACATGGGCAGCTTGTTTTTCAACTCATACCCCAGATAGCCTGCGTTAATGAAAGTCCAGTTAATATTCTGCCAGAAATGCTTTTGGGGCTAGGGCACTTTTGTATGATATAAATATGTATTCAATGACAATATTTTGAGTCAATAACCCAAAAGCTGGAAGTCAGCGTTATTGCTTTTTTTTTTTTTTTTTTTTTAAAAAGCTATTTGATTTTCTTAATGGATTGTTGTACCTGATGGGGAAAGTAATCTGTAGGGATTTACTTACACCCACTTCCACATGGTCTGATCCACGGTCATCCTGTTTATGGAGGAGCTCAAAGTAGTAGCGCCTGGAGGAAAGGACACTAGGTGGAAAGAGAGAAAAAAGAGAAAGAGGTTATAGCCGCAGTTTTATAGGACCTGAAGGAATTCTCTTTGGTAGCACAAACTAGAGACTGAAGAGGTGGGGGAAGGAAGTTATGGAGCTGATGAAATAAGTTGCCATTGACCCTGTTTCATATGGACTGTCCAACAAGAGGCCTCGTGTGTTCCCAGGAATAGAGAAAGACTGCAGAATAGGAGTCCTATTGGCTATACATTTCGGTCTCTCTTTACACAGAGGTATTGAACAGACAGTATCATCACAGGAATAATGAATAATACCATAGTTCCCTACAGGCTAATAGGAAAGAGCTCAAAGGGCCATTCCCATTTTCTGCTTTCTATTTTCAGAGAAAAATGCTGCAATTCATCAACTTTCATAAGCTTATCATAACTATTTGTATTTTCATGGGTTTAGGAATAGTGGATGTAACAAAAGATAAAGATAAGAGGTAGGAGTGCAAGGATTAAGTGTATCAGCTGAGATCTAAATGACAATGGTTTTATCTCAGCCCTAAACTTAGCAAACGTCATTTTGAAAAGCCCCGATTTCCAGTCTCAGGTTTTTTTAACCCTATTATTTAAGTTATAAGGCCTGCCTTGAAGGGTTATTGTAGAAATATTGGGATTGCTTGAAATGGGCTGAATAAATGCTAAAGATTGAATAGCAATATTTGCTCACGTGCCTGCTCTCTTTGTGCAGAAACATATTACATGTAAAGATTGCTGAGGCATCCAATACTGGGGATTGAGCAAGCTAAAACAAAACTTTACCTCCCTACCACATATTCCAGCAATGTATTATCATGGAACCTAACATAATCCTTACTAACACTATTATCATCTTTCCTCGAAAATAAGACCGGGCCTTATAATTTGTTTTGACCAAAAGACCCATTAGGTCTTATTTTGGGGGGATATCTTATTTTGTGGCTGGCTGGCCGGCCGCTCCCACCCACCATCAGCTTGCCTGCAGCTGCAACAGCTTACAAGGCTTCCCAGGACAGAGACACTTTTTGCCCAGATAGTAGGGAAGAAGGAGGGTCACGAGAAAGAATGGGACCTTGACATAAATACTTTGCTTAGTCATTGATCATATATATTCAACACTTTGCCTATTTGTGGTTCAATTATTTGTAGGTTGTTAGCTGCCCAGTGCCAACATGCAATGAGATGGGTAGCAAATCAACAAACAAACAAATAATAAAATGCAATCATGACAACTTTGAATGTGTCTTCTGATTTTGCTTGTGCAAATAAAATTGGACTTCAATCATTCATTCAAAAGTGACCCAAACCTTGTATGTATTTACAAATCACATATGCATAACTTTGGACCATAGCTTTTAAATGTCAAATACAATGCAGTACTGAAGCATCTATGGGAAAACTTCAAGCATTCAGAAAGCTATCTTTGCTATGAAGGAGATGAAGCATTGAAGGAATAAAAAGATGAATTAGAACAAAAGCAAAGAGGATGCTGTCAGTAATTCCAGCTATAATAGATGACCGCCTCCAGCTGACACAGGGGAGATAGATGAGCTGCAGCTACAGCAGAGATCCTGCCATGGTATCAGTGCTGCCTGTCAGTTCTGATTGGTGAGAGCAGAAGTCTCCTAAAATCCTCCTTGCTGGCTTGGTGCACTGCATGTTGCTGCTGCTGCCATGGAAACCATATCCATCTTCCATCCAGGGAGCCAAAAGACTGCTTTGAACTAGCTAAGAAACTCAATCAATGCTGTGTGTTATTCATTTTAATAACAATACAAACTCTCCAGAGTTCAATGAAGTTTGATAATTTTGTAAATTAGGGATTTTTAAGCCCTGGGAAGAAAACAAGAAGACTCTCCATGGAAAAACAAGGCCCAGCCTCCCAAAATATAAGCTGGAGAGTTACTAACTTTAGCTGAGGCTTGCTAACTGAGCTGTGGCACTATCTTTGCGGAAATGATGGACGTTTTTCTAATAGCAACAATACTGGGCTACCCAGAACTTGCTAAGGACAGGGGCATTATAGGTAGTTTACTTCAAAGATCACAGGAAGCCACGATATAAATGACTTCAAAGAGCTGCCCAAATGTGCCACAATCAACTTAGAGAAGCCATATTTAATCCCTGGCATCTTCATTCCAAATAACAGAGTTCAGATGCTCAGAAAGTACTTGGTTGATAGCTCTTTACATTCTTAGTTTACACTTCTTCAGAAACATTCCACCCCTGCCAAAAAAAAAAAAAAAAACCCAGAAAAAACAAAATGGCCATTTTGCACCAAAAGTGGTATTCTACCAGTTCAGACCAGTTCGCCCGAACCAGTAGCAGAAATCATGGGTGGCCCTGCCCACCGACTCTATGGCATCCCATTTAGGCCCCTTTTAAGCAAAAAACTCATGTGTGGAAGGCTTAGCATATGTGTGGAGGTGGCGCATATGAACAAAGTGCACGCAATCACGCATGCGCACCCTCCAGTGGTGGGTTCCTAACTGGTTTACTACCAGTTTGCTGAGAGGGCATTTTGCATGCACACTACTTGCTTCACTCGTGCTCCCGTCCACTGCACATTGCTGCACATGTGCAGTTGACTGAAAACTGTTCTGTGCATGCACAGAAAGATGCCGGCAATGGGAGAAGAAACTGGGGAACTGGTTTGAGGGTGTGGCAGGAACCGGTTCCAGAGACCCAGGCTGCCATAGTACTACCGGGTCAGTCGAACCAGTCTGAACCCACCACTGGCGCACTCACATTTGCGAACCGGTAGGGAAGGTAAGTAAATACCACCCCTGCTTTGCACCATTTCTTTACTTCAACAAGTGTTTGTCTGAATTATATCATTTGAAAGACAAGTACTTCTGGAAATCTAGTTCAAATTAGCACTTCTGAAACTTTAGTTGCCTAAGGAAAGTAAATAAGAGTACCAAAAAAACTCTGGTCTTGAAAAGATAAATGAGAAAGAATTGATTAACCACTAGTTTATACAGATGCTTAAATAAATTTAAAGTTCCTTTTCCTTATGGGATCAATTCTACAAAAGGGCCTAATGAATCTTCTTTGAAAAACAGGTTTCCAGTTGAGACTTGAACTCTCTTCTGATATTTTTGTTTTCTAGTCCCTTTATTTCACTTCTCATAGTGATTCATTAGTTTTTAAATTAATTCTCTACCACTCCAAAAGGAATATGAATCCCCTTTCCAAATAATTATCTATGAAGTAGGGGGATCAACTTAGGTGCACTGAATGGAGGCAGATGCCTTTTGACAAGGAGATTCACTGAGAGTGAGAACTGTAGAAAAACACTTAGGGTCCATGGATGAATTGTCTTCTCTATGGATGTGCTCCAATTGTCCATAATTCTTCCTCATTGTTAAATCATACATTCAAGGCCATCTTTCTTTTTATAAATACAGTGCATTATACTGCTTTTTGACTGAAATGCTCTATAGAAAACCTTTTTTTAGTTTGGTTAAGCTCTGATTTTTTTCCCTCTCTTTTAAATGCCCTAAATAGCCTGTCTCTGTTGCCAGGTTATCCTTGGATTTTCTGTTTACATCAAGCTTAGATTCTTTGTTCTTATCCTTTTTCCTTTACATGATCACAGGGCTATTCAAGGAAGAAGTAGGTACAAAGACTTTCCTTTTCAAAGAGCCCCATGCTGTGGTAAGCATGTTGGGCATTAAACGTTAAGAAAAAAGAAGAACAGAGAGACTTCTGGATCTTTTCATAAAGTTTAGAAAGTAAATCTCCATCTGCCCTTGGTCTGAGGTGAAGAATTTTCATACATATTTTTTATTAAAAATTGGAATGACCTGCATCGAATTGTATAACTACATTTACCTCTCCTGGTTCATTAATACCCAGCTGAGATTTTTAGATAGAAGCTCAGACGGGCCATAAAACGTAAAAGAATTAACAGATATAGCATATGTTATCATCTAAGAAGGAGATGGGTCCGAACATAGAATTCAGGATCTAAATATTGGAGATTGTACGATCTCTTCACACCTATGAACCTTATGATCACATAAACATAAAAGGAGTGATAGATAAAAGATACAAAGTTACCTCTTTGCTGGCCCTTAAGTCAAATAAATGTATTTAAGAGACTAGGAAACTTTATGATGCAGTTTAAATTCCAATGAGAATTTCCTTCCCTATGTATATCTTAATACATTTAACTCTTATTTGAAATATTTGTGTCTGTTAGCATTCACTGATAGCTCCATTAGGCCTAATCTCAGCATCCAAGAAAAGTACCGTATGTTATGAACTCTTTTCCTTTTGAATAGGATTCAATGACTTACCGGTATATAGTACTCTTACATATGTTCAGTAGCACATCCTCTAACAAGGATGTTCCTGAAAAATTCAAATCCCTAACATAAACTGCATACCTGCTTGAGTTCAAGAACACAAATGTTGTTTAGAACCTGTATATTTCTGTTCCTTTCTTTCTTCTCTTAGTGAGGGATGAAGGTCTTACAAAGTTTGAAAGCATGTCTATGCATTTTAACCAATAAACAATCTCTTATATTTTACATGATGTATGACGCTAATTAAGATCACAAAAAACAAACAAACCCCCAAACAAACATGGAATTACAAAATAGAATGACTGAAAGGGATCTTAGATATGATCAAATCCAGCTCCCTATTCAGTACAGGAATCCACTAGTGAAGCATCCCTGACAGGTGACCATCCAGTACTCACTTAAACATCTCCAATAGAGACGAGTTCACTCTTTGAGACTCTCTTATTTGAAAAGCTCTTATAACAACATTTACCTTCCTATAATTTAAAACCAACATTGTTTATCCTATCTTCTGGATCAAAAATTGTTCAAACTAAAAGAGAACTTTCTTTATGAAGATATAGTATTTTGGGAAGGAAGGGAATGGAAAGAAAGAAAGAAAGAAAGAAAGAAAGAAAAGAAAAGAGGTGATCCTGGAGTTTTCTCCAAGCCAGAAGTTACTGTTTCTAAGATTACAGATCATAGAATAAGCTGCTAGTAAAAGGCAGTTATCCATTTGGTTTTTTTAAAAAAATAAATAGGAGTAGTGCAATACTTTAGAACAGTTGCATGTTGCAATCTAAGAGGCAAAATTAAGTATATTTCTGGCTAAGACATGAATGAAGGAAGTTTATATGATCCAGCAGATGCACTCAGTGATAGAGCTCAATAAGGCCTGGGAACAAAGCAACAAAAAAGGTGTAGATTAGGAAACTCATGTGATTGTGTTTGTTTCATTTTATTTAATGGGTTTTTAAAAATATTAATCCACACACTGAACCAGTGTGATTTATAACACAATTAAACACACACATACGCAAACACTAAAATATGTCCCAAATCAGACACATAGACACTTTTTATAGCATATATGTGTTGTATGTGCGTATGCTCATACATACAAGCAGGGCATGTAAACTAGCAATGTCAAGTCCTGCTCATCACAGCTGTACTTCAATTGAACAAGGATAAAAAGCTCCTCTAATTTCCCCTGAGAACTCCTGGAGGTAAAAAGACTTCTTGCTATCAAAGCTGGCTAGTCTCCAATCAGCTGTTTCATTGAACAGGGTATGGCAAATAAGTCCCAACAATTGTCACCCCTACTAATGATGCCCACCCTTCCCTTGCTCTTTTTTCCCATTGGCTTTTAATTAGATTACCACAGTACTTTGTCCCAAGCTAATCAACTGCAAGGCAATCTGCAGCAACGTAACAACTCTCTCCCCATCAGTTTGAAAACACTAGCCACAGGAGAAATGTTATACAACTAGTGTATATCCCTTGGCCAAACAATGCCAAATGTTCAAATGTTAGACCCTAAGTTCACTAAGCACTTATTGTATATACAAAGAGAAAAATAAAAATAAATAAAAAGTTAGGCCCTTTCATTTAAAATCAGAGTTTTCAGAAAAATGAAAAAACACTGAACCAAAATATAACGAGCTCTCAATTATGGATTGTATCAAATCATTTCCAGGAACATAAATAAGGAATCATAAATCATTAAGAGTGATGGTGGTTCAGTGGTTAGAATGCAGTATTGCAGGGTAACTTTGCCGATTGCCAAGAGCTTGATCCTGATTGGCTCAAGGTTGACTCAATCTTCTAAGGCCAGTAAAATGAGGACCCAAATTGTTGGGGACAATATGCTGATCTGTAAACAACTTAGAGAGGGCTGTAAAGCACTATTAGGCGCTATATAAGTCTAAATGCTATTGCTAGCTCAGCGTCTCCAAGGAGAAGTTCCTAATGATGGGCTATGAGCATGTACTTAATGCATTTAAACAAAGTATTAAGTATCAGGACATGCCTGCTTTACCCAAGAATGTTTTCTTGAACATACAGTGAGATGGATGAGTAATGATGGTAAGGCTATAAAATACCTTTGCTAGCTTGCTCCTGACTTTGCTTTGTAGTGTTCAGAGAAAATCGAACAAAGGCATTTATTTTTTAGTTGTTTCAAGAAAATTCATGAGCAAATACTTTAGTTCATAGGTTAGGGTTAAGCTCTGTTCATTCCCTTTTTCTCATGGGATTTGAGAACACCAGAGGTTGGTTGCTCCCGATTCAGCCTGGTTCAGCCAAACCGGTAGTGGAATTCAGAACTGACAGTGACCCAGGCTGGCCATGCCCCTGAACCAGTTCCCTTGCCACTACTGGACTGCAGCCATTTTGGTTTTTAGTCACTGCGCATGCGCAGTTCACTGCAAATTGTTCTGCGCATGCGCGAAGAACAATTTGTGCTCTACTTGAGGCTGCCCCTGAAGAGTGTTCGGAGACTACAATTGGTCCAGAATGCAGCCGCGTGAGCGATATCGGGTGTACCTAGGTACACCCATGTTACACCTATCCTCCACGAGCTGCACTGGCTTCCCATCGGTCTCTGAATGCGCTTCAAGGTGCTGGTTGTTACCTTTAAAGCCCTACATGGCTTAGGACCTGGATACCTATGGGACCGCCTCCTGCCACATACCTCTCAACAACCTATAAGATCCCACAGATTGGGCCTCCTTCGGGTACCGTTGACCGGGCAATGCCAGTTGGCGACTATTCAGGGAGGTCTTTCTCTGTAGCTGCTCTGGCCCTGTGGAATGATCTTCCCGCAGAGATCCGGACCCTTCCCACTCTCTCGGCCTTCCGTAAAGCCACTAAAACCTGGCTGTTCCAGCAGGCCTGGGGCTGTTGACCCCAAAATATGGTCCAGCCCCACTTGAAATGGAGTGCATGGTGCATTTTTAAATCTATCTTTTCTTTCCTCTTTTTCTTTTGATTTGTTTGTATTGTTAGCCGCCCAGAGTCCTACGGGATTGGGTGGCATACAAATGTTATTAAACTTCTAAACTTCTAATTTACATTGAACAGTGCATATGCACCCAGGGGTTAAGAAACAGTAGTAAAACTGGCAGCAACCCACCCCTGGAGAACACCCAAGAACACATACCTGAGATGTTTTCAAGAATGGGACACATGGGAACGGAAAAACAAATTCATTTTTTAAAATTCATTTTTGGGCAAGGGGTTCAGGGAACTTTAAATCCATAGCTTTTTGGAGTTGAAATAGTGAATTACTCTCAGTCTCATTACATCTCCAACAGAGAAATTGAGGTAAAATATATATTGGCCTTTGTTTCTTGACCTGCTGAGTGCTTTGATTGTTAATTGATACAAGTACATGCTATATCTTAATATTCCCCCTGCATGAATCAGTGTTAGATCATTGAAAGAATCACATTTTTAAAATTCTGCTGAAATACCAGCATGGTGGCATTGCTGCTGGAAAATTTCCATCATGCCAGGCATCAGTTTCATCTCAGCTCCTCTATTCTTTAGGCATGTGTTTGTCCATTCATATTCTGTTCCTCCATTTAAGAGCCAAGGTGGCGCAGTGGTTAAATGCAGCACTGCAGGCTACTGCTAGATCAGCAGGTCAGCGGTTCAAATCTCACCGGCTCAGGGTTGACTCAGCCTTCCATCCTTCCGAGGTGGGTAAAATGAGGACCCAGATTGTTGGGGGCAATATGCTGACTCTCTGTAAACCGCTTAGAGAGGCCTGAAAGGCCTATGAAGCGGTATATAAGTCTACTGCTATTGCTATTGCTATACTGCTATTGCTATTTGAATGACTGTCCTCATCATTCTCCTCTAGCAACAGAGAAGCAATAAGCATTCAGCACACATCTTCATTATTACTTTGGAATGGTCAGTGTCTTGACCCTAGTGAGAAAACTCTAAAAGACCCACGCTTCACCTCCCGTCTGATGATACAGCATAGGCTGTATATAGAGAAAAAGGAGGGTATGCAAAGAAAAAAGAGAGAGAGAAAGACAAATATAAATTGGGGGTGAGGGGGAAATGAAACTAGTGCATAGGCCGTGACTTCCAGAAAAAAGCTTGTAACCTTCACAGAGATCTATTTAAATATTACTTTTACACCATTACAACTATGTGCGAAACATTTCCTTACTCACTGCATGAAAAGGACAATGGAGTTTATATGTGTTAAAAGAGCACAATGTCCATTCATGACTCACAATGTCATGAATGGACATTAGGAGGACTCTCTCTGCAAAACAAAAAACAAAACAAAACACACCCACCCATTTTATCTCCCCCCCCCAGCAACTTGTGAGATACAATGGGCTGAAAGAAAGTGACTTCCCCAAAGAGAGTAGTGAATTTCCATGGCTGAGGATCAATTTGAATCTTAGGTTCTAACCTCTGCATTACACTGCAGCCATTTTACCATATGTCAAAATAATATATTGACAGGAGGCATAGTAACTCTTCCATGAGAAGAACCAGAAAATAAGTTCTGTATTCAGAAAGAGAACTAGAACTAATGACTGAAGATTCCAAAAAGATGTCGATTTCTAACAGACAGGAAGCAGGCAAAATCACACCAGATTACAATTAGCACAGGAGCTCCCAGGACTGTGTGCTCTCTCCACTTCTCTTCTTTCTCTATACCAATGATTGCACCTCAAATGAACCATCTGTTAAACTACTGAAGTTTGCAGATGATACAACGATTGGTCTCATTCTAGACAATGATGAAACCACATACAGATGGGAGGTTGAACAACTAGCCTCATGGTGCGACTGGAACAATCTGGAACTGAACACACTCAAAACCATAGAAATAGTGGTAGACTTTAGGAGAAACCCTACCATACTATCACGTCTTACAATACTAGACAACACAGTGTCTAGTATCAACAGTAGAGACCTTCAAATTTCTAGGTTCTATCATATCTCAAGACCTAAAATGGACACCTAACATCAAAAACTTCATCAAAAAAGCACAACAAAGAATATTCTTTCTGCACCATCCCAGGAAGCTCAAACTGCCCAAGGAGCTGCTGATAAAGTTCTACAGAGGAATTATTGAGTCTATCATCTGCACCTCTATAACTCTCTGGTTTGGTTCAGCAACCCAAGAAGATAGACATAGACTTCAAAGGATAATCAGAACTACAGAAAAAACAATTACTGCCAACCTGCCTTCCATTGAGGATCTGTGTACTGCACGAGTCAAAAATAGGGCTGTGAAAATATCTACAGACCCCTCACATCCTGGACATAAATTGTTTCAACTTCTACCCTCAAAACAATTAGGGCACTGCACACCAGAACAACTAGACACAAGGACAGATTTTCCCTGAATGCCATCACTCTGCTTAACAAATAATTCCCTCACCACTGTCAAACCATTCACTAAGGCTGCATTACTATTACTATTAGTCTTCTCATCGTTCCTATCACCCATCTCCTCCCACTTATGACTGCAGGACTGTAACTATGTTGCTTGTATCCTTATGGTTTATATTGATATTGATTGTTTCCCGATAGCTTATTTGTACCCTATGACTATCATTAAGTGATAGTCTTATGGTTCTTGACAAATGTACCTTGTCTTTTATGCACACTGAGAGCAAAGACAAATTCCTTGTGTGTCCAATCATACTTGGCCAATAAAGAATTCTATTCTATTCTATTCAACTTTAGGAGAAGCTTCCTAAAAGTAACAGCTGTTGCCTTGGGCAGTTACAGAGTTCCTTCACATGATGCATTGTAGTGAAATAGAGAAAAGGCTCCAGTACTGAAAATTCTGTACGAATTGGAACAGATATCTTCTAAAGATACCCACTTACTCAAATGGCCTGTTTTTCTGTTGACAGGGTACAAAACAAGAGAAGATAATTTTGTACATAAGGGAAATACCTCTTCAGCAAAATGCCAAGAGAGGTCCAGCTTGACAATGAACTAATGGACCAAGAGAAGACGCAGCCATAAGAGAGTTGCCAGCTTCACTGAAAGAAGAATAAAAACAATGGGAATGAAGCTGTCAGACTTCTAATTTGACAGAAAGTAGCTTAACTTCAAAGTGACTGGCCTTAGCGTAAAACAGGGAGAGAAGAGAAGACAGTAAAGGAAACAGAGAAGAGACAGAGCACATAGTAAGAAAAGGAAAAGGGCTAATAGAAAAATAAGTTTAATTGCCATTTTAAGCAGCTTTGAGAGACAAACTGGATTTGCACAGCCTAAAATGAGGATGAGCAGTTTATGGTTCAATGTTTGTTGAAGTTTAGGTATAATCTTAGCACACCATGTAAGCAAGACTATCATGTTAAGTTGTGGTGTGATTTATGTGATTGGAACTACAATGTTATGAGAACACAGCAAATTGCTTTGTGAACTTGGATTAAAACAGGTCTTGGGTCAAGAAAGTTGGGTTTAAGCTAACCATCTACAGCCAGTGAAGTCAACTGACCTAACTCAATTTTCAGAAAATTAAATAATAATAAGTCACAAAATAAAAAGACCTGAAAATAGAATGCAACATAAAGGAAAGATTGTACCAATGATGATAGGTGTCTTGGGTGCAATCCTAAAATATCTGGAGTACCACTTAAACATCATCAGCATTTAAACACCATCAAAAATGCCAAATCCAGTCTAAACATCTGGCTGACTATGTGACTAACAACAACAACAACAATAATAAAAGTCGAAAGATGAATACAAGAAAGAAGTAATTGAGTAATTGAGAAGTGAGCTGAAAATTGGAAAAGCAAAGCTATGCATGGCCAATATTTGAAAAGTATTGAAGGCAAAGCTGACCAAAAGCTAACTTGGAACTGGTTAAGATCAGGAGGACTGAAAAAAGAAACAGAAGGCTTTATTTTGGCAGCTCAAGAACAAGCCTTAGCCACAAACTGCATGAAGGCAAAAATTCAACATGTTACCACCAACAGCAAATGTCGCCTCTGTAATGAGAAAGACGAGACAGTCGACCACTTGATCAGTGGGTGCAGCAAAATTTCACAAACTGACTACCTACAATGCCATGACCGTGTTGCTAAGATCATTCACTGGAAATTGTGCCAAAAGTTTGGATTTGAGTACAGCAAAAACCACTGGGAACATCAGGTTCAGAAGGTTTTAGAGAATGAGAAAGTCAAGATCTTGTGGGACTTCAGAATTCAGACTGACAGGCACTTGGCCCACAACACACCTGACATAAAAATAGTTAAAAGAAAAAAGTATTGCTCATGGACATTGCAATACCTGGAGATGCACGAATTGAAGATAAACAGCAAGAAAAAATCACAAAGTACCAGGACTTGCACATTGAAGTTGAACAACTGTGGAAAAAGAAATCATGTGTTGTCCCAATTGTAATTGGAGCCCTTGGAGCAATACCTAAAGGGCTACCTCGCTATTTGAAAAATTTAAATTTATCAGACTTGAACATTCTGATTCTACAAAAAACCACCCTACTTGGAACAGCTTATATCCTCCGACGTTACCTTAACAGTTCCTAGGTCCTTGGTTAGGACTCGAGCTGTTGAGCTACCAACCAGTCCCAAAGGCTGTGAATCTCACCAAAGATTAACATAATAATAATAATAATAATAATAATAATAATAATAATAACAACAACAACAACAACAACAACAACAACTCCGCCGTTGCCAGTCCCAAGCCCGGATGAGAAAGGAGGAGAGTTGGGGTCAGGTTGGCATCTGGTCCCGTAAAACAAACCCTGCCAACCCATACAATATGGTGAAAAAAACAAATAAGAATTCCATACCGCATTGGTCGTCACGCGGGTTAACAAGGGCCGCGGCGGATGTTGGGGTCCCTGGACATCCGTCGACAAGTGGGCTACAAGTGGACCAGCCAACAAAATGACAAAAATATAGTGCAGATGAAAACCGTGCCATAATGGCCTGTTACTACAACTCAGAGCCAGAAAAAAGAGGCTATTTAAAGCGAATGTATGAATTATGGAAACAACAATATCCAGATTCAAATGTTAGTGAACAACAACTAGCAGATCAAAGGTGATTTATTATACGGAATAAAGTGTTTAGAGAAGTTGAACATGAGGAAATGCAGGCAAATTGCAAAACCCAAAAAACAATATCACAAGCAGAAATAACTGATATTCAAGACACAACTAAAGACATTATAGTAGAACTCCCAAAAGAAGCTCTCGGGGAGGAAATAACATCACCACCACTAGAACCAGTTATCACTGAACCAACTGATGAACTAACTCAAAAACAAAAAGAATTGAAGGATAAGATCATGGAGCATTTTCTGCTTAATGAGGAAAGGCAACGTTTACCATCACTAAAAACTGTGCCTAAGAAAATTTTGGCCCCTATCATGAAAATGGTTAATGCAGTGTTTTCAACAATTGAACCGGGATCCATCTTGGAAACAAACCAGTTAATGTACAGCGCAGCTGTAATAGTCACTAATGAACTAGGCATTAAAATTAAAGTACCTAGTCACACAACAGAAAAAGCATCAAAGCCAAAGTGGAAAATCCGTTTAGAACAAAAAATCAAAAAATTAAGGGCAGATGCTAGTAACTTAAAGAACATGCATGAGCAACGGCTTAAAAACAACAAAATCATAGATCGGCTAATCAGAAGATATAGATTGGATACAAGAAACATCGATGAAGCTGTAGAGATTGTAAAACAGCAGATAACAGCAACAACTAGAAAAATTGAAAGATATGAGGCACGAATCATCCAATATAAACAAAATCAGCAATTTCGATCAGACCAATGGCGTTTTTATCAAAGTCTTAATGTGAATGGTGACACCAAAAGTGAAAAACCAGAAAAGCAGGCCACAGTTGAATTCTGGAAAGAATTGTGGGAAAATGCAAAGGACTACAACAAGGAAGCAAAGTGGATACATGACTTTGAGAAAAGCATTGGCAACAAACAAATGCAAGTATTAGAAATAACAACTGAGATGGTCAAAAATCGAGTTAAAAAGGTAAAGAATTGGACATCACCTGGAAAGGACCAATTACATGGTTTCTGGCTCAAATATCTGACCAGTTTACATGCAATATTGGCCAGGCAACTGAATGAAATTTTACAAAAGGGCCAAATTGATGAATGGTTGACAACGGGAAAAACATACTTGATTCAGAAAGATGCAACTAAAGGAACAACACCTGAAAACTACAGACCAATAACATGCTTGCCAACAACCTTCAAATTACTCACAGGCATTATTGCAGATAACATGATGGATTATTTGGAAACAAACAACATCTTGCCAGTAGAGCAAAAAGGCAACAAAAGAAGGAGCAGGGGCACAAAAGATCAGCTCCTAATTGATAAAATGATATTAGAAAATTGTAAGAACAGAAAAACAAACTTGAATATGGTCTGGATTGATTACAAAAAGGCATTTGACTCACTGCCACATAGTTGGATCATAAAATGCTTAGAAACAACTGGCATTAGCAAAAATATTACATCCTTTACTGAAAAGGCAATGAAACAATGGAGAACTGAGTTGGCAGTAGGGAATGAGATCTACGGAATGGTTAATATCAAGCGAGGAATTTTCCAGGGTGATTCACTTTCACCTCTTCTCTTCATCATCACAATGATCCCACTGTCAGTAATTTTAAAAAAAATGAAATTAGGCTACCAAACAGCCAAAGAAGCTGAAAAAATTTCGCATTTACTATATATGGATGATTTGAAACTCTATGGAAAGTCAGAAATAGAAATCCAATCATTGACAAACACAGTCCGAGTATTCAGCACCGATATTTCAATGCAATTTGGCATGGAAAAATGCGCCACTGTATCCATAAAAAGAGGCAAAATCACTGCATGTGAGGGAATTGAAATGCCCAATGGCCAACTAATTAAATGCAACGAAAATGAAGCCTACAAATACTTAGGCATTCTGCAGTTGGATAACATCAAGCATGGAGAAGTAAAAACTATTGTCAGGCGAGAGTACACCAACAGAGTTAGGAAAATTTTGAAATCTAAATTGAATGGTGGAAATACAATCAAGGCCATAAATACCTGGGCAATAAGATACACAGCTGGTATAGTTAACTGGACACAAGCTGATTTGGACATTTTGGACCGAAAAACCAGGAAACTAATGACAATGCACTACAGTTTACATCCACGTGGTGATACTGATAGACTATATCTGCCCCGAAAATCAGGTGGCAGAGGATTATTACAAGTGAAGCAAACAGTTGAAGAAGAAAAACATGCACTGGCTGATTATTTAAAAGAAAGTCAAGAACATCTATTAATCGAAGTAAAGAACAAAAATCTACTGAAGGCCCAACAGACGAAACAAGAATACAGAAAAGATGTGATAAAACCAAGAATGGAAAGTTGGCAGAACAAAGCACTGCATGGCCAATTTCTGGAAAAAATAAAAGATAAAGTGGACAGTGAACAAACTTGGTTATGGTTAACAACAGGTACATTAAAGAAAGAAACAGAGTCACTAATCCTGGCTGCGCAAGAACAAGCTATCCGCACAAATGCCATTAAGGCCAAAATCGAAAAATCCTCTGATGATGCCAAATGCAGACTTTGCAAAGAAGCTGATGAAACTGTTGATCACATACTCAGCTGCTGTAAAAAAATCGTGCAGACTGATTATAAATTGCGGCACAATTCAGTAGCACAAATGATCCATTGGAATTTGTGCAAAAATTATAATATTTAAACAGCAACAAACTGGTGGAAACATCAGCCTGAAAAAGTCACCGAAAATCAGATGGTCAAGATCTTGTGGGATTTCCGTATACAAACTGACAAAATGAGTCCCCCTTCGGGGGAAAAGGGCGGCATACAAATACAATAAACTGAACTAAACTGAACTGAAAATACTGGCGCATAATACACCAGACATCACACTGGTTGAGAAAAATAAGGTCACGATCATAGACATCGCAATACCAGGTGATAGCAGGGTCGCCGAGAAGGAACATGAAAAAATTGCAAGATACCAGGACTTAAAAATCGAAATTCAATGACTATGGCACAAACCAGCAGTGATAAGTCCAGTGGTAATTGGCACACTGGGTGCTATTCCAAAAGCACTGGAATTACATTTAAAACAGTTAAAAATTGACAAAATCAACATCAGTCAAATGCAAAAAGCCGCACTGCTTGGATCTGCACGCATATTACGAAAATACGTTACGACGTCCTAGGCCCCTGGGTGGGGCCCGACTAGTAACCAATGCCAAATCCGGCGAAACAACTGGCCGCTGTGATACAATTGTATAATAATAATAATACTTTAGCTGTTTGCTGTTAGCAAAACAAACAACAGAAGCCAGGTCAGTTGCAACTCTGCTTTCAGCTGGCAATTGGCAATTACCAGCAAAAAAGCACCCACTAGGCTGATTAACTGGCAAGGAAGGAGAAAGATGTGGTTTCATAGCATTAAGTTAGTCCAGTGCTATTACTGAGCAAGCCCTACTCCATAGTGGGGTCACAACACAGGTATGAAAGGAAAGGGCTTGCCATAAGTAATCCCGCTTTGCTGCAGACTCCCTGCTTGCCTCAATATATTTTCATAGCTGTTATTCTGCAGCCTGTTTCTTCTAAACAGTAAACATCCTTAATACCCAATATGTTACTTCTAAATGTGGAATCACATGGTACATGACCACTTGATAGTTGTGAATTCATAAGTTCTTTGAAAAAAGCAAGTTCACCCCCCACTTCAACCATACCTCCAATGTGGAGGTCATTATTCTACCTAGTCGGGCAAGAAGTTCAGAGCAACACCTTTTGGACAAGGGCCAGTTCTGTCCATCTCATGGATCTAATTCAATACTGAAGCTGAGATTACACTGACTCTGATATAATATACTGAAATGCACATGAAGTCTTTCTGCAATGTGCTCTTTGCATGACTTGTTGGGAAGAGGCCTTTGAACAGACTCCTTTAGAGCCTTTAAGCATCAGTTCCTAGAGGCCTGAGTGGGGGACTGTGAGAAAATTGAGAAATTCAGAAGAGTGTTTGGAGAAAGAGAACAAGACTCTCTGCTGGGTTGAATTTGTTCTGGAGATCCCAAAGCTCCCCATAGAAAATCTTCCCATCCGCAACAGGAACAGAAACACTGCTCTGTGGCTGGCCTGGGATTTACCAATTCCAAAGTTCCATTTACCTGTGTTAAATGATTTCAGATTGAGCCCCGTGGATTATGCACTCTTGAGGCTACAGTAATCTCTATTTCCACAGATTTTAGGGGAGAGAATTAAAGCAAAAACAAACCAGCCCGAAGAAAAATGAAAAGCCATTCTTCCATTTCATGACTTGGCTGCTCTCCTTTGTCAGTTTCGAAAGAAGTGAATTATTCTTCCTTTAATTCTTAGGATCAATCTATCCATCAAAATGAAAAATGGAAGGAAATGGCGGGAGCACTTACCGGATTGGCTTCGAGACTTGAGAGCTAAATTTTGTGAATTCTCCTGGAGCAGTCCACTCAGAGCCCAGCTAAGGAGGTGGGAAAAAGAAGAAGAAATGAAGATATTGTTTCATATTTTTTTTTGCAGAAATAAAATGTATGGATGTTTCCTAATAACCTCATTAGTGACAACTGACATCTGCTTAAAAAAGCAGCTACTCAGAGAAATTTGTTTCTATTGCCTTCCAGTATTTTTTTTTACTTTCTAGTCTCACTTACTGAGATCTCTTGATACTCTCCTATTTAAACACTAATCTAATTCAGCCAGGTTTGGCTTTTGCAAATAGGCAAGATTGAAAAGGACTGATCAAACAAGAGTGGTTTGCAACTGGTTATTTCAGTGATAATGCAAAAATGGTAATCTTGTCCCATGATAGGGCCTCCAATCTCTATAATAGTAAGAGTCAGTTTGGGGTAGTAGTTGAGGAGGTGGAAAGGAAATCAAGAGATTATGAGTTTCTAATCCCACTTTAGGCATGAAAAACAGCTGGATGATTTTAGGCCAGTCACTCTCTCTCAACCCAACTCACCACAGAGGGTTGCTGTTGTGGGAAAAATAGGAGGAGGCAGGAGTATTAGGTATGCTCCCTGACTTGAGATAGATAGATAGATAGATAGATAGATAGATAGATAGATAGATAGATAGATAGATAGATAGATAGATAGATAGATAGATAGATGATAGATAGATAGATAGATATGGCTCTGTGTGTGTGTGTGTGTGTGTGTGTGTGTGTGTGTGTGTGTGTGTTCCAGCATAACTCTGGAATGCCTCAAGCAATTTCAACCAAACATGGTACACAGATGACATTCTCTGGAGAAAAATACTGTGGTGGTCAGACACCCCTAACACCCCTCGGGGGGGGGGGGTGTTCTGCTAAGATGCAGCCTGTTGTGCCTTGAAATGGATTCTACTGTACTGCTGTAAAATGGCTTCTACTGTACAGTGCAGTGGAGATGCCATGGTAACAGTTTCACAGTAGTCCACAAGGGGGCTCCCTCTTGTAAGAGGGAAAATCCAACATTAGAAAGTATGTTTGGTCCAGACATTCCCTCCCCTATAAATAAATATCTGGGCAATGCCGGGTTATCAGCTAGTAAAGTAATAAAATCTGGATTAAAAAACTAAAAAATAACTAATGCTTGAGGTAAAAATACTTGTAACTTTACAACTACTTAAAAGCTACAACTTTTTTCTCTCCTAAAGGCACTGTCTCAATTTCACCCCACAAATTATTTAAAAAAAATTACTTGTGTCTTTGTTAGCATTCCCATCTCTGCTACCTACACCTGGAATCAAAGAAGATGGAATAGTATGGAAATTACAAGAAAATCAATGCTCCAGCCTTCATTTTATCCCTCCCAATCTCATTTCCACCCCCCCTTTGTAATTGCATTTATGGGAAGGGAATAAAAATGGTAGCTTTGTGAAAGTAACATCAAATCTGCTTTTCCAATTACTCTTAAAGAAAATGGGGATGGGGGATGAAAAAGGCACTACAGCATGTTGTCTTCAGGAGAGGAAAAATTCAAGAGGGTGGGAGGCAGAGCAATGGAACCCCCAAAGGAAAAGCTATGAAACTGCTTTTGAAGCATTTGTTATGAGGTTACAACTAAGCTGTAAGTTAGTAAACTCAGCTTCAGAAAATTCCACAGCATTCTTATAGAACAGGGATGTGGCATTGATCCTAGGTCTGGGTATTCCTTATATGTGAAAGGAGGCAAAATGTGCAAGTTTTGACCCTAGCCTTTGTGCATCCATTACAAATATACACATTGAGAGAACTACGGCTGTTCTGGGACTTGGCCATGCAAGTTTAAAATATGAAGATAAAGGAAGATTTAATTTTGTTTTGCTTTAATTTGTTAACAGGATGTCAAAAGCACAGTTTATAAATCTGTGTATCCTGGGGATTTCAAAACTTCCCAGTGTTTGAGAGACAGTCTTTGAAATATAAGTGAGATAAGCAATAAAAACACATGTTCAGAGGAAGGGAAAAGAGATATGAAATCTGATCAATTTCATATGAAAACTTCTCTGTCTTGAAAGAGTGTTCCTAGCAATTGCCTACTTTCTAATGTTGTTAGAACCAAGCTATTAATCATACATACAGTATTTGTATGTGTTTTTCTCCCAAGAGTTCTCTTTCTTCTTTGCTCTTTACTGGCAAGCAAATTCAGAGGCTTTAATTCAGGGCAGAAAAAAACTTTCACGTCTTTTTCTGGCACAAAAACATTTTGCTCACATTGCTATTAAAAAAAACGCAGTCCTTCCTGGCTTCTTGAAACAATTGTGAAAGTAACTAAGAGTTTTTGCAAATTCCTCTGTTCCTCTAATAATCTTGGTTGGAATAAGGAGAGTAACTCCTTATTAGAATTAGAGAAGTAACTCCAAGCACAGGAAACTTTTGCCTAGTTATTTCTTTGCTTGGATCTGCCTAGCTGGTGTTGTCCAGATGTGTCTTTGATCTTTGATCTTGCTGGCTGCAAGTTGGAGAGATGCAATCCCTGAAGGCATTAGACCAGGAGTGGCTAGACTGAAGTAGCTAGATGTAATAGTTCTGATAACTAGGGGATAAAGTAGGAACACTGTTCTCATTGTGTGGGAGAATTCTGCTCAAATAAAAGACAATGTGCATTTCCATCTTTAAACATTATATAGCAGGTATTACCAAATTCTTACTGCTCAAAATATACCCTTTAGGTTTCCGGATTTAAAAAAATAATCCTATTTGTGTGAACCCAGGCTAAGGGCACAGTTAGACAACTCTGGATTTGTTTCACTGATGCAACCTTTTTTTGAAATCTTTTGCTGATTCCATATAAGGTATAACACGCCATTAGTATTTAACGTATAAACACACCAGTAATATTGAATGAGCAGCCCTTGAGGCCTCTATCATAACTTTGCTGCTTCTGTCAAAGATACAGATTTTGCTGAACAGCAAAACAGCGCTACAATTGTAGAAATCAAAATAGCCTAAGGAGTTGCATTAATTCTCTCTCTGTCCATTACATTTGGGTCGGTAAATGCACAGGAATGCACTTTTCCCAGATTCAGAAAAATCTACACAGGAACTATTGACAGCATGGGGGCAGAAGCACTTATTTAGCTGTTTTCAAACATTTTAAAGTTGAACAGCTGAGCTAAAACTCACAAGCATTGAAGATTTCTCCGCTGAAGTTATTTTGTACATTTGCTTAGGCTTCTTATATGCTACATTTTTCCCAACACAGCAAAGTGTTCACAGTAATGACTGGATTTTAATAGAATGCCCAACTGCTTGGGTCACATGAAGAGATAGATTTGACAAAAGGTCAAATGGCTGTTATAGGAAAAAGAGGAAGCACAATTTGGTGCAGATTCCTTGAACCGGAAGGTTAGACTTCTGAGTGTCTTAGTAAATATCAAGTTTATTCATAGCAAGACCTCTTTCATTCATGAACTGGTAGCACGTGAATGGGCAGACTCAGCATGTATCACTAAAACCGATCAGGTGAAGAAGGCAATATAGTTCTGCTAGATACAGTATATGTCCTCCTAGATTTCAGGTCCTTCAACAACCACCTATGATGATACCCAGTTGTATAAAATCATCCTAGGCCAAATCAGAGGTGCTGGAGAAGTCTTTGACTCATGCTGTAAGGGACTCATAGCTCAGATTGAATCCTCCTTTATTTCTGATCCTTTAATAGATCTGAGGAGGTTACACTCCCCTTTGAAGAGAAAGATCTGTGGCTTAGGCAATTTCCTGAAAACCTTCAGATCCTACTAGAACAAGAGATAGACACTAGGACCAGAGGAGCTCTTGCCCATCTTAAATTGGTGTGCAATTTGCAGTCTTCCCTGAGTAAAGAAACTTTACCATATGATCACACCCAACAATTAAATGACTATAATCTGGGAGTTATCTCTATCTGTAAAATTCAATTGGTAAAAATGCAGTTGCCTGGTTAGTAAGAATTGTAATATGATGTTGTGGTTACTATTAGTTTTCCAGAGCCAATCCACACACACCCAATCTGTAATGTCCTTTGTGATTTGGCTTTAAATTATTTGAGGACCTGCCTCTCCTAATTGGATGCTCCCCAACCTATACATGCATGGAGGGAAAGGATGCTAAGGGCCCTGACTCCTGACAAAGTTAAGGGGTCACAGACCCAGAAACTGTCTTCCAGTGGCCATAATGCTATGGAGTAATTTAACCTTGGTCTAATTCAGATTTTCCTCCAATCTGCCAGAATTGTTTTGTTTATCACCTTTTAAAAAACAATGTGTGCTTTAGCAAACTTTTATTTATTTTTTGTGACACTGGACTCCTGCTTTCTTTTTATTTGATTGGTGTTTTGGGTTATGGTGGTTTGGTCTAGCAGTTGGACAGACTAATTGTTTGGAATTTTATAGGATGCTTTTACGATAGTTAATTTGTAAATCATCCAGAATCTGGGAGCTTGGCAGTGCATAAATAAATGTAATAACTAATTAACTAACTCAA
The DNA here is from genome assembly GCF_051295495.1 of Thamnophis sirtalis. Lineage (NCBI taxonomy): Eukaryota > Metazoa > Chordata > Lepidosauria > Squamata > Natricidae > Thamnophis > Thamnophis sirtalis. Next base: position 71,384,852 of record NW_028261381.1, on the reverse strand, counting down.
TAAACCAAAGCATTTTGCCTGAAATCAAACTGCAAATTTCCTACTTTGTATGGGAAAACATGTCTTATTTCCACCATTTCTTTACTCTCTAACATAGAGGTAAATAGACTCTCCATACATAGTATGGAAATGAGAACTCTATTTTCACTCTAAATGAACTGAGAGAAATAAGCATAAACCTTGTGCTATAGCCACAGACAAGAGACCTACAATGCAAGGCAGTGTTAGTGAAGAAACCAAATGGGCTCAAGCTGTGAACCACAGGAGCAGAAGGGGGCTTGCATATAAAATATCACTATTGCAACATGTGAGAATTTCAAACAGACCCTCAAACACACACATTTGAATTTTGTACAATACATCCAGGTTTTAATTATGCAGCCTCCAGATGTAAAACTCACAGCTGAGTTGGTTCAAGGTTTATATGTTTCCCAGTGGCAACACTACGGTTTCATTTACATTTAACTCTCTCAGCAAGGAACCAAAGAGATGGTGCCAAATGGTACTGTTTGTAAGAAGGCTGTAAGAAGCAGATCGACCCATGGAAAGCTGCTGCAACTCTTTTGTCATCATCTAATTATCAGAAGTTGCCCACCTTGCCCACAAATGCCACCAGACGTATATTGGCCGGGGTCTCATCAGAGCTGAGCCAAAATTCAGAATTATCATCCGAAGCTACAGAAAACTGAAAATCTCCTGTAAGGAAAGGAAAGAGAATTTAGCTAGTAAGAGCAGGAAAGTTGAAATTTAAATTTGTTTCCTGTCCTGGCAAGCTACCTACATTGTCATGTGATCTTAAACATTACTGTCTGATCTAAAAAACTTGGAGTGACAGTGCCTTATTGTTTGGTTTATTTTTAAGAAGGAGGTGGGGAGAGAGAAAGAAATACTTTATTCAAAAAAATATCTTAAGCTTTTTGAAGGCATGAAACTTGTGATCTGGGAAGGGCACTGAGGAGCAAAATGTGTTACAATCATTACTTAGATAATCTGACTTCTTCTGGAGCTGCACAATAATGCCCAGGGTGAGCCTGTGGGAGAAAGGCAATAATAGGGGATTTTAAAAATATTCTGGCGTGAAGCTAGGGGAGAGAAACTCCAGAAAGGAAGCTCTGCCCTTGAAGGAAAAGTTATTGTACTCACCATCTTTGAAGGGATGAATGTAGCCAAAAATACGTAGCCCGTAATTTTTCCACTTGGGTGACACAGCCAACTTTTTTACTGTTGTACGAGTCTAGAAGTTAGAAAGGGGGGAAAAAAGAGGCTCTTTGCATGTAACATTCCACTTCACAGTGGGAAACTGGAATGTTGGACAAATGCTATCCAATAGTATTCACTGTGATAGCACACTGGAAAACCGAGCTTATATATATGAGCTTCTCCTATGTATTGGGCAAATTCAAAGCATTACATAAAACATCAGCAGAGTGAGGGAATGCCAATTAAACTTTCTCTTCAGATACAGTAAATAATGTCCTATTACTTTAGTGTTACTGTCGGCTTTATTATGTGTTGCACTATTATCTTGGTGTTTTCCTCTTCTAAGCTCTTTTACATTGCTGGCCTTTGGCTATAAAATTCATTCACTCATCCAGCAAAGTGACTATTGTAAGAATTTAAAGGCACCATTATAAGAATAAATGAAGTCAAGTGGGAATTTCTATTGTACTGCTGATCTTCCCACACTGCTGTATAACTTACTCTATCAGATTCTAATTTTGTGAGAGTTCCCATATTTGGACACAATCATAGGGACAGGAAGTTGCATAGGCTACATTTTTATTCAATTTTCTGTCCTTAGGTTGTACTGAACTTCAATTCCAATAATTTCTGGACAGCACAATTTTTAATTAGGAGAACCTGTAGCTCAGCAAATCATGATGGAACCCAACAGAAAAGACTGGTTGTGATTATTTCACTTTTGTACACTTTGATTTTTCTTTCTTTGTTGTATACAAAGAGTCAGAATGATAGGAACAGTTTACAAATGTCGTAAACGAATGAATGCATGAAAAATACTATTAAATGAAAGATATTACTGGCATTCCCTATCATTCAGATAAAGTTACATTTAACCAAATGTAAATTCACTTCAGAAGTGCTTAAGAATATTTATTGTATAGAAAAAGAGAAGAAGCACTCTCTTGGAAGCTATGAAGAACTGGCATCTTTTTGGAGATTAGATTATACTCACATGAGGATATAGGGGAAAATGCAGATTCTTCCTTAGATGTCCCACAGCTCCTCCACACCAATCTTCAAATACATGCAAGTTTGCTCTCCCTTTGTACTGCAAAATAAAATGGCACCACTTAGGTTATACATAAATTCTCTGGAGGTCTTGTAGTTTATGGTGTATATACAGGCATGTAGGTGTGTATGTAAAAAATAAGAATAAAGAACCTGAGTTCTTTAAAAAATGGATTTTAGCTTGTATCACCCCAAACCAATATTAAATGGATATGGGGTGTGTGTGTGTCTTAAATACAAGTTTAGTACGTACGATATCTTTCTCCTGCCAGGTAGACACCTAAGTTATTGATAATATTCATCAGTTAGCAAAAAAAGAAAGACTATGAATGTTATTAAACAAAATGAAGCATCACTCTATATTTTACATGGTAAATATTACCGAGCACTTACTGATGAAAATAATACTGTACATTATGAGAGGTCCTTTATTTGCTGATCAACAAATTCATTTTTTTTTTAGATATACATTAATATTTATCCTTTAAGGAATCTCACACTTCTCCCGTGTATCTTTATTTAACATATTTATAACTTGCCTACAATGCAGAGGATCTTGTAGTAGATTATACTACGTAATGCATTGTACTGATAAAGGAGAATGTTTGTAGTTCAGGGTTGAAATGAGGGGTCTTTGGTGCTCTCTGAGCTTGGTTGCTTTCTTGCAGATTTTTTTTTTTTTTTTTTTTTTTTTTTTTCTTATTTGGGAAATATATTTTATTCAATTTTCACATTCCATTTGCAATCATTTATATACAGGGTATTTACTATAAGAAAAGAAAAAAGAAAAAAGAAAAAGGGAATAAAACGAACAAGTAAAAAGGAAACACAACTCATCATTCACAACCCCACCTAACCCTTGCGTCCTCCATACACCCCATCTACCCCCTCCAACTTTCCTTTCTCCCTCTAACACTCCCCTCCTACTTCCCTTTCCCCTCAAGCCTTCCTTCTCCCCTTACTCCCCAGACACCCTCCTTACATTCCCCTTACTCCTTACATTCCCCTTACTCCTTCCTTACTCCTCCCTCTTCCTTCCCTCTACCTCCCTCCTTGGTGTATGCCTTTGTTCGAGTGTTGTTTGATCTGATAAAAGTAAAGTAAACCAAGGAAAATAATAATAATAATAATAATAATAATAAAAAAAAAGGAACCACCGTATATAAATACATTCTTGTTCTTATTAAAACTATATTAACACCCCCCCACCCCACCCCCCACAATCCCCATCCCTAATCCTCCCGACTTCCCAGGGTCCACACCTGGCACTACCTTCTATCTAAGATATCTTGTATACATATGGATTAAAAAATAAAAGTAATATATCAAAAAAAAAAAAAAAAAGAAAAGAAAAGCAGAGAAAGAAAAAAAAAGGAAAAAAAGAAAAGAGAAAAGAGAAAAAAGAAAAAAAAAGAAACCACTCTTTGTGTTGATCTCAGCCCCCCATCTTTATCTATGCTTAAATAGTATAAATCATTCTATCTATATTTTATTCTCATCTCTTACTTCTTTGCTATTTACCCCGACCTTCTGTAGACTCTCCCGTTCCCTTCCTAAACCTCATGATCCCTTCCAGTAAGATTTAAGCAGCGTAGTTTATGCCATATATTCAAATATAACTTTACAGACAAATAATCAAACTTTCCCATCTAATAAAATTTAAACAACGTAAATGATCTTTCTTTACCCCTTTTTCAAACAGTAATTCAAAATAATCTAACCCGATTTCCCCTTCTTAGTAAAGTTAAGCAGCGTAGATCAGATATTACTTTGCACAGGAATCAATTTCTGTAATTCCAACCGACTTCCCCTTCTAATAGAATTTAAATAACTTAGTTCATTCCACATGTATTTTACCCTCATCCCCCACTTGTCTGATATTTACCACTATCAAATTTATACTACCATTTGTTTAAAATATAACTCAGAGCGATTTGTAGCATGAATCCTTCCACATATTCCAATAATACTTTCAGCAAAATTCAGTTAACCTTCTATTTTAAGGTAGTCGCTTCTAACAAAATTTAAACAACATAAATCATTCCACATTCTTTTTACAGTTATCTTAAGATAATCCCAAGCGGCTTCCTGTTCTAATAAGCTTTAAACAACGTAAATTTTGCCCTCATCCCTTGCTTGTCTAATATTTATCACAAATAACGTAGTACTACCATTTGTTTAAAATATAGCTCAGAGCGATTTGTAGCATGAATCATTCCACATATTCCAATAATACTTTCAGCAAGATTCAGTTAACCTTCTATTTTAAGGTAGTCGCTTCTAACAAAGTTTAAACAACATAAATCATTCCACATTCTTTTTACAGTTATCTTAAGATAATCCCAAGCGGCTTCCTGTTCTAATAAGCTTTAAACAACGTAAATTTTGCCCTCATCCCTTGCTTGTCTGATATTTACCACAAATAACGTAGTTCATTCCACATGCATTTTACCCTCATCTCTTGCTTGTCTAATATTTACCACTATCAAATTTATACTAGCGTTTATTTGAAAAATAACTCAGAACTATTACAACCAACTTTCCCTTCAAATAAAAGTTAAATAGCATGGATCATATTCAAATAATGCTTTCAGCAAGAGTCAGTTAACCTTCTATTTTAAAATAGTCCCATCTAACAAAGTTTAAACAACATAAATCATTCCGCATTCTTTTAACCACTATCAGATTTATGCTAACGTTACTTTAGAATCTAGCTCAAAGTAGTTTCACCCAGCTTTCCCTTCTGATAAAAATTAGTCCACTTTTTCTACCGGAGAGAGGTCTCAAACCCCCATTCAGTCCTCAACTTTAGGAAGTCTTTTGAAGTATCTAAATTCTCGATCTGCGTTCTTCTGCTTCTCCGAGGGAGGAGGGGCTACCCCCTCCATCTTGCAGCCGCATGGCCAGCCGTTTGCTTTCTCCTTCCGCTTGTCTCTCCTCTCTTCCAAGCGCGTCAGGAAGTCCCGCCTTCAGAATCCTACAATAAAAATCTTGAGCTTCCGAAACAGAGTTAAGACGAAATCTTTGATTCTCAAATGTAACCGTGATGCCGGCAGGGGCCTCCCATCTGTATCGAATCTGTTGACTCCTAAGCTCTTTAGTTAAAAAGGCGTAGTCCCTTCTTGCTCTCAACATTTGGAAAGGTATATCTTTGAAGACAATCACGTCCTGGTCATCAACTCGGAGACTGTTATTATGGAACTTTTGCACAATCGCGTTTCTAGATTCTTTTGTAGAGAAATGTATAATTATGTCCCTCGGGAGCTGTCGCTGTTCCGCTATCAAAGAGTTCTGGCGATAGATTTTCCGAATCTGCCAATCAAAGTTAAGTCCCGGGCTTCCCAGCGCATGGCTGAAGGCTTCAGCAAATGTCTGTTTCAAATTCTCTTGTTCCTTTTCACGGAATCCTCTGACTCTTATTGAAAATGCCCTCCTATCAAAATTTAGCGTCATAAGCTGTTCTTCGTTATTTCTAATTTTTTCTTGTAAAATTTGAATATTGGTAGTCAAATCAAAATTAGCCTTCTCCAGACTTTCCAATCTGTTCTCTATTTCAGCAGAGTAATCTGACAGGGCAGACACGGCTGCAAACGTATTCGCCTTCATTTGATTAACTTTAGATTTTAGATCCTCATAAAGTTGCAATACAAATTCCTTAAGTTCTTGCTTAAGGGCATTAAATATTTTAAAGAGATATTCCTGTGTTAAAACTTCTCCAGTAGAGGGCGTAGGAGACAAAGGCTGAGTTTCCAAAAAAGATTGTTTAAATTCTTTAGACACATTTGTAGCAAGACGTTTCTTTGATCTGGGTGCCATAATAGATAAACAAGTAAGCAGTGCTTCGCTCCCCTCTATTTCCAAAGAAAAAGAGTTTATTTTGTTAAGGAGCGGTCTGCAGGAAGATAAGCCCGGCTAAGTACATCCAGTAATCATCCACGGAGAGAAATCGCCATTTTAAAGTCTATTTAAACAAAGAAGTCTTTAAGACAAATGGTGCTGGTATTTAAGATAGTAATAAAAGCATAAATCTCACAGGGGTGGTACCCTCCCGTATCAACTCTAGCTTGAAAAAAACTTTGTTTTGTCCTGGGGGGGGCTAGCCTGTCTGGGGCTGCCAAAAAAAAAAAAAGGCAGCTGAGAAGAACTGGCCGGAGATAAAGGCTCCGCTTCGGCTGGATCTAATCTCTTCCACAGCCAAAAAAAGAAAAAGGCTGTGGCTTACGAATAGACCCTAACCTACGGAGCTATCCTCCCTGCCCCTCTCTTAGCCAAAAAGGGGTGCTATCTATGATCTTATTTAGATATACAGACCAGATCTCTGAGGAGCTCGGTGGAGCCCTCCTCGGCAACAGGCCACGCCCACCGCAACAGGCCACGCCCACCCCTTGCAGATTTTTCATTACCTAAACTAGGTAACGTCATCAATGCTAGTAAGGAGTGGGGTTTGCTCCCAGTTTATATTCTAGTGGCCTGCCCTGTCAGCATTGGTGGCAATTATTTTGGAGGTTATTTGGTTGGGTTGTTTAGTGCTAGCTTATTTGGCAGTTCCTTGACTGAGGTATTGTTACTTCTTGATTGTTGATCTTGGTGTTAATTTATGCTCATCTGGGTGTTTATTGTTGGTGATGAGGTGCTTGACTCTTTTTGTTCCCTTTTGGATTGTTCATTTTCTCTTCTGCAGCGTATGTGGATATTGTTTATATGTATTGTATCTACTGATGGCCAATTTATCAGAGTGCCAGGCTTCCAGTACTTCTTTAGTGTTGTTGGACTTGGCTTGTTCTTGTGTAAGAACTCTATTCAGATAAACCCTGAGCAGCAAAAAAGGAAACATATAATCTGTGCAACATCTTCCCACAAAATGGATAGACTAAAACCAAGATTAGCATCAGATCAATGATGTGAGCATCAGATTAACATCAGACCAACAATCAAGAACTAAACATCAAGGAACTGCCCAACAAGCAAACAGTAAACAGCTCAACCAAAGAACTGCCAAGACAATTCCCAACAACATTGAACAGGGCAAACCATTAGAATATAAATAGAGAGCCATTTCTTACTAGTACTGATGATGTTACCTAGTTTGGGTAATGAAACGTCTGCATGAAAACAACCAAGCTCAGACCCCTCATTTCAATCCTGAACTACAAATATTCTCCTTTATCAATACAATACGTTATGTAGTATAATCTACTACAAGATCCTCTGCATTATAGGTAAGTTATAAATCTGTTAAATAAAGGCACATGGGAGAAATCTGAGATTCCTTAAAGGATAAATATTAATGTATATCTTAAAAAATTAAATTTGTTTATCAGCAAAGAAACAATTAAATAACTGAAAGTTCTGGCTTTAGATAAAAAAAACCTTAACTATAATAAAAGAATGTTGAATGTGAACAGTTTCAGAATAAACCTTAGAAATCAAGAATGCCTTTTTGAAAACTTAGAAATCTCCAGATCTGAACAAACTAGGGGTGAAAACAAATGTAGGTGCTATATTTTCAGACAGCCAGTTGCAACTTGACGTATTTGATAAAGTATTGGAGAACATTATGGCCTCTCAACTCTAGCCAATAGTGATATTACCATCCTAGATTAATACTATTACCTCAACTCTGGCAACTTTAAGCTGTATCGACTTCAATTCCAATAATTCCCCCAGCCAGCACGCCATAGTCCATTCAGCTTAAAGTTGCCAAGGTTAAGAAACAATGATCTAGGCTCATGCCAGTCAGTCTTGGTTATGGGGAAAACAGATATAATATTCTCTTATTAGACAAAGAAATATAAAATGGAAACTATTGCGCCTGGATTGCCAGAACAATTTATGAAAATCTTTCCTCTTGGTATTGAATTTTTGCCAATTGTCAATTTATATTACGGTCACGGAACAGCACAAAAAATTAAATATTAAAATAAAGCAAAACCGAACAAGGCATAGTAATATATTACAATCGATGATGAAATCATCAGTGGGTGATCAAGGTCTGCCTAATTTTACAGACAATGTAACAAAACTTAGCTACATTCAGAAAAATTGGATCATACAATTGTAGTTGTACATAAAAACAATCAGAATTACCAGAATATTTAATCAGGTAAGGTGTTATGAGTCCCTGAATCCCTATAGGGCGGTTGGGGAGGGGGGCAATACACAGGATATGAGCTGTAATTTCAATGGCCACCGTCTACAGGGGCACAAACTCAGCTCATATGGAACTTTTTAATATCGGTCCTGCAGAACTGCTGTGAGCAGAACATTACGGGGCAAAGTTAATGTCCTCTGAAATTTTAAAGACAGTTATATGATATAAATATCTCACTCTATGTTCAAGAAAACATTCTTGGGTAAAGCAGGCATGTCCTGACCCTTAATACTTTGTTTAAATGCATTAAGTGCATGCTCATAGCCCATCATTAGGAACTCCTCTTTGGAGAGGCTGAGATAGCAATAGCACGTAGACTTGCATACCACTTCATAGTGCTTTACTGCCCTCTCTAAGCGGCTTACAGAGTTAGCACATTGCCCCCAACACTTCGGGTCCTCATTTTATTGACCTCGGAAGGATGGAAGGGTGAGTCAACCTTCAGCCTGGATGTTGCGAGTTTTAATAAAATGGTTCTAATCTATGTTGGTTTCTAGTTGCCCTCCATAAGGAAAGGACTCAGATCTGTAGGGAAGATCACACACCAGTTTCAACCTTGAACAGCTCTGCCTCCCTCCTTAGAACTGCATTAGAAACACTGTGGGATACCTGCATATTACCGTTTTGTAATACAAACCCACTCAGTTGGTCACAGCCACATGAGCAGTAATGGCCTCTTTCTACTGCTGACAGCTACACTTTAACATTAGCCAAGCCAATATTGCTACTAAACATAACTGATAATCAAGCCACATCATTTGTACCATCCAAATATTGTCTTGGCTAAAAAGAGGAAGTCTGTCCAGCTAGAGCAAGATATTTGGCAACTGATGCATATTTCCCAAGCTGTTTTTATCAACACAAGTCCACTGGAAAAAGCAGTTCCAAATCCAACAGATAATTGTGTTAAACGAAAACATTATTATAGTACAGTAATCTCAAAATTGTATGGAGATCACCATTTTATTAAGAAAATTGAGAATTTCTTGTTAGAGAATCTTAACTCACACTGAGCTTCTTATTCCAAAGGTTAAAGTCTATGTTGAACATATGTGCTAGTTCTGTCCTTGCGTATCTCCACCTCTTGTTTCTCTAATTATTTTGTAATTTCTTTCTAATTTCTTTCTGCCCTCTGAGGCTCATTTTGCTAGTTAAGCACTGCCACCAACTTAAGACTTTATTTATTCTTTCATTATTACTACTGGCTTCTCCTGTAGTGATTCTGGTTTATAAAATAGGATAGCATACTGAAGAGACAATAAAATGTACTTTTATTAATGACTTGTATTAGCAAGATTATGACAATTTCTCAATGGAAAAGGAACTTATTTATAATTTAATAAGTTTGGGGCCACCTTGTTAGCCCATGGAATTCCAATACCTGTCTTAATAGGGTTTTTTCTAGTGTTGTGTGCTGCACAGAGTCTATTGGATTTGGTGGCCAATAAACTTAAAATAATAACATCACCAACTACTCATGTGAATTACATAACAAGGAGAAGTTAGCATTATACTTCTTCTCTATCACATCTAGGCACTCTTGAGCATAGGAAACTTCACTTGAAGGCACTTTCAAATACATACTCTTGATGTGTCTTCTAGAGTAATATTAAGCCATGTGAAATAGGGCTCTATCATGGATGAGCATGTATGTTATGCACCTTTAAAATTAGCAGACTTACATGAACGAGAAATTTAGAGAATAGAAAAGTTCCTTTGCTACTCAGAAATACCCTCTGCTATTTTACCCCACTGATAGTAGGAAAAAAGAAGTAGCTATCACCTCTAACTAGCACCATCTAAATGTTATTTGACGTACATTTCTGGAAGTTGCAAGATAGGTACTCTATCATTTGTGCAGTTCCATATAAACTGGATATCCCATTTTTATAGAGGTCCTTTAGGCATGTTGAAAAATTATTAACCCTCATTAGCATATGTTAACACATCTTCTAAGCAGAACATATAACTTATTCCCCACAAAATCATTTAGACTTTGAAAAGATCCTTAAGAGAAATTGTCTATAATATATAAATTTATGTTAAATTTATGTTGGAAATGTGAACAAGAAGAGATATTTTATCATGTTTGATGGATGGGTTTAAAAAAAGCTAGAAAATTTGGGATTCAAATACACACTGATTCAGAGAATTTTAAAGATTAATGTACAACTGAAACCAGAAGTTCCCCCCCCCCCTTTGGGTACTGATGGGACAGTTAAAAAATAAGTCATGGAACTCTGTTTCCATTTATGATAGCTGCAGTGAGATTATTGTGCACACAAAGATGAAAAGATACGGCACCACCCACAATGAGAAATGGTTGATGAAGATGGTAGAACTTGATGAGATGGCTAAATTGATTTTTCGTTTATTCAGAGAAGAGACAGTATCAACATTTATCCCTGACTGGAAAATCCTTTAGATTTTTTAGGTAAAACAGAAAAAAATGAATGTACAACAAGTGGGCAAATTATAGAAAGGAGGGCATGTTGTAACCATAGAGTAAGAAGTAAATTTATAATTGTACATATAACTGCAGTCAGTTCTTTGTATGCCTTTTCTCTCTCTCTCTCTTGCTTGTTTTTCTTTCTTGCACTTTAAGATTTCTGTTGATTTTTTTCTTGCTTTTATCTTCCTTTTGAATTTTTTAAAATATATATAAATAGATTTTGAAAACATCTACAAACCAATATCCAGTATTTCAGATGTAACAGAAACAATGTAAAATTATGTATAAAAGTCTAGGAAAAGATTAAATCAGTTAACTCCTATTCAAAATGTCAGGTAAAATAAAATATTATTCAACAGTTTCTTAAAAATCATAGTGAGGTGATGCCAAACATACTCATAGAAAAGAAGTCCATTTCCTGAGATGATTCTGCTGAGAAAACATTTTTTTCTATTTCCTCCTGACACTAAAAAAGCTACTACACATAATATGGGTAATATTTGATTCCAAGAGTGTTGGCATCTGCAGCTGAAGGTCAAACCAGAGGTCATTGCAGTCATCCCATATCCACCATTCACAATTATCAACTACAAAACAGCAATTCCTGAATTCACAATCTTGCTGAAAATGGGCCTTTCCCTTTCATAACATCTCTGTTGCAATGATAATCCCATCCAGCAGTGATTCATTATGTCCTTCTTTCTTGCATTCAGCTGGCACACCTCAGCTGCTGCTCCCTAGTATCATTGTAATTCTTGAAATAGAGGACTGGCCACAAGCTTCATTAAAGTCAAAGGAGCTGAGGGTATTATGGAAACAAAAAAAATATGGCTGAAATGGAATAATATCAATGTAAATCCCTGATATAACCCAACAGAGTATCTTCTCATAAAAGTCAGTGTTTCAGAACCGATGCTTCAATAAATACAACACATATCATGCTATTGTTATTTTGCATGAAGTTAATGTAAGATGCTGATCAGTCTCCTGTGCACACCTAAGTAATGAATAAAGCAAGTAACTAAATTTATTATCCTTTGTGACATATCCCAGGAGAACAGGATACAAGATTCTCCCTCCCTCCCTCTCTCTATAGATGTATATGTATATGTGTATGTGTATATAATATAGATACCTCCCACCTACCAGGCACCTGGAAAGCAGGCCTAGTCAACAAATGAGCCCTACCCACCACCCAGACAAAACAACGGACACACAGCATATGCATATATGCATATATGCATATATGCATATATACATATATGCATATATGCATATATGCATATATGCATATATGCATATATACATATATACATATATACATATATACATATATACATATATACATATATACATATATACATATATACATATATACATATATACATATATATATATATATATATATATATATATATATATATGTTTGTGTGTGTGTGTGTGTGTGTGTGTGTGTGTGTGTTGTGTTTATGCTGATAAATAAATAAATAAAATATATTGTTTTCTGAGGTTTTGTGGGTTTTCTCCTGCGTAAAATTGGAAGTGTCTTCCGCCCTTATTGACAAATGAGTCCCTAACACGAGGAATGACACCAGACCCACACTCACAAGAGCCACACAGGATGTCACCACCAAACATCCACGCAGAAAGCAGACTCAAACCCACATTGATGTTGAGGCACGACCAAGGACCAGAAGCCAGACCACAACTGCACTATTAGCCACTTTAAATCCCTCCAATCCTTACATGAAGCACAAACCCCCAACCAATCAGAACACACCTCCACCCAATCAGAACACAGCCAAGCTCCCACCCAATCAGCTCAAACCCTCACTGGCAGTTAAAAGGAAGAAACAGCTGAGATCTCACATTGCTCCTGGAAGCACGAAGCCGAGCAAACAAGCCTGAAGATGACGAATGAGACTTCATCGAAACGTCGGCAAGACACTTCCAACTTTACGCAGGAGAAAACCCGAATAACCAAAGACATATATGTATGTATGTATGTATGTATGTATGTATGTACGTACGTATATGTATATAAATGCCAACTACTAAACTCTAAATATGTGGAGTGTAAGTGCAGGTCAGGAGGGTAGGGAGGACCTCACAAAGGGAGGATGGGACAAGATGGTCCAGAGGGCAGGTGCAATGACAGAGAAGGCCTTTCTCCTGGACTCCGCTAGCTGGAATAATCGGATTGATGGGGCTCACAGCATGCCTCTCTGTCGGCACGAGTGGAATGGGCCAATCCCAGTGGGATGCATTTCTAATAGCTTCTCTGCCTATTTTCCTGTCATAATGGCAGCCAAATAGCATCTAAAATGCCCAGATGGAAATATCTGTGTTGCAATGAGGAGTATTATTCCAAATCCTGTAAATAAATCTCAGCTAAAGATTCAGCAGGAGGTGAGCCGGATCAAAGAAGAGGAAACTGAATCAATTAAATCTTATTTATTTGCCTGAACTAATTGTAGAACCTCCCTGGCAGCATTTAAAAACATTGTTTAGCCTCTATGAACATAAACCTTCAGGAAAGGTTCAATTATTGTAAGATCATTTCATAAAACAATGGTCTCCTCAGCCAAGAATTAGTCTATTCACAGGCTGTTACAGCCTTTTGGCAGAGAACGTAAGCTTGACATCAAACGCTGAAATCCATTATGAAACTTCTATGAAGCATCAGAATAGAAATAGAGCAAATATTCTAATTTTTTTTACACTTCCCATTCACTTCAGTGGATTGCATCAGGCTGATACACATAAAAGATCAGATGATTAGGCTGATGTTTTATGTGATTTTGAAGCTATTGTGGCTTAGTGTCATTTACAAACCAGACTGCTCTGGCTGATTTATCAAATCATGATTTGGGTTAGCTCCAACAATTCAATGACCTCAATGTTTCATTTAATAATACTTTCTAAATGTTCCCCCTGCAAAAGCACCAACTCTAAATTACCTTCTCTCCCTCTTGATGGGAATGATAACTTGCATAGCAGGAATCAAACACAGAATGAAAAAAAGGTAGAATTTAAATTTTGGTGTATATATACAGGCTTTGTGTGTTGCATATTGAATAAACATCTATTATACTTAGCCTTATTCTTATCTATAACAAGATATCTACACTAGCCAAGTTGTGCCTGATAGTCGACCAATCAATTCCAGAATAAAGGCTGAGGGCATAGACAAGCTAGATGTACAGAATCTTTATGTATCATTGCATTTGTATGCCACTAATTCCATGTTGGCCTGTTGGTTTACACAGAATCCAATAAAAAGAAATTCCATAACATACAGTAAATCTTATAGCAACAATGACCCCCTTTGTTATCAAGCTTATCTATATGAGCTACCCAGTGGTGGGTTCTGGATCCTGTTGCAACCAGTACAGTTGCAACGGGGCCCTGTGTCCTCCACATGAACGACGCAGCATGCATGTACACACATGCAGCACGTGCATGCGTCTTACCGTCCAGCAACGTCTCAGCGAGCCTCCATGATGCTCCAGCTGCTCGGCAGAGCGTCGCGCAGACGCTGTATGTGCCGTGCACATATGTGGAATCCCCATATGTGGAGTTTAAAGACAGGTAAGAAGCACGGCAGATGGGCCATCTGGAGTACCATACCGGAACAGTACCCGGTGCTTCGGGCAGGCTCCGGTACACCTGTACCGGGGAGTACCACCTACATCCCACCACTGGAGCTACCAAATGTTCTCTAAAAAAATCCATTTTGAACTATGCTTCTAAAAGCCAGATATTCTATCTTTTTGCAATAAAGTATTCCATAAGCATGGAGAACTTGATTGAGGAACATTGTTTCCTTGCTTCCCTCCTCAAACCTTACATGGGAAGGGCTTTTAACTTCATGTTGGGAAGCCGGTGTTGGATGACTGGACTAACCATATTGGATTTTGAAAATAACAACCATCACCTTCAACTATATCAGAAGTGTAATGGAAACCAATGCATTCCCTATAGTTATTCTGGGCCAAAGTATCACTTACCTCCTCATTCCAAGGCAGAACATGGCTTGTTACATTTGGTTTTGAGGATCTTCCAGTTCTGTCGTGACTATACCTTTTAGAAAACCACCCATGAACTCCTTGATCTTCTACCTGTAATTTAAAAAAAGGGAAATGTAAACAAAAGAAATATTGAATAGGATGCATAAAGGACCAAAGAAACATACTTTTGGAATTATGCCTGATAATTCCAAAAGATACCAGTGCCAAATACAAAAGCTTTGAGAAAATTGGTTGATAATAATAGAATGCAAGTGTTGAATGAGATATTCTGGTCCAGTTCTGTCAAACTGGCGGCCCGTGGGATGCGTCACACCCAGGCCACACCCACCCCAGCTCCGCAAAGGCAAAAAATGTCACAATATGTCACATGACACAGTCCAGTTTGACACCCATGCTCTAGACCACCGTCCTGTATACAGGAATCTATCACTACAGCAGATATAGAAAGGGTGCAACAGAGGAGGTAAATCTTCTAGGCCTTTTCAGATACACAGTGCTATCACTCCTGAGACACATCCAGATTAGACACATCAGCAGGAAATGACTCAGACCTGCCCAATCAGCTTATGTCAACCATCCTTCCTTTTAAAGAGACAAATTACTTAGGCAATTAGGGTATTCAAAGAAAGGAACAAAAGTCTTAGCTTGTGATCAATGACACCTTGTCAAATTCCTCTTCTGGCAGAATTAATTCTCAGCCAGCTGCCACTTATGAAGGAAGAAAGGGAAAACATCCCAAGATTAGCTGTGTCACACCTGGCCTTCCCTCCAGTAGCAAAGGTTTTTCTTTTTATTTGAAATGCCCTATCAGCTAAAGATGGGAGGCAGATGGCTGCTTTCTGCAGGATTGGGACTTTTACACCTGGCCTCTAATTCACTAGTTTCTTCCTTATGAAGAAACTGTAGCTGTCACTGAGGCAATCAGTGCAATGGTTAGAAGGATGTAAAGGTGAGCTGTGGCTCTTGGAAGCACTTGCTCCCATCTGTGGTTCTGATCTCATTCATGAGCATCCATCATAAAAAAGGATTGGCTGTCTGAAATGACAACAGATATTCTATCTCTCTGGCAAACACACAGAAAGACGTGGGCCTCTGTTGTTCACAAGAACTGCCACAGAGAAAAGAGCTATTTGCAGAACTGAGCTACATCATAATAGAAACTAGTCTTCTCTAGGTGGTGTTTTCTCCAGCTGGGAATACTGGGAAGGTGGTATCTTCTCCAGGTGGGAATACTACGGAGTAGTCGAACATGTTGAGAAGATACTAGGGCAATGATGGTGAACCTTTTTCGTATGGTGTGCCAAAATTGTGTGTGGATGCGCTATTGTGCGCACATGCATGCCCACACCAATTCAATCTTCCCCACCCACCTGCACATGCGTGCACGACCCAACCTGCACATGAAAGCATGACCCCTTCCCAGGCTCCAGAGCTTTCCTGAAGCCTGGGGGGGGGCAAAAACAGCTTCCCCTAGGCCCCCAGAGGCCCTCTAGAAGCCTGAAATGATTCGTTTCTGAACTGAGTCCTTGGGAGAAGGGCGGCATATAAATCTAATAAACCTAAACCTAAACTTCCGGTTGACCGTTTGGGGCCGTTTTCTGCCCTCCCCAGGCTTCTGGAAAACTCGTGAAGGTTGGGGAGGGCGAAAACAGTGCCAATGAGCCAACTGGAAGTTTGGGAACAAACTTCCGTTTGGCCTGTTGGGTCTGTTTTTCACCCTCCCTAGCCTCCAGAGGCTTTCCTGAAGCCTGGGGAGGGTGAAAATGTCCTCCCCCGGCCCCACAAAGGCCCTCCGGAAGCCTGAAATGATTTATTTCCAAACTTCCAGTTGACCCGTTGGGCCTCTTTTTCGCCCTGCCCACCTCCGGAGGCTTTCCTGAAGCCTGGGGAAGGCGAAAATGGCCTCACTGAGCCCGGACCTGGAACAACAACAATAACCACAACAACAGCAACCCTCAACGGCAACTGTATTTAATGCTATTATTTTTGAGCTGACTTTCACCTAATACAGGTGACTCATGAAAAGAAGCAAGTGAGCTCCTCTTACGTGGAAGCCAAGAATATATTGCCCGAGATTTGAATTCTTATGTCTGTGTTTTAAATGGGTGAAGACTGGCATGAAGATGTTTTATTTCATTATTCTCACTTCAGCTCTGTGTCTTGGTGGAATGTAATAAGGCTTTCTATTCTTAAAAGAGCATTCTAATAGTAGTACACAATGAAACCAAGAAAATATTCTGAGGATGCATTGCAGCAACTAACTTCTTCCAAAACATTTACTTGCTTGGCAAAATTAAAAAGGGCAGACAAAATGGAGAAGCGGACAGTCTATATCGAACCTATGGCATGCATGCCACAGGTAGCACACGGAGCCATTTGTCAGGGCACGCGAGGCGCTGCTCTGTCAGCTGGCCAGTACACATACGCACGCTGGCTAGCTTTCACCCTTTTTTTAAAGCCATTTTTCACCCTCTCCAGGCTCCAGTGGCTTTATAGGAGCCTGGGGAGGGTGAAAAGAGCCTCCCCACCCCTCCCAGAGGCTTCATGAGCTTCCCCGAAGCCTCTGAAGTGCAAAATACTGGCCCTCCGGGCAAACCGGAAGTTTGGGAACAGACTTCCGGTTTGCTCGGACAGTCATTTTGACTGCTCCGAAGGCTTCAGGGAAGCCTCCTGAAGGTCCCTGAAACCTTCGGAGCACTTAAAACAGCCCTGCGAGCAAACCAGTGACTTCCGCTTTTCTCAGAGGGTCATTTTGACTGCTCCTGAGCCTTAAGGAAAGTCTCCTGAAGCCTCCAAAGGGCTTCTGGGGGGCAGGGGAGGCCTCTGGAGCCTGGGGAGTGTGAAAAAAGCATGCAAAAGGTCACGCCTGTAGTGCGTGTATGCACGTGTATGACCCCCCCTGCGCTCCCTCCACTTATGGCACACAAGCCAAAAAAGGTTTGCCATCGCTGGTCTATATAGTACAATCTACAGCCTGAAGTATTACAATCCAACCCCAATCGGCAGACCACATTCATGATCACTAACTGGCAGCCAAAAGAAAAGTTAAAAGTCACTTAAACCTGGACAGACCCAACCAGAGTTTCTGCTGGGAAACTGCTAATATTTTAGATCAAGCCAAATGAAAAAATGCTAGGGCAGGGGTGTCAAACTTGATTTCATTGAGGGCTGCATAAGGCTTGTGTTTGACTTTGGGGGGGCAGAAGTGGGTGAGGCCATGGTGGGTGTGGTCATCTTGATGTCACTCATGTCAGGGGCACCTGTGGTGGTCCAAGCGCTCTGCCAAGCTCTATTTCAACTGTGACGGCCTTCTTCAACACTCTGCCAATGAAAATAGAGTCCGAGAGAGCCATATGCAGCCCTCCTGAGCTCCGTTTTCATTGGCAGAAATACTGCGGGCTGGTCATTTGCTGTTTCCAGGGCAGCCCCGCAGGCCAGATCTAAGCATCCTACAGGCCAGATCCGGCCCCAGGGCTTGGAGTTTGACACCCCTGTGCTGGAGAATTCCTGGAAGCTTGGCTTTCAGACAAATCAGCAATTAATACATCTATAGACATAAATCCCATTTATATATCATTTAAAAAATACAATCAGAACCCTAAGAAAGAACCAAACAGCTGAGAAATATCTCTTCCAGTGGCCAACACTCAAATAAGCATGAAACAACATCAGATAAACATTTTTTGAAAAAACAGTACTGTATTCTAATAATGGGACCATCAAGGAGAAAACCAAATTTGCACTAAGACTGACTGGGCAAAGTACCATGCACACTACAAATAAGCAGCAAACTTCACTGTCCCTCACACTAATGATGCTACCTCGCCTGGTTAAAAAAAAAAAGCCAAGTATCCAAGCTCAGAGACCACAAAGAACCCAACCATGGGCTACATACATTTTCTTCTGCTGGAATCCAGATACAAGTTACTCTTATTTTTGGTTTGTTAAATCTAGATCTGACCTGATTCTAGATTCCTTTTTGTTGTGCAGATACAATTTCAGAGTTCCCGTTACCAGTTTTTGAGTGGTCTGAATTAATATCCTTATTTTTGTTTATTTATTAATATGTTAATATATATGTGCTGCCCATCTCATCATTGAGTGACTTTTATTATGGAAAAGAGGAGGTAAGGGATGTGTATTTGATTACCGTATTTTACTAAATGCTCAGCTATGTACGCAATTTTCCATTATTAATGAATTATGAATAATTATTAATAGAATATCATACTCATGAATCCTTACAAATTATCCTTAAAAAGGCAGTGGAAAATGGTTAAAAAATATATATCAACCCTTATCCCAGCTTATTTTACTGATGGACATGTTCTAGCAAAATGCAACAGTTTGTGTCACATCCCTAAAGATGCATTCATTTCTATGAAATAAATAATATGTGTCTCGTGTATATCAATCACATCTATTCATGTCTATTTTGCCTCATGCTCATGCTGCAGGAACCTAAGGCCAATTAATTTTTCACCACAGACAAACACACGTTGTACACTTCCAGACAGCTATATTAATCTACCAGCCAAATGCCTTGCCTTCGGGCGGTTTTCATGACACCATAGCCTTCCCATCTGTAATAAGATTTCTCTCCTACCACATTTCTCCTGATGAGGGAAAAAAAACATTTTAGCTTTAACCTCTTAACATTATTAGCATTACTATTACGTTCACAGCCACACTTCTGCAAGGTGTGTGTGTGTGTGTGTGTGTGTGTGTGTGTGTGTGTGTGTGTGTGGAAGTGGGGGTTGGTCTGTTTTCCATTGCAGGGAAATCTGGTCCTGCTACTTTAGGTCTTGTCCTGTGTTTAACCCCTGCGTGGACAAACTTGGGCATAGACAGCATCTTCAATCTACTCTCTGGCATTCAGGTATAGATGGTTAAAAATGGATCTTCTTTCAGCCTACTTCCCACTTGAGTAAAATGCCTCCACAATTACAGCTGTTCAGAAAGCTGTTTAAATGGAGTCATGCCCCTATTAGAAAGCCTATCCAGGCTTTTCTATCAAGGCTTTTCTATCCAGGTGTGCTGCTATAGCACCATGGCAAATGATACATTGCAGTTTTTGCAATCATTTTTCCCATTTCCCAACCACTACCACCCACAGCATCCTCTCAGAGAGCTGAATTTTAGAGGGGAGATAAAGACAAATTGCAGATCTTTTTTGTGGTGGAGGTGTGGGTGGAGAGATACACATTTTTCTTCTTATGGAGAGAGGATAAGGGGTTTTTATAAACTCGTGGTCCATTAGAGAATAGAACATGCAGCTGTTGCCCAGTTTGAAAGTAAAAAGGGAAAAACTCTTCCAACCTTTATACTTCCAAAAATAAAATCACGCCCTTGACGATAGTATCTTAGTATCAAAATAGATTTGAAAAACATAAGTACAAGTTGGAAACATTTAAATGTGTATTTTTAAGTTTTAGGAAGCTGAAAAACTGGCAGTCTGGAATAACGTATTGTATGTTTGCCACCTGTGATTCTGTACATTCCATATTCTTCTTTTGGCATTTTGTACATTATTTAAGGATTTGAAGCATGTTAATCACATTTGTTATTTCCACTTCCTACATGAAAGTATCCATGCAATAAAAACAAAGACATGAAAGGTGACAGCGAGGGGTTGTGGAGGAAACTGGCAGCCTCTTTTATTTTGTCAGTTTTAAGTACACCACTTCTTATCAAGAAAGTGCAATTCTTCATTTAAAAAAACAAAAACAAATAGCAGGGCTATAGAAATGATCCAAAAGAGGCAACAGACTTATGCAACTGCTTCAAAAGTTGTCTTTGGCAATCTGGTGTTGTGGATATAGATGCCTTGCAAAAAAAAATTCAAATAGTCATCTAAATGATGTAATTGCTTTAATGCTTTGAGAAGAGATCTTTAGCAAAGCCTTATTTCTGATCCCCCCCTCCCCCAGGATTAAAAGACGAACTGGTTTCTGTTACAGAAGTGAGTCAGAGAAAAAATTCTCCATCAGATTAAAAATACTGGACACTAATATTGATGTGGATATATCTGTTGTTGAATGCATTTATAGCACTAAATGTTTAATATCATAAACACAGATATATCCAAGTCCACAATCTTTGACAGGATCAGGAAGAATTCCTCATATTGTGCCCAATTTACACACCATATTATAAAATGAACGATCTTATTCTCAATATAAATAAATATCACATTTCCCCAAAAATTCTGTTTTTTCCCCTAGCATAGAACCAGAGAGGAGTATAGGGAGATTTCATGAAGGTTATGATTCCTTTTCCCCTGCTGCAATGATTTTGGTGGGCTCCTCACAAATTTAACTTTCATTGCCAAGATAAGAGTCACCATGAAATTACATTCCCTTTCCATTCCACTATACCCCTAAGAAGTGGAAGATTTACCAGAATCCAGGCTGATGTATAACAAATTACTGTTATAGCATTGTCAAAATGATGTCTCTGTTTTTTCCTCTGGTCTTCCCTTCTCCCATTAATTTTTATCTTTTAGTTTCTATTGAAAGTCCGGGCTTCTGGCCACCTCTACCCCAGCACCTATTCTATTCCATTTTATTATTGTAAGCTGCTTTTGGAGAATATTCTGATGAAAAGCAGAATAAATCATAGCAAATTATTTGATATCAATTTGTGTATTAATTACTTATTGTAGGCATTAGGTCTCTACCAGAGTGCATTTAATAAGCCAGCTCCAAAAATGGGGGAAACTACCTTAAACCCAAAGTTAACAGTGATTTCTGTGAAGGATGTTAAAATGAGGGCTGTGACTGCACAAAGATCCACCCTTTTTTTTTTAAAAAAAAAATTTTTTGGCATCCATAAAAAGATATCAGTTCTTTTTACTCAGTCGCAGCTGGCAACTCATTTTTTTAAAAAAAATTATCTATGGATATCACACCCTGATCCTTTTCTTGCCCCACCAAAATGGATTTACTAAATTTCTTTTCTTCTATTCTCTGCAATCTTATACAAGTTTTCCTGGAAACTCCCAGATTTAAATGAACATGGAAAGAATTTGCTGAACTACTGGTTGCTGGCATTACTTCAGCGATGAGAGAGCCAAAGGTATGGTTGTTCCTTTCTGCACTTCTACAGTAATGTCAAAAACTTGGGACCAGACAAATGGAATCCATTCTGTCATTCCTTCTCATGCCAGGATAAACCTGGCATGGGCAGTTGTTGGATCTCAAGGACCCACCAGCTTCTCACTTGGCTGGTCCTCCATGCTGAGCCCTTGGCTTGGTGATCCTTCAGTTTCATTTCCCACAATGCCT
Source organism: Thamnophis sirtalis (assembly GCF_051295495.1). NCBI lineage: Eukaryota > Metazoa > Chordata > Lepidosauria > Squamata > Natricidae > Thamnophis > Thamnophis sirtalis. The sequence continues at coordinate 71,362,682 of NW_028261381.1, read as the reverse complement.
TTGGGATGATGTCATGTCTGCTCTTTTGAGGCCCATTTGAGAAAAGGCAATCTCTCAATTACCTTTAAGTTACTGCTGCTGTTGCTGCTATCCCCAAGTAAAAGTGTACCTTTGAAATTTAGAATCGATTCCTTCATAGGGCCCAGTTCTGGTTTGTTTCCTTGCTATAGGCCACAAGGGGGAGAAAGGTAGGATCTAAATCTAATAAATTAATCACCATCACCAAATAATATTAATCACCCCTTCACCAGAGTCCAAAGCTTTAACCTGTTATCTTATTTTCAGCTCTAGCAGAAACAGTGGAATAGACATCCAATGAATAAGCAAATAAATAATCAAACAATGCGGAACGAAGCTATTTCACCTGCTGCTGAGATCACACAAGCATGCAAAATATGTTGCAGCACCAAGCTGCTTTTTTTTTATATACCTGTACATCATTTGAAGATCTTCAGTAGCAAAACTGACAGCGCGACATACTTTTATTCAGCTTTGTTTTGTGTTGTGGATTTTTCTCCTTTCCTTATTATGTCCTCTTCAACTTTGGACTGAAACAGATTTACTCAGGAAGCGGCAAAGAGATGCTTATTGATCGCCTTGGTGATAATTAATAGGAAGTAAATGGCACTTGCAATCATTGCTTCCACTACCTATTCATAAAGCAGCAGCTCTAATCACATATGGGCTTTGTTAAATTCACCTGCCATTAAAAGCATCCTTAACTTGCTGGGAGAGGTGGAGTTGTCTCCAAAGATACATCAATAGCTCTTAGGTATGTCAGTCTCAGGTTTTGGAGCTTTCATTCTATGAATTTTTACCAGGCTGGATGATTTATGTAACAACTTTTGTATCATAATTTAAAAATAAAAACTAAACCACTTTCAGTATGAAATTGCCTGCAAGGTCATACTTGGAATGCTATTATTATTATGCATAATTTTTACTGTGAGACTCTGACACTAAAATGTCTTTCTGTTCTACTTAATCTCAAGATAAGCAATATGCCTGTTACTAGGAAATTTGAAGAGAACTTTTGGCTCATGTTCTGTTCGCCGCTACCGTGAACAATAAAATGTTTCTTATCCTAACCATGTTGTAGCGGAAATGGTGCAACTTAGAAAGACTGTTGGAGTTCTTTCCCTCAACTCTGTGATCAGGACTAGTGTGGCAAAGAAAATATACTATCAATAAACTATCTGCCAATGAATGGAAATAGAATGAACAAAAGTAAATCATTAAGTCTAGTTGAACATAGCAAAAACATCACCAACATCACCATCATCCTTTCTTTAAAAAAAAAAAAATAGGAGGAGGAGGATGGTGGTGGTGATTTTAAACTTGTATGCTTCCCAGCTTTCAATGATTCTGGGCAGCTCACAACAATCAAATTACAATAAAATCAATAGAAGGTAAAGATAAAAAATGGGAAGTACAATGAAGCAAGAGGTCTCACTCTTCCTCATCAAATGCCTGGGTTAAGAGACAAGTCTTTAAGGCCCGCCTAAATAACAGCCAAGTGAGGGCCATTCAGATCTCAGGAGGAACCTCATTCAAGAGGGCAGGCACTGCTACGAAGAAGGTACATTTCTGGAGCCCTCATGGATTGTTGTTGAAGGAACCCAGAGCAGGCCAACTCTGCAAACTAAAATGGCTAGGAAGATCCTATGGGAAATTAATCTGACTTTGTCTCACAATGGAAATAAATTACTCTGAACTTCTCCTTTATGTAATAAATAAGGAGAGAATAATAGGCACATTATTGAAACATGTTTCTTGCAGAGTATACTGAAATAATTTCTCAAATCTCCCCTCAGGATAGAAATACAAATGGCAATAGTATAAGCTTATTAGTAGTGGAGATTAAATTGTGTGTCTGTTGGGCAACACATTGTACTATAAACCTTCTCTAATCCAGTGGTTGTCCAGATATGCTGGATGACAGCCCCTGTCATTCAGTCAGGGTATCTACTGAATACATTTCATGGAGCCAATAGACAGCTATAAACCAAATTACACATTCACCAACATAGTGTTGGGGAAACCCTTCTGTTCTTTAGAAGACTTACACACATACACAAATGCTGTTGGAATGTGCAAATATGCCTGTGTACATGATGTACGGTGTATGTTATTACAAGATGTAGTGTGGGAAGAGAGGGAACATACTCCTGTACTCATCAACACTCCTGTGGCTTTTTGAACTACTTTTGAGGCTGGAGGGAAGCACAAGTCAAGGCATCAATTAGTACTGTGTGTACTCGACAATGTTAGGTAGAAGAACAAATACTTCTCTTTGCTTTGGGAAATAACAAAATTTATACAAAAAGCTCAACTTATGTGTGTCATATTTAGTCATACACACTTAGTCCCATGAGATAAAGCATCTTCCACATATATACTACATATATACTACGGAGGGAACTTTGATCTCCAAAGAATTTCTTTTATTGTGTGCATATTTTTTAATTCTGAAATAAGCTAGTAAATCCTAAGGGTGCAATGTAAATGTCGTTTTAAAGACTTAGCTTGCTGATAAAATAGAATTGAGAAAATAACATTTTTGTTTTTGTAAAGAAATACTTTTTTTAAAAAAAAAGTAAAAGTATAACTTTCTTATGTCTACCATGTGTGCATCACTGCCCTCTTCTGGGCAGTGATACACACAAACAATTAGTACAAACAATTGCAACTCACTGTGCCAATATTACAAGGCAGGTAAGATAGCAGAGACAACAGTCACCAGGAATTTTAGCAAAGTGACATATTAGTATTTGTAAACCATACGTGTATGTGTATGTGTAAATACACACACACACACACACACACACACACACACACACACACACACACACACACAGAGTGATACATATGTACCACCCAAAATATCTAAGCAAAAATCAAAAACATTAAGTTAATTATCTATGGAGATTCTCAATCATCCAGGTTATGGTTGTCCCAAAGGCACTTTTTCAACTGGACAACTGGACTTTCTTGTTTTCTTTGAAGATGTTTCACTTTTCATCCAAGAAGCTTCTTCAGCTGGATGGTGAGGAATAGAAAGATTTATATTCCTTGCAGACAGCAAACAGTCCTCTTTCAAATGGGGAAGAGAGATATGACATCATCTATCTCCAGTCTACAACACAATCCTTTCAGCAATTCCAAGAAGGCTCCAAACCAGTGGTGGGGTTCAATTTTTTTTAGAACCTCTTCTGTAGGTGTGGCCTGCTTTGTGGGAGTGGCTTGCAGGCCACGTGACCGGATGGGAGTGGCTTGCCAGCCATGTGACTGGGTTGGTGTGGCCAACTTGTAAAATGTGGTGAAACTCACTTAACAATGTTCTTGCTTAGCAACCAAACTGTTGGCTTAGAAACTCTGGCATTTGAAGCACGCAAATCTTAAAGCTGTCAAGTTACCTTGCACCCCTAACCCTTTAGAGGAAAAAAACCCCAGGGGTGTTCAAACTTGACAGCTTTAAGACTTGTGGACTTCAACTCCCCAGAATTCCTCCTCTCGCTCTTCATCTTGATGATGTGCGGACAGGTGGGGGGAGGGAGCTGGAACCAGTTCTAAACGGCACTGTAGATTTGTAGAACCTCTTCTATAGAAGTTAGAAGTTGCAGGAACCCAACCCTGCTCCAAACCCATTTGCACTACCCAGGTGACCCTCCCACATTGCCTCAATGACTGTAAAAGAATGCAAATGACCAGCTTGTCTGCAAGGAATATAAATCCTTACTATCCAGTCAAAGTTGAAGAAGCTTCTTGGATGAAAAGAGAAAGTCTTCAAAGAAAAACAAGAAAGTTCCCTTGTCTCTTAAAAAAGCACCCCTGGGACAACCATGACCTGGATGACTGAGAATCTTCATATACCTCTATTCAGTTACTTTTTTAACTAAGTGAGGAAAAAAGAAAGAAAGAATGAATGTGTTTTTCCTGTTTTTATAACAAAAAATATACATTAAAGCCCAGAGAAGAGTAGCTTTCTTAGTGTCCTCTTGCCCTATTTCCCAAAGAGGCACTTGACAGATTAAAAAAATCAAAGATTATTATTTATGATCTTCAGAATAATGCAGGAGGGGGTGCCATTTGTCATATGTAAAATTATGAATAGGAGCTAATAGGTGGACATGATGTTAATGGGAAAAAAATCCATTTCAGACACATTAAACTATACTGGCTAAAGCAGTGTTTCTCAACCTTGGCAACTTGAAGATGTCCGGACTTCAACTCCCAGAATTCCTCAGCCAGCTGGCTGAGGAATTCTGGGAGTGGAAGTCCGGACATCTTCAAGTTGCCATAGTTGAGAAACACTGAGCTAAAGAGAGCAAAAAGGGAAAAAATAAAACCCTTTAGACAATAAATAAAAGATTGCAGTTTCACACGATGCATAGATAAAAGCTAAGAAGCCCGTAAATCTCTAGTAAGAATGGCTAAGGTTGCAAATTATCACTTGGTATCCAGAAACTGGCACCGGTTCAGAGAAAGCTCTGCAATGGCTCAAGCATCCGAGTCAGAATCCAGGCCTTGTTTTTTCCCTTTGCCTCTGTCTCTTCCACAGATGCAATTCCCACATAGGAGTTAGTTGAATCGGAACAACTTAATTCTGAATAATTTCCTCTATACATTCCAGAAGTGGGGGGAAAAATGCTGTTTCAATAATAAACACTTTGAAACATGATCCCGGGATCCAACAGAGAAGCATTAAAGAAAGAAAAAATGGTGCCGGAGAGAAATATTGTAAATATGGAAACTTTTATTTCATTATTATTAAACTCCAAGAAGCATGTGTGGGAAGTTATCATCCAGCCCTCTCCCAGAAAAAATGAAATATCCTAGGAAATATTGAAAAGGCAGAATGTTTCTCTGGATGTGAAAAGAAGCATGTTTTAAAAGACAGAATAGTTGCCTGTAGCTTCTTGCCCACCCCCACTTTGTCAATAGGACATTGAGAAGGCCAGGCTAGCCCACTTTACACAATAAAGACTTTTCCACTGCAGCTGTAGGGGGAAGGGATATTACTCAACTGAGAACTCATACATGGATTCAAAACAGCCTAGAGAGTAGCCCCCTGCATGGCACCATGAGAGTCTGACAACCAATCAGAATACATTTCTTACACAGGAACAGGAAACAGAGAGGTGGGACTAAACAGGGTATAAAAAGCCTAGCAAGCCCCTTCCTCACCCCTTTTCTCTTCTTCTTCACCAACATTGAAGCATGTGATCACCTTTTCTGGTCAGGGCTCAAGCCATGTGGCCCTGTCCAACAATAAACCATCTTTCCAAGCAGCCTCCATGTCTCCAGTGTCTTCTTCCCCACTTGGAGCTGAACCCAGAAGGACATTTCTTTCAACACATGAACGGGGAGGGCCTTTCTCTATTAAAAAAAACCCCAAGATATAATAGCTGTGGTGTGTAGTCTGGGCTTTCTGCAAGCTTACACACTCAGTTTCTCCCAGCAGCTGCAAAGGGGGAGGTTTGGCTTTTATTACTGAGGAACACAGAGGCTTTTTGATCTGCCACTGCTGCATGCACACACAAACACACAGCTGAGAAGGAAAGGGAAGAAGAAAAAAGTCAGTGCATTCAGTTTTCACCACGCTTGTGCTACTCTTCATACACAAATATCCAAGCGCAGAGGGTGCACAAATTAGGTGAAAACAGAGTTTTTTAGAGAGGATTGGACCTTAGAGTTAAATTAAGGCTGTTCCATGAGGAAAGTTTTCAAAGAAAATGACTGTTTGGGAGAGATGCAGAGACACCTTGTCTGTCCGTCCCCATTCTTTCTCTACCCCCACCCCCCACCATTCTTCAGAAGCAGAAATGGCAGCCCACCCTTCCTTCCCCCATCATCAAAGCAGCAGACAAATCTCTTTCATAGCCACTCAGTTACAAATTTCAAGGCACCAGAAGAATTTTTTCTTTGAAAAAAAAAATCACATCACTATTATACCATCCTCTTAATAATGCCTTCAAAGGACATTGTGGCTTAAGGGGGGCTTAAATTAGCTCACTTCAACAAAGTTGGCTAATTATTTCTTTGGCACTATGCATCCTAATGGACTCCCTTTTGTTGACGGTATTTATTATCAGTCACTGCCTCTCTTCTTCCTGGCCTCAATTCTTCATGCTGTGAAACAAACTTTTTTTTTTAAAAAAAACCACTTGTTGGGATACCTGAACTCCTGAATGAAAACCTATGTGAAATGAACTCAGACAATTCAGAGAACATACCTGTGAGTCAAAGGCAAACTGTTTTCAGGGAAAGCCCTTATTCATAGTATGACACTAACTTTGGAAATAGCAGTGAAAGAAAAAATATTTCATAACAAAGGGAGCACTGGGACCTGTAAAGGTAGACACTAAGACAGCCAGTGCTATGAAAAATACCAAACTATTCAGGATGTTGGTACTTCGCAAAAATAGCGCAAGGTTTTTCTAGACAACCATTTCGCAATGGATCCAGTTTGAGGATGGAGCATCCTCAAAACTGCAGTATCCATGGAAGACTCTGGTGCACAGTCTACCACGACTGGCCAAAAAGCAGCATTCCAGTAAGAGGAGTTGGCCAGGGGTGGAGGGTGGGGAGGGATTCAAACCAATCTTGAGGGGAAAAGGAGAATAAGGAAATTGTGTGGCAGCAGATCCCGTAGTGATCAGCAGCCCAGCAATCTTTGCAATAACAAAGTCACCTCCTTCCATAGCCTGCATTGGGGAGAGTGTACATGGTTATCCAGGAACTCTCTAGCACATGGCTCTGATTCTTACATAGCTACAGGAGTTAAGAGTGTGTGGTGTACCTGAAGCATTCCATAGGTGCTGCCTTTTTTCTTCCTGTTAACAAGGATGGCTGAACACTAATGCTTGGAATCAAGAATTAGAAATTATTTAATTAGTGCAAAATTACAAAGCTGGAAAAGAGCAGTACCCAGTAAATAGAAAGAGCTCTTCAATTTTAACTTTTATGCCAAAATACATTAAATGTTTGATAGAAGTATAAATGATCTAAATGAGTGTGATTAAATATCTGTTTTTTTCTTCCTATGCTCCCAATCACCAATGAGAAGCCTGTGTCATAAGATTTATTACATTTTGATTTGCAATAATGAATTTTGGAATAATTTTGTCTAATTTTTGCAAGCTTTTCAATGAGTCCAGGCCATCTTTTGCGTGAAGTCCAGCTAGCAATATTTCTGAATAAATTAGGATAGATTGTGGAAGAAGATCCATTTTATGGTGAGGAGATTCTCTATTTCTTGAAACATTTAACAATGTTTTAATATTTAGTATTTTGTTCCTTGAATGTGTGGTCTTTGAGGGTCACTTCACACATTGCTCTTAGTTTGCATAAACCCCTCACACATATGTGCTGATCATTCTCGACTCTAGGGGGCAGTGCTCATCTCCATTTCAAACCCCAAGAGTCCGAAGATGTCTCCATGGTCATGTGGCCGGCATGACTAAACGGTGAAGGCCCACGGAACACTGTTACCTTCCCACCAAAGGTGGTTCCTATTTTTTTACCTGCATTTTTTGTACATGCTTTCAAACTGCTAGGTTGGCAGGAGCTGGGACAAGTAACAGGAGCTCACTCCATTATGCGGCGCTAGGGATTCGAACCGCCGAACTGCCAACCTTTCTGATAGACAAGCTCAGCGTCTTAGCCACTGAGCCACCACATCCCTTTTTTTGTATAAATAATAGGAGTTTATTTAAGATATTTGCATTTTGTATATAGAATAAATATCCTCCACTTTCATGCAGTTGTGAATCCTTTAAATAAAATCTTCCTTCCTTCCTTCCTTCCTTCCTTCCTTCCTTCCTTCCTTTCCTTTCCTTTCCTTTCCTTTCCTTTGACAAATAATGTTAGAATGCAATGTATTTTTATGCAAGAGTGAAACTAGTCTATTGGCATATACTATGAGAAATATTTAAAAATAATAATTCTTGTTATAAATGTAACAATAGAATGTTAATGGTAAGAAATCTGGATAAAAGGGAATAACAACAATTGCACTCAATGACAAATGAGAAGATTGACAGAAAAACCACGCATTGCTAGCATCGCTACATCCTTGGGTAATCTTTTGGCTACTTTATCTGTTTTATTTGTTTCAAAAACAATGAGACCAGCAAAGTAAAAATACGGTAAGGATAAATATGACAGTTTTCAAAGCATCACAGATGGTAGCACTTCGTAACACTCCTGAACACACAGAGAGGGAGACAAACACGCATCCATATTCCTTTCCTCCTTTTACTACTGCTTCCAATCAGTAGGAACATAAAATCACAGTTCATTCTAAATGGTTGTTAGGGGGTTAGGGGGTGGTCATACAGCAGTAGAGGTTAGAAAAGTCAGACTAGTTTATATTTTCTCTCTTCAGTTTGGGTTGTGGGTATATTTCCTCAAAGCAGAGCTAAAGAGCTTGGGGTGAGTTTCCTTTACCATTCTACTCTGGATAATTTTTTTGCTGCAGAGTCAATATCTGCTGTTTGAACTTCCATCTTGAATAGCTGCACTCCTACAGATGTTGTTCATTTCTAAGGTAAGACCAGACAAAACTTAAGATCTTTCCAAAGCTATTTTATGCCAAGGGAAAATGAATCCATGCCAAGAGATTTGGCAGATATTGGAAACCCCCAGGAGACGAGAAATTAATTTTGTAATGAAGAAAAGCATGAGGCCAGATAAACTAAAACAGAAGGCTGTTATAGTAAGAACCCCGGAAAGGACCAACATAATCAATTTTAAATTATTTCCTGGAATTTTATCCAGCATAATGGTTTTAAAATGAGTCTTAAATGACCCATTTACACCTTTTTTTTTACCAATTACTTCCCCTAGTGCAGCAATATGTAATCTAATTGGAAAATAAAAAGAAGGATGTTTTTATATACATCAAAGCAAGTCAGGAAATGTGTTCAGCGGGATCACAAAATGCAGCCTTCTTGAACATTTATCTATGCCGAATACAGGTAGGAGATTGCCTATTGGAATACTGTCCTGCACAGGAAATTAGCATTTCAGAGGGGAAACAGGCTGGGTGAGACACAGTTGTTTACTTCATGCAGGGAGCTTTAAAAAAAAAAAGTCAAGAATGAATAAAAATTCAACGACAATATAGCTGCAGCCTTCTTTAATAGGAGCTGATAGAACCAATGGCCTTTAGGGGCTGTTTTAAACACTTCTATAGAACAGTGGCTTTTAGATACTGTGACTTGAATAAAAAGTAAAACAGAGAACTTGCTGAAGGATCACAGTGTTTCTCTACTAAAGAAGTCCAGACCTTTTCTGAGACCTCTAGGGCTGCTGCTTAAGCTACCTTAAAGGAAGAAAGGCTGCTGAGATTTAAAAGTCAGTTTGTGCCTAAAACAGGAACACGGTGGCTCATTGGCTAAGACGCTGAGCTTGTCGATCAGAAGGTCGGCAGCTCACTGGTTTCGAATCCCTAGTGCCACGTAACGGAGTGAGCTCCTGTTACTTGTCCCATCTTCTGCCAATCTAGCAGTTCGAAAGCAGGTAAAAAATGCAAGTAGAAAAATAGGTACCACCTTTGTTGGGAAGGTAATAGCATTCCGTGTGCCTTCGGTGTTTAGTCATGTAAGCCACATGACCATGGAGAGGTCTTTGGACAGCGCTGGCTCTTGGGCTTTGAAATGGAGATGAGCACCGCCCCCTAGAGCCGGAAACAACAAGCATGCATGTGCAGGGGGAACCTTTACCTTGTGCCTAAATGTCTGTTTGTGCCTCCTTTTTGTCCCTGATTTCTTCAAAGATGGTTGCTAGGGTCACCAAATAGCTTTATGATTATGATCAAAGTGGAAGGAAGGCAAGCCTAAGAATCAACTTTTCACTGCTTCTTGTTAAGAATTTTGCACACAGTAAAAGTCAGATCCAAAGGGGGAAAATAGAAAAAGGAAAAGGCACAAGAAAAGGAAAAAGGGAAATAAACTAAAGTTAATAATTATACTAATTACTTCCAACCTTCCTCTCAACAGATATTAGCAAATCCTTTGTCTCCCTTCCCTCTTGACTATTATTCCAGAAATACTGTACCTTCAATCCATAATTTAATTCTCATCTTTTCAACCTTCAGATCCATAAATTATCATTTCACTTTGTTTTCTTTTAGTAAAAAGCCCATAAATGGTTTCCAACTCTTTTTAAATGCACTTGTCTTTTTCTCCTTGACAAAGAGGTTAAAATTACAGCATTTTTACAATTCATTCCTCCATTGCGGGAATTTCAGTATGGGATAGGATACTGGGGGTTCCCAGGGGTTCAGGAGAACCTCTAGCTAAGATACTGTGCAGTTTGGAGAACCCCCAAATCCCATTTCTGGCTGGCCCTGCCCACCCTACCTCTCCCCTCCCAGGAGTCCCCACTTGGCCCGTTTTGGATGCAGCTAAGTGCAGGTCACACGTGGAGCCAGGAGAGGGCAAAAACACCCCCTCTGCCATGGTGCAGGAGGTCGACTAGGCCACACCCACCATGGCCACATCCAACCAGCAACCGGGCAGAGAACCCCTTGCTAAAAAATTTGAAGTCCACCCCTGCTCTTGGCGCATATAATAATCTTGTGAGTGACCACCTTTTTACTAATATATTGGCTGCCATGATTCTGAATCCAAGCTGTGTCACAGTGCAAGATAAATCTATGAATGTTGCATTCCTGACTGGAATTGCTTCTCTACACAATATCATCTCTCTTGTTAGTTTCTGTGCTGGGCTGAAGAAAAGCTGCAGTACACAGTGAGGTGCTCCCTTAATTCTAAATAGCATTCGAAGAGGCAGCAAAAAAGATATAAAATTGCTGATTTAAAAAAAAAATGCAATCTCTGTGGAGATTTCACAGCAAGACGCTCCTTCCTCAGAAAAGGTGACAGATTCTGACCTCAGATCAAGAGGATAAACTTATGTATGATGTCTTTGGAATGCCCTTATGTGTCTGTCTTTTTGTGTGTGAATGGGGAGAAAGAGAATTTCTACCGTATATATATATATATATCCTCTTATTGATGAACTCTTACTAAGGTCCTTTTCTCATTAATCCTGAGCATAAATGCCTGCTAGTGAAATACATATATTTAGCGAAACAAAATTCTAGGTTCTTTAAAAAGCCAATGTCATATATAACTTGTCAATTTAATTCAAATATGCATAATTAATTAACAATGAAATATCTGCATATGGAATATTTATTTCAGAAAATTTACTAGTGGAGATAAACTGGCTTTCAAGAGTTCTAATTTCTGTTCACAGCTCTGTGGGCAGTCTAGCCCAATATTGTTTCCAAATGAACAAGTCACAATGCTATCAATCAAAAGATTATGAAGCTAGTCATATGTAGCAGAAAAATGATTGAAAAAGCCCTGGGAAAATGCAGGAACACCATTGGGAGACACGATCTGAACTGGAAACTCCTGCAGGCACTGTTCATATGTCTTTCTCCCATTTGATCAGATGAACCCACGATACCAGATGTAGTACTAGAAAGTCAGAATGTTTAGGAGTACCATGTGTTTAAGCCATGTGCTTCCAGATTCCCGTCCAAATTAGGGCAGTCAAAATTAAAGATTAAATTGGTAGTAAAATGACAGGAAATATACTTTTGGTTTATTTTATTTTTCATGCCAACTGCTGTGAGAGACATGCTTCTGCATAGATTTATACCTTCCCTTTAAGTCATGTTCTACCCTTATCTCTAAAGACACATAATCAACATACTGTTAAATGGGGACTTAATTGGCATTTCTATCCATGGCCAAGTAACATACAACCCTCTCCTTTAGTTTTTGTTAACTATTCTTCATTAACACATCCAACTTTGTCAATATTTTCTCTTCTACAGATAATCCTCAACTTGTGACCAAATAAATCCCAATAAATCCCAAAATTTGTGTTGTTAAGTGAGACATTTTTGAAATGAGTTTTGCCTCATTTTACGAACTTTCTTGCCACAACTGTTAAGTGAATAACTGTAGTCGACAAGCTAGTAACCCGATTGTTAAGAGAATCTGGCTTCCACATTGACTTTGCTTGTCAGAAGGTCGCAAAAGGTGATCACACGACCTTGGGACACAGCAATGGTCATAAATATGAACCCGTTTCCAAGCATCTGAATTTTGATGATATGATCATGGGGATGCTGCAAAGGTCATAACTGTGAAAGACAGTCATAAGTCCCTTTTTTCAGTGCCATTGCAAGTTTGAACAATCACTAAATGAACAGTTGTAACTCGAAGACTACCTCTATTCTGAGATGCTGATGCCTTTCAGATAATCACCACCAGTGGTGGGTTCCGGATCCCGGTGCAACTGGTACGGTGCAACAGGGCTGGGCAGCATGCGTGCACATGTGCACAGTGCACGCATGCGTACTTACCCCCTGCGAGGCCTCCGTGATGCTCCAGCTGCTCAATGAAGCATCGTGCAGGCGCCATACGCTCCATGCACATGCGTGGAATCCCCAAACAGCTCAAATACAGATAAGGAGCGCGGGCGGGCCCTCTGGAGCACCATACTGGAACGGTACCTGGTGCTCCCAGCAGGCACCGGTATGCCCGTAACAGTGTTTACTGGTTGTATCCCACCACTGATCACCACTATCACAAGGGAAGTATCACTGGTAGGCACAAAATCATTCCCCTCCCTTTCAGATCAAGCTCTTTAAGTGTCAATTTGCTTTCTATTTCCAGCCAGGGTAAAGAACAGTTCTGGTAGAGCCAAAGCTTCATCATAAAGCAACGTGCTAACAGGAGCTTTAATGGAGTCCTTGGTGCTCTTTATACTTAGCTATTTGCTTGCAGACATTCCATTAGGTGATGAATGAAACATTCTGCAAAGAAACAACCAAGATCAGAGAGTACCAGGGACTCCACCGTTCAACCCTGAACTATAGATATTCTCTTCTACAGGAGTGTTAATGTCTTCTCTTAACCAGCCTTATGAGACAATTTAATAAGGTAGCTCTGCAACTTCAGCTGACAAAAGCCCAGCTAATTTTTCCTCCAGCTCTCAAGCGCCAGCTGCCAAGTCCAGTAAATTGCTGCTTAAAGAACAATCCCTCCCAGCACCCCTCAAAAAAAAAACTTTTAAAAAAAGTCCAATATGTTATAGCTTGGGTCTCTTTAATTGACACAGATATTTCTTTAGGGACGTTGATGTCACAATTACTTTAATTCCAATTTTAAATTGTCATGGAACTTGACCTCAGCAACCAACCCTCTTCCCCCCACCCTTTGCAAGAGACACAAACCATTATTAGAGAAAATTTCCCAGGGGAAAGGGGGAAAAATAACATGGAAAATGTTAATACTGGAGGTCAGGAACAAATCTGTACAGATTATTAATCATGCTGAAATACATTATGTTAAATGCAACAGGATGAAATATCTTGCTAAACCACCCTTTACTAATAACCAGGGCGAAAATCTAGCCAACAGTCTAAGCCAGGTGTCACTGACTTTCAGACCATATATCAATACCTAAATAAAACCAAGGCATGCTTGTATTTTAGTCTTTACCGTCTGTGTAATATTGCAGGGGTCTGTAATTGCATCTGACAGTTTGACAGTAGTGCTAATAACCCCTGCCCTTCTTAACATCCTGGAAAAGAGAGTCTTCCTTCAACCATTCTGGCTTCACAGAGTACAGTCATACAATTTCTCACTGTTTTCTTGTTATTTTTAAAAACATGGCTAGGCTGTTTGTGGATGCCTTCAAGTCAGTCTTGCCTCCTGAAAACTGCCTGGGCAAGTCCAGGCGTTTTTCTTGACAACATTTTTGGAAATGCTATGCTGCTGCCTCCTTCCTAGAGCTGAGACAGAATGACTGGTCCAAAGTCACCACCAACTACCTTTGCACCAAAGGCAGGACTAGGAACCCCCGTCTCCCAGTTTCTTGGCTGGTACCTTTAGCCATTTCACCAAATTGGCTCTCTTACCGCTGTATTAAGCCATGATGTGAGAACCCAGAAACTGTGGCTTTTAAAAAAACAGTGTATTGCTTAGCATGGCAAGTGGTTTTGGCCACTATATGAACCTAATCAATCTGAGATCAGAAAGTTTCTTTGATTTTCTTTAGTTCTAGACAAAAATCAGAGTCCAAAGCATTGCACCTTCAGAAGGTGAAGAAGAGTTTTGGTCTCCAAGTTTGAGGGAAGGTGCAGATTATTTGCCTATGGAGATTCTTGGTCATCTAGGTCATGGTTGTCCCAAAGGTGCTTTTTCAAGAGGCAACTGGACTTTCTTGTTTTTGCCACAGAAAGTCCAGTTGCCCCTTGAAAAAGCACATTTGGGATGTGCAGATTCTTCTTTGCACCAATAGCTTTTGGAGCATGTAGTGACAGAGGCTGATCTTCTGGCTGTATCTAAGCTCAGAAATGGAGGAGAAATGGAGCACCATCCATCGCCTTATACAGGACTTCAGAGAAACTCTAGATAGGAGAAATGGGGGACCTGTGACCCATCCAGAATGAACTCAAGTTCCTGTTAGCAGCAACCCATCATGTTTGGGGGTGGTGGGAGCAGGAGCATACCATCCTCCTCTTTTGGGGTATTTTGCAATCACAATTGCAAATTTTCATTGACCCAAAGTAGTCTCCTGTGGATCCCAAGTAATTCATCTAGACACCATTAACATATGGTGTTTTCTGCTTAAAATTGATAAAATCTTCCTAGTCCTGGCACTTCTGGCTTTCTGGCTGATGTCTACATCATGCTCAGACTTCAAAGCACTTCTTTATAGGCACACACACACCCCATCCTCAAGCCTACTGGAATCAGGAAAAATCACTTCTTTATTTTCCTATTATTCTAGCAATCTACTCCCCACACAATCATGATTAGAGATCTTTATTTCTCAATAAGTAACAAGGAGAAAAAGCACAAAGCCAGGCACAAATGAAGTTACCATCTGCTCATCTTCCCGGCTCTCACTGGAGTCCTCAGCCTTCCTATGAGGAGAGGGCACATGGGCCCCAGCTGCTCGCTTGCCAGGGTCTGTCTCTTCTCCCAGTCGCTCACCATCTGCAAAAGAAAAAGCAGATGCATTGCAAGCCATGAGAAGACAGCGCACAGAGACAAGGGCTGCACCAACCCTCGCCCTGTCTGATGCTAGTCTTCCACCTCCAGTGAGAGTGAATACAGGAATTAATCCATTATTGAGCAAGCCGCCCATATGATTATTGTCATTTTTATGTATCGTTGTATGTTTTATGTTTTTAATATTGGAATGCTTAGCCACTTGAAGCCTTTGGAATAGCACAGAATACAAATGCCTGCAAATAAATAAATACATACGTTATCCTTTCTGAAATTGATCTGCAAAAACAATAAACTCTGCAAGGGTTCCAGTGACAACAATCACAACCTAATAGTTCTTCAAAAGGCCCCTGGGTGCTTGGGTCATTAACTCTCGGGGGGGGGGGGGCTACTCTGGATCCCTTCCAGATGTTGAGTTTATAATGCAATAAATATGCTACTGTTCATATTGTATTTGAAATCTGAATGCATTGTCCCTCAAAGTAATGCCTTTGTAATGTTGTCCAATACTCCAGCTAGAATATTTTTTCCTCACTGCATTGGGGCTTTTTTTTATGTTACATTTATTTCCCTTTTTTTCCTCCTCTGTCCAGGAACTTAAGGCAGCATATACTAGAATGTCACCTCATTTTATCAACAAAATAAATAATCCTGTGAAATAGGTTTGGATTCAGACAGAATCACTCACCCAAAATCACCCGGTGAGTTTTCGTGGTAAGCATGGTTGGATCTCTGTAGACATTTTCCAACACTTTAAGCACTATGTCAACTATCTCCCTAGTTTCTCCCAGATTGCTTTCTGGCGTTTAGCATTGTAATTTAAAAGCAAACAGAAAATAAGGTTACAGTGTACAGTGTACAGTTCTTCCCAGTAATGCATCATGTTTCTATAAAGTTGATTTTGTTTTCAAGAGTTTTAAAAGTTCTTTGAAGGGAATTTACTTTCTCTCACCCAACCACTGAATTTTGTCTCTTCCAGCTTATAAAAAGAAAAGTGAGACACGATCTCCTGCAACAAAGCTGAAGATTTATAAATTTATTGTGCGGGGGGGGGGGGATATTGGGTGATTAGTACTTGAAACAGGCTAGTGTTTGTGCAGCATTAACAGGAGAAATTTCCTGCAAAGTGATAACCTTAGGACGTGGGGAGAACAGATGGAGAAAACAGGTAGAGAAAAACTTACAGTAATAAAATGTTCATGTCCAAACAAACAAAAATTCACTTGAGCTAGTTAAGAGTGATATAGATATTTCTTTTCAATCAAAATGAGAAATATATTGAATCTACTGAAGTACCATTGGACATTTATGGAATTTGCTAGTATCCACCTCAACATGTATTAGGGAAGAGTGTTTACAAAAAATGTTACAGCAGCAACAATTTGTTTATTGTTACTTTAAATCATTCATGAACAATGATAACATGAAATAATGCTTGAATTTGTGCTCTGCAAACATAGATAGATTTAAATAGCTTCTTGGACTTCTAAGATTAAGAGAGCAGACAAATTTAGAATGAGCCATACAACCCTCCTCTGAGGGCATTGTTTCATCTTAAATTAGGCCAATTAACATTGATATTCTCGACTTCATTCTCTCATGCATTTTCAT
This sequence comes from Thamnophis sirtalis, assembly GCF_051295495.1. Lineage (NCBI taxonomy): Eukaryota > Metazoa > Chordata > Lepidosauria > Squamata > Natricidae > Thamnophis > Thamnophis sirtalis. The sequence continues at coordinate 71,346,021 of NW_028261381.1, read as the reverse complement.
GCCCCCTTTAATACAGGATACGAAACCCCTAAAACTAGCACAGCTGGTGAGATTACAGACACTGCAATTATCCATGCCAAATCACAATGCCATCATCTGCTTCATGTAAACATCTACTACTTACTGTTCTAAATAGAGGTAGCTCAGTCTTTGGGACCAGACTTCGCCAGTGCAATAACGTATGTGCATGGCAGCATAAGTACTAAAAAAACACCCCTTCCTTTATAAACTGGTTTTACTGATTTATTTTGGCATGTAATGAAGATAGCTGTAAAATCTGATGAGTTCTTCCCTTCTGTGAAGACTTATTACAGAGGTAAGGAACTAGCGTTCCTTGAAATGCTACTGAGTCACAATTCCCAAAAATTTCGTCACAATCACAATTCCCAACAACCTTGCCCACTGTCAGTAGTGAAGAAGGTTGGGAGTTGAGAAACATGGAGTTGAGAAACAGGAACATCTGGAATATTCTAGATTCTCTGGTTTATTGAAATGCAAGTAAAAATTATGGAGTAAATGAAAAGGAAATAGGGCTTATCATTTATTGATCTTATTTATTTGATGTGCCATTTTTTGTGGAAAATGAATATTCAAGTAAGCTTAAAGGTCAGACAAAACACTCAGAGTACAAAAAAGCCAATTAAATTAAAACATGAATAATAAAATAATTGGCCATCAAATAGTCAAGGGAAATAAGAGCTCCATTAAAATCTGCCTTGGCTCTTCTGTATTTGGAGCGCTCTTCAATTCTGAGGCCCAGCCTTGAAAATTACAAGGCTGGAATTGTTTCAGAGGAGAAGTATCAAATAATAAGGGGTTTGGAATCCAAGCTTTGGGAAGGGATAAAGGTGCTGTACATATAGCTTGCAAAAGAAAAGATGAAGGGGAGTTATGATAACAGTGGCCCAACATCTAAAAGCTTGTGAGCTGCAACTCTTATTTTCTGTTCAAGCCAATACAGAATAAGCAGTAACAAGTTGAAATAATAAAAAAAGGCTGGATATTGGGTCGACTTTCCTGGTGGAAAAACTATTAAGTGGTGGAAGAAGCTGCCGAGAACAGGGGTAAACAATTCAACAGTTTGTTGAAAGTATCATGGACAGCAGTAGATTGGGGAGACATCACCATACTGATAGTGAACCAGTTTAAATCACTAAATGAACTTCCCTAATGGTTTAATGTACATGTTGAACAGCATGGAGAGAAGATGGGCTTATATGGGACAACACCATATTGTCCCATATAAGCCCATCAGTCAATAGTTTAAGTATGAAATATCAGTTCCACACATCATCATGGCCTGACAGGAAGAACATGAAAAATCAAGCTCAGGACTGAGAATCTGGAGAAGAAACTTCAGGTATGTCAGCCTCAGGAAAAATCACATGAGGCCAATTAAACACAAGCAACATCTAAGCAGTTCAAAGAGTCAGAGGAGGAGAATGTAAGTAAGACCTTCCAGCCCACACAGACAGTGAATAGAAGGGAGAGCAGAATAGAGGTCTATTAGGCTTCTCACCGAGAAGTAAATCTTTCTATTTTTGACAGCTGGCTGCAGTCTATAAAAGAATCTATTCCGCCTTTGTTCTCTTTGCTGGAGACAATATCTGACATCCAGCTTGTGCATGATATTTGTGTCTGGATTTCTGCTTCTTGGATCTCTAATCTTTGGATTGGCTGACAACTTTGACCTGGCTCTAAACTGACCTTTGCCTTCATTTGGGACCTGGACAATTCTTCAGCATGCTCCCGTTCTCAAAGCAAACCTTGCAGGCAAGAGAGAGGAGAAAGGAGAGAGAGAGAGGAGAAAGGAGAGAGAGAGAGGAGAAAGGAGAGAGAGAGAGGAGAAAGGAGAGAGGAGAAAGGAGAGAGAGAGGAGAAAGGAGAGAGAGTGAGTGCAAATACATTCTTCTCAGGCTTGGTGAGAGCAAATCCCAAAGGGCTGCCCTAGCACTCGTCTCAGTAATCCTCATCTCACAGAGAGTTGGGTTTACCCCAACAAATGGCAGTGGTTCTGCAAACATCTCCTTTCTTACGGTGATGCTGAGCTGCGTGCCTTTTCTCATCCATCCATTGTTTAATTACACATAACACAGAGTAAGAATTAGGAAAGCTTCCAGCCAATGCATTAATAAGTACCCTCTCAAGCACATGGGCAAGTGCTCAGCAACACCATTCAGCTGGTAACACCAAGGAGCTTGGCATCCTTGGGCAACCCTGCCTTCATAACTGCTGCCCGCCAAGACTGCTGCATTCATGCTCTGAATGACTCCTCTTTATGTTTAGGTGTTTCTTTATTCTCCAGAGAATTCAATTCCAGAATGGGCAAGGAGTACAAATGATTGCAAAACATGAGTACCATGGAGGATTAGCTCTTGCTTGGGAAGAAGCCATCTGCCTGCCAAAATCAAATCATTTTTGTAACATCTAAACAAGGTTCCCCTTTCTTTCTTTCCTTCCTTCCCTGTCTAGTTACTTTCTCTCTGCAATGTCCCCTCCATCAATTTTGTTTCCCCCTATTTCCCCCCCAGTTTGCAGCTATTCTTTCCTCCATTCTCTTTTTATCCTTCCTTTGGATGCTTTCTGCTAGAAGGATGGAGAGTAAAATGTGTTTGTACTTTTTCAGTGGAAAATATTTTTTTAAAGGCAAATTTGTTTTAATAAATATTTTTTAAATCTGCCCTTGCTTTTTTCTACAGAATGGCTTCTGGCAGGTGTGTGTGTGTGTGTGTGTGTGTGTGTGTGTGTGTGCTTCTCATATATAGTACAGGTAATCCTTAACTTATGACCACAATTGAGCCCAGAATTTATGTTGCTAAGTGAAAAATTTGTTAAAAGTGAGTTTTAAAAATGCGACTTTTCCTGCCACGTTTGTTAAGTGAATCACTGTAGTTGTTCACCTAATAACACAGTTGTTACATGAATCTGCTTCTCTGTTGACTTTGCTTATCAGAAGGTTGCAAAAGGTCATCACATGATCCCGGGACCCTGCAACCATCATAAATATGAACCAATGTAGAGATGTTATTAATTTCTTTATTTCTTTTTTCTCAATAGATCTTAGACTGTGTTTGTTAAAAATCTATACCGTGGGAAGTCGGGAGAGGGAGGAGGAGGGGGGGAGGGTGGAGGGTGGAGGGAGGGATGGATATACATTAGGCTAGACACGAAGTGTTAGTTCTCAATGCAATGTGACTTCACATGTATACTGTTTTTCTCTAATTTTTCTTTAAAAATAGGATAAGCCAAATACATTAACATATAGTGGAAATACACCGAGGGGAGGAGGAGTAGGAAAGAAGAAAGATGGGTAGAAAGGGATGGGAGAGAGGGTGGGGGGGAAGGCGAAAGGGAAGGGGGGAGCAGATCTGGAGAGAGGAGTGGTAGAGGGCGAGGGGAAGTAGGGTAGACGGGGATGATGGAGGGAAGATAGAAAGGTGGAGGGTGGTGGAAGAAAGAGGTGTATGGAGGATGGAAGAGGTATATTGGGCTTTTATTTTCTGGGGCATTGTCGACAAGAGGAATTGATGCAATTACTGTTTAATACTGTACGGGGTACACATGTGAGTGTATGAAAATGAAAATAAAATATACTAAAGACAAATAATAATAATAATAATAATAATAATAATAATAATAATAATAATAATAGACATGGTTGCTTGGTAAATAAATAAATAAATAAATAAATAGTTGCCAAGCATCCGAATGTAAATCACGTGACCATGGGGATGCTGCAACAGTCATAAGTGTGAAAAATGGTCATAACTCACTTTTTTCAGTATCATCGTAACTTCAAAGGGTTACTAAACGAATTGTAAGTCAAGAACTACCTGTATGTGCAGACACAGGGAGAGAGAGAAAGCAAGATTGGTTTCAGCTACTACAGACAACCTTAAGTTGACACGGTAAGGAAACTGGGTGCACAATTTATGTTCATGCTTATCTTTACCTTTCCTGTTTATGCTTCCACTTTTGGAAGGTCATCTTAGATTCATGCTTTTCCTTTTGCATAAAGATAGCCTAGAACTGAAGGATGTGATATCAATTATGTCCTATACAAGTGCTGTGTTTGAAGCAAAAGGAATTCTGCTCAAATGATTGGGATATACAGGCAATTCTCATATGCTACTGAGAAGGTGAGAATAGCTTTAAAAAAAACATTTTCCCCAGACAGGAAATATATATTTTAAATCCCAAAGTACTATTTAGAATGATAGCTAAGATTAGTATATATTCCATCTCCCCTTGTTTCTATTTAGTCTTTCCAACCTACTCAATAGCCACTCTTCTTCAGGTGATTACTAATGCTCAAATACTGAGGCAAATTTGAAAAATTGTACCAAGCAGCTTAAAGTATTTTACAGATGAGAGACAGAAAATAGCAGCAAACAAGCAATTTGTAGATGCATTCAAAGATGTGTGACTCAGCACTGATAGTAATTCTTCCATCTGTCCCTAAATTGTAGTATAAGACGGCATAAGCTTGGTTTGCTACTGAACAGATTGGCAACTTTTCTGTGTATATGTGATCTAAGATGTGCACAGCAAGTGAAAAAAACACACTTTCATTTCCCACAACAAAAGGTCAGTTCTGTCAATGAAAAGCCAACTAAGGGCAGGGTTTAAAGCTTAGTAACATTTGTGACGACAGGCCCCACCAAATGACAGGAACTTCAAGACTGGCTTTTCCAAATCTCAACAATAAAGACAGCTGGAATGTCTACGAGTTATTTCTTAATTGTTTACATATAAATAGCATGTTACCCACCTAGAAGAAAACTTTTGCAACTACAAACAGAAGGGCTATAAAGAAATATAATAGACAACCTGGCTTTTCTGGAACATAATTAAGACCACACAGTGCTTATGTATCATCCTTCCAGCTGAAGCTTGAAAGGCAGCTCTTAAGTATAAATATATAAATAAAACAAATCAAGTTATCCTTTGTTAAAAGCATACCTAATTTAGGATGGCCTTGTAAAGCTTGACAATTTTACAGATGACTGGAAATGTTTTGTGTTGACCAATAGAATCCTTTGACTAAGTAAGACTCAATGGGAGGACCCATTATTAAATGGCAGTTTTAAGTGGCCTAAGAATTTGCATACAGTAACCACAGCACTGATTGATGAAAGTAATGAAGGGTGCTGCAGGTTACTATCTACCTATTGATGAGCCTTGGTATATAGAGGATTGAGACTGGAGTGTAAAAGGAGAAATGGTAAACTACCACAAACTAATGAATAAAATGAAAGAAAGAACACAGACATGCTGTATGCCTGTCAAACCAAGAGAAAGGCCAACTAGATAATAAATCTGGATGAAGGAGGTCAGATCATGTTCAGTGGAGTTGATGAACACAGGGAAGTGAAGCTGCAGGTTAATTAGTGAGAGCTAGACTATATGCCAGAAAGTGAATTGCAATCATCTGGGTTGTCATGGAAGCATATAAAAACAAAACTTCAGTGCATGTTATTATGCTCCAGTGAAGGGTTAGAATAAAAGAACCAGGGATGTGTTTGGGAACAACTGTGCAATATTCTGAATGAATGTGATCTATTGGGGAAATTATTCTGCTTGGAGACATGAATGGATGGATGAGAAAGCAATGAGAAAGTTCAGAAAAAGATATTGGATCATTCAGAAACCCAAGTACTAATGAGAATTGTGACTTTTTAATGAAATATTTGCTTATTTCACATTACACAGTTCCGCATAAACCTTTTGTACATACACAGAACAAAGGAATTAATGTAACTCTTAAAACATAACTGATTTGATTTCTGTTTATGAAGAAAGACTGAATTTACCAAGATGGTGAAGGTGATGAGAATGCTGAATGTGCGACAGATCATTTTCTAGTACTTCCAAGACATGGAAGAAAATGAAATATATGAAATAAACTAGAGTGAAAGTGGAATTACTGTAGAAATAGAAAGTTCAAGCCCTGAATGAAACAATATTAAAGACAGATTCATCTCCTCACAAGATGAATGGGAAGTGAAGACAAGAAAAAAGAGGAGATGAGGAAACTGCTTGGAGAAGCAAAAAGAATAAAGCACCAAAGATGCCTACGGGGTTACACTAATAGGAAATAGTAAAAAGAATGCTGGGTAGAATAAGGAAGTGAAAGAGGCTGTGGATAAACTGCATAAAAGCTGCAAAATATGAAGGTGTGAGAAAGCTGGGATATCATCTGTATAGCAAGAAAAACATGAGAAAGTTGATTGAATATAACCAAAGATAACAAGGTAGCTAAGATCCAAGGATGCCAATAAAAAATAGTTTTGATTGGAAATAAAGAGCTGTTTTAAAAATATGAGATGGGAACTGTAAAAATGATTTGAGACAAAACTGAAGTGAGGTAATTTTGGAAGTCAGTCTTTGAGAGATTTGAACAGGAATAACAGAATTACATTGAAGGGGGAATCCAAATAAAAACTAAATACATTAACATCTCAGAAAAAAAATTAACTAAAAAAAGTCATAAATGATGTCAAAATAATGATGAATGGTAAGGTGTAAAAAGGCGTAACTAAGGAAAATGTTAAAACATGGGTACAACTTATTTATGAAGGGGCTCTGCAGTGAAATCTAATCCACCTTTGGTGAGATGGCTAGTTACATAAATTTAATTCATTTTTAAAAATTCTGAGTAAACATGTTGAATTAAATAATAAAAATGCACTTTTCAAATGGTTTTTTTCTGTAATCCAGGTGGCTCAATCTGAGAATCCTGCCACTTTGAGGTACCTGAAATTATTCCACCAGCTCCTTCATACTAGCCAAAGACTTGTACAGTAGACTAACATTATCACATAGCAATCTTGCCTCACATAATTAGTTCTGCAACTAGTGCTGCATAAAAACTGCACATCTTTTTTGTTGACCAAAGTTTGGTTTATTGATTCAAAGGCCTGAAAAAATAAAGAATGGCTGCTTGAACAAGACCTCCTCTCCAGACATGGTTATTCAGCAGACAAGCTGGAGCATCTTTTGTCCTTATGATACCTAAATAGTCTTTTTGCTAACGCATATTGAAGGTAGAATGCTGTCTTCTTGGTCATTTGAATTGGCTACAAATGCAGGATTCTTGTTCACCTGTGATCTTTGTCAGCCCCAAGCTTTGCTGGAAACTTCATTTATGTTGAGAACAATCATGCCAACTACTATAGGGCCATCTAAAAGAACAGGAAAAGTGCCTACTACTCCAGCCGTTAAAACTGGAATAGATACAATAGAGAGTATTCTTAGAGCACTAGATGTCAGCTAGGCTGCAACCATCAGAGATGGATCTTAATTGTATATTGGCAGGAAACTGCTCTCCTGTGTAACACAAATCCCATTGCCAAAGAGAGCTTCCATCACTCAAACTCACATTTACCACTCTTGAAGGGGAAAAGTACTCAATAAATGCTTCTGGAATGAAGACACTACAAACATAGCCCTCACTCACTTTAAATGATCTATCCAATCCATCTATTGATCTCAGCCTAAGATTTGGCACAAGCAAGGCAATTCTGGCCTTGGATGAACCAAATACAACACTACCATGCTGATCTGGATAAGTAATATATGGCATTTTCCCCAAATGTGCACACAAAGACAGCCGAGTCACATAAAGAGAAATAAACAAAACTTCAAATCCATCTGATATTAGCACAGATGTAACAATATGTACATTTTTCAATTTAATATTTGTACTTCTTCCAAACAGGACACTGGGAATTCCAGAGGGTAATGCTATATAAGAAACAATGCAAATAATATAATCATTACATCTATAAAGAGAGACATACAAACAAAGCATTCACAGTGGCAAGAGAGTAAAGCATAGCTAGAAAAATCTATCAGGCAGATATAAGACAAATATTAAGGGCAGCTCAAATAACCAGCCAGGGGAAAAAAATGAGACAAAAACAAACACAAGATTTCTCAGTTGATGTATTTTACACCCACAGTAAAGGTGACACTTTTTATTTTCAGAACTGGGGGAAGCATTCTTTGCCTCTGAATGCCGGTTGTAAAATGACACTAATGATATCTGCCACTAACAACTACATTCAATCTGTAGACTGACTCTGAAATACAGATTTCGTGCCTGAACCATCTGGCCTGAGTTTTCAACTTTTCTGTTTCTGTGCTGCTTTTTTTGTTTTTAAAACCACTATTTGGCCTGACAAAAATCTGGCACATTTTCATCCATTGTGGGTTTTCCTATTAAAGAAAACAGTAGAAGTGAAGTTGGTTGACCTTGAAAAAGCTAAGTTGTGTTGGACCTGATTAGCACGTGGATGGGAAACCAACTGGAAGAACCAGCTGCAACAGGTTCAAAATGGAGCAGAATTACTTTGTACATTCATTCACTTTGCATGCATTTAGAAAGGGACAGAGTAGTGGTGGGATTCAAAAATTTTTACTACCGGTTCTGTGGGCATGGCTTGGTGGGCAGTGGCAGAGGAAGGATATTGTAAAATCCTCATTCTCTCCTAATCAGCTGGGACTCGGGAGGCAGAGAATAGATGGGGGTGAGGGCAGTCAGAGGTGGTATTTATCGGTTTTATGAACTACTCAAAACTTTCGCTACCAGTTCTCCAGAACTGGTCAGAACCTGCTGAATACCACCTCTGGGGCAGGGCTTCAATTCACAGTTATATCAAAAACCAATGTGGAAGAAAACAATTGCAAACCATTCATGTACTTCTGCTAAGAAAAGAATACAGACCTGTCTATGAGACGTTTAGCTCAACTCAGCAGCAAGACTATTGAATGCACAAAAATGGAAGGGCACTTTGATTCCTACCATGGAAGAATGGTTGGAGAAGTTGTTGGAGTTGGCTGAAATTGCAAAACTGACTACTTTGATTAAAGAAAAGAACATAAGTACTTTTGTTTCCAAATGGAGACCGCTTCTGAACTTTGTACTTGATGTGGAAAAGAATGAAACTCTGGTTTTGGGTTTTACAGATTAGACTGATAGATCTTTACAGAAATGACTTGTTCATACTATTATGGAAAAGCAAAAAGTTGTGATTTGATGTTAATACTGTTATTTTACTGTAACAGAGGGAGTCAGAAGTCAATGCTTCTTTTTCTTTTCTTTTTCTCCCTATTTTTCCTCACTTCTCTTCCCCCTTTCCCCTCACTGCTCTTCTATTTACTTTTGTATTTTGTATTTTATAGTATTTTATAACTCAATAAAAATGTTTTTTAAAGAAATTTAGCTCAACTTAGGATAGAGGGATCTTTTTCACAAAAGCATTAATCACTTACAGATTTAGTGTCCTCCCACATAGATCACAGAATGTGGTCATTTTAATAAAACTCCTGAAAATTGAAGAATATTTATGCAACCAAGGAGATTTTATATCATTTAAGTAATCTCATTATGCCAACTGTATAAATTGATGCAAATGATGCAATTTGCATCATTAGTGTAATGACCATATCATGCAAATTGAAGTATAATTTGGCTTGCTGCAGATAAAGACCATTGAGCCAGATCTGGTAAATCAAGGTTTCACTATATGTTTAGTTTAATTTTACTAGAATTTCAGTTTTTTCAATCTTCCTTTTCTATTGCTGACAGTAGATGTTTAAGTTATTGGTACTTACATTATTCAGCTGTAAGCCATCCAATTTGTTGTTTATGTGAGTAAGATAGAACTCTCATAAATAAATTAATTAAATAAACATCCTTATTTCTTTGTAAAATAGTAAAAGTTGTTCTGGTTCTATCTTCATAAAAGTTGAATGAAAGTTAACTAGATTGCATATTATTATGGCTGCCTAACACCAATGGAATCCAATATGTGTTATTTTTACTCCCTTACTAGAAATGATGGAGGACATTGACCAGATAATGTCTGGTTTCCTTTCATTTCTGGCTCAGATGATCTTCTTCTGACTAAGATTAGTCTTAGCCATTAAAAAAAGTAACTGAAGAAAAAAGAGATCAGAAAGATGAGGTCAATTAGCAGTTATTGTAAGACTCAATACTGGTATCTGCTGATTGCTGTTCTACCAATGGAATTCTGAGAATCTTCTTCTTAGATATGCCTTAACCCAAGAATTTCTCCTACAACCAAGCATATTTGCGAAAATACAATGTGTTTATTAAATTGATGTGCCACCCATTTCACTGCCAAGAGACTCTAGGCAAGTTAAAACATGATCAAACAACTATATAAATCATAGCATTTAAAACAGAGCATTACAATTCAAAATATTAAAAATTAACCCCCAAAACCCTTTAAAAAGGGACTTAAATGTAAACTGAGTGGAGGGTGGATCTTCTCCTAATCATCTAACCAACTCCAGAGTGAGACGCCCTCAATGGGGCCCCAACCCCGTTGTCAGAACTGTTTTCAGGCCCTTTTGGAAGGCCAAGAGGGAGAGATTAGATCAGTGGTGGGATTCAATTTTTTTTACTACCGGTTATGTGGGCATGGCTTGGTGGGCGTGGCTTGGTGGGCATGGCAGGGGAAGGTTACTGCAAAATCCCCATTCCCTCCCCACTCCAGGGGAAGGTTACAGCAAAATCGCCATTCCCTCCCGATCAGCTGGGACTTGGGAGGGCAGAGAATAGATGGGGGTGGGGCCAGTCAGAAATGGTATTTACCAGTTCTCCAAACTACTCAAAGTTTCTGCTACTGGTTCTCCAGAACTGGTCAGAACCTGCTAAATACCACCTCTGGAGCAGATCTCACCTCAAAAGGCAGGTTGTTCCTGGAGCTATGGCAGAGAAGGCTCCTCTCTTGGACCCCACTAGCTGGAATTCCTTGGCTGGCAGGGTCTGCAGCATGCCCCTTCTGCTGGACCAAGTGAGGCAGTCCAATCCTAATGAGGTACGATGGTTAACCTGGACCTATGCTAGGAATACTCTGTTTCCCTCCCAAAATACAGACTTTACCATTCATTACCCGAACTTTTATACACAGTCTGTCTTCATTGTGAAGTGAACAACTAAAACTCTTTCCTCTGAACAGTGAAGCTATTCTACGTTGAACATCTCAGCACAATGTGGAAGAAACTGCAAGGAATGCAACTGCTGTTATTGACATGTTGCATTTTTCTTGATCATTGGAATGAAGGACCAAAGAGAACAAAGTTAAATTTTGCCCTGGAAGCTCAGAGTCCAACCAATCATTAACGCACATCCAAAGAGAATTACAAGTGGCAACTGTTCATCTAAAAGTGGGGCTTACAAACACACCATACAGCAAAAGCACTAGCACTTTGCACAATGTATATGTCAGCATAATAAACAAAAGTTGGAGGCTGAAAATTCATCATTATAAAGCGATGTTACTTAGGAAGAAATGTTCTCCGGTAAAACTAGGAAAACACACAAACTTAAAAACGATTGCCTTTGCTGATATGAACAGCTCTTTCCCTAACAGCCCATTTTGACTGGTTATTTATTCATGTATTTGATGTTGAAATATACATTTAGTGAGCTGCAGAAGGTATTTCAGATTCCTAAGTGCCACCATTATATGTTTAGGCACCAGACTAAGCAGGACTGCGAATGGAGCATAAGAAATCTTCCGATATCCGGAATTTCAGCTGCCCTGGCTCTCCCTTACACTCTCTAACTTTTTCTGAATAGAAATAACCATTTTTTCTTAGTTACTTTAGAAAAAAAATAGCTCTGAAATAACTTCACCAGAATTGGGCTATGGATGGCAGGACTAAAGGGAACTGTGCCATACCTATTGTGGCGCTTGTTCTATAGCAGAGGTGGGGCACTATGGTCCCTTTATGACTTGTGGACTTCAACTCCCAGAATTCCTGAGCCAGCCAGCCTTTTATAAAAGGGCCATATTCCCCATCTCTGTTCTACAATTTCAGTTGCTCTACCACTTACCTTAGCAGGAAACTACAGGTAGTCCTTGACATACAACCATTCATTTACTAACCAAAGTTACTGAGAAAGTGACTTATGGCTGATTTTCACACTTACAACCGATGCAGTATCCGCATAGTCACATGAACAAATATGGACACTTGTGAACTGGCATGTATTTATGTCAGTTCCCGGGGTTATATGATCTCCATTTGTAACTTCTCCAGTTGGCTTCCAACAAGCAAAGTCAATGGGGGAAGCCAGATTCACTTAACAACATCAGTGATTCGCTTAACAACTTTTGCAAAAAAGATCACAAAATGGGACAAAATTCACTTAACAACTACCTTGCTTAGCAATGGAACTTTTGGACTCAATTGTGTCTCTAAGTTGTATGGTCAGGTTTAGTAATCATTGTCAAAAAACAGGCTCTAAACATCACAAAAAGGAGATTGATATTGTAGATTACCTCTCTTTGCAATATGTGGAGTAAAAAAGACTTACTGCCTTGCAGAAGTTTGAAAGCTCAATTTCTTCCAATTCCAGCCAGCATGGCAGTGATAAAAGACAGAGAGCTTAACTCCAAAATCTCTAGAAGATACCAGATGGTGGCACACTGGGGAAAGGTCCAAGGCTTTGCAGCTTGAGCCCAAGACTGCAGATACCATGATGAACACATACCATTTTTCATCTAGTGCTTAGTTTCAACCAGATAACACAGAAGTGAAGGGAGAAAAATCTCCTTTGTATTTGTTAAATTAGGAATTTTAAGTCTGCTGCCACCTTAATGTCTCACTGTGCAAAACCAAGGATGAATGTTTGCCGAGTCAGGTTATGAGAAAGGAAGTAAAAGGTATTTATTTATTCAATTTCTATAGCTGCCCATCTCAAGCAAATGGCTCTGGGCAGTGAACAATCACAAAACAATTAAAAACAGTTATAATAAAGTGCAAAAATTAAATATATATGGCAGCCAAGAAAAAAACATGTAATCATAGAAACCTTTGGGCTTCCATGCCTGAGAACAAAGCCTGGCGATTAGGGCCTTGTGAAAAGTCAACAGGGTAGGAGTCATCCTCAACTTTGAGGGGAAGGAAGGGACTATGGCAAAGAAGGCACATCTAGTGTCCATCAGCTGACATTTCTTGATTGACAAGACCCAGCATATGATGGAAAGGCCCAAACAGGTTCCAATCCATGATCCCTTAATCTTGTAGAGCCTGCAGTAGTTTGCTATAAAGTATTATTTTATTTAGCACCTTTAGCATTATTCCCCATTTTAGTTTTCTGGTTGATCAGGCTAGCTGCAAGTACAAATCCACCACTGAAAGAAAATAAATTGAACAAACTGTTGAAGCACAGAGGCAGACTGCATGCCTCGTTCCTGGGATTTGCTAAGTAATTTTCACCAAATTGACTTTTTTTTTTAAAGGATACCTTCCACAACTAATATCCCAACCCCAATTCTCACAAAGCAGCAGCACCTAACCCTATACTACCATTAGTATTCCAGAACCAACATGCTCCCTTCCAATTTCCACAGCCCCAACCCATCTCCTAGGCAACAGGAGCAGAAATTTCATCCATGCAAAAGCTGCATGACAGGAACAGGAAATTAAGTCTTCAAGTTCCTGTATACTGTTTCTAGCCATCATTGAGCCTCAACAAACCAAAGTTCTTTTTTCCCCTTTGGGATAATTATGTTACTCATCACATGCCTCACCTTCAAAGCATGCTATGAATCTGTTAAATATGGCATAAATGAAGGAAATTACCAGGATTTTTAAAAGGTAAAGAAAATCAAGAATTTTAAAAGGTAAACTACACACACATACCTCCCCAACTCATCCGCTCAACAGTTAAACAGATTGATAGGATGAAGACAGAGAGCGAGATGGTATAAGAAACTGATACTCTGTATTCGTTTGATTGGTTAACAGTATTTGCAATCTATTCACTTCCAAAACACAGGCAGCTAACAACACAGTACAAAGTAAATGAAAACCATGCAAAACAAGCAATATAAATACTATAAAGAAAAACAAACAAACCTATTTGCAAAACTTACATTTAAGCCTATCACAATATATCCAAATCTATATCACTAGAAGCAGACCCGGCTCAAGATATTTTCCTGCCCCAGATTGAGTAGCGAAGTGCAAATTATTTAAATCCAGTCAAATTGTAATGGTTTCAGTGAAATTCCCATAGTACTCCCAAAAAGTAAAAATACTGTTATGATTTTCAGTCCTTTCAAGATACCAAAGATGAGTTGCCTGAAGCAGAGGCCTCACTGCCTCTTTCCCCTGCTTGGACAGGCCCCAACATAGGCTTACTCCCTGCAATGAGTGGGCTAGCCACTAATGCCCTCTGCCCATTTCTTAAAACAGAGTGAACAAACTGGAGTTGGACATCAGCTAGGCAGGTCCTTTTAAATCAGTGGCCCCCAACCTTTTGGGCACCAGGGAAAGGTTTTTCCATGGACCAGAGGGGATGTGTTTTTGTGAGCTGCCTGCATCCCACAGGTGGGATTTAGCTTGTTTGTGCAGCCTGGTTGCTGGCATGCCATGGACCAGTGGTGGTTCAAGAACCAGGAAACCACCATTTTAAGTGACCAGGGCATGTCTGAGCTTATTTTTTTTTTGTAAGAATTTAAGCTTTGGATCTGATAAAGTCCTCCTGGGAGGTGTCATGCAATTGGATCCAAGTGATGATAAACACCTCATAAGGTCAGGGATGCTGCCTGCCTTGAAGGAAGCAATGGTATGTCCCCTTTCCAAAAGATCATCCTTGGGCTTGACCATGTTAGTCTGTCTGGTCTTCTTTTCTTTCAGAGGAATGTTTTTGAGAGGGTGGTAAACACTCAGTTTTAGAGGACCATGATAAAGCGGATTATCTGGGCCCCTTTTCAGTCAGGATTCAAGCTCGGTTACAGCATTAATCATGTCAGTGGATGACCAGCGGAGGGCTTGGGATGGGTAGGGAGGTTTAGTACATTCATCCTACCTCTCCTGGATCTCTTGATGACTTTCAATACCATCAACATGGTATCCTTCTGGACCAGCTCTGAGTGTTGAGAGTAGGAGGCACTGTTTTGCGGTGGTTCTCCTATCTCTGTGACTAGTTCCAGTAGATAGTGGATTAAATCAAATAGTCCCTGCAGTTTTCTTGGCAAGATTTTTCAGGATTGGTTTCAGCCCTTGCCTCTTCCTAGGACTGAGAGAAAGTACCTGGTCTAAGGTCACCCACCCAACTTTGCGCCAAAGGCAAGATTAGAACTCATGGTCTCCCCGTTTCTAGCCTCTTAATCACTACACCAAACTGGCTCTGGTGTATAATAACTATCAAAAGAAAGAGTAGTTCTACTCCAGTCCAAACCCCAAATCCTTGCTTTTTAGTTTCAATGCCTACCGATTCTGTCTTCATTTTCTTAACAGTGATTAATAATTCCATGGGGAAAGTAATTAGGGTGAAGAAAAGTTTAGATGCTTAAAAACTTCAGTGAAAAGCAGGAAAAAATAACAAAAATTCTTACTGGCAGAGCCCAACACCAATAACTCATAATTTGGAACTACAAACCAAGAAGAAGAAGAGGTATGCAGAAGTGGGTTCCTGCCAGTTCTAACCTCTTCTATAGAAGAGGTTCCACAAATCTACCATGCCGTTTAGAACCGGTTCCAGCTCCCTCCTTCCCCCTGCCCGTCTGCACATCATCAAGATAAAGAGCGAGAGGAGGAATTCTGGGAGTTGAAGCCCACAAGTCTTAAAGCTGTCAAGTTTGAACACTCCTGGGGTTTTTTTCTTAAAGGATTAGGGGTGTAAGGGTCTTGTAACTTGACAGCTTTAAGACTTGCGTGTTTCAAATGCCAGAGTTTCTGAGCCAACATTTTGATTGCTAAGCAAGAGCATTGTTAAGTGAGTTTCACCACATTTTGGCCACACCCACCCAGTCACATGGCCAGCAAGCCACTCCCACCAGGTCACATGGCCAGCAAGCCACTCCCACAAAGCAGGCCACACCTACAGAAGAGGTTCTAAAAATTTTGAAACCCACCACTGAGTATGGTTTTAGATCTGATGAAAAATTAACTTTTGGCTCTCCCGCTCCCCTCAATTGAGGAAATTGACTGGGTGTGGGTTTTGCTGATTAGATAGGTTTGTTGTTATAGAAATGGCTAGTTATATTACAGGTAGTCCTTGACTTACAACAGTTCATTTAGTGACCATTCAAAGTTACAACGGCACTGAAAAAGTGACTTATGACCGCTTTTCACACCTACGACCATTATAGCATCCCCATGATCTCATGATCAAAATTTAAATGCTTGGCAACTGGTTCATATTGATGACCGCTGCTGTGTCTCACGGTCATGCAATCCCCTTTTTCGACCTTCTGCTCAGCAAAGTCAACGAGGAATCTAGATTCACTTAACAACTGGGTTACTAATTTAACAACTGCAATGATTCACAATATCTGTGGTAAGTAAAGTTGTAAAATGAGGCAAACTCACTTAACAATTGTTTCACTTAGCAACATAAATTTTGGAGCCAATTGTGATCGTAACTCGAGTACTACCTGTATTGTATAAAAGCAAAAAGTTGAGGCAGTGTGTTATTACCTTTCTTCTTCTTTTTATGACCCTGAAGTCCCTTAATTTGGTGTCGAGTTGTGGCAACTGGATGGAGCTAAGCTGGCCAGATGCCCTTTCTGACGTGCAGTAGATATTTTTTCTTTGCCCCTTGGGAGAAAAACATCTGCTACTATCTAGGATTGAACTGTCAATCTTCCCAGTAGGTGGTGAGCATCTTCACCACTAGGCCATCATGCCACTTCATGTTATTACTTTATTCTACTGCAGTAAAATAAAGTCAGAAGTCCATGCTTTTCTTTCTTTTTTTCCCTTTTCCCCCTACACTTTTTCCTCTTCCCTTTTTTCCTCCCTTTACTTTCATTTTTCTTTGAATTTTGTATTTTGATAAAACTAATAAAAATTTAAATACAAAATCTCAGCTGAAGAAATGTGGCAGCTCAGATATGAGGAAAACAGCATCCGTAAGAAAGTAAATGTGAAAGGAAGCTTCATATGGCACAGATGATTTTGAAATGTGCAGGTTGCATTCTAGAAACATCTTCCTGTTTTATCTGCTGCTGAAACGCTCAACAATGTGAGAAGAGCTCTGACTTGGTTTCCATCACAGCAATATCTCCCACTTGCAGTTCATTCTTTTGTAAGAGTGAATAGCACAAAGAAATTAACAGCAATTATTCATTGCAAAGTAGAAGGCAAGAGATGACACAGGGGGGCTGTGATTAATTTGATCCTTGTGGAACTAGAAAGATGCAATGATAGGAATCTCTCTGCTCCAAGAGTCACGAGCATACTATAAGGTTTATTACATCCTTGTGTGAATACATGGGAGTCCTTGACCATTATGAGAGAAAAGAAGCAGAAAGTACTTAGGAAAATAATGTGTAAGCAAGTATAGAGCAGCTAATGTCTGGAACAAGGAGGTACTCAATGGAAACAAAGCAAAAAACAATCTTCATATTCTACTGTGACTTCTCTAACAGAAAAATATAGGTTTCTAAATTGCCTCAAGGCCTTTTTTAATAGCCCAGTATTTCACAGACATCAAGGAAATCAGGTGTTTAGGGATTTCTATAGAATCAATGTAGCACAAAACAAGTTTCACCAATTCTCGGCTAAAAGAGTGGCACATGAGTTGGAAACAAGCCCAAAGCATTAATGGTGAAGCATTTATAACCTTCTCACATCCACCACTGCAATGCAAGATGTTTACATGCAATTAGATCTTAGTGTAGCCTCAGGGCCTGAGGCATTGCGGTTACTCTGTATTTCTATTATTAATTAATAATGCCATTCCACTTGTGGGAGTCAGGTTTGAGAAGTTTAACACATGATTCAACCCACTTCCTAGAAGATAAAACGTTTGAAGCAATGGCTGGCCACACCAATGCCTACTATCCACAATTCACCTCCTTATTCTTGAGCAATGGCACTTGAAAGACAGATTTATGTATAAACACCCACACTATTCTATTTGGTCCAGAAATAATGGTCTATCTTATCTAAGGTCTTTTGGACAACAGCCAGCACCAGAAACACTTGAAGACTAGCAAGACAGGAACAGTTACAACTGCAGTATTTTGCATTATATCTAAGTTGCCATATGAATTATAAATTATAAATTTTCACTCCATATCCACTTTGTCTAATCTACTAATATATTTAGTTTTAAATAGCTGTAACCTCAACTGACTTTCAATGAGCATCTATTTGCTTCAGGTTACTAGAAAACTAACCATTGTCTATGCATACCTTATTGGATTTCAAGCTTCCCAATATGTACTAAGGAATCCTTTGCACATCTGCTATGGAATTTTAACCAGCCCAATCATATCTAGGGTAGCACAATAGCTCAGTGGTTAAGATACCAGGTTTGTTAGTTGGAAAGCTGCCAGCCTGGGTTCGAGACCCAAATGTCGCACAATGGGCTGAGCTCCAGTCTTCGGCTAGATCCTGCCAACCTAGCAGTTTGAAAGCATGTAAATATGAGCAAATAAATAGGTATCATTTCACTGGCGAGAAAACAGTGCTTGGTGTTGTCATGCTGGATACATGACCACGGAAATGTCTTTGACAGCACCAACTCATAGCCTCAAATTCACGGAGATGAGCGCTGCCCCCTATAGTCAGCAACAACTAATGGAGTAAAATCTGCAGGGACTCCCTTTCCTTTCCTTTATAATTATGCCTACCTGAAAAATCCAAGGATCCAAAAAATCCAAACTCAAATTTTAATATGCCAGATATAGTAGGCTAATTTTGGCATGCTGAAAAAGACTGTTCTTGCAGGTATCAGTCTTGGCTCTAGTTATTGCTCTAGTCTCTTTGTCAATTACTGATCATATTGGAAGGTGTTGATGCTATCTTTTCAATTTCTAAATGGCTTAGAGCCTCACTATTTTTTAGATTAATTTTCTGGTTATGAAAATATACATTCTAAATGTAGAGAGTCTTGGTATTTCACTTCTGAAGATGTCCCTGCTTTTCGAGGTCCATTTATACAACTCAAGAAAAAGATTGTGTCTCTTGTGTCACCCTACGCTGTAGGACTCCTTCTCTCCACCTCACCCCGCAGGAATTTGACTGCCACTCTCTCTCTCTCTCTCTCTGCTTGCCAAACTTTTAATTTTCAGCTAATTTGAGTAATACATTTACTATGTTTTAATATTTTGATCATTCATTGGGTTTTTGTATTCTGTATTTTTAAATAGTTCCTTTAAATGGTATTTTCATCTAGCACTTTGAATGTTTTAGTAGAAAAGCAAAAACAAAGTTAACATACCTTTTTTGGAAAGCAGACAATATTCCAGAAAGGAACACTTTTCTCAAAAAAAATAAATAACTAAATAAAAAGTTATCTTTTAGGAACCATATCCATGTACTTCCTGGTTATATAAAAGCATTTTCATTTCATGCACCATTTGTCTCTGAGTCTTCAGACCTGTTACCTTTTCATATATCCTATTATGGTCTATAGCTAAAGACTTAAATATAACATGGCTCCATTTTGCCAGCAATAGCTTTAAGATTATTGTCTCTAACCATACAGTAGTTGCTACAACTGACACCAAATATAAAACTCTGGGTTAGGCACTGAGGAAATTTGAAAGAAAAGGAACATAAAGCAATCTTGAAGTGTAAGTTTTCTATTTCATGCAGCTTTTAAAAAACAGAATTCAAGTATTT
Organism: Thamnophis sirtalis; assembly: GCF_051295495.1. Lineage (NCBI taxonomy): Eukaryota > Metazoa > Chordata > Lepidosauria > Squamata > Natricidae > Thamnophis > Thamnophis sirtalis. The sequence continues at coordinate 71,326,395 of NW_028261381.1, read as the reverse complement.
CCATCTGTACTTCTAAGGCAAGCCGACAGCCAGCAAGGCTGACCGTTGCTCAGAGGCTCTCTTAAATCCTCATATCTTTTAAGAGGATTAAAGGAGAAAAATGGGACCAGTGCCACCAATATGACAGACAGAACAACTCCTTTTTCCTTCCAGCCTGGAAAAAGATGAAAAGCAATCCATAATAGATATCACTGCTCCACCCCAAGACATGGAAGACTTTGGGAGCAACCAAGTGGTGAAATGCTCTGAAGTCTGCTACTGGTTCGCTTTGCTACCAGTTCGCTTTGCAACTGGTTTGCTTTGCATGCGCAGGTGGCCAAACATGTGCTTCGTGCGGGTGCGCACCAGGTTAAGAAGCCTTTTCTGAGTAGAACAGTGAGGGAAGGGGGAACAGCTGTGCTGTACGGTTTAGATTCGCTAGAAAGCAGGATTTCCTGATTTCTGGTGAATATAAATCATGCGGCACAGCTGATTGTCACACAGCTGATCATCAGAACTTTTTTTAAACTTTTTAAAAGCATTTTTTTTGCTACCTGTTCAGGCGAACCGGTAGTATAAGATTGCTAAAAAACATTTTTTAAAATTTTTCGGTTCCGATGATCAGCTGTGCCACGCAATTTCTAGCCAATATAAATCACGCGGCATAGCTGATTGTCACACAGCTGATCGTTGGAACTGTAGGGGGGGAAAGCTAAAAAAAGTTTTTAAAAAGTTCCAACAATCAGCTATGCGACAATCAACTGTGCCGCACGATTTCTACCATTTTTTTAACTACTGGTTCGGGCAAACTGTCCCGAACTGGTAGCATTTCACTCCTGGGGGAACCACTTGGTGCAGATGAAACCAATTAAAAATTGCCCATTTGGTCATGACTGCTGATTCTGAAACAGAGACTGCTCTTTTATTGCTGAATAAATAACAGGTTGTTCTGAGTTGGCTGGTTCTGGTTTGAAATTACAGGTGATCCTCGACTTACAACAGTTTGTTTAGGAGGGACTGTTCAAAGTTACAACAGTGCAGGAAAAAGTGGCTTAATGACCATTTTTCACACTTATGACCATTGCAGTATCCCCATGGTCATGAGATCAAAATTCAGACACTTGGCAATTGACTCATATTTATGACAGTTGGAGTGTGGCGGGGTCCCCTTTGGATACCTGACAAGCAAATTCAATGGTGAAGCCAGAGTCACTAAACAGCAGTTTGATGAATTTAATAACTATGGTGATCCATTTAACAACTGTGGCAAGAAAGGTTATAAAAGGGGGCAAATTCACTTGACAAATGTTTCACTTAGCAACAGACATTTTGGGCTCAATCGTGGTCGTAAGTTGAAGACTACCTCTATAAGTGTGTGCTGATTCATTAATAAGCACATGGCTTATTTGGCTGGTGGCTCAAAAGCATTTTGAAAACAATTGTGATTTCAATATTGGTCACAAATTGAGTAAATATGATGGACCTGGATTTCGAAGATGTGTGGTAAGATTTAGTCATGAATTGGCTGGATGGCTCATGGCAAATTATTCTTAGTTTCAAGTTTAACACAGATGAGAGATAATTGAAGCCTCCTTCACAGGGATATTGTAAAAAGGATTCTCAATAATCTATGTATAGAAGTAAAACCACAAAAGTCAATGATATCATTGACACACTTCCTGGAAATGTTTAAGCTTCTGACTTAAGCTAGAATACACCAAAGCACCTCTTCAAGCAATAGCACTTAGACTGATATCCTGCTTCACAGCCCTCTCTAAGCAGTTTATACAGTCAGCATATTGCTCCCAACAATCTGGTTCCTTGTTTTACCAACCTTGGAAGGATGAGTCAACCTAGAGCTGGTCAGGATTGAACTCCTGGCTGTGGGCAGAGTCAGCCTGCAATACTGCATTCTAACCACTGTGCCATCACAGTTTATGAAAGATGCTGTTCCTTTTTCAAGCCACCACACATTGTAGGTTAACATTTGAGAATGCCCACCATTTCTTCCCTTATCTGAAGTCCGTACATGCTGTATGCAATCAAGGCTGAGAACCGTTTCTCCATTAAACTGAACCAAATTCTCTGATAAAAGCCATGACATCTGTTCCTGTGTTCAAGCAATTTAAATAAGTTTATGTACACCTTTTTACTCTGCATAATTTATTATCTTTCTAAGTTTTGCCTTTTCAAAGAGATTAGACAGCATTGCTACTGCTATGAAGCTTCCTATGATTAAGGCATGGAAGATGTCAGCATAAGGAACTGAATATGGCATCCCGTGTGAAGTGAAGTCATCCAATCCGAGCACTTGAAGTCTGATCCTTCTCCTCTCCTACAGAGATTACTCCATGCAATGCCCACAGCTGCTTTCAATCTTTTATCCATGCCTAGGCATATTCCTCTCCCTCCTTTTTTGGACAGGTACCAGCTGCTTCTTTTTTAAATCAATCTAGGGGAGACAATGTCTTCAGGATGTACCCCAGATGGCTATTGTCTTTTTTTTTCTTTGTCTTAAAAAAAAATCACAAATTTTGCAGAATGCAGAGAAACATAAAACGCTTAGTCTACCAGCTCCCCTCCAGTGTTACACTTTGCTGTTCTGACAATCAAATAAGGAGATGAATGAAATTCTTCCCAGTTAACAAGTACAATTCTATAGTCGGGAGATTGCTACTAGGGAAGTACATGACTTCTCTTCACAGCCATCCAGGTACAAAGACAAAGCTGCCCCTCTTCACCGTTCCCTCCCTCACCTCCCCAAAATGCAGAGCTGTAACAAGAAGCAAGAAATCAGGACATCTTGGAAAGCATTATTTTTGCCACACAAAATCAGAACAGTGCATATGCTGTTTAAATTAAAATCTCATTAGGAAAACGGGAAGCAATGCCTAGTCAAATGCTGATTTTTAAAAAAGAGAAAAAAGTTTACTCCTTTCTCTTTTGCTGCTCAGTGAAAATATTACTTTTTATCCAAGGCACATAAAAAGGGGACAATCAATATTTTGTTTTAAATGGTTGCATTTTAAAATATGGTAGATTTTTTTCTCTCTGGAGCAGTGGACAAAACTAGAATGTTTGATCTTTTCTTCAATTTTTTCAATCACCATATTAAGTGTTGCATGTCGGAATAAAATCTCTTAGACACGGTCGGATGTAAAGTATCAGATCAATTCCTGATTCTTTAAAGCGAGCCCCTCTCCTTCTTTGACATTGTCAGAATTGAGAGTTTGGTTTTTCAGCATGTAGAATATAAAACATAGCCTTCTTTCACTGGAGCTCCATGACTAAAGTGACTACATGGATTTTTTTTAAAGAACAATACAGAAGTCATAGCTTGCCACTGTATTCTTTGGGGATTTGGGGCTTATGTAGCCCATAAGTATTCCAATCAGCCTCAAAAGAAAGTCTCAGCCCTTTGGAGATAAGCTATGTTGGAAATAAACCATGAGGAATACTCGAACATTACTTTGTTGCTGTAGGCAGGGTATGAAAAAAAAAATCCTGAGTGCCTCTATCTATCCCCTATACCAAAGAGAATTAAGATGGGATTGTTTTGCATTTCTTTGCCACCTACACCTTGGGGGCTAAATGGATGCTTATCTAACCATTCTGGGCATTTCTTCCTCAAATTTAGCTCTGTCCTCTTCTATAAGAATAGAAACTTGCTACTGCTGAATGCACCTGACATTTTGCCTCTGCGGAGCAGAGACCGCAATTGTCTTGCATAGCAGCCTGGCTTGGATTTATGCACACACCCGTCCCATTTTCCCTGTGGGGCTCTTTTCCTTAGGATATGCTTCTCAATTAGCAATGAAGCAGACAGAGCATGCATTCTGAAGAAGCAGATTTGCTGTCAACCCCCATTCCTGCAGTATTTTCTGCTCAGCTACTGCTCAAAACGTTAGTTATAGCTCTGTGCCCCAAAGACAAGCTAACCGCTCTAGATCATGTTGCTCTCCTCAGGAATAGGAAACTATCCAGGATAAAATCATTCTGAACTTTATTGGACTTTACAATATCCAATTCCCCAGAAGCTATAATTAGAGCTGTTTGCTTGCTGTGCATTTGCATGCACGTAGTTTCACCCAGGGAACGTTTTTTTGTGCAATAGAAGTAATTTTTTTTCTTCAAGTTAATTTCCACTTCGGGTGATTTCAAGGACAAATCCATGTATTCTATTTAACAGCAATATGGAAGGAGCGAGTCATTTCCTTCTCTTACAAAGGCTTTTCCCCAATCTATTCTAGGGACCTAGTTTTTCCTGGTGCTTTTTCATCTAGACGGGAGATGGGTCCCACATAAATAAAATGATATAATAAAATAATAAAATAAATCCAAGAATTACTCAGAATTACCCAACTGATCCTATTGGCTTCTGAAAATTAGTCAAGGTTTACTAGGATATCTGGCAAATTTTATAATGGATCAACCTTCCATCCATCTACTGTATTTCATGTCATGTTTTATATCTGGGTATGGAACAAATACAGATATATACAGACCAAATCTATAGCAGTAAACATCCACTTGACCCACAGACACTCTCATCAGTATTTCTTTGTCTTTATTTATTAAAACCATACCTGGGATGGCCCGATCAGGTGTTTTCTAGGTGACTCTTGCAAGAAGAACCAGCCTTTAGCAACACCTAGAAGATACCAGCCATCCCAGATATGGTTATTAATAAGTACTCCGTATAACTGAAAATTACTCAGTTGCAATTTGCCCAGTTTAATTGACATGTATAATTCAAATCTGCTTGACTCAGAACTGGGATTCTGAAAGCATGAGACAAAATAAATCAAGAAAATATGCTTCACATATTACATCAAATCCTTTCATTTCAAATTGCTATATGACAAGTCTCTAAAGGCACAAATAAATTCAGACTTTCTCTAGATAAGAAATTACTAGCCATTAAACATAAAGGCCACACATATGCCAAATTGCTGTTAAACCGTCTTGCCATTTTTTAAAATCACAACTATTAATAAGTATAATAATTATAATAACATAACTATAAGTCCTAATAATAACATCAGTTAATTGCAAAAGGCAGCTTTACTTGCAACATCTTTCATCTTGTGGTGATCTTTTTAACACCATCAAACAACATTTTCCTATTCTAGGTCCTTAAGAAGTACCTGGTAGGTGGATAAAAATGCTAAACTAGTCTAAACATCTGGCTGGCTGTGCAACCAACCATAATAATTAATAGTAATAAGTTTATTGAATTTATTTGACACCCAACTCCTAGTGACTCTGGGTAATTTACAATTGTTAAAAGCTTTCTAATAATCTTCATGCCCACCTTCTCTTTTCAATTTTACACTCATCATACTCCTTGGCCACTTTTTTCCCTTAAAGTCTTGGTTATTCTTGTCCCGAGGATAGAATAAATAAAACATCATAGGTATGGGTGTTTCATTTCTTTCAGGACCCAGAATCTGTTGCACAGCTGGATTTCTGCATAAAAATTTGTTTTAGTCCATTCTAATCTAAGCATGCTAGCAAGCTATTTGCAATCCACATTATTTGGTAAAAGCCACATCAATAGCAATATAGCAGTAGACTTATATACCGCTTCATAGGCCTTTCAGGCCTCTCTAAGCGGTTTACAGAGAGTCAGCATATTGCCCCCAACAATCTGGGTCCTCATTTTACCCACCTCGGAAGGATGGAAGGCTGAGTCAACCCTGAGCCGGTGAGATTTGAACCGCTGAACTGCTGATCTAGCAGTAGCCTGCAGTGCTGCATTTAACCACTGCGCCACCTTGGCTCATCAGCCTTCAAGCACCTTTAATGTATCACATCAGCTTTTGGTGAACATCAAAAATTAATTCTTTATTTACATTCAGGGGTTTGCTATGGGTAGCGCTGGGCAACAAATACTCTATCAGACCAAGACTGGATTTTCCCAGAGTTTATAGCAATGAAGGTTACAGCAAGCAAGTACGCATCTTGAAGAATATTACTCTTACTGCAAAATGAAGTTCATCAAATACATGAAGCATGGTTGGTCCTTAGCTGAGAAGACAAATAATTAGTGAGAGCAAAGACTCTTGGGCTTTTACAAGAGATTTTATAGAATTCGTGACGTTTGGCAAAGGCTTTAGTTGAAGATTATAGGTGAACTGTTTATAACCAATGGTATATGAATACACTATTTCCCACATATTTGGAGAGGGCATCAAAAAAGCAGTCCATTACTCTAACTACCTGTTACAAGTCAAAGTGCCACCTTGGACTGCTTCTCTTCCCAGCATCTAATAACATCTGCAGTTAAGGATTTATGTATTGCCTTAGCATTGAACCTGATCTATAGTAAAAGTAGTCCTTGACTTACAATCATTCATTTAGCGACCATTCAAAATTACAGTGGCATTAATAAAAGGTGACTTATGACTGGTCCGTGTACTTTTGACTCCAGCTGCATCCCCACAGTCATGTGATAAAAATTCAGATGCTTGGCAGCCAGGCCTGTGGTTACAGCATCCTGGAGTCACATGACCCCCATTTGTAACCCTCCCAGATGGCTTCCAACAACAATGGGAGAAACTGGGCTTAATGACCATGTGATGCATTTAACAACTTACAACCATTGCAAAAAGGTTGTAAAATTGGTTAGGACTCACCTAACAACCGCTTTGTTTAGTAACAGAAACTCTGATTCCAATTGTGGCCATAAGTCAAAGACTACCTATATTACCCATTGACTATGTCTTCCTTCCTTCCTTCCTTCCTTCCTTCTTTTTTCCCTAGTATGTTTTTTTTGTTTCCTAGTATGATTTTTATAGCTTATTAGCAACCTATGACTATCACTAAGTGTTGTATCTTATAATTCTTGATGAATGTATTCTATTTTATTTTTCTTTATGTACACCACCGTCCAGGCCTTCCGCACAGCCTTGAAGAACTGGCTCGCCCGTCAGGCCTGGGGATAAGGACCATTACCCCGCCCGAATGTTGTATGCATGTTGCGTATTATTTTATTATGTGTTGTCGTCTTAGTACTGTATTGTATTGTATTCCCCTCTCCCTGGTTTCTGTGAGCCGCCCTGAGTCCCCTCAGGGAAAAGGGCGGCCTACAAATAAAATCAATTCCAATTCCAATTCCAATTCCACTGAGAGCATATGCACCAAAGACAAATCACACTTGGCCAATAAAGAATTCTATCCTATCCTATCTTATCCTATCCTATTCTTTCCTTTCTTTATCTCTCTCCCCCTCCCTCCCTCCATTTATGTGTGTGTGTTTGTTTGTTTGTTTGTTTGTTTATGACAAAGTATCTATCTAAGAAGTAAATTAATATGGAGTAGACATTAACAGGCAAATACATTTGGAATCTATTGGGAAAACACAATTTTCTCCCAAGACAATCTGCGTGAAACCATCATTCAGGAGACAGCATTTTTCAAAGAAGAACAGTAATTTGAGCTCTTCGGATTTAACCATCACAATTAATTCTGGTTTTCTTCACAAAGGATCAGATTAACCCAGATTTTTTTTCCTCAAAGCAGATGTACGCAATAACCATGTTAGAGCAGGGGAAAATATAGTTGATTATTGCTGCTATAATATGCAGCAAATCTAGACTGCTATAGAGAGACAGTTGTTTAGAAATGTCACAGGCTGTACCTCTTGCATATCATGGCTCTGTTCTGTAACTGTGTGAGGGTATCTGCAATATGATGGCATTTCATACATCTGATATAATTCCAAACATTTATAAGAAAGACTTTGGGGAAAGGCAAATAAAACATGTATGCATTTATCATGATAGTGGCTCCATGTACAACTTTTTCATTCCCTTTTTATGGTAGAATATAGACTGGATTCCCAGGAGGGAGGGTCTGCATTCCAGAGGACAAAGAGGCAGCAAAGCATGGAAAGTTTGGCTTGGAGAAAGAGAGTTAACAGTGTTCCTCCCTAGAGATTCCCAGAGCATCCAGTTTTGGTCTCCATGATGTAAAAAAGATGTGGAGACTCTAGAAAGATGAAAGAAGAGCAACAAAGATGATTAGGGGACTGGAGACTAAAACATATAAAGAACAGTTGCTGGGATTGGGTATGTCTAGTTTGATGAAAAGAAAGACTAGGATGACATGATAGCAGTGTTCCAATATCTCAGGGGCTGCCACAAAGAAGAGGGAGTCAATCTATTATCCAAAGCACCTCAGGGTAGGTCAAGAAGCAATGGGTGGAAACTAATCAAGGAGAGAAGCAACTTAGAACTAAGGAGAAACAACAGTTAGAACAACTAGCCAGTGGAACAGCTTGTGAATGCTCCAACACTGACATTTTTAAGAAGATGTTGGATATCAATTTGTCTGAAATGGTGTAGGGTTTCCTGCCTAAGCAGGGGGTTGGACTAGAAGATCTTCAAGGTCCCTTCCAACTCTGTTATTCTATTCTATATCTACAGTATAGTGGTGCAAATAGTTGCTTTAGTCTGGCAAGACTGCCGTTTATAGTTGAGGAACAAAAAGGGAAAGTGCTTAGAAATAACTCCACAAGTCTTTTTTGGTTCTCAAGGTCTAACACTTTTTCAGCTTAAAGAATGGTGTGCAGAATTCTACAACATCCTTCCCCCTCTCCATTGTTTCAGGGCATCCTCTGAAGTAGCAGTGCAGCAAAAGTCACATCAGAGTGTCCAGGTATCAGCCCTACCTTCTTCGTACAAGTGTCATGGCTGCATACATGCATGAAAGGGGCAGAGTTTGCCCTGCAACACTCCCTGAATCATTCTGATGAAAGCAGAAGGCTCCTATGGATACTGTTGCCTTATCTGTTATGTTATCTTTTGTTCTGACCACAGGGTCGCATGGCTTCATGGGCAGCTTGTCAGAACATTAAGGGACAGCATAGAAAAGAGAGAAATAAGAGGTATAGATAAGTAGGGGGGGGGTGAATAGGCTACCATATTCTCAAAGGGCATCTGCCAAACTGCACTAATAAAGGGCAACAGGCAAAAAACAGAGGGGGGGGGGAAAAGACCTAATCTGAAAGAAGGGGGCCAAGTCATTCTAGAGGCTGGCAGGACACTAATGACAGTCTGTCCTTTACCAGGCAGAATAGCTATTAAAGCTACTGAACTGGTGATGTTAAAGTAGGTCACAAAAGATGTTTAAACAAGGTCCTTTAGCAATATATCAGTGATGGGCAGGGATATTGAGGCCATTTCTGCTTCAAAGAGTTAATGTACCAGGAGTTTTGACAACTAAGCTTCTAAATGGGGAGAAGGGAAACTTGCTTTGCCCTGTTGTCCTACCCACTAATAGGCTGGAGAAATTCCACCAAGCAATAAGGAGGAATAAGAGTTAATTGCATAAAGTTTTGCAATTAAGACATAGTGACAGTGAGCTTTAAGTAATGCCAAGGCGGTGACACTGATCACATTAAATCAGCATGCAATATGGAATAAAAATTCTCCCAGCTTCTGATGGCAGACAAGGTCATAACCCCAAATTGCATGATTTAGTTACTTTTTCAGACAGACCTGATAGAAAAGAAAACCTATTAACAGACCATGCTTCCAATTTCCAAGGCTGCAACGTGAATATATTTCCTAGCCTATTCTTCCTATTCTTATAGTGATATTCATATTTTACACCAACAAATCTGTAAAGCAAGCCCAACATTGGGTTGGAAAATTTCTATAGGTAATTTAGTTTCTGCTCCCAGTCAATCCCTACAGGGTGTTGACATTTCCGTGAGTATCATGCTTCGTTTGAAAAGCCTATTTACAACTTATGGCTTTCTCGCTATTTGATGGTTCTGTTAAACTATTTTATTTTTGTGGAAGGGTTCCTTTTCATCCCATGCACTTCCTTCCATTTTTCTCTCTCTCAGTTAAAGAACTCTGCTCTTTCTATGAATTGGGATCAGACCCATTCCTTGCTCTAGCTATGAAGCATGTTCTAGCAGGTGGAATTCCTTTACCAGATCTTTGGGATCATCTGATTATGGGGTTGGTTCTGATTCTGAATATGGTGTTATTTCAGATTCTTGACTCATTTTCTGTAACCCCTTCTGACTGTTGAATGTCATTTTCATTACTGTATCTCTGTTATTATGTACTGCTTCTCTTTGAAAGCTTTCTGGGTAAATCCAGGTGCTATTGGTTAAAAACGGTTGGGGTATGCTATTATTTAAATATTACAACTCATCTGGAATCATCTTCCTCCTCCTCCTCCTCCTCCTCCTCCTCCTCCTCTTCTTCTTCTTCTTCTTCTTCTTCTTCTTCTTCTTCTTCTATAAAACACTTCATGAGTTTATCTATTTCAATTTTTAAGTCGCAATGCCTGTAGCCTTTGGTTTTTATTTGATAGGTCAGCACCATTCCTAATCAAGTTCTGTATTTTAATTTATTCCTTCTTCTTTAGGACTATTTAGTCTTCTGTAGAAATAAGAATAAGCATTATGTGTGTGTTGGATCCAGCTTGCTCCAATTCCATAACTCACATGTTGTCGTATCTGCACCTTTTGTTGGTAAATGATCTTGCAAAAGTTAGCTAGATAAAACTTTTCTTCCCAGAAATCATCTGATAGCCTTTCTCCTTGGCAGGCCTTGATTTCCCCCCTTCCTGGCAGCAATTCTGTTAAACCTCTTTTCCCTAATAATTTCAGATTTACAAATTTTCTGAATATTAATGTACAATTGCAATTCCTGATCATGTCTCTCTTAACGTGTCCCAGATTTCATACCCTGAAGCATAGTTTTGAATCAACTTACAGTTGATTGAGTTCAGCTCTAGAATTATTTCAGGCATTAGTAACCTATTCTTTTTTATCACAACTCTCCTCACTGGGGCTTCCTCTGCATCTCCAAGGCCATCAGAAAGGGTCAGTCTTTTCAAATAGTGCTTTCATCGTAATGTTCTAGTTGCTACCCAGTTGCTGTATTCTTTTCCTTAACCATGAGATTCTCCAATTCCGAAGTCACCACCATTTTCAGAAATATTATGCTAGCTTTGAAGGCATGAAAAAATATCCTAATTTATAACAAGACCTTGGTGAATAATCACAAATCATGGCTTCTGAATGCTGTTTCAACTGTATGCTTGGCTAAGATCCTGGAAATAAACTGGGATGTTTTGTAACTGGAATGCTTTGGGTGATCAGATTTTAATTCTGGTTTCCTGCTGGATCCATAATTTTTTTGTTGGAAAACTGTGGGTAGTTTAGTTTGCACACAGCAAAGTTTCAATCAATCCCCATATCCATGTAAAAATAAGCATGCGGGTCATTCAGTTCAAGCAACAACTTACAGCTTAATGTTATGGGACTTCAAGCAGGCAAAAGCAAAGAGAGAGATATGAATAAAAGGAAACAATTTACATTATTGGTGTATCTCTAGCATTATACCAAAAAGTACTTTCAGAACCACTGGAAACAATACTGTGGTAATTTACATACACAGTGCCAGAGTGTTAGTTATTCCAGCCTCAGTCCTTTAAAATCTTCCTTCCCTGCCCCTCTCACACGCACACACATACACACAAACCTCTTTGTTGTCATTACCATTAACTGGGTGGAATAGTGCATCATAGAGCGACAACTTTTGAACAAGATACCTCAAAGCAGCTAACATACAGAAAGCATCAAAGATCTGAGACCCATGACTTCCAAGGGAATTAAATTTGAGGAAATTGCAGCTGTTTCAGCTGCTGCTGTGGTTGAGCTGCTCCTGCAGTCACATCATGATCCTCTTAAACTTTCTGTGACAGTTTCCCAGCCAGTCTCACAATCCCTTACTCCCTCCCCACCCAGCAGCAAGAAATTCATTCATCATGTGGCTCTTAAAGAAGCAACAATTTTAAAGTGACTGAAGAAAGCTCTGGATATTTTAATTACTTTGCCTGTCCCTTCACTGGGACCCAAACATGCACATGTATCTATATCCCACCTTTGTTCAAGGCACATACTTAGTGTTTATTCAAGGCACATACTTAGTGTTCATCCTCCTATATTTCTTCACAACCTTGTCAGATAGTTTAGGCTGAAAGTCACCAACTGTGCTGCTGCGGCTACAGATGGAGTGGAAACTAAATCGTTCTGGTGTCACTCAAATACATTAATCAGTATCCCTTAGCTCTTGCCCATACTGTTTCATTTTTCAACCACTAATCTAAAACTGAGTATAGACTACCCCGCTTCTTCAGTCGCTAGGCATCATGTAGACCAGTCCCACCTTAGCCCTCAGGAGGTCATTGATCATATTTTTAAACTATCCATAACAACTTCCTACACTTCACTAAAGAAGTCGGCAGAGATTTCTGCAGTGAGAGCTGTCATGTGCAATAGTGTGGCAAAAATCAGTAAAAATATCAGCAGCATGCTTATGACACGTTTAAAGAGGGGGGGAATATCATGGTCCAGACATGTTACCAAATGTCAGTGTGTGGCCAGGAGGAGACAGATGAAAAAACAGAGGATGAAAGGCCTGCACATCTCCAGAATCACAAGGAAAAATACAGAATGAGAAGATAAAAGATGAAGGAGGAAGCGGAAGATCGACTTAGGAATATTTGGCAACTACTAATTTCTGCAAGTGTCCTCAACCCAACAATATCCACCTTCAACAACAAGTCCTCAACAGAGAAAGAGCAAATCAAAATGCAGGACTTGCACAATGTAGAATTTCTGCTGATGTTGGTGCCATGGTCAAAGTCTTCCCCCACCGTCATGCGTTCCTGTTCTCTGGAAAAACCAGCAATTTCTGCTGTATGAAGGGAAACATCAGATTAGGCAATATGCCATCTCTACCTAATGAAATCCTCAGTTCATATAGCAATGATGAATCAGTTGGAAACAAAGTCAGGAAGAACATCAGACAATACAACTGCCTTTTTCCCAATGAAATCCTTAAAAAAAAAAAAAGTCCTGCCAAAGAAGTCCTTCCAATGAGGAATGGATGAAATCCTTATGTGATTATTCAAGGACAAATCCATCATTACACCATTCATTTAATGCCAGACCCCAATCAGCAAGCCAAATTTATTCAAATTTGTCTCATGGATCCTCAAGATAGCATAGAATTGAGAATGAATATACTCCACAGTAATAGAATTCAACATGAAATGGTTGGTTGGTTGGTTGGTAGGTAGGTAGGTAAGTAGGATGGATGGATGGATGGATGGATGGATGGATGGAAGGAAGAAAGGTTTCCAGAAGGAAACTCAGTAGATAAACTGGCAAGAAGTCAGAAGTTGTCCTACTCCCACTGATTTTTTGCCCATTCGTGTTCATTCTGTTTTTCTATTTAGATAAGGAAGTATCTCTGAATAACACAATATGGCACTGTAAATAATGACAACAGGGCAGCTCTTCTCTATTCTGCACCATGAAAGATAGAAACTGGTGGGCAAAGATGATATATCTCAGAACTGGACCATCATACATTTCAAAGATACCTATAAAAATCTTTTTAATGCAAATTAAAGTGTAATGTAAATTACACTATGTAACATGCTTACATAGTGTAATTTACATTAGAGTCAGTTTGGTGTAGCAATTAAGGCAACAGTCCAGGAGATGCTGGCTGGCCTTGGACCAGATTCTCTCTCTCTCTCTCAGTGCTAGGAAATAGGCAAGAGCAGACCACTTCTGAAGAACCTTCCCAAGAAAACTATAGGGACTTATCCAGGCAGTCACCTCAAATCAAAGGCCCATACATACATACATACATACACACACACACACACACACACACTACTTTTTCATTTTAAAATCTGAGATATCCTCCTTCCTGCCCCTCTCCTGCCAACAAATGTATATAGTTCCTGAGGACTGGAAACTGGCTGTTCTTCTATCAAACATCACATTAAATATTTTTTTTATCATGCAAGCCTGTCAGAAATTGCCATAAATTCTGTTCATTTCTGGCTGGGAAGAAGAGACTGGTTCTCCAGAAAGACTTCAGACTCTCTAATTATCTTTAACTAAAGAGAGCAAATAGTAAGTCTAACTTGAAAAGTATCACAGTCGGGAAGCCACAATTAGCTGCAAAAATTTGGACCCATTTATCAGCAGGTGCCCCCCAGGTGCCCTCTCTCCTTGTAGGAAAGAGATCCCAAGGATTACTGTGACAAAGGTCTTGCATTTAAAAGGCACAATGCCCTATGAATGATTTTAAATTCATCAAGCCGGAGCAAATGAAGGGAAAAGGGGTAAAATAATAATAAAAAGACAACCCTCAGGCCTGGGTTTTAATTAGCAATGCTTTGTATAGTGGAATTGCAACCTTTGCTGGAAAAGCTTTACAGAAGAGGTGGAAAAAAAACTTAGTTAACTCCATCATTACCAACTTTGGCAAGAATTTGGGGTGCAGAAAATCCAAGAGAAGAATCTAACTCAACTTAACCTGCTGTCTTCCAGAATTGTTGTACTTTAGGCCCCATGCATTTCATTGATATATAAGCAGTGGCTATGCTGCATAAAGATTATTAATTCATTCATCTCATTTGTAGAGCTGCCCATCCTGTGAAAATCCAACACATCTGGAATGCAATGCATACAAATTCATTTTGGCTCAAATCCATTGTTCCAATTTTACATCAGATTCATTTCACTGAGACTGACACAATTTCTCTGGCATGTAGCTAGAAATGAGCCTCAGTTCCTTATATACCAACTTTGGGATGAGATACTAGCCTTCCTAAACCGTATTTTCTTATTACATTTAAAGTCAGTTTGATTCTAGCTCAAGATCCTTATTCAAAAAGATGAGCTTAAGCCATGGTTCCTTCCAATATATCACAGGCAACAGGACTGCTGCAGCAAGACTTTGATTAACTTCCAGAAACTGGCATGCAATAAGAGACGGTGAATGGAAAAGAGGACATGTGTTGGCCCAATGACTATGATCAAAATCTCTGGCATCTGGGCATAGCTGGAATAGAGAAACATAATCCAAGAGACATTTCTGTTTCTCAGACTCAACCCTAAAGATGATATTGTTTTGTTTGCACAGCACACAGAATTCAAATTTATAATTACTCATATAAATCTCATTATTCTTTATGAATGCATTCTTTGTTTGTCCCACCTGGAAAAACCTAGGCGCTGCCTTCTTGCACTGTGCTTGGGAGTTCTTACAAGAAAGCTATCAATACACCATCGAGTGTTTTCCAACCAGCTGGTTGTAGAATCTGATGCTGTTTTGGACTGAAAGAATGTGGCCCAAGGTGACCCAGCTACCTTCTGAACCCAAGGAAAGACTATTTCAGAACGTGGGTCTCCCTACTTCAGTACTGCAAAGTACACCACTACATTAAACTGATTCTCATAACTATTCCTTATTAATTTATGCATTAAAATAGGTAAAGACTTTATCTATTTGAATTCCTGATTTAAGTGCCATTATATGCTTAAGAAATAAAATACTTGATGTTAACATAATTATCAAAAGTTCATACTGGCACAACGGATAATACATATTTATGAGCCCTCCTCATCATAAGAGTTTACAAATAAAGCAGCTCTCTGAACCCCAGTGATATCTATAGGACAAGTGCTACGCTCTTAAAATACCTTACTCTCTTTAATTTGCATTGAATCATAACCAATGACTTTGACCTATAATGTCTTTTACTCCTCCCTCCTCCAAACCATCCAGCCTGTCCTCAAACAACTGTAGTTCCTTGAATGTCCTTCCTAGATCTAGAGCTGCAGAATATAAGCATCTTAACTAATAAATAATGGAACAGGAATAATACAACTGAAGCTAACATGAAAATATTAGTGTCACAATAAATGTACCTCAGAAACTGAGATATAGTGTCTGATCAGCTGTGCTTGGGATAAAACATGGATAGGAAAGCAAGGGTGGAGAAGTTGGATTTTTGTGCGGAAATGCTGCATAGTTAGTGTTAGATAGTTCTCATTTCTGCAGAAGGCAAGGAAGGGTTATGCCTGATATCTGCTTATAAAAGAGAGTTGCAAGGTATTTCTTATTCATAATTTAACATTGTAAGGGTTTTTTTTATTTTTAAGAGCTTTAAGCTATCATAAGGGGAATGTGGAAAACTGAACGTTGAAGAAAATCAGATACCTGAAAGCCAACCCATAATGTAGGCACTTACAAAAGGAGGATAATACAATAGCAGAGTTGGAAGGGACCTTGGAGATCTTCTAGTTCAACCCCCTGCCTGGGCAGGAAACCCTATACAATTTCAGACAAATGGCTATCCGACATCTTTTTAAAGACTTCCAGTGTTGGGGCATTCACAACTTCTGGAGGCAAGCTGTTCCACTGATTAATTGTTCTAACTGTCAGGAAATTTCTCCTCAGTTCTAAGTTGCTTCTCACCTTGATTAGTTTCCACCCATTGCTTCTTGTTCTACCCTCAGGTGCCTTGGAGAATAGTTTAACTCCCTCTTCTTTGTGGCAACCCCTGAGATATTGGAACATTGCTATCATGTCTCCCCGAGTCCTTCTTTTCATTAAACTAGACATACCCAGTTCCTGCAACAGTTCTTCATATGTTTTAGTCTCCAGTCCCCTAATCATCTTTGTTGCTCTTCTCGGCACTCTTTCTAGAGTCTCCACATCTTTTCTACATCGTGGCGACCAAAACTGAATGCAGTATTCCAAGTGTGGCCTTCTATCCCTCTGATTATGTAGCCTAGAACTGTGTTGGCTTTTTTGGCAGGTGCTGCACACTGCTGGCTAATAATTAAATGGTTGTCCACTAAAACTCCAAGATCCCTCTCACAGTTACTACTATTGAGCAAGGTACCATCTATACTGTACCTGTGCATTTCGTTTTTCTTGCCTAAATGTAGAACCTTACTCTTTTTACCATTGAATTTCATTTCATCAGATATTGCCCAATGTTCAAGTGTGTCAAGATCCTTCTATATCTTAAGCCTATCTTCTGGAGTGTTGGCTATTGCTGCCAGCTTGGTGTCATCTGCAAATTTGATGAGTTCCCCATTTATTCTCTCATCCAAATCATTGATGAAGATGTTGAAGAGTACTGGGCCTAAATCAGAGCCTTGAGGTACTCCACTGCGGTTCACCAACAAAAGCGCGCCTGACAAAACCGTGCCGACAAAACCGCGGAGACAAAAGCGTGAGTTCAAAATTGTGCCGTAGAATGAACACAGAAGCACGCCAACAACCGTGCGCCAACAGAAGCGCGCTCTAAACCTAACCCTAAAGGTAACCCTAAAGATAACCCTAAACCTAACGCTGAACCTAACCCTAAATCTAACCCTGAATCTAACCCTAAATCTAACCCTGAATCTAACCCTAAACCTTACCCTGAACCTAACCCTAAACCTAACCCTGAACCTAACCCTAACCCTAACCCTAACCCTTAACTTAACCGATTCACCTATCCTTACCTTAACCGTAATGGCGCTTCTGTCTGCACTCTTTTGTGGGCGTGCCTTTGTGGGCGCGCTATTGACATCGTGGTTTTATCGCCGTGGTTTTGTCGGCGCGCTGTTGTCAGGCGTGCTTTTGTCGGGTCACGCTCCACTGCATACTTCCCTCCATGTAGATGCAGTTCCATTGAGAACTACATGTTAAGTGTGGTTGGTCAGCCAGTTATGAATCCATCTGGTGGTGATGCTGTCTAACCCACATTTTTCTACTTTATCTAGTAGTAGGTTATGGTCTACTTTATCAAATGCCTTACGATGAGTGAATCTATTAGGATTCATCTACATTTTGATTCACTCAGTAAGTAAAGACTGGTTTTCTTTGCTTCTTTGCAATGAAGGAGTCTAAGAAGAAGCTTAAAGTCCTGTTCCTCAGAAGTGGTCTTTTACTATATATTTAGGCCTAGCTACTATTTGACTCCTCCTATTTCTGAACTTCTCCCCTGCACATCCTTTATGTAAGAGCTGGTATTTCAGTTCTTATTTTCTCCTTGCCCTCTTTTCTCTATTTTAAAATCAAGTCTATTAACTCATAATTAATTTGGCTTGCCAATTGCCTTTGAATATTCTGATGCTTGGCAGCATATGAGTATAGCAATCAAAGAAAAAATATATAATTCCACTCAGTGTCCAGAATTGTGAGCCCCACTGTGTAACTAGCTCAAATACAACAGAAACCGAAAGGATTACTCCTGATAAGAGTGACACTCATTGGAAATATTCAGATTTCCCATCTACTGCTTATCCTATTTTCTTTACAAAAAAACCATAAGAACTTTAATTTTCAATAAGTTGCTTGAAATCAGATGTAAGGTTATACTTAGTTGGACACTCTGTCTCTGCCAGCAGAACTGATTCTTATTTCTCTCTCTTTGGCAGAAAACCTAATCTGTTCTTGAAGATTAAGGGTTAGGGTCAGACCAATTTTGGAAGAAGGGAGAGCTACTTTGCAGATACAACTACTTAGAACAGACTCACTGAAACAGGGAGACAGACTAATCACTTCTGGCATAGTTTCACTGATTTCAAGGATTCTCATTTTAAGCATGACTGGATTTGGATCCAACCTGTAAGATTTTCAATCATTGCAACAGTCATCTTGGTAAAAAAAAATAGGGATCAAATAATAATCGGAAGTGTACTGGGTTACTAAAATAAACAATAAAAACAGAAATGGCAAAAAATGTTGCCCTTCCCCTTGAGAATGGCATAGTTCCTTCTAATGCAGCCAATAACTCTTTAAAATGTTGGGACACCCTCCAAGAGGTTTGCCTTGGGACTAAAAGAACTGTCCTTACAATCCTGAGTTCCTTCATATATTTTGTTTCCCAAGTCAATTACTAGATTAATATATAGGTGACAATAAAAGTGATCATTTTACAGTGGCTTTAACAGCAAAAACCATTATAGAAAGGTTCCAAAGAAGTAAGCAAGATGATAGTTCTTAAGGAAAACATACATACTATCTTTAAATCCAATTTTTAGATCTGTATTTAAATTAGGTGGAAACTACCACCCCACCCTGAAAATGTTTCTACCGACCTTTCTGGTTCTGTTTCCCTTTTGTTTGCTGTATACGCTAGGTTTTTATTACAACCTTTTCCTTTGATTGGATTTTTGCAGTTTTGTATCCCCGTGGAGTGTTTCTAGAAGCGTCAATTTACTTTTTTCTGAGACCCCCTGCTAGCAATGTTTTCCATTTTTATTACTTTAAATTCAATTCTGTTCAATAGATGATTACACACAGTCAAGTAACACAATGTGTCATATTCCATAATAAATATTAAAAAAAACTACCAGGCAATTTAGTATGAAATAGATGCCAATTGCCTGTTTTTCTTCTTAAGCATTCCTATATGTTGGCCTTGACATTAAGAAGCAATGGAACCTTTGAAGTTACATGGGTCCAGGATTGAAGGCAAATATATTTGTCTTATGTTGCAGGAACCAATCTGGGTCGGTCACCGGGACCATATTCTGGTGAGGGAGAAGTTCCCCGAGGATGGGCTCTAGCACAAAAGCTCCGAAGACTAAACCTCTAATCCGGGTGACCAACCCAGATTGGATCTTACATGGGTTCCTCAAATGTGATTCACCAGATATTATTAGGCTACAGTTCCTATAATCCACAGTCAGCATGGATTGGATGATAGGGGTTGTAGTTTAAAACAATGGTTCCCCCCTCCCTTTCTAGTTTGGCCGACCAACGGGAGGGACGAGGGGATGGTTCCATGCACCTGTCACTTGTACAACCTGAGCTCATGTGCCTTCACCTGCTGCTCATGCAAGTGGAATGTGTATGGCCCAGTTCTAAATGGGTCACAGACATGGTACTGGGCAGTGGCCCTGGCTTTTAATGATGGGAGAAACTGAGTTAAGGACATCTTTATTTTTTTTTTAAGAAAAAGAATTTTAATAAACCCAATAGAAAGCTAGTGACATCTACAGAATGGGGTGTAGCAAGGAGTATTGCAGCATCCAGATAGAAGGTCCACCCTTGCAGGAATTTTGCTTTGGTCCTTCTGAGGAAAGCAGGAAGCTCCTGAGAAGGCTGCAGAATGGATTTTACAGCCTTGCAGGGATTGCATATGCACAATATATTTTCCTTGTTCTATTCTCTGCCATCATATTGCCTCTAGGCCACTTTGGAGATCCCCCGCCCTTTAAACTAGGCTACTAGGAACAACCGAAACAATATTTTTATGAAAAGTTATTTTTAGAAGAAGCTGAAAAGATCTGAAAAGATAGCCAACTTCCAGTTCACCAAAAAGAGGACAAAAAAGCAGCATGTGCTATGTTATATGCATTGATATAAAATTAGGAAAGAATTGCTATAATTTAATTAGAAAAATATCTGAATCAAATTATTTTTCCCAAGGTTTTGGGGAGAGAGCCAAGATGAATACATTTATACAAGACTCACAGTGAAATTAGAATGTAGCTTTGGCCAAAGTCATATTTACTACCCCCCCCCCCAAATCTAAAAAACCACCAAGTGTCAGCAGTGAGAAGACAAGACACTTCTTGTCCTTACTCTAAATCTTGCAGAAATAGCGCAAGGAAGTAAGTCATCTTCTCTAGGGAGGCATGTTTCAATGAAATATCTGCAATGTATTAATCCTAGTTGACACTTGTTTCTTTCAGGGGAGAACCTGCCCTTAGACAGACATTTTTTAAATTATTATCTCTCGCGGCAAGACGGGCAGCAAACAAATTTAATCAATAAAATGAAAATAAATAAAAGATTATTTGCAAGTAACAAAATCAGGAAACAATTTTTTCCCTGCTGGGGGAAGAAATAGTTAATTTTTGCAAAGTTGCATTGAAAGTTCTTGCAGAACAAAAGCATTTTTCATAGGTTCATAGAGTTTCCCAGGTTCTTGCCATATTAATGATCGCATCAGACTCAATCAAATCAGAATGGAAGAAAAGGGAACAATACAGTCATCCTGAGCAGGACAACTTTATTCGTGTTGTTTGAAACAATAAATGGCCAGGAGAATCGGGCCAAAAGCCAGTTAACAACTGTAAAAAGACAAGTTGCATATTGGCTCTTATTTTGCCTTGAACAGTGTCAGTTCATGACTCTGAAGAAGGGAATGGAAAGGGCTAATCCTTCCAATATCCATAGAAGATGGATGCCAGAAAATCAGATGTTGCAGTTGTGGAATTGGCAAATGTCATCATTAAGGATCCTAAAAAAGATTTCATTGAACAGCTAGCTATCAACAAATGTAAATTTTGTTGTACATTCAGATTTTAATTCCCTGGAAAACCTACAATTACAAATACAGTCTTCTAAGCTCCTCTAAAAATGGTATGTGAAGTGAAGCAATTCTAGCATGAGATGTCCACATGACTTACAAGGCCTCAGTGTTTTTGTATGCATAATAGACCCCCACCCAAGATGTCAGCCCTAACTAAGAAGCAGTTGGATTGAATTTTATGACCTGTCTGTAGTTGTTTTTAGAGGTATACATTTTTACTCTGTTAGTGAAGCCTATATTTGTAGGGTGGGTGATGACCAGAATTGTGCAAAAAGGATAAGGCAAGGTGTGTTGTGATATTGTTCTTCTCCAAATATGCATACACCAGAGATAAACTGTAATGCAAAATTCCACTTCCCATCTAATTTTTTCAGCTATTCTTAAAATTGCTAGACACAACATAAGGTAGAATTTCCTTTCTTTTAACAACACATGATCCTCTCCATAAATAACCAAATTTATTTCTATTCTGCAACTCTTATATCAGACCTGAAAAAATCTTTGATTTCCCCAGATGTTCCAGAAATTGACTTCCAAGCATTTCTTTCCATGAACCACACTAGCCATGGCAGCTGAGACTGATAAATCAGCAGGATCTAGAGGGCCGTAGATTTCCTATTTCTGATTGATACAATTAATCTTTCTCCAAAACTGTAGTTGTAATCATCTGGAGTGCTGACTTCATTTAATGACTTATGTCTTTTTCTTTTTTTTTTTGCTCAACAAATGAAAAAACAAAACAGTGAAACTACAAGAAATCCAGATACAGCTATAGTCTGGTCTATGAATAGGTGAGAGAAAGACACACATATACACACACATCAGTGGTGGGTTTCAATTTATTTTACGACCGGTTCTCTCGTGTGTGTGCGCATGCGCAGAAGCATCCAGGCAGGTGGACGGAGCCTCCTGCCGCCACCACTACCGGTTCGCCCGATCCGGGGCAAACCGGCAGAAACTCACCTCTGACACACATAGAGAAAAAGGGAGAGGGAGAGAGAATGGAGAAAATGAACATAAATGGAACACAAAGGGAATCAAATCTGAAATGGTTGGAACCATTTGTGTTACTTACCATGAAATATTTGTGGGTTAGTTTTTTGTTTTTGTTTTAGTAGTTTCTGCACAAGGCTTCAAAAGCCCAGCAGCAAAAGTTAGTTTTCTTTACCCATCTAGTAGTCATCTGCATTTTTTTCAGACCAGGTACATTAGTTTCTTCCATTTCAGACCATATGCATTACATTCTTTAGATGATAACTGTTTTTAGAAAATGGACTTTAAACATCCCCCAATGGGCATTAAGCACTAGCAGATTTCAGGACTGAAATTAACTAAAATAGAAACAACTGAGAATAGGACTAAGAGTATGCAACCAACCTCTCCTTGCAAGATCACAAAAAAATGACTTTTTTTTTAATTTGCAGAAATTTTGTTTTAACATGTAACCTTGGTTTTCATGAAAATCTTTTCTTTTCGTCTTAAAGTTCTTATCTGCAAGCAAAGAAAAGGAATTCTAACAGATAGCATGTTAGTCTAAGGAACCCACAGTGGGAAGAACGGTCCTGGTTGTGTTTAGCGTAAAATGTAAATAAATAGTCACCACTGCCTCTCATTTCTTGAAGTCCTTGTCTAGCAATCCCCACCTGTCACCAACAAGGAAACTCCTATGGGAATGCACTAGTTCAAAGAGACTTGTATTTCTTAAACAGTCATCTTGCAATCAACACAGTCCTGATTTCATAGCCAGGAATATGGCAAGAATGAAAGCAGCAGAACAAGAAGATTTACAGAGGGACATCCATATCACCGTATGGTAGAGAGTAAAGGGGTCATAAATCTACATTTAATCAAAAAAAGGAGGTGGGGAGAGGAACAAGTAATAAACTCGATTAACAATATAATTAGAGCAATAAAACAGGGCAATCAAATAGTGAGCAACAGGCCAATAAAGGACCATAAAATTACACTCATTAGTGATCTTTCAGTGCTTTATTATGAGATTTTTCACTAAAGCAAATGATAAGCCACAACTCTAAGCCCATAGAAGGATGATTCAAGGATGGTAAATACCATAGACAAGCAATGATCTTTTCCAAGGTTCCTGCATCTAGGAAGGAGATACTAGCTTTTACCACCCTCTGAAAATTCAATGCCACTGGGTACAGTACAGTATCCCCAAATCCCTGTCCAGATTGCTAACATTAAGGAAAATGCCGAGATGATTGGATAGGCTGAAAGTTTCTTTTATAAAGAGGTAACAAATGAGCCAAAGGTGGCTATTTATTACTTATTTTTTATTTATAAGAGCTATGGTGGCGCAGTGGTTAGAATGCAGTACTGCAGGCTACTTCTGCTGACTGTTGGCTGCCAGCCAGCAGTTTGGCAGTTCAAGTCTCACCGGCTCAAGGTTGATTCAGCCTTCCATCCTTCCGAGGTAGGTTAAACGAGGACCCAGATTGTTGAGGCCATTATGCTGACTCTGTAAACCACTTAGAGAAGGCTGTAAAAGCACTATGAAGCGGTATATAAACCTAAGTGTTATTGCTATTGCTCTTATCAGTATTGTACACAGTGTTGGCATAACAGTAGTTTAGTAGGGAACTTACAAAATACTATCAATGTATTTAATAACTTTAAAAAAATGCAACCCCACTTACTTGAAAAGTTAACTTGCTTTGGTGGGCTACTTAACTTTTACTAGCAAAAACATATGTGAATGTGTTTGCTAATGTGAACTATATTGCACAGGGAAGATAAAAACAGAAATGTTGGGCAACAGGACCAACTTTTGGATTTACGTTTCAAACCTCTTGAAACGTGGACATTTTGGGGTCAGGCATCCTGTGGGCCACCTCACTTTGCACAATCTCCTTTTCTCAGAAGTCATCATTCTAGAATGACTGATGAAATTATAGCAATAAAAATACAGCTGCAAAGTCACCAGGGGGCCTTAGGAACCAGTGGCATTTTGCTTGAAAGTTGTTTCCTATGCCCTCATGCTGGATAAACACTGTGAAGTAAGCAGAGGAGATTCTGACTCAGAGCTTCAAAAAAGCGAAACGCAAACACTGCAAGGAACCAGCCACAAAAAAACCCAACCCAACATGTAGTCTGCTTAATTAGCAAGTTCCAAACCATAACATCAGGGGAGACTTCAACGTCTGCTTAATATGGTATGGGAATATATATTTCAGTTTCACAACAAAACCTGCCATACATCACAGTGTTTATGATAGCCTGGACCAACTGCTGCTCTGAATGCCATGTTTGATTATTAATAACTCCTCCAGAAAATCATTTTTAAAGCAGCCTAAATAGAGCTATAAGCAGAACTCAAAGGAAACCAAGGAATGTCTTCACTGCTTTGCTTTATCAGCAAACATGGGCTGTTGTTCCAGAAGAGCAACTCAAAGACAAAAGAGATGTCTAGTGCACATGCAAAAGTCCGCCTGGACATATATTTTTCTTTTCGGCTTCCAAAAGAGAAGGCCAAAGGAATTCGCACTAGCAGTCTTTGAATACTTGGAGGAAGTACTTCCATGCTTGAAACCAGGAGATTGTGAGTTCTAGTCCTGTCTTAGGCACAAAGACAGCTGGATGCCTTTATGCCAGTCACTATAGCCCAGCTTAGGAAGAAGGAAAAGGAAACCACTTCTGAAAAGTACAGGCAATCACCAGGTGCCAATCCTGAAGCCTCTATCAAAATAACACAGATCCCCAGGACTATCTGAAGAATGGGGTGTGGATTTATTCTCCAAACTTGAAATGAGAATGTCCTGATCATTAAAGCTACAAAGCAGTGGGACAGCTTGCTTTATTGAATCCCTGGGGGTTTTCGAGGCAAGGTTGGATAGCCATTAGTATGGTCTCAGGATTCCTGCCCTGGCTGGGGATTGGACTAGAAGACCTCCAAGGTCCTTTGCAACCTCATGATGCTATGATAAGCAATGGCATAAATAGTCCAGGTAGAGGGTGGCAGCCTTGGAGCTTGCAGGCAGTGGGCATCTGCAGTTGGGCACTTTGCAGTTGGACCTTCAGACTTTAACAAATCCTGGTTTTTGACCCAGTGGTGGATTCTGGATCCCATTGCAACTGGTATGGTACAATGGGGCTGGGCATCCAACACATGAACGCACACGCGTGTATGCGTACTTACCACCTGCGATGCTCCGCAATGCCTCTGCTCTAGCTGCTCGAGGGAGTGTCATACAGGCACGTGGGCCCTCTGGAGCATCGTACCAGAACGGTACTTGGTGCTCTCAGCAGGTACTGGTATGCCCGTACCCCACCACTGTTGTGACCTATCTTAGGACTTGCAGACACCAGGTAAGATAATGAGTGGAATCAAGTTAAAGTAAGCATATAGTTTCAGCATGTATGATTCGGGTGATTCCTAGATGGCAACAAAAAGGTACTGAAAATTAAAACTTTTGCAGCAAAGATCTGATTAGCCTACTGACCGAGCCATCCCATAAGAGAGAACCAGGAGATGCAAATGCTGATATCTTCTCTGAAAATACATTGTATTTTCAAATCATTACCACAAAACATGTCTACTCTTCCAAGCTGATTCCCAGCATTTGGATGAAAGCCCCATCTGAGAATGGGTGATTGGGGGGGGGGGGAAGCATATGGTTGTTCCCTGTTCGCTTAAGGAAAACAATAATGCAATACCAACTGCAAAACTGTGCAAAATGTACCATTTCATTATCGATATTTTCATTTGCATAACATTAGTTTATTTAAGAATATTGAATCGAAGAGTTTGAAGCCTCAGGTTAGATTGTCACAAGGTCAATTTTTGCACCTTTCCACTACTTCTTCTCTTCCCAAGTAGCAGCATAGAGCAGTCATTTTTCCCTGGGAGTTCAAGCTGGGTTTCAACCTTGTAATGTGTCATTATGTTCTCAATATGTGTACCAAATTTAATTTGGGAAATTTACATTATAGCATATAGAATTGAGGATGTACACATGCTGAGGATGGGGGTGGGGGAGAAAATTGATTGTATCTCGGGTGTTTTATTTCTTCTCAAGAAATATTGTACATTTTTTCTCTACTAGATAATTTAAAGTTATAAAAGGAAAGAGCTGGCTAATTTCCTGCCAGGTTCAATGACCTACCTGTGCTGAACATTTGTTAATAGCCACTATCAGAAAACAGCAAGCAAAGGAAACAGCATGGCACTGAGAAAGACAAATGAACCCATTTTACAGTTCTGTATCTGTGTTAGGACCCAAGAAAATTGGCAGCATACAATGAAAAAGCACATATAAACAGAAATATAGAAGACTCCCTGCTAATATAATATCATCTCAGGTTACTCTGAATAGTATAGAACAAGAAGGGAGGAAACAATTACCATGCCCTACTTTTCTTTCTCAAGAAAACCTAAAGGTATAGAGAATGGGGAATGGATTGAGAAACATCTATGTTGAAAATGAGACATTCTGGGTGAGGTCAATAGAGAATGATCTTGATAATAATGGTCAATAAGAATCAGATAAGCGAAGAGTATCCAATCATGGCAGTGGGGGAAAAACAAACCCAGCTCTTGCAGAATTGTTGCTTATTATACTGTGGAAGTCCCAGAATTTCATTGGAGTCAGGTAGCGCCTAAATTGAAAGCCATAAATAAATCCCAAAAATGCATTTTGCAAAGGTTGCTGCTTGGTATAAATAAATCAAAATGGTCATATATTCCTACAGAAACATTTAATTTCCGAAAGGTCTACACTGAAAAGAACATGTGTGTAAACGTTTCTAGTCCCAGATATATTAAGGCAGTTTTCCCCACTTGGTGCCCTTCAAAATTCATGCTGGTTGTTAAGTTCTGAAAGGTGCCTGGGGGGCATGAGTTTGGAAAAAAAGCTTGTTTGAAATCTCTATCATCAAAATTTTAATCAGCTCCCTGAACTTCCAATTATCTGCTATAGAAAGGATGATCGTTTTGTCTTCTATTCTTTATCATTATCCATCTGGCTAAAATTGAAAGAACAACATCCTGGTTTTTGTGTATTTCAGCTTCACCTTTCAGCTGCAATAAGAGAGGAGCAGAAGTTAGCAAATGTTTTTCTACCAACCTGATGCCCTCTGGCAGAAGGCTATCCTCAGCATCTAGGTCTGCAAAGGAGGCGAACATCTATTCCCTTGAGCTTCTCTCCTACAACTCAGGCCAATTATTTATGGCCCAGTGAACAACATCCCACCAATGTATCATTGGGGGAAAGTAAATAAATGAAGGTTAATATCCCTGGCAAACTCACTTGATACACTGCATTGGTAGTGATAGCAATGGAAAGAACAGGCTTAATAAAGCATTTTCACACCACATAAACCGTGGTTTAGGCACGCTTGCCTCTTCATACCACCGAGACTAAGAGGCAGCAGCTCTCTAGGGTTTCCTGCAAAATGCCTCCATCGAAAAGGGAGGGAAAGCAAATAACCAAGGCTGTTGTGTTATTTTTTTTCCTCCTGCACTGTCAGATTGTCCAAATAGTTTGGCAGAAGAAAGAAAGAAAAAACTGCAGAAGGAAAGGAAAATACTGCAGAAACCTGCTAAAAATTGATAATTGCAATGCTTCCCCCCAGAAGCTCCCTTGCTTATCAGAAAGGGCATCAGCTATTATAGTGCATTCAGTGTCCTTTCTTTTATATCTGAAGTAGATGGGTCCATTATGTTTCCTTTAAAATGATGGCTTACAGTAGTAAAAATGATAACCAGGCTTCTAAAGCAATGGGGCAGGTTTTCTTAAGGAGAAGTATGTGTTTAAACAATATTAATTTCTCTTCTCCTCTAAACTTAGTTAATCCTTAAAAATGTATGAGCAAACTTTTCCTCATTTAGCAGCTCCGATTATGTGCCAGATGTAGAGCTCTTTCAACACAAATGCTTCTCAGCTCAGCTTAAAAATGTGTGGACTTCAATTCCCAATATTCACTGGGTTGGCTGGGGAATTCTGGGAACTGGAGTCTATACATCTTTAACTTGCTGAGAAACATTGCTCTACACCAGTGATGGCAAATCTTTTAGACACCGAGTGCCCAAACTGTGTGCGCGCACATGGCCAAGCTGAAAGGGCATTGGTGACCATGTGCATGCATGGACATGTGAGGGCATGTGCAGACATGTGTGCATGCACAGCAGAGATCCAAAGACCAGCTGGCCAGTGGGAGGTGGGACATCCCAACACCGGGTAGCGTGGCAAGAGGTACAATCTTTTTCTTTCGTGAGCTTCTATTTTGTTGTTTGCAGGGAAACAGAAAGCTCATGAAAGAAACACCATGGAGATCTGACCTGGGCTGACACGTGCCATAGGTTCGCCATCATGGCTCTACACCATATTTGTTCAGGATTTGGGAATATGGAAGAGATTTTTCTAGAAATTTTAGTGCCCTGCTCTTGTTTTCCCTTTCGGACAAAAGAAAGACTCATTCATATGCACCAGGGGTGGGTTCCTGCCAGTTCTAACCTCTTCTGTAGAAGAGGTTCCACAAATCTACAGTGCCATTTAGAACCGGTTCCAGCTCCCTCCCCCTGCCCATCTGCACATCATCAAGATGAAGAGCGAGAGGAGGAATTCTGGGAGTTGAAGTCCACAAGTCTTAAAGATGTCAAGTTTGAACACCCCTGGGTTTTTTTTTCTAAAGAGTTAGGGGTGCAAGGGTCTTGTAACTTGACAGTTTTAAGACCTGCACACTTCAATGCCAGACTTCCTGAGCCAACATGACTAGAAGAGGAATTCTGGGAGTTGAAGTCCACAAGTCTTAAAGATGTCAAGTTTGAACACCCCTGGGGTTTTTTTCTAAAGAGTTGGGGTGCAAGGGTCTTGTAACCTGACAGCTTTAAGACTTGCACACTTCAATGCCAGAGTTCCTGAGCCAACATTTTGGTTGCTAAGCAAGAGCTTTGTTAAGTGAGTTTCACCACATTTTACAAGTTGGCCACGCCCACCCAATCACATGGCTGGTAAGCCATTCCCAGCCACTCTCACCCAGTCACATGGCCAGCAAGCCACTCCCACAAAGCAGGCCACACCTACAGAAGAGGTTCTAAAAAAATTTGAAACCCACCACTGATATGCACCTTGACTTACACATAGAAAATATTGCACATTGTCCCTATTTGGAGGAACCAATGTTGAAAAACCACAAGGCTTTTTCAAAATAACCCTGAGAGAGATGGGCTGGAGCGCCATTCCCTCTGATACATTTACTATTGACTTTGTAATAGAGCTAGTTATTAAGACTGCATATATTTTAAACATGTCAATAACATGATATAAACAGAAACAACAACAACAGATTGGGCCAAGAGCCTAAATAAAACCACTGTCCCTAATAATAGAAAATTGCCCTAAGCAACTCATCATAGATTCCAAACTAAAACAATGGTCTCTGTGGGGCAGAGGGGTTGCAATAGTTCACTGGGATATTGGGGGGCTGCTACCTAAATTCAACCATGAAGAGAGGCAGAGCAAAATCTAATTGTTCGAAGGAAAAAGATCAACTTACCAGCCTAGTTTAGGCCGCTTTGCAGTTGGCTTCGCCTTGCAGGCCTTAAAAGCAAACATCCTGAAGAAACATTGAAGATCAGAAAAGAATACATCTTTCCCTTTTATTTTCAAAGTAGCCAGAATACTGTATATCCCAGTGTAGGTGTAAATTGTAGCATTTTCCTTATTGGCATTGCAACAAAGAGAGTTGTACTTGATTTCCTCTAACGCTACAAATTACTCAGGATGGGTTATATTAGAAAAATAGTCTAGGCAGAAGGGTTGGTGTTTTGTTTTTTTAATTCCTTGTACCAATCAGTTCAGTATGTCATTTTCATTGCTATTAAAATAATCAGAAATGAGAGAATTTGTAATAAATCTACAGCGTCTCACATAGCTGAGCCCAAAGGAAATTATGAAATTTGGAAAGCGACAGTTTGATCTTTTATTATTGAATAGAATAGAAACAGTTTTCATATTTACCTGTTAAGGTTCTGAACAAGACCAATTATTATTGTGTCTACATTTAAAAAAAGAAGAGCATATTCTCAGTTTTTTTATTGGCAATATTTGAGTAATATTTTATTCAAGGGTTTGCATATTTAATTTATTACTGTAGTTATTACCCATCCATTCTGGTATGTTTGGGAAAGGCAATACGTGTCAGTTGTGTCATTAGCACAGCATGGATAAGAGCAGATGTTTGATGACAAATTCTCTTGGCATTCAGAACAGCAACCTTGTGAGTAATACTTGTAATGTATTTTGCATTGCTCCCATTTTATACCACACTTTTGGTGATTTTGATGATTAAGGAAATTGTTCTTGTGACTTGGGCAACTATTATAAGCTTTCTAAGTATGGGGAGATAGGGAGAACAAACACGGAGTACTCGTGTTCAACATTATTTTTTATTTGATCCATCTGCGCAATTAGCCTTTCACTCTTCATACCATTACAAAAGTATTGAAGGAGCAAGAACTTTTCCTGACAAGCCAGCAAGTACATAGTCAATGCAAACAGGTCCAGATCTAGCACTTCATCTGCATTTAATTATAGCAATAGTTAAGTGATTAAGATTCTCTGTGATCAACAGAGAAAATGCTTGAACTTTCCAGCTCCTGATCCCAAAACACTGAAACTCAAAAGGCTGACAAAACTATATATCCCAAAAACTGAAATCTATTTGCCTCCTTTATCTTCTGCTGTATGCTCGGGTCCTCTTGGCTCATATTTTTAGTGTATGAAAAACAGTCCCACATGTGTTATGACAGCAAAATGATGTATGGCTAATGTAGGCCATAAAGGTTAGAAGGATAATTACCTCCGCATCTTGATGGCTGGCAGACATCAAATACTTTTCCAGACATTTAGCAGAGCTACCAATTAATCTGAGTCCTTGCCACCTCCTGGGACCTCAGCAGCTTCACCCACAAAGAACCGACAGAATGAATGTCAGAAGTCTGGCACTTTCTTTCTAGGGGCAGAAGTCCCTTCTCCCTTCCTCTCTGCTTCACAGGAAGGGAGCCCATTTCTGTCAACATAATAAAAATAATGAAGATGTGTATAAGACCAATTTCTTTTCTGCAACACAGGAACTGCAGAAGCAACTCTGCTGTCAAAATGAAGGAAGAAGATTGCAAAGAGCCATTACAGGTAGTCCCCGGGTTATGAGCATTCCCTTAGCTAATGTTCAAACTCACATGATAAGTGCCCCCTAGAGTTTGCAAACAAGGCCCGAAACTACGAATCTTGCAGCACCATGGCAGTTGTTTGCCCTTAGGAACAACCGCAGAGGATCTGCAACATTTGTCCTGCACATTGAAAGGGAGCTTCTGAGGGGTGGATCTGCCATCCATAGGCATCCCCCGGCCCATTGCAGCCCAAAACGAAGCCTCTGGGGGCTGGATCCAGCTCTCCAATGTTCCATTTGGCCATCCAAGAGGCCAGGCGAGACCCACGAAGGGCCAAACAGAGCGTTGAAGGACTGGATTCGCCTCTCAGAAGCTCCATTTTGGCCGGCAACTTGCCAGGCAAGGTCTGTGGAGGCCCAAATGGAACTGCAGAGGGGTGCACATGGCTGAGAGGCTGGAGAGGAGACTGCTTGCTATACCGTCACAAGGTAAGTGACCTGGCATGGCAGGTTGGGGGGAAAGCAAGTGTGGGGAGCATGAGGCATTTCAGTGGGTTGGGGAGTCCTTGGGTGGTCTTAGGCAGGTGGCCTGTTCCATCAGTAGACCCCCATGGCCTTCCCCACCCTGAAGTACCTCATATCACTGAACAAGCCTCATATTCGATTAGCGAATGAGGGGGGAAGGAGGGAGTGATCCCGTTCAAGGTACGAGATTCACTCCCACGAATCCTCTAGTTATTAATGGAATGAGCAGGCTCCATTACATTCGTAACTCGAGGACTACCTGCATTCTTAGTATTGAGAAGTTCTACAGTGTAGGATTACCTAGTACAGTTGAATGGTGCTCAAAATTGTCCTGCCAGGTTGGAGCAACACTGAAGAAACACCCATGCTAAAGGATGATAGGAATTATATATGGTTCCAAAAATTCCTATTATAATGCCTTGATTTTTGCTCTTCTATATTCGCAATAAGATACTGTCGGACAACATGGTGCAAACATATCAGATTCTCCCATTTTAACTCAAGGACCTCAGTTAATACCCCAGGTTTTGCCTTTATGCACGAATACTCTATCTTTCCAAGCCTAAAGGCCATAATTTTAAGGAACCACAGCATTTGGGTTGACAAAGATGACTCAAAATAAGCAGGAACTTTTTTCCTCTTGAAGGATTACATTTTTTCCTATCCTGTGTTCCATTCAATATGAATGTATGGTGCTGAAATAATATATCTCCTAAATTGGGAGAGTGGGGCTTGTTTGTTTTTTTGTTTGTATTATTTTTATTGAAGAGCCAAGGTGGCGCAGTGGTTAGAGTGCTGTACTGCAGGCCAATTCAGCTGACTGTTATCTGCAGTTCAGCGGTTCTAATCTCACCGGCTCAAGGTTGACTCAGCCTTCCATCCTTCCGAAGTGGGTGAAATGAGGACCCAGACTGTGGGGGCGATATGCTGACTCTGTAAACCGCTTAGAGAGGGCTGAAAGCCCTATGAAGCGGTATATAAGTCGAACTGCTATTACTGCTATTGCTATTATTGATGTCACAAGACAATCAATGCAACCCCTCCAAAAATACTCAATCTTGATTTTGCATTAAAAAATAACAAGATCTAAAATTTAATGCAATTCATGAAACACCTGTAATTCATATATGAGGTTCCTTTTTAGACTGCAGATTGTAGATTTACCACCATACTGCAGATTTTCCATGCTATGCATTCAATCTCAAATTACAATTAAAGCAAATTCTTTACCATGCTGTACTTCTGCTTTCTTTCTGTCCGAAATTCAGAGTAACCTAATACACATCTCTCCCTCTCTTTTTCTCTCCAAAACCACATTCATTAGAAATTTAGGACAATGTGAAAAAATTAAAACTTAATTTAAAGTGAGCAATTAAAAATAATAATCAGAAAAATAAAATGGTTTTGCCCTTATAATCAGAGCGGGTGTCAGGCAAGGCCTTGCAGGAAGGCTAAATGAATATAGATATCAATTGCACTTAGGTTTGATTTTGAACTTCTAATTCTGAGTGTACTTATTTGGTTTTGTATTCTTCGTTACAGAAAAGATCCAGGGTAATGAAATGATTATGTTTTTCAGATGCATATAAAGAGGTTTTTCAGAGATTTATTTTCCTAGTAAACCTGCTGAAGATGGTCAGCTCCTTTAGGCCAGGGATAGGCAACCTTGGCCCTTTTACGACCTGTGGACTTCAACTGCCAGAAATCCTGAACCAACCAGGAACTCTGTTTTCTATCTGCTAATGGTGGCTCAGGAATTCTGGGAATTGAAGTCCACAGATCATCAACAGTCATAATTGCCCAACCCTGCTCTAGGCTCTGCTGGAGCGTGAAGGAAACACACCTTCCCTTCTTTACCCTGTCCAGAGTTACAATTCTATCAACTAATCTGTACAGCATTAAAGAGCTTTAGGGGAGAAAGGAGGCTGCATAATTTATATGCACTTTCTATTCATTGCAATGAAAGAGCGTAGGTGTTCTGACTTGATAATCAGGAGACAAAAAACAGACATCCTCAGATACATAATCCTCCTACCACATAACAAATTGCTTACAGAATATTCTAAGAATCATTGACAATGATTATTATGTCATCAATTCACAAAACAAAGCAACCCGTACTAAGCAAGAAAAAAAATGTAGCATAAAGACCTTAAGAGCTTTCTAAATGATCTGGATGCATAGAACTGCTCTGATATATTAAATGCAATGTCCAGCATAAACCCTATACTCTTCCCCATACCTAGTAGGAACCAAATTAAGGCAAATAGCAACTTCATTTATATTCAGAGTAGAAATCAGCTTCTCCTGGCACCTAACCTTCTCTTTTGTTTAAGTGATTGGGTATATTCACATAATATGCTTAATCCTCAAGAGATGTAAATGTTTGGTTCTCTCATACACCTTCTCACTCATCTAATAATTGCCTGGAGATGTCTGGCTTGTTAACTTAGCAGTGAGGTGTTTGCTGTTTAATACGTGTTCTGTGCCAGCAATTACAAATGCAAGAGGTCACGTGGATATAAAAGGTCTTTATGGCAGCTATAAATCTCACTGCAGTGTAGGAATGCAATTACTACTGCAGAAGGTGAAGTTCTGGGCAGACAAATTCAAAAACCAGGAATCAGAGGTGAGTGTTATCTTGTACCAAGCCAGAGGTCAGACAGAGAATCAGAAGCAGCCCCAATTCAAGAAAATCATGTCCCTGATTGAAAAATGTATTTGCCAACAGATATATGATTACCAAGCCTTTCTTTTACAGCATCAATTCAGACATACCTCCTCCTTTCAAGAAGCCCCATTGTCTGCTGTTGTGCTTTTGCAATAAGGAGCAGATTACCTGAGAGAGCCAATTTGGAGTCTGACTCATTAGATATCATAATATTACTGGAGTTCTGTGCATATTTTGAAAATGTGCTTCTGATTATGTGCAACTACAGAATCTCTCTGCTATAAATTAAAAGAGCACAACTTTTTAGATATTATTCTGTGACCTTGAAAAGGATGCTGCTGGTTTAAGATTCGCCTGAATGAGTAGATTCTTTAAAACAGTGCTATTTTTTCCAGGATTCCTTTTTTAATAAATAGACAAAAGGAGGTGCGCTCAAACTACATCCAACCTTATCATTTAATTATTTTATACTTGTGTTTGGTCAGTACTGCCACTGAGTATTTACGCTATTGTCCTGCTTCTGATTCCAATTAAACACTCGCACAGTTGCTATGGAAATTAGCAGTATACTCAAGGCCAAAAGAAGGAATGCAAGCCAAAACAAAATCTGTGAAAGAAGCTTGCCTGATTGGATTGTCTTTAATGGGCGCACACAAAAGAACAGTCCAAGTCCAGTCTAGAGTTCCAAGATCCAGGTCAGGGTTGTCAGCTAGTGCAGAATTTCACAAGCAGAATCTATATTTGACTATCACTCCGGAGCCAGAGATCAAATGGTTAATTCCAACAAGGAATGGTGTATTAAGGCTATCTCTTAAATCATGCTGCAGCCAGCTGCCCCTAAGATATTTACTTTTTTGGCAAAGAACCTTATAGAAAGTCTTTGCTTTGCTCTCTTCTTTCCTTGGCAGATGTGGGGGCTGGGAAACCTTACACCATCCTCATTTAACTTTTCCAACTGCACAGGTAGTGTCTGTGTTTGATCAGCTCCACGTAATTGAATCTCTTAAGTCTGACATTCCACAGGACATTGGAGCAGCTTCTTCACATTCAGAGTTGTTTTCTCATGACAGCTATGGTAAATAAGTTTTAATACCCCATATTTTATGCAAACACAATTGTAGGGAACTATTATCTCTCTGTCTTAGTTACTGAAGATCCCAGGACTTATGCATTAACACAATGTTCACTTTTTTCTCAGGTCTGCATTTCTGGAATAGTGGTACCTTGGTACTGACTGGTTTACAACTCATTGAATTTGGTGTTCAATGCATTTTGATGTGAAACTATCCTGGTACTTGTAGCTTCTTTAGTATTCGGTGCACTGCAAAAGGAAGAAGAGGACAGCCCCAGGGGGGAAGACAGGAAGTCAGACATGCTGGGAAGATTGCTGAAGTAGGAAAAAAGACAGAGATAAGGTATTTCTTGACCAAAACAAAGGGTCGCATACTAGTAGTAAGTCACTTGGTTTGTTTGGCCTTCGTAGTTTTCAGTATTCAATGTGCCTCCTGAAACCAATTAATGTCAAGTACCAATGTACCACTGTAACAATATATCCAAAGATCAACTCATTGTAGTTTTATGGCTAAAGGCATTCTGGCAGGTACACAGAATGCAATACCCAAGGTGTTATGGCAGAATATCCCACAAGAGTTTTTCCAACCATTTTACCACATATCTGGAGATCACTAGTTGGGTGAAGGGGCAAGTAAACTTTTGATCTACAAATATTAATGGCTTCCAATTAACATCACCTAATTCTTATGAAAATTCCATAGGGAATACTTCTTGCACTATCTATACATCTTTGTGATAATTATCTGGGATGTTGGAAATTCAAACACATTTGAGGGGTGAGAACTAGATGAAATGTATTAACTTCTTCAAACACATTTGATGTATTTAAGTATTAATTTCACATATTTAAATAGCACAGTTCCAACAATAATCTAAAAATAATGAACAATACAATAATGATCTTTTAAAACAATAAATATAATAAAAACAGAGGCAAACTTCCCATAAGCTGACATCATTAAACAAACAAAAAACAGATGAAAAGCACTGCCTCTATTGAAAAAAGATTAAAGAATATTTTTTAAATGCCACAGAAGAAAACTATTTTTAAATTGATTTAGTTAATATGCTTCTCTGAGCCATATTTGTCTCCAATGCTCGGAGCCAAGTCTAATCATAATTAGCAAAATATAATTCACAGTTTCCTGCCATTTTGATGTGAGAAACATATGAATGTTGTATGCAATCATGATCATAAACTTAATGGAATCTTAAAAAGCGGGAAAAAAAACAAAAAACCCTAATAATCCTCCAGTTTCCAATTAAATTCCACCACACTCTGGTCTTATCTACATTAAATCAAAAATTTGCTTAGAGATGTCCCATCTTCCAAAAAATATTAAACATAATCCTGAATTAAAGGATGTCATGGCCTGTTCAGAACTTTCCTTCCAGTCAAAGGAAATTTTCCTAACAGCTAAAATCAGGCCAAAATGCTAAATAGTCTAGCTAATTTGATTGTATATAATAGAGAAGTAAATGGTGGTCTAGTAGTTAAGGCACCAGGCTTAGGAGATGGAGAGTTCAAATCCTGCCATAGCCATGACAGCCAACTGGGTCACTTTGGGCCAGTCATTTTCATCTGACAGGGTTGCTGTTGTGTGAAAAATAGGAGGAGGGGGGGGAGGTTGGATACGTTTGCCACACTGAATTATTTGCGAAAAGAATAAAGGCAGGAAATAAATAAACAAACAAATAAACAAGCAATCCTGAGTGATAGTTACTGCAACAGGCCCATAGGCCAACATAGCACAGCTAAGTTTAGCATAGTTAGAATTCCATTATGTATCACATCTGGAGCTATGCTACTGCCTAACTGGAAAGCAAAGCCAACATTTGAAAAATGGATCTTCCTTCCCAGGCAAAGATACAAGGAATATATTGGTTCTGAAGAATAATATTCACCTTGCTTATTATTGTTAGTGCGATCAAGGAATAAATAAATACATTCTGAAAGGCTAGTTATGTAAGACACAGACCAGTGGTGGGTTTCAAAAAATTTTAGAACCTCTTCTGTGGTGTGGCCTGCTTTGTGGGAGTGGCTTGCTGGCCATGTGACCGGGTGGGAGTGGCCAACTTGTAAAATGTGGTGAAACTCACTTAACAATGCTCTTGCTTAGCAACCAAAATGTTGGCTCAGAAACTCTGGCATTTGAAGCACGCAAGTCTTAAAGCTGTCAAGTTACAAGACCCTTGCACCCCTAACCCTTTAGAAAAAAAAACCCAGGGAGTTCAAATTTGACAGCTTTAAGACTTGTGGACCTCAGCTCCCAGAATTCCTCCTCTAGTCATGTTGGCTCACGAATTCTGGCACTGAAGTGTGCAAGTCTTAAAGCTGTCAAGTTACAAGACCCTTGTACCCCTAACTTTTTAGAAAAAAACACCCCAGGGATGTTTAAACTTTACAGCTTTAAGACTTTAATGTTTAGACAGGACTCTTAGAGGTGGGCGGGATAATTGGTGAGCCAGCCAATCAGTGAGCGGCAGGAGGGGCAAGTGTGGTGCGGACCGGCAGGGGGAGGGAGCTGGAACCGGTTCTAAACAGCACGGTAGATTTGTGGAACCTCTTCTATAGAAGAGGTTAGAACTGGCAGGAACCCACCCCTGGCAGACATTGTTACACAGCACAGTTCCATCTATATTCACAAATGGAAGATGCAATTAAATGCAAGATCAAACAAGCTGTTTATACACAGAGTCTAAAGCTACAATCCAATTCATACTAACATTTCTGCATTCAGTGATCATATTGAGACATTTTAGTCCTATGACACAATTCTTTTTTGGCAGTAGTAGATTCTGTCCCTGAATTTGCTACTACTGATAGATACTTTTGCAGACCCTACCAACATTCTATTTTGTGTGGCTAATCCTGTATCTTAATTCTAATTGCTTGGTTATCCCTTCATGAACTCATTCTTGAACAAGCTATTGGAAATGCCTATTTAATTCTAATCAATCTCAGGAAATCACGTTTCCACTACATTAATGCTCATAGGAACTCATCACAAGAGTTCAGAGTTATTTTTATTTGCTAAATTTTGGTTCATAGAGGTCTAAAGCAGAGATGTTCAGATATTTGCATGTTGTGGAAACCATTAATTAAAAAAAAATCTAGAATCCCTGACCAAGAGGCAAGGCTCTAATAATAGAAATTTGGACGTGTTTGAGCACAAATCTCCCCTTTTAACCTCTCACTGAACCCTATCATGTTTTTGTGGAACCCCAGGTCCCACTGAATACATTTAAAAAAAAACATGATTTGATTCCTTTCAGCTAAAGAATAAAAACTCACCATCTCATCTTAGGAAGACTGCTTTTTATATGAGGGAAAAACACCTCCCTTCCAATGGCTTTCATCTTCACTCTGACATTAGAGAATCTGTCCATATACTTTCAATTTTATAGTTCAACTGAAAAACATGATGTCTGGAAATTTTTAACACCATTGTTCTTCCTTTCCACTCATCCCCGAATAAAGCACTCCATGTGAGGAGTTCTTTCTTTTGATAGTACTTCAGCACTGCATCTTGTCCTTGAGTAAGTGCATACAAAATGAAAAACAATCATTTTATCCAGACACATAAGAACAATGAAACAAAAATGACAGTAATATTTATTTAAATTTCACTGTGCAACGGTGGCACATTAAAAAGCACAATAACAGATTGGCATCTTGTTCAGTACATGATTTCAGCTAGGGGAAATATGACTCCTGGTCCCATCCGAATTCTCAGCCTGCAGTGTCATTAATTGTGGCATTGCAATTAAATATCCTTCTGAACAAGGGGCTGCAGTGGCCTGGGAGTTAAGGTGGTGGCTGCTGACTGAAAGACTGGTTGGTTGAGATCCAAGTACCATGTGATGGGATGATTCTACTCAGTCCAGGGAGGAGAGATTAAACCCTCAAGTGCTCACTGGGGAATGTTGCACTGCTTAGCAATTTCCCTACAATATCTACATGAAGCCACTAGGTAAGATTATCCCTCACCGTAAATTGGTGTATTATCAATATGTCAATGAAATCTGGTTACATTGGCTGGCTGAGCAGGAAAAGCAGCAAAGGTTTTGTCTCTGTAATACCCAATGGCAAACAGGGTCAGGATGGGGAGAAACTATTTTAGGCTGAACCTTAGCAAGATTGAGTGGTGTGGAATCCAACGTCAACTGATTCTTTGCATAGGTTTCTGGCCATCTCTAGGTATGGATGAGGCTATGGGAGGTTCTCCTTTGAGGAGAACTGATTCACAATCTGGGGATCCTAGAAAACTAAGGGGAGGCTATGCGAGAACTTGTACAAAGTGTGTGCACAATTATATTTTGTGCACCAATTATTACTGTTCCCAGGGGAACAGTGTTACTGGGGGACTTTGCATATGTCCCTCTCACCTCACATCTGGACTATTATTCTAATTAGCCTGCTCCTGAAAGACCTTTTGGAGAGTGCAGCTGTTTAAAATGCAACATCCAAATGACATGGGTATGCCTAAGTTTCTCTAGATGACACCTTTACTGCAGAGGTGGTATTCAGCAGGTTCTGACCAGTTCTGGAGAACCGGTAGCGGAAATTTTGCGTAGTTCAGAGAACCAGTAAATACTACCACTAAGTGGCCCTGCCCCCATCTATTCTCTGCCTCCCGAGTCCCAGATGATCGGGAGGAAATGGGGATTTTGCAGTCACCTTCCCCTGGAGTGGAGAGGGAATAGAGATTTTACAGTATCCTTCCCCTACCACGCCCACCAAGCTACACCCACCAAGCCATGCCACACCCACCAAGCCACGCCCACAGAACCGGTAGTAAAAAAAATTAATCCCACCACTGCTTTACTATAAAAACAGCAATGGCTGTTACCAGTGTACTATAATTCAAAAAGCTGAGGTTATCTCTGAAACTCTGTATGCCTCAGTGCTCAGGGGTCTCCAAAGCTAGTTACTCTAGAAGGAATCTGTCTGCCCAGTAAGACTGGGGGAAATCGCCAATGGAATGTGGTTATCAGGTTTCTCATGATTGAACATTCTTGGTGATGGTCCTCCCTCTTCTGGAACAGCCTTTCCCGGGGCATGAAGTCAGACTGTCCTCTTAGAGCATTTAAGATCTGGCTTTTTGGAGGACTTTGAGGGAAGAAACGGAAGGACGGTTTTTCTGCAGAGGGTGTAGATGGAGTAAAGTTAAGATTGGTTCTGCTTATTTTGATTTAAAAAAAAAAACATTTTTAACCTTGTGGAGGTTGCAGAAATTTAAGCCACTCAGTGTCCAGACTGGAGTGGCATAGAAACCCGAGAAAATAAATTAATAAATAAATAATCCATCAAGCAGGTAGTATACACTGGTAGTCCTTGACTTACGATCACAGGTAGTGAGTTCATCAAATTAAGTGGTCTGGAGAAAGGCCACTGACTGGGATAACAAATCAGTTGTGAAGAAAGAAATTGGATAAGATTTCAGAGATAGCATCAAACAAATTAAAGCAGTAGAGCAAGGTGTGTACGGAAAAAAGAAAAGTTTGAATGGGTAGCTGTTGTGGCCCTGCAGGAGCCGTTGGAGCTGCCATCAGACTCCAACAGCAAGGGGGCCTATGAGTCAGCCCTGGAGGAGGTGGAGGACCCTGGACAGGGTTCTGACAGAACAGGGCGCAGAGAGACTGGTTGGCCACCAAGTGGCGCCTGAGCCTTGGATCAGTGGGGAGAAGACAAGAGAGAGTGATCCAGAATCCAACTGTGAGTTGTTCCGGGATGCACGCCATCGAAGGGCAAGAACAACTATGTAATTACAGGAGGTAATTATGCTCAGCTGATGGTCATTAAGCTCCAGACTACAAAAGAGACTGCTTGTGCCACACCCTTCTTACAGAAATCAACGTTTGGGACTAAAGAGAAACAAACTTGGCAGGCTGGATTGCTGCCAGAGTTTGTTTGCATTGCTGCCAAGGTTTGTAGGACTTGCTGCCAAAGTCCTTATCTGTTTGTTTATTTGGCTTTCAGCCACCAAGAGTCTGGTCTTGTTATTAAAAGACATTCCATTTTACGCTTGTCTCGGCTTTCGTTACTGGACGGAGGAGGGGGTCAGAACAGGTAGCTACCATATTATAAAAAAGGGACATCAAGGGGGGGGGAGGACAGAAAAACACTGATACATTGCAAATTAGAACAGAAGCCTGGATATCCACAGATATATAGTAATCTAGTACTTTCATAATAAAATGTGAAGACACGTTATAAAAATATGCAGAAAAGCTAAGTAGGATAATAATGCCTCCACTACATCATTCTTCAATTCCCTAATTTTCTTTTCTACTCTTGGCCCACAAGCCATGTGTTTAGAATTCTTTTTAATGAGCCAGCAGGGATAGGCAGGCTGAAAGCTAAACAGCCTTGAAATATCAAGCAATCCAATGCCTGATTAAAATTCAAAATCGGGAACTTGCAAGAAACCTCTTTCTAAAGCAATTCCTTCTCTCTCTAGATGCTTTCATTCAAGTGTGCCAACAAGGTGCTTTTCGTCACTTTTACTTCAGCTTTCTCTGGGTGATAACCAAGTGCAACAGATAACATTTTGATGGGCACCATAGGAAGCCTTCCAATGAAATAAGCTTAAGAACAAATATACAAGAAAGACAGTGCTTAGTTGCTAAGATATATAGTATACAGAGAGACTCTGTGCACAAAGGAGAGGGGAAATCCTTCAGTAGGTTGCAGGAATCTGAAGATTTGAGCCCACAAAAAGATTTTACTTTCTTGCATGGAAGGGAGCTGAAAGATGGCTGTAGGAATGTTTGATAGTGAAAACTAAACCTGCTGGGAGGATTTCAGCTCTGTGCTAAGCTTAAACCCTCTGGCAAGCAGCTGTTTGCTCTCAAAGGTCTGCCTGCTGGAAAAATTTCAGCTCCAAGCAGAGCTAAAATCCTTCAGAACAGGAATTTCCTCCAGCCATTTAATGACATGGGAAATTGCTTAATGACCTTAACCAGTTATATCAGGTGGGTCTTTTGCTTAACAACTGTTTTGCTCAACAAGTGGGATTGCAGTCTAATTGTGATCTTAAGTCAAGGACTAACTGTGTGTACCATTTGTTGTTTCTCTTCAACCACTGCATGGAAAAGGGAGTGAGAATAATGTTAGTCATTGGACATTTCTTTTTCTGTCTTCCCTGGTTATATTGATAACTTTTAGAAATAAGAAAAAGCAAACTAGAATTTTAAAAAAATGAGCAAATTTAATTATGTATATAATAAAATTAATCATCAAATTAGCAAAAGGTCCATAAACTTATTTCTATTGCAGGTTTGAAAGAAATGGTCTGAAAGAAGACTATATGGTTTATTAATTTAGCCAGGAAACAATGTATGAAATATTTTACCTTCAAGCCAAAATTCCAAATCAGAGTTTGATCCCTCACCTGTAGATCTGATCTTTTAAATCAATTTCCTGGTTTGGTTTTGAACTATAATCTAATAGGAAGGTTGATTTTAGGGAAAATATCACAGGTAAAAGTATGGTAGTACTTGGACTTATGGTTTGTTGGACCACCACTTCTAAGTGTGAAGAAAGCTAGAGTTTTGGATTTTAGTTATCAAATCTAAAACATTTTTCAATTCCTGAGGTGATAGCCTTCCTTTCTCTTTAGAATTAGGTTAAATAAGAATCTAGACTTGGCTAGGGACATTTAGAAAAATTTATGGATAATCTCCAATGCCCCAAACCAGTGTTTTCGATATTTTAACTATCTCCAGGGTACATTTTTTTAAATTGTACTTTACATTTATTTTTGAAAGGTCAATTACTATACAAATATTAATCTAGGTGCCAAGTTCTATTAAAAATAAAGATTTTGAAGCACCCTATTTTATATCTAGCCTACCTATGAAAGAAACACATTATACTAAAGTTGTCTATACTTTGGGATTTTTCTTTGATTTCTCTATTTGCTATTTGATTACAGGAATGTATTACTTTTCCATTTAAACAGTAATGAGAGTGTTCAGAATGAAGGCTCTCAAGGACAAGAGAAGGTCTTTAGTTGGTTTTTATTGCGGGCCACAGAAGCTACAGCCAGTTTAGGCATCTCTTCCATTAGCTTAAAATAATCAGCACTAGTTAGTGTTGGGGGAGAGGGATTGAGTCTAGCACCCTAACATGCCAAGTGCTACAAAGCCTACCCTTTAACAACTACATAAAGCTACTGAGTGAGGTCATCCATTGGTTTGGGGTTAAGTATCATCAGTGGGCTTATAATACCTAGCAATACATCTCAACCTTGTTTGTCTAAGTAATACTGCCAATGACCTTTCCCAGTGTCTTATGGTTGTGAGGATTTAGGTGAAATGGAACAGGATCAATTCAACCCTGGTAAAACTAAATGGCTATGATTATTCCCCCCCTCTGGATCCAGAAGTTATTCATCTTTAGTCCTACTCTGTGTGTGTGTGTGTATACATACATACATATGGGTGGCTATATAAATACATTTATATAGCCACCCATCTCACAAACAAGTGACTCTGGATGGTATACAACAGAGCTAAAGACAATTCATGAAGACTAACGGCATTAAAAATTATATAAACCAAACTAAAACAAAAAGTAATTAATGAAGGGATGTTAAAGATAGCAGATCAACATTATTAGTTCATCTCTCCCCTTCCCTCTCAGGTCGGTTGGCATAACCAGGTGTTGAGGCTCAACAGTCAAGCTCAACGCAAGTTTGTTTGGGGATCTTGATAGACTTGCAGCTGCTGCTTGGATAGCAAGCGAGAGCT
Organism: Thamnophis sirtalis; assembly: GCF_051295495.1. Taxonomy (NCBI): domain Eukaryota; kingdom Metazoa; phylum Chordata; class Lepidosauria; order Squamata; family Natricidae; genus Thamnophis; species Thamnophis sirtalis. The sequence continues at coordinate 71,282,099 of NW_028261381.1, read as the reverse complement.
ATGACCAAGACGAACTTCACACTGCTTCATCTTGTGCATCAGTTGCCCCCTTTGCTGGATCAGAAGAAAACACTCTACATGAGGCTGCCCCTGAAAACCACTTGAAAGCTGCAGATGGTGCAGAATAGCATGGGTAATTATGGACATAGTATCTTTACTATGAGGGCTGCACTGGTTACTGGTAGGTTTCCAGTGCAATTTAAGATGTAATCCGGTTAGCATCCTTAAAGCCCTTTATGGCATGAGGCTGCTTGAGGAAAATAGTTCCCATAGTGCCTGCACATCCTATTTAATCTGACAGAGCCAGCCTGCTCCAGACCTATCACTGAAACAATGATTTTCTTTTAGTTTATTAATCCATTCTTTCAATTCAATCTTAAGGAATTTCTCCATTTCCACCACCGGTGTTAAAGGAGAGATTCGTGGCATTAGCCGCTATTTCCATTTATTCCATAATTCCATCAAGTTTTTAAAAAATAGATTTTGTATCCTAACAATTTTTAATATCCTTTTTAAACCAATATGTTTCTATAGGATCACCTATATCTGTTTTTAATATGGCATGCCATTCAGAGTAATTTTTGATTTGGGTGCCCTTCAAGCCTACTAAAGAAATTTGCTATTTATTTGTTTTGCACTTTTTTTGTTTCTTGCTGGTGTTTAAAAAATCATTGTAAACCACCCAGAATACTTGCTTGGGATGGGCTTGAGATGAGATATAAACTGAACAACCGAATAAATTAAATAATCACTCTTTGTTCATGCATGTTATGACACAAAAAGAACTACAAGGATAAAACTAATCAAGCAGAGCATATTACATAGATGCAGCTGCTAGGTTTTAAAATAATCTGGCTAAGCTTATATGGATTCTGTCTCTAGCCTGCTGTGCAAAGATTCTTTCTGGTAGTTATTTTCCTTCCAATTTTGTGTCATTGAACTGTCCTTCCTGTCTGCTCCCCTAACTCTTCCATCCCACTGAACTGGAATCTACTGAGCTGGGCTTTAAATAACACCTTTTAAATGAGTCATGATTAAAACCCACTGAACACAATTTTCAGACCCATTGCTTTGCAGCTCAGTTCTGCAAACATATGTTTGAATAGACTTATTTAGAGGCAAGCAAACAAACTACCTAAGACTAACTGGCTTGGGGTATATAGTCTCCTGGCATTTTGGGGTACTTTTTAAAAACTATTTCTATTAGGTTTTATGGATAGGCAAATAGCTTATTTTGGCTCTGTTACCAAAGCGGGGGAAAAAACAAAAAAAAACCACAAATCCCAAGTAAAAATTTATGCCAAAAACAATGTTTCCTTATTTCTAAGCCAAGAACATTTCTTCTGATATACTATGGTACATAGAGTTGTTAAATTCTTCCGTGCTGACTTCTTTAGTGGTTCAAACATGAAACCATATCCATCTGCCAACATTCGGCACCCTCTGTCAGTCTACCCAACACAGCCTGTCAAAATCAGTTCTGCCCACAAAGCAAGCTTAGTATAGAGAGAGGCAGGATTTTCAGGCTTCCCAGCTGATCACGATTTCATTACGGGCACAAAAATTCTGACATACACCATTATTGTCATCATTACTGAGCATTTATCTGGGTCTCCGAAATATACACAACGTTTTGTACCACGCTTCCTATCCACTATGCAATTCTCAGGAAAAGGATACAGTAATCATCATTTTCATGATCCAGTTTAGGGCATTAGGAGTAATTGCAGCCTAATGCAGAATTTTCATTGTCAAATCACTAAGGGATGGTGCAGCATAAGGACCACAAAGGAATATTTTCTATGAAACCACTTCCACCTTTATGAAGATTATGCAAAGGTGGCTAATGTCACAGTTGATTACCACAGTACTAAGTTTCCACAATATGCATTGTTCAAAATAGCCTGGGCTGAATAAATGACATTCAAATGTGGAATTGGCAAATGTTGTATCTTCACAAGAAAGTCTTCCTCTTTGGCTGTCACCTAAATCTGGGCTTTAATGTAAAGAATAAGGAGGGGGGAGGTTGTGCAGAGCACTGTATTTTGTATCCCCCCACCCCTTCCCCAAATACTTCCAGATGTACAACATTTAGCTAATGAAAACAGCATTCCTTTTTTTTTCCTAGTTTATCCCTAAAGCTTATTCCATTATTTCATCACATCATATGACAGGGAGGAGAAAACAAAAATACTGGCATGTATAGGCAGACCTTTATCCATCCACAGCTAAGGCAAAGTACTAATCAACTTCTTTCTCTTCTCTTAATCTCCTGTTCTTTTCTCTAATCAAATCAATCCATTGGGATCCAGCTTGAATTCCTACTGCCTAATGAACCTGGAAAGAGTTCCCAAGAGGCATACCTACAGCAGTGCTAGCGCAACCTTACTAATAAGACAGGACTGGGGCTAATGATGATCAGGCTGGTTAAAATTTTAGTGTGTGCCCACCCACAAAGAAGGCAGCATTTCTCAGTCTCAGAAGTAAAAGTGCCTTTAAAAGTATTTGGGGGAAATCCTGACCATTAATAAATGTATCAATTTACTTCAATTTATAAACTGACTTGCAAGTATATTGCAACCAGTGGTGGGATTCAGCCACTTCACAGCTATTTGGGAGAACCGGTAGTTAACTTTCTAAGCAGTTCAGAAAACCGGTTGTTGGAAGAAATCTCATTTTGTTTTTTTCCACTTTACAGCACTAATTTTGTAAGGAAGGCAGGAAGGAAACATTCTGATGTTGTTTTTAGTCTAATCTTTATTGCCCTGCTTATAGAAACTACCTCTCCAGTTAACCCTTATTACATTGTAACAGCCTAAGGCGAAATGCTCATCAACCTGAGTGACGTTGAGTTGGCCACACCCACCCAGTCACATGACCACTGAACCACACCTCCCCAGCTGGTCATTAGGGCAGAGAAGTGATTGTTAAATTATTTGAATCCCACCACTGATTGCAGCTATATATAGGTAGTTGATTTCATTTAGTGAAATCAACAGTTCATTTAGTGACCGTTCCAAGTTATAATGGCACTGAAAAAAGTTACTTATGACCATTTTTCACACTTATGACCTTTATAGCATCTCCATGATCATGTGATCAAAGTTCAGATGCTTGGCAACTGGTTCATACTTATGACCGTTGCTGTGTCCCAAAGTGATGTGATCACCTTTTTTGCAATCTTTTGACAAGCAAAATCCATGGGGAAGCCAGATTCACTTAACAACTGTTACTAACTTAACTACAGAGATTCACTTAACAAGTGCGGCAAGAAAGATCATAAAATGGGGCAAAACTCACTTAACAAATGTCTCACTTAACAACAGAAATTTTGGGCTCAATTGTTGTCTAAGTTGAAGGTAGTTTAAGTTGAAGACTACCTGTAATACTTATTTGACATTCTCAATTATCATAGCCTGCTGTATGTATTTTGATGTTGTTTTATTTTAGTTACAAAAAGTGTCCAATTGCAGCTGGTTGGTGAGGACTTTGCGTTCTTGTGATTACTTCTCTTTAGTAAGTAACTTCAATTATTCAACTTAGAGGATCTGACCTGGGGCACTCACATTGCAGCACTAGTCAAAAGGGCCCAGCAGAGATTATACTACTTAAGACTTCTTGGGAAACAACAACTGAATGAAAAACTGCTGGTGACCTTCTTCCGCTGCACCATAGAGAGTATTTTAACTTACTGTATCTGTATATGATTTGCTAATTGCACAGTGGCAGATAGGACAGCACTTCAAAGGGTCAACCTCATTGCCCATAGGATGATTGGTTGCCCTCTCCCCTCTCTGAAAGAGCTTTACAGCTCCCGCTGCCTGAAGAAAGTTTAAAACATTCTTAAAGATCCCTCTCATCCTGGGCATTCCTTTTTTTTTTGAACTATTATCATCTGGCAAGCGGTACAGGATAATAAAAACAAGGACAAATACTGTATTTTTCAGAGTATAAGATGCACCAAGATTTTGAAGTGGCAAATTTTTTTAAAAAAGTTTTTGCACTCTGCAGACATCCTAAAAACGGCCATTTTTTTGTAAAAACAGGCCCATTTTTTTAAAAAAGGGGGCATGAATAGCCTTTAGGAGGCTTGAAGAGTGCTCCGGGGGAGGGGCAAAAATGAGCAAGAAAGGCCCGTTTTTCATGAAAATGGGCCCAGTTTTTATTTAAAAAATGGCACGCATAGCCTTTAGGAGACTTATACAGTGCTTCTGGGGACTGGGGGTGGGCAAAATTGAGCAAAAAACGGCCTGCTTTTCACTCATTTCTGCCCTCTCCAGCCCCCAGGAGCACTCTGAAAGCCTCCTAAAGGATATACACAGCCATTTTGGTGAAGGGTGTGGGGTTTCTGGAGGCAAAAAATTGTTGTATTCCGTGTATAAGATGCACCCAGAATTTCAGCCTCTTTTTTTTTAAAAAAAATTATTTTTAATTTAAAACAAACATAACATCCTTCTTTACATGCTATAGAAAGTGTATCAGTTGGTTACAAAAAGACTTTCGTGCATCTCTTCCACAATCAACAAACATACTTCATATTAACTCAAGCATTTTAACTCAAATATTTATACATGTCACCATCATCATATCTCCATTTTCATTTGACTATAATTGTTTAAGTGTCCATCATAAAATATACCAAAATTTAATACATAACCACATACTGGCCTTTCAATTACTATTTTTAAAATCCTCCACTAACACTAAATCGTTATGTCCTATTCTAGCTAAACATCCATAATATTTAATAACAAAGTTTTCTAATCCTCCTTTCCAAATCACTATTTAAATTTTCATCCAGTTTCCTTATGTTATACCCATATCTATATATATGTTGTTATTCTTATCCCTCCTTTATTTGACTATATCCTGTATCATAACATTTCCCCCCTAATAATCAAAACTTTAACTGTATCTAACTTGGTTCTTTTTTTATTATTAACCTTTATGTATAATCCAAAGGGATTTCTAATCTTCCTTACATGGGTACCGTTCAATATTCATATCCAATTATACTCATTATAACACTGTACATTGTATACATTAGTAACATTATCAATTATTTATTTAAACTATATCTATTGTCAATAAATTTCACTAGGTTTAACTAGTTTTAAATTATATTCTTCCATCTATCAACCTGTATCTTTCCAATAGCAAAACAGTCTCATATCTTCTGCCATTTGTGCTGCCAGTCCTCTAATCATCTCCTTGATCAACTTTGTATGGACTTCTCTTAGCAACTCCTTGCTTATAATATCTCGTATGTAATCTGGATGCCCTTCTTCTGTTTCCTTAGTCAGCTTATATTTAATTGTCAGTAGTGTTATCAATGCTATTGCTAATAAAATTTCTCTCTTTAAATCCATAGATTCTTTGGTTTTTTTCTTCTTCTGTATCTTGCCCTCTGGGATAAATTTCCCCTCCATTTAATTCCTCTTTCAGTATTCCACTCATTCCATTTTCAGAGACAAACCAATCACAATAAATATCAGCAAATTTAATCTCTTTATATTCATTTTCCCCTTCAATTTTTTGAGTTTTAACTACCACGTTTTGGATTTGATAAACATCCTCAACTTCTTCATCATATTTTGCTGTTATATGCTCTAAGTCTTCCAGCTTCTTCTCTATCCTCTCATGTATTTGATAATTTCTATATTTCTGAAAATATCTTTTGCAAGCTTAAGATGTCTGTTTACTTTTAAAATTGTGCCATTCTCTCCAGCTAACAAACACAGCTGCTCTAGCTTGGAAGGTTAATAAAATTAAACATACAGGGCGGGGCATAACCTTTTCCTAGGGGGTCACAGCAACACTTGTAATAACAACACAAATAATTCATACACCATTCGAAAGCCCATCAAAAACTGAGTTTATTGAC